>NC_064929.1:20000000-20625000 GCF_023897955.1 Schistocerca gregaria | reverse complement strand
GCATTCTGTAATCTGTGGACTATCAGAGTGTTGACGAAACACAGAAATTGCATTGGGATTGAATACAACAGTCACCATGCTCACTTTCCACCACGGGAGTAATGTCTCAAACAGCTTACGCTTTGATCATTCCCTGGAACACCAGTAGTGGTTTCCGATGCATATCTGGTGGCATTCTGTAATCTGTGGAGTATCAGAGTGTTGACGAAACACAGATATTGCATCGGGATTGAATACAACAGTCACCATGCGCACTTTCCTCCACAGGAGTAATGTCTCAAACAGTGTACGCTTTGATCGTTCTGTGGAACACCAGTAGTAGTTTCCGATGCACATCTGTAGGCATTCTGAAATATGTGGACTAATTGAGTGTTAATGAAACACAGAAATTGTATCGGGATTGAATACAACAGTCACCATGCGCACTTTCCCCCATGGGAGTGAGGTCTCAAACAGTCTACGCTTTGATCGTTCCCTGGAAGACCAGCAGTAGTTTCGGATGCACATCTGGAGGCATTCTGTAATCTGTGGACTATCAGAGTGTTGATGAAATACAGAAATTGCATCGGGATTGAATATAACAGTCACCATGCGCACTTTCCTCCATGGGAGTAATTCTCAAACAGTCTACGCTTTGATCGTTCCCTGGAAGACCAGTAGTAGTTTCCGATGCACATCTGGTGGCATTCTGTAATCTGTGGACTATCAGAGTGTTGATGAAACACAGAAATTGCATCGGGATTGAATCCAAATGTCATCATGCGCACTCTCCTCCATGGGTGTAATGTCTCAAATAGTCTACGGTTTGATCGTTCCCTGGAAGACCAGTAGTAGTTTCCGATGCACATCTGGATGCATTCTGTAATCTGTGGACCTTGAAAGTGTTGATGAATCACAGAAATTGCATCGGGATTGAATACAACAGTCACCATGCGCACTTGCCTCCATGTTAGTAATGACTAAAACAGTCTACGCTTTGATCATTCCCTGGAAGACCAGTGGTAGTTTCCGATGCACATGTGGAGGCATTCTGTAATCTGTGGACTATCAGAGTGTTGATGGAACACAGAAATTGCATCGGGATTTAATACAACAGTCACCATGCGCACTTTCCTCTATGGGAGTAATGTCTGAAACAGTCCACGATTTGATCGTTCCCTGGAAGACCTGTAGTAGCTTCCGATGCAATTCTGGTGGCATTCTGCAGTCCGTGGACTATCAGAGTGTTGATGAAACAGAGAAATTGCATCGGGATTGAATACGACAGTCACCATGCGCACTCTCCTCCACGGAAGGTATGTCTCAAACTGTCTACGCTTTGATCGTTGCCTGGAAGACCAGTAGAAGTTTCCGATGCACATCTGGAGGCATTCTGTAATCTGTGGAGTATCAGAGTGTTCATGACACACAGAAATTGCATCGGGATTGAATACAAAAGTCACCATGCGCACCTTCCTCCATGGGAGTAATGTCACAAAGAGTTTACGGTTTGATCGGTCCCTGGAAGACCAGTAGTAGTTTCCGATGCACATCTGGAGGCATTCTGTAATCTGTGGACTATCAGAGTGTTGATGAAACACAGAAATTGCATCGGTATTGAATACAACAGTCACCATGCGCACTTTGCTCCATGTTAGTAATATCTCAAACAGTCTACGCTTTGATCGTTCCCTGGAAGACCAGTGGTAGTTTGCAATGCACATCTGGAGGCATTATGTAATTTGTGGACTATCATAGTGTTGATGTAACACAGAAATTGCATCGGGATTGAATACAAGAGTCACAATGCGCACGTTCCTCTATGGCAGTAATGTCGGAAACAGTCCACGCTTTGATACTTCCCTGAAAGACCAGTAGTAGTTTCCGATGCACATCTGGTGGCATTCTGTAATCTGTGGACTATCAGAGTGTTGATGAAACACAGAAATTGCATTTTGATTGAATACAACAGTCACCATGCTCACTTTCCACCACGGGAGTAATGTCTCAAACAGCTTACGCTTTGATCGTTCCCTGGAACACCTGTAGTGGTTTCCGATGCATATCTGGTGGCATTCTGTAATCTGTGGAGTATCAGAGTGTTGACGAAACACAGATATTGCATCGGGATTGAGTACAACAGTCACCATGCACACTTTCCTCCATGGGAGTAATGTCTCAATCAGTTTACGCTTTGGACGTTCCCTGGAAGACCAGTAGTGGTTTCCGATGCACATCTTCTGACATTCTGTATTGTGTGGACTATCAGGGAGTTGATGAAACACAGAAATAGCATCGGGATTGAATACAACAGTCACCATGCGCACTTTCCTCCACGGGAGTAATGTCTCCAACAGTCTACGCTTTGATCGTTCCCTGGAAGACTAGTAGTAGTTTCGGATGCACATCTGTAGACATTCTGTAATCTGTGGACCGTCAAAGTGTTGATGAAACACAGATATTGCATCGGGATTTAATACAACAGTCACCATGCGCACTTTCTTCCATATTACTACTGTCTCAAACAGTCTACGCTTTGATCGTTCCCTGGAAGACCAGTGGTAGTTTCCAATGCACATCTGGAGGCATTCTGTAATCTGTGGACTATCAGAGTGTTGATGATACACAGAAATTGCATCGGGATCGAATACAACAGTCACCATGTGCATTTTCCTCCATTTGAGTAATGTCTCTAACAGTCAACGCTTTGATCGTTCCCTGGAAGACCAGTAGTAGCTTCCGATGCATATCTGGAGGCATCCTGCATTCTGTGGACTATCAGAGTGTTGATGAAACACATTAATTGTAATGGGATTGAATACAACAGTCACCAGGCGCACTCTCCTCCATGGGAGTAATGTCTCAAATAGTCTACGCTTTGATCGTTCCCTGGAAGACCAGTAGTAGTTTCCGGTGCACATCTGGAGGCATTCTGAAATCTGTGGACTAATTGAGTGTTGATGAAACACAGAAATTGCATCGGGATTGAATACAACAGTCACTATGCGCACTATCCTCCATGGGAGTAATGTCTCAAACAGTCTACGCTTTGATCGTTCCGTGGAAGACCAGTAGTTGTTTCCGATGCACATCTGGTGGCATTCTGTAATCTGTGGACTATCAGAGTGTTGATGAAACACAGAAATTGCATTGGGATTGAATACAACAGTCACCATGCTCACTTTACACCACGGGAGTAATGTCTCAAACAGCTTACGCTTTGATCGTTCCCTGGAACACCAGTAGTGGTTTCCGATGCATATCTGGTGGCATTCTGTAATCTGTGGGGTATCAGAGTGTTGACGAAACACAGATATTGCATCGGGATTGAATACAACAGTCACCATGCGCACTTTCCTCCACAGGAGTAATGTCTCAAACAGTCTACGCTTTGATCGTTCCGTGGAAGACCAGTAGTAGTTTCCGATGCACATCTGGTGGCATTCTGTAATCTGTGGACCATCAGAGTGTTGATGAAACACAGATATTGCATCGGGTTATAATACAACAGTCACCATGCGCACTTTCTTCCATGTTACTAATGTCTCAAACAGTCTACGCTTTGATCGTTCCCTGGAAGACCAGTGGTAGTTTCCAATGCACATCTGGAGGCATTCTGTAATCTGTTGACTATCAGAGTGTTGATGAAACACTGAAATTGCATCGGGATTGAATACAACAGTCACCATGCGCATTTTCCTCCATTTGAGTTATGTCTCTAAGAGTCAACGCTTTGATCGTTCCCTGGAAGACCAGTAGTAGTTTCCGATGCATATCTTGAGGCATCCTGCAATCTGTGGACTAACTGATTGTTGATGAAACACAGATATTGATTTGGGATTGATTACAACAGTCACCATGCGCACCTTCCTCCATGGGAGTAATGTCTCAAACAGCCTACGCTTTGATCGTTCCCTGGAAGACCAGTAGTAGTTTCCGATGCACATCTGGAGGCATTCTGAAATCTGTGGTCTATTTGAGTGTTGATGAAACACAGAAATTGCATCGGGATTGAATACAACAGTCACCATGCGCACTTTCCTCCATGGGAGTAATGTCTCAAACAGTCTACGCTTTCATCGTTTCCTGGAAGACCAGAAGTAGCTTCCGATGCATATCTGGAGGCATTCTGTAATCTGTGGACTATCAGAGTGTTGATGGAACACAGAAATTGCATCGGGATTGAATACAAGAGTCACCATGCGTACTTTGCTCCACGGGAGTAATGTCTCAAACAGTTTACGCTTTGATCGTTCCCTGGAAGACCAGTAGTAGTTTCCGATGCACATCTGGTTGCATTCTGTAATCTGTGGACTATCAGAGTGTTGATGAAACACAGAAATTGCATCGGGATTGAATACAACAATCACAATGTGCTCCTTCCTCCACGGGAGTAATGTCTCACACGGTCTACGCTTTGATCGTTCCCTGGAAGACCACTAGTAGTTTCCGATGCACGTGTGGTGGCATTCTGTAAACTGTGGACTAACAGAGTGTTGATGAAACACAGAAATTGCATCGGGATTGAATACAACAGTCAGCATGCGCACTTCCCTCCATGGGAGTAATGTCTCAAACAGTCTACGCTTTGATCGTTCCTTGGAAGACCAGTAGTAGTTTCCGATGCACATCTGGAGGCATTCTGAAATCTGTGGTCTAACTGAGTGTTGATGAAACACAGAAACTGCATCGGGATTGAATACAACAGTCACCATGCGCACTCTCATCCATGGGAGTAATGTCTCAAACAGTCTACGCTTTGATCGTTCCCTGGAAGACCAGTAGTAGTTTCCGATGGACATCTGGTTGCATTCTGTGATCTAAGGGCTACCAGAGTGTTGATGAATCACAGAAATTGCATCGGGATTGAATACAACAGTCACCATGTGCACTTGCTCCATGGCAGTAATGTCACAAGGAGTTTACGGTTTGATCGGTCCCTGGAAGACCAGTAGAAGTTTCCTATGCACATCTGGAGGCATTCTGTAATCTGTGGACTATCAGAGTGTTGATGAAACACAGAAATTGCATCGGTATTGAATACAACAGTCACCATGCGCACTTTCCTCCATGTTAGTAATATCGCAAACAGTCTACGCTTTCATCGTTCCCTGGAAGACCAGTGGTAGTTTGCAATGCACATCTGGAATCATTCTGTAATTTGTGGACTATCAGAGTGTTGAAGAAACACAGAAATTGCATCGGGATAGAATACAACAGTCACAATGCGCACATTCCTCCATGAGAGTAATGTCGGAAACAGTCCACGCTTTGATCGTTCCCTGGAAGACCAGTAGTAGTTTCCGATGCACATCTGGTGGCATTCTGTAATCTGTGGACTATCAGAGTGTTGACGAAACACAGAAATTGCATTGGGATTGAATACAACAGTCACCATGCTCACTTTCCACCACGGGAGTAATGTCTCAAACAGCTTACGCTTTGATCATTCCCTGGAGCACCAGTAGTGGTTTCCGATGCATATCTGGTGGCATTCTGTAATCTGTGGAGTATCAGAGTGTTGACGAAACACAGATATTGCATCGGGATTGAATACAACAGTCACCATGCGCACTTTCCTCCACAGGAGTAATGTCTCAAACAGTGTACGCTTTGATCGTTCCGTGGAAGACCAGTAGTAGTTTCCGATGCACATCTGGTGGCATTCTGTAATCTGTGGACTATCAGAGTGTTGATGAAACACAGAAATTGCATGGGTATTGAATACAGCAGTCACCATGCGCACTTTCCTCCATGTTAGTAATATCGCAAACAGTCTACGCTTTCATCGTTCCCTGGAAGACCAGTGGTAGTTTGCAATGCACATCTGGAGGCATTCTGTAATTTCTGGACTATCAGAGTGTTGATGAAACACAGAAATTGCATCGGGATTGAATACAACATTCACAATGCGCACTTTCCTCCATGGGAGTAATGTCGGAAACAGCTTACGCTTTGATCGTTCCCTGGTACACCAGTAGTGGTTTCCGATGCATATCTTGTGGCATTCTGTAATCTGTGGAGTATCAGAGTGTTGACGAAACACAGATATTGAATCGGGATTGAATACAACAGTCACCATGCGCACTTTCCTCCACAGGAGTAATGTCTCAAACAGTCTACGCTTTGATCGTTCCGTGGAAGACCAGTAGTAGTTCCCGATGCACATCTGGTGGCATTCTGTAATCTGTGGACTATCAGAGTGTTGATGAAACACAGATATTGCATCGGGATATAATACAACAGTCACCATGCGCACTTTCTTCCATGTTACTAATGTCTCAAACAGTCTACGCTTTGATCGTTCCCTGGAAGACCAGTGGTAGTTTCCAATGCTCATCTGGAGGCATTCTGTAATCTGCGGACTATCAGAGTGTTGATGAAACACAGAAATTGCATCGGGATTGAATACAACAGTCACCATGCGCATTTTCCTCCATTTGAGTAATGTCTCTAACAGTCAACGCTTTGATCGTTCCCTGGAAGACCAGTAGTAGTTTCCGATGCATATCATGAGGCATCCTGCAATCTGTAGACTATCAGAGTGTTGATGAGACACAGAAATTGTATTGGGATTGAATACAACAGTCACCATGCGCACTCTCCTCCATGGGAGTAATGTCTCAAACAGTCTACGCTTTCATCGTTGCCTGGAAGACCAGTAGTAGTTTCCGATGCACATCTGTAGGCATTCTGAAATATGTGGACTAATTGAGTGTTAATGAAACACAGAAATTGTATCGGGATTGAATACAACAGTCACCATGCGCACTTTCCTCCATGGGAGTGAGGTCTCAAACAGTCTACGCTTTGATCGTTCCCTGGTAGACCAGCAGTAGTTTCGGATGCACATCTGGAGGCCTTCTGTAATCTGTGGACTATCAGAGTGTTGATGAAATACAGAAATTGCATCGGGATTGAATATAACAGTCACCATGCGCACTTTCCTCCATGGGAGTAATTCTCAAACAGTTTACGCTTTGGTCGTTCCCTGGAAGACCAGTAGTGGTTTCCGATGCACATCTTCTGACATTCTGTATTGTGTGGACTATCAGAGAGTTGATGAAACACAGAAATAGCATCGGGATTGAATACAACAGTCACCATGCGCACTTTCCTCCACGGGAGTAATGTCTCCAACAGTCTACGCTTTGATCGTTCCCTGGAAGACTAGTAGTAGTTTCGGATGCACATCTGTAGACATTCTGTAATCTGTGGACCCTCAAAGTGTTGATGAAACACAGATATTGCATCGGGATTTAATACAACAGTCACCATGCGCACTTTCTTCCATATTACTACTGTCTCAAACAGTCTACGCTTTGATCGTTCCCTGGAAGACCAGTGGTAGTTTCCAATGCACATCTGGAGGCATTCTGTAATCTGTGGACTATCAGAGTGTTGATGATACACAGAAATTGCATCGGGATCGAATACAACAGTCACCATGTGCATTTTCCTCCATTTGAGTAATGTCTCTAACAGTCAACGCTTTGATCGTTCCCTGGAAGACCAGTAGTAGCTTCCGATGCATATCTGGAGGCATCCTGCATTCTGTGGACTATCAGAGTGTTGATGAAACACATTAATTGTAATGGGATTGAATACAACAGTCACCAGGCGCACTCTCCTCCATGGGAGTAATGTCTCAAATAGTCTACGCTTTGATCGTTCCCTGGAAGACCAGTAGTAGTTTCCGGTGCACATCTGGAGGCATTCTGAAATCTGTGGACTAATTGAGTGTTGATGAAACACAGAAATTGCATCGGGATTGAATACAACAGTCACTATGCGCACTATCCTCCATGGGAGTAATGTCTCAAACAGTCTACGCTTTGATCGTTGCCTGGAAGACCAGTAGAAGTTTCCGATGCACATCTGGAGGCATTCTGTAATCTGTGGACTATCAGTGTTGATGAAACACAGAAATTGCATTGGGATTGAATACAACAGTCACCATGCTCACTTTACACCACGGGAGTAATGTCTCAAACAGCTTACGCTTTGATCGTTCCCTGGAACACCAGTAGTGGTTTCCGATGCATATCTGGTGGCATTCTGTAATCTGTGGAGTATCAGAGTGTTGACGAAACACAGATATTGCATCGGGATTGAATACAACAGTCACCATGCGCACTTTCCTCCACAGGAGTAATGTCTCAAACAGTCTACGATTTGATCGTTCCGTGGAAGACCAGTAGTGGTTTCCGATGCACATCTGGTGGCATTCTGTAATCTGTGGACTATCAGAGTGTTGATGAAACACAGATATTGCATCGGGATATAATACAACAGTCACCATGCGCACTTTCTTCCATGTTACTAATGTCTCAAACAGTCTACGCTTTGATCGTTCCCTGGAAGACCAGTGGTAGTTTCCAATGCACATCTGGAGGCATTCTGTAATCTGTTGACTATCAGAGTGTTGATGAAACACTGAAATTGCATCGGGATTGAATACAACAGTCACCATGCGCATTTTCCTCCATTTGAGTTATGTCTCTAACAGTCAACGCTTTGATCGTTCCCTGGAAGACCAGTAGTAGTTTCCGATGCATATCTTGAGGCATCCTGCAATCTGTGGACTAACTGATTGTTGATGAAACACAGATATTGATTTGGGATTGATTACAACAGTCACCATGCGCACCTTCCTCCATGGGAGTAATGTCTCAAACAGCCTACGCTTTGATCGTTCCCTGGAAGACCAGTAGTAGTTTCCGATGCACATCTGGAGGCATTCTGAAATCTGTGGTCTATTTGAGTGTTGATGAAACACAGAAATTGCATCGGGATTGAATACAACAGTCACCATGCGCACTTTCCTCCATAGGAGTAATGTCTCAAACAGTCTACGCTTTCATCGTTCCCTGGAAGACCAGAAGTAGCTTCCGATGCACATCTGGAGGCATTCTGTAATCTGTGGACTATCAGAGTGTTGATGGAACACAGAAATTGCATCGGGATTGTATACAAGAGTCACCATGCGTACTTTGCTCCACGGGAGTAATGTCTCAAACAGTTTACGCTTTGATCGTTCCCTGGAAGACCAGTAGTAGTTTCCGATGCACATCTGGTTGCATTCTGTAATCTGTGGACTATCAGAGTGTTGATGAAACACAGAAATTGCATCGGGATTGAATACAACAATCACCATGTGCTCCTTCCTCCACGGGAGTAATGTCTCACACGGTCTACGCTTTGATCGTTCCCTGGAAGACCACTAGTAGTTTCCGATGCACGTGTGGTGGCATTCTGTAAACTGTGGACTAACAGAGTGTTGATGAAACACAGAAATTGCATCGGGATTGAATACAACAGTCAGCATGCGCACTTCCCTCCATGGGAGTAATGTCTCAAACAGTCTACGCTTTGATCGTTCCTTGGAAGACCAGTAGTAGTTTCCGATGCACATCTGGAGGCATTCTGAAATCTGTGGTCTAACTGAGTGTTGATGAAACACAGAAATTGCATCGGGATTGAATACAACAGTCACCATGCGCACTCTCCTCCATGGGAGTAATGTCTCAAACAGTCTACGCTTTGATCGCTCCCTGGAAGACCAGTAGTAGTTTCCGATGGACATCTGGTTGCATTCTGTAATCTAAGGGCTACCAGAGTGTTGATGAATCACAGAAATTGCATCGGGATTGAATACAACAGTCACCATGTGCACTTGCTCCATGGCAGTAATGTCACAAGGAGTTTACGGTTTGATCGGTCCCTGGAAGACCAGTAGAAGTTTCCTATGCACATCTGGAGGCATTCTGTAATCTGTGGACTATCAGAGTGTTGATGAAACACAGAAATTGCATCGGTATTGAATACAAGAGCCACCATGCGCACTTTCCTCCATGTTAGTAATATCTCAAACAGACTACGCTTTCATCGTTCCCTGGAAGACCAGTGGTAGTTTGCAATGCACATCTGGAGGCATTCTGTAATTTGTGGACTATCAGAGTGTTGATGAAACACAGAAATTGCATCGGTATTGAATACAACAGTCACCATGCGCACTTTCCTCCATGTTAGTAATATCGCAAACAGTCTACGCTTTCATCGTTCCCTGGAAGACCAGTGGTAGTTTGCAATGCACATCTGGAATCATTCTGTAATTTGTGGACTATCAGAGTGTTGAAGAAACACAGAAATTGCATCGGGATAGAATACAACAGTCACAATGCGCACATTCCTCCATGAGAGTAATGTCGGAAACAGTCCACGCTTTGATCGTTCCCTGGAAGACCAGTAGTAGTTTCCGATGCACATCTGGTGGCATTCTGTAATCTGTGGACTATCAGAGTGTTGACGAAACACAGAAATTGCATTGGGATTGAATACAACAGTCACCATGCTCACTTTCCACCACGGGAGTAATGTCTCAAACAGCTTACGCTTTGATCATTCCCTGGAACACCAGTAGTGTTTTCCGATGCATATCTGGTGGCATTCTGTAATCTGTGGAGTATCAGGGTGTTGACGAAACACAGATATTGCATCGGGATTGAATACAACAGTCACCATGCGCACTTTCCTCCACAGGAGTAATGTCTCAAACAGTGTACGCTTTGATCGTTCCGTGGAAGACCAGTAGTAGTTTCCGATGCACATCTGGTGGCATTCTGTAATCTGTGGACTATCAGAGTGTTGATGAAACACAGAAATTGCATGGGTATTGAATACAGCAGTCACCATGCGCACTTTCCTCCATGTTAGTAATATCGCAAACAGTCTACGCTTTCATCGTTCCCTGGAAGACCAGTGGTAGTTTGCAATGCACATCTGGAGGCATTCTGTAATTTCTGGACTATCAGAGTGTTGATGAAACACAGAAATTGCATCGGGATTGAATACAACATTCACAATGCGCACTTTCCTCCATGGGAGTAATGTCGGAAACAGCTTACGCTTTGATCGTTCCCTGGTACACCAGTAGTGGTTTCCGATGCATATCTTGTGGCATTCTGTAATCTGTGGAGTATCAGAGTGTTGACGAAACACAGATATTGAATCGGGATTGAATACAACAGTCACCATGCGCACTTTCCTCCACAGGAGTAATGTCTCAAACAGTCTACGCTTTGATCGTTCCGTGGAAGACCAGTAGTAGTTCCCGATGCACATCTGGTGGCATTCTGTAATCTGTGGACTATCAGAGTGTTGATGAAACACAGATATTGCATCGGGATATAATACAACAGTCACCATGCGCACTTTCTTCCATGTTACTAATGTCTCAAACAGTCTACGCTTTGATCGTTCCCTGGAAGACCAGTGGTAGTTTCCAATGCTCATCTGGAGGCATTCTGTAATCTGCGGACTATCAGAGTGTTGATGAAACACAGAAATTGCATCGGGATTGAATACAACAGTCACCATGCGCATTTTCCTCCATTTGAGTAATGTCTCTAACAGTCAACGCTTTGATCGTTCCCTGGAAGACCAGTAGTAGTTTCCGATGCATATCATGAGGCATCCTGCAATCTGTAGACTATCAGAGTGTTGATGAGACACAGAAATTGTATTGGGATTGAATACAACAGTCACCATGCGCACTCTCCTCCATGGGAGTAATGTCTCAAACAGTCTACGCTTTCATCGTTGCCTGGAAGACCAGTAGTAGTTTCCGATGCACATCTGTAGGCATTCTGAAATATGTGGACTAATTGAGTGTTAATGAAACACAGAAATTGTATCGGGATTGAATACAACAGTCACCATGCGCACTTTCCTCCATGGGAGTGAGGTCTCAAACAGTCTACGCTTTGATCGTTCCCTGGTAGACCAGCAGTAGTTTCGGATGCACATCTGGAGGCATTCTGTAATCTGTGGACTATCAGAGTGTTGATGAAATACAGAAATTGCATCGGGATTGAATATAACAGTCACCATGCGCACTTTCCTCCATGGGAGTAATTCTCAAACAGTTTACGCTTTGGTCGTTCCCTGGAAGACCAGTAGTGGTTTCCGATGCACATCTTCTGACATTCTGTATTGTGTGGACTATCAGAGAGTTGATGAAACACAGAAATAGCATCGGGATTGAATACAACAGTCACCATGCGCACTTTCCTCCACGGGAGTAATGTCTCCAACAGTCTACGCTTTGATCGTTCCCTGGAAGACTAGTAGTAGTTTCGGATGCACATCTGTAGACATTCTGTAATCTGTGGACCCTCAAAGTGTTGATGAAACACAGATATTGCATCGGGATTTAATACAACAGTCACCATGCGCACTTTCTTCCATATTACTACTGTCTCAAACAGTCTACGCTTTGATCGTTCCCTGGAAGACCAGTGGTAGTTTCCAATGCACATCTGGAGGCATTCTGTAATCTGTGGACTATCAGAGTGTTGATGATACACAGAAATTGCATCGGGATCGAATACAACAGTCACCATGTGCATTTTCCTCCATTTGAGTAATGTCTCTAACAGTCAACGCTTTGATCGTTCCCTGGAAGACCAGTAGTAGCTTCCGATGCATATCTGGAGGCATCCTGCATTCTGTGGACTATCAGAGTGTTGATGAAACACATTAATTGTAATGGGATTGAATACAACAGTCACCAGGCGCACTCTCCTCCATGGGAGTAATGTCTCAAATAGTCTACGCTTTGATCGTTCCCTGGAAGACCAGTAGTAGTTTCCGGTGCACATCTGGAGGCATTCTGAAATCTGTGGACTAATTGAGTGTTGATGAAACACAGAAATTGCATCGGGATTGAATACAACAGTCACTATGCGCACTATCCTCCATGGGAGTAATGTCTCAAACAGTCTACGCTTTGATCGTTGCCTGGAAGACCAGTAGAAGTTTCCGATGCACATCTGGAGGCATTCTGTAATCTGTGGACTATCAGTGTTGATGAAACACAGAAATTGCATTGGGATTGAATACAACAGTCACCATGCTCACTTTACACCACGGGAGTAATGTCTCAAACAGCTTACGCTTTGATCGTTCCCTGGAACACCAGTAGTGGTTTCCGATGCATATCTGGTGGCATTCTGTAATCTGTGGAGTATCAGAGTGTTGACGAAACACAGATATTGCATCGGGATTGAATACAACAGTCACCATGCGCACTTTCCTCCACAGGAGTAATGTCTCAAACAGTCTACGATTTGATCGTTCCGTGGAAGACCAGTAGTGGTTTCCGATGCACATCTGGTGGCATTCTGTAATCTGTGGACTATCAGAGTGTTGATGAAACACAGATATTGCATCGGGATATAATACAACAGTCACCATGCGCACTTTCTTCCATGTTACTAATGTCTCAAACAGTCTACGCTTTGATCGTTCCCTGGAAGACCAGTGGTAGTTTCCAATGCACATCTGGAGGCATTCTGTAATCTGTTGACTATCAGAGTGTTGATGAAACACTGAAATTGCATCGGGATTGAATACAACAGTCACCATGCGCATTTTCCTCCATTTGAGTTATGTCTCTAACAGTCAACGCTTTGATCGTTCCCTGGAAGACCAGTAGTAGTTTCCGATGCATATCTTGAGGCATCCTGCAATCTGTGGACTAACTGATTGTTGATGAAACACAGATATTGATTTGGGATTGATTACAACAGTCACCATGCGCACCTTCCTCCATGGGAGTAATGTCTCAAACAGCCTACGCTTTGATCGTTCCCTGGAAGACCAGTAGTAGTTTCCGATGCACATCTGGAGGCATTCTGAAATCTGTGGTCTATTTGAGTGTTGATGAAACACAGAAATTGCATCGGGATTGAATACAACAGTCACCATGCGCACTTTCCTCCATAGGAGTAATGTCTCAAACAGTCTACGCTTTCATCGTTCCCTGGAAGACCAGAAGTAGCTTCCGATGCACATCTGGAGGCATTCTGTAATCTGTGGACTATCAGAGTGTTGATGGAACACAGAAATTGCATCGGGATTGTATACAAGAGTCACCATGCGTACTTTGCTCCACGGGAGTAATGTCTCAAACAGTTTACGCTTTGATCGTTCCCTGGAAGACCAGTAGTAGTTTCCGATGCACATCTGGTTGCATTCTGTAATCTGTGGACTATCAGAGTGTTGATGAAACACAGAAATTGCATCGGGATTGAATACAACAATCACCATGTGCTCCTTCCTCCACGGGAGTAATGTCTCACACGGTCTACGCTTTGATCGTTCCCTGGAAGACCACTAGTAGTTTCCGATGCACGTGTGGTGGCATTCTGTAAACTGTGGACTAACAGAGTGTTGATGAAACACAGAAATTGCATCGGGATTGAATACAACAGTCAGCATGCGCACTTCCCTCCATGGGAGTAATGTCTCAAACAGTCTACGCTTTGATCGTTCCTTGGAAGACCAGTAGTAGTTTCCGATGCACATCTGGAGGCATTCTGAAATCTGTGGTCTAACTGAGTGTTGATGAAACACAGAAATTGCATCGGGATTGAATACAACAGTCACCATGCGCACTCTCCTCCATGGGAGTAATGTCTCAAACAGTCTACGCTTTGATCGCTCCCTGGAAGACCAGTAGTAGTTTCCGATGGACATCTGGTTGCATTCTGTAATCTAAGGGCTACCAGAGTGTTGATGAATCACAGAAATTGCATCGGGATTGAATACAACAGTCACCATGTGCACTTGCTCCATGGCAGTAATGTCACAAGGAGTTTACGGTTTGATCGGTCCCTGGAAGACCAGTAGAAGTTTCCTATGCACATCTGGAGGCATTCTGTAATCTGTGGACTATCAGAGTGTTGATGAAACACAGAAATTGCATCGGTATTGAATACAAGAGCCACCATGCGCACTTTCCTCCATGTTAGTAATATCTCAAACAGACTACGCTTTCATCGTTCCCTGGAAGACCAGTGGTAGTTTGCAATGCACATCTGGAGGCATTCTGTAATTTGTGGACTATCAGAGTGTTGATGAAACACAGAAATTGCATCGGTATTGAATACAACAGTCACCATGCGCACTTTCCTCCATGTTAGTAATATCGCAAACAGTCTACGCTTTCATCGTTCCCTGGAAGACCAGTGGTAGTTTGCAATGCACATCTGGAATCATTCTGTAATTTGTGGACTATCAGAGTGTTGAAGAAACACAGAAATTGCATCGGGATAGAATACAACAGTCACAATGCGCACATTCCTCCATGAGAGTAATGTCGGAAACAGTCCACGCTTTGATCGTTCCCTGGAAGACCAGTAGTAGTTTCCGATGCACATCTGGTGGCATTCTGTAATCTGTGGACTATCAGAGTGTTGACGAAACACAGAAATTGCATTGGGATTGAATACAACAGTCACCATGCTCACTTTCCACCACGGGAGTAATGTCTCAAACAGCTTACGCTTTGATCATTCCCTGGAACACCAGTAGTGTTTTCCGATGCATATCTGGTGGCATTCTGTAATCTGTGGAGTATCAGAGTGTTGACGAAACACAGATATTGCATCGGGATTGAATACAACAGTCACCATGCGCACTTTCCTCCACAGGAGTAATGTCTCAAACAGTGTACGCTTTGATCGTTCCGTGGAAGACCAGTAGTAGTTTCCGATGCACATCTGGTGGCATTCTGTAATCTGTGGACTATCAGAGTGTTGATGAAACACAGAAATTGCATGGGTATTGAATACACAGTCACCATGCGCACTTTCCTCCATGTTAGTAATATCGCAAACAGTCTACGCTTTCATCGTTCCCTGGAAGACCAGTGGTAGTTTGCAATGCACATCTGGAGGCATTCTGTAATTTGTGGACTATCAGAGTGTTGATGAAACACAGAAATTGCATCGGGATTGAATACAACATTCACAATGCGCACTTTCCTCCATGGGAGTAATGTCGGAAACAGCTTACGCTTTGATCGTTCTCTGGTACACCAGTAGTGGTTTCCGATGCATATCTTGTGGCATTCTGTAATCTGTGGAGTATCAGAGTGTTGACGAAACACAGATATTGCATCGGGATTGAATACAACAGTCACCATGCGCACTTTCCTCCACAGGAGTAATGTCTCAAACAGTCTACGCTTTGATCGTTCCGTGGAAGACCAGTAGTAGTTCCCGATGCACATCTGGTGGCATTCTGTAATCTGTGGACTATCAGGGTGTTGATGAAACACAGATATTGCATCGGGATATAATACAACAGTCACCATGCGCACTTTCTTCCATGTTACTAATGTCTCAAACAGTCTACGCTTTGATCGTTCCCTGGAAGACCAGTGGTAGTTTCCAATGCACATCTGGAGGCATTCTGTAATCTGCGGACTATCAGAGTGTTGATGAAACACAGAAATTGCATCGGGATTGAATACAACAGTCACCATGCGCATTTTCCTCCATTTGAGTAATGTCTCTAACAGTCAACGCTTTGATCGTTCCCTGGAAGACCAGTAGTAGTTTCCGATGCATATCATGAGGCATCCTGCAATCTGTAGACTATCAGAGTGTTGATGAGACACAGAAATTGTATTGGGATTGAATACAACAGTCACCATGCGCACTCTCCTCCATGGGAGTAATGTCTCAAACAGTCTACGCTTTGATCGTTCCCTGGAAGACCAGTAGTAGTTTCCGATGCACATCTGTAGGCATTCTGAAATATGTGGACTAATTGAGTGTTAATGAAACACAGAAAATGTATCGGGATTGAATACAACAGTCACCATGCGCACTTTCCTCCATGGGAGTGAGGTCTCAAACAGTCTACGCTTTGATCGTTCCCTGGAAGACCAGCAGTAGTTTCGGATGCACATCTGGAGGCATTCTGTAATCTGTGGACTATCAGAGTGTTGATGAAATACAGAAATTGCATCGGGATTGAATATAACAGTCACCATGCGCACTTTCCTCCATGGGAGTAATTCTCAAACAGTCTACGCTTTGATCGTTCCCTGGAAGACCAGTAGTAGTTTCCGATGCACATCTGGTGGCATTCTGTAATCTGTGGACTATCAGAGTGTTGATGAAACACAGAAATTGCATCGGGATTGAATACAAATGTCATCATGCGCACTCTCCTCCATGGGTGTAATGTCTCAAATAGTCTACGGTTTGATCGTTCCCTGGAAGACCAGTAGTAGTTTCCGATGCACATCTGGATGCATTCTGTAATCTGTGGACCTTGAAAGTGTTGATGAATCACAGAAATTGCATCGGGATTGAATACAACAGTCACCATGCGCACTTGCCTCCATGTTAGTAATGACTAAAACAGTCTACGCTTTGATCATTCCCTGGAAGACCAGTGGTAGTTTCCGATGCACATGTGGAGGCATTCTGTATTCTGTGGACTATCAGAGTGTTGATGGAACACAGAAATTGCATCGGGATTTAATACAACAGTCACCATGCGCACTTTCCTCTATGGGAGTAATGTCTGAAACAGTCCACGATTTGATCGT
Source organism: Schistocerca gregaria (assembly GCF_023897955.1). NCBI lineage: Eukaryota > Metazoa > Arthropoda > Insecta > Orthoptera > Acrididae > Schistocerca > Schistocerca gregaria. Next base: position 20,607,611 of record NC_064929.1, on the reverse strand, counting down.
TCCCTGGAAGACCTGTAGTAGCTTCCGATGCAATTCTGGTGGCATTCTGCAGTCCGTGGACTATCAGAGTGTTGATGAAACAGAGAAATTGCATCGGGATTGAATACAACAGTCACCATGCGCACTTGCCTCCATGTTAGTAATGACTAAAACAGTCTACGCTTTGATCATTCCCTGGAAGACCAGTGGTAGTTTCCGATGCACATGTGGAGGCATTCTGTATTCTGTGGACTATCAGAGTGTTGATGGAACACAGAAATTGCATCGGGATTTAATACAACAGTCACCATGCGCACTCTCCTCCACGGAAGGTATGTCTCAAACTGTCTACGCTTTGATCGTTGCCTGGAAGACCAGTAGAAGTTTCCGATGCACATCTGGAGGCATTCTGTAATTTGTGGAGTATCAGAGTGTTCATGACACACAGAAATTGCATCGGGATTGAATACAACAGTCACCATGCGCACTTTGCTCCATGTTAGTAATATCTCAAACAGTCTACGCTTTGATCGTTCCCTGGAAGACCAGTGGTAGTTTGCAATGCACATCTGGAGGCATTATGTAATTTGTGGACTATCAGAGTGTTGATGTAACACAGAAATTGCATCGGGATTGAATACAAGAGTCACAATGCGCACGTTCCTCTATGGGAGTAATGTCGGAAACAGTCCACGCTTTGATACTTCCCTGAAAGACCAGTAGTAGTTTCCGATGCACATCTGGTGGCATTCTGTAATCTGTGGACTATCAGAGTGTTGATGAAACACAGAAATTGCATTTTGATTGAATACAACAGTCACCATGCTCACTTTCCACCACGGGAGTAATGTCTCAAACAGCTTACGCTTTGATCGTTCCCTGGAACACCAGTAGTGGTTTCCGATGCATATCTGGTGGCATTCTGTAATCTGTGGAGTATCAGAGTGTTGACGAAACACAGATATTACATCGGGATTGAGTACAACAGTCACCATGCACACTTTCCTCCATGGGAGTAATGTCTCAATCAGTTTACGCTTTGGTCGTTCCCTGGAAGACCAGTAGTGGTTTCCGATGCACATCGTCTGACATTCTGTATTGTGTGGACTATCAGAGAGTTGATGAAACACAGAAATAGCATCGGGATTGAATACAACAGTCACCATGCGCACTTTCCTCCACGGGAGTAATGTCTCCAACAGTCTACGCTTTGATCGTTCCCTGGAAGACTAGTAGTAGTTTCGGATGCACATCTGTAGACATTCTGTAATCTGTGGACCCTCAAAGTGTTGATGAAACACAGATATTGCATCGGGATTTAATACAACAGTCACCATGCGCACTTTCTTCCATATTACTACTGTCTCAAACAGTCTACGCTTTGATCGTTCCCTGGAAGACCAGTGGTAGTTTCCAATGCACATCTGGAGGCATTCTGTAATCTGTGGACTATCAGAGTGTTGATGATACACAGAAATTGCATCGGGATCGAATACAACAGTCACCATGTGCATTTTCCTCCATTTGAGTAATGTCTCTAACAGTCAACGCTTTGATCGTTCCCTGGAAGACCAGTAGTAGCTTCCGATGCATATCTGGAGGCATCCTGCATTCTGTGGACTATCAGAGTGTTGATGAAACACATTAATTGTAATGGGATTGAATACAACAGTCACCAGGCGCACTCTCCTCCATGGGAGTAATTTCTCAAATAGTCTACGCTTTGATCGTTCCCTGGAAGACCAGTAGTAGTTTCCGGTGCACATCTGGAGGCATTCTGAAATCTGTGGACTAATTGAGTGTTGATGAAACACAGAAATTGCATCGGGATTGAATACAACAGTCACTATGCGCACTATCCTCCATGGGAGTAATGTCTCAAACAGTCTACGCTTTGATCGTTCCCTGGAAGACCAGCAGTAGTTTCCGATGCACATCTGGAGGCATTCTGTAATCTGTGGACTATCAGAGTGTTGATGAAATACAGAAATTGCATCGGGATTGAATACAGCAGTCACCATGCGCTCTTTCCTCCATGGGAGTAATTCTCTAACAGTCTACGCTTCTATCGTTCCCTGGAAGACCAGTGGTAGTTTCCGATGCACATCTGGAAGCATTCTGTAATCTGTGGACTATCAGAGTGTTGATGAAATACAGAAATTGCATCGGGATTGAATATAACAGTCACCATGCGCACTTTCCTCCATGGGAGTAATTCTCAAACAGTCTACGATTTGATCGTTCTCTGGAAGACCAGTAGTAGTTTCCGATGCACATCTGGTGGCATTCTGTAATCTGTGGACTATCAGAGTGTTGATGAAACACAGAAATTGCATCGGTATTGAATACAACAGTCACCATGCGCACTTTCCTCCATGTTAGTAATATCGCAAACAGTCTACGCTTTCATCGTTCCCTGGAAGACCAGTGGTAGTTTGCAATGCACATCTGGAATCATTCTGTAATTTGTGGACTATCAGAGTGTTGATGAATCACAGAAATTGCATCGGGATTGAATACAACAGTCACCATGTGCACTTGCTCCATGGCAGTAATGTCACAAGGAGTTTACGGTTTGATCGGTCCCTGGAAGACCAGTAGAAGTTTCCTATGCACATCTGGAGGCATTCTGTAATCTGTGGACTATCAGAGTGTTGATGAAACACAGAAATTGCATCGGTATTGAATACAAGAGCCACCATGCGCACTTTCCTCCATGTTAGTAATATCTCAAACAGACTACGCTTTCATCGTTCCCTGGAAGACCAGTGGTAGTTTGCAATGCACATCTGGAGGCATTCTGTAATTTGTGGACTATCAGAGTGTTGATGAAACACAGAAACTGCATCGGTATTGAATACAACAGTCACCATGCGCACTTTCCTCCATGTTAGTAATATCGCAAACAGTCTACGCTTTCATCGTTCCCTGGAAGACCAGTGGTAGTTTGCAATGCACATCTGGAATCATTCTGTAATTTGTGGACTATCAGAGTGTTGAAGAAACACAGAAATTGCATCGGGATAGAATACAACAGTCACAATGCGCACATTCCTCCATGAGAGTAATGTCGGAAACAGTCCACGCTTTGATCGTTCCCTGGAAGACCAGTAGTAGTTTCCGATGCACATCTGGTGGCATTCTGTAATCTGTGGACTATCAGAGTGTTGACGAAACACAGAAATTGCATTGGGATTGAATACAACAGTCACCATGCTCACTTTCCACCACGGGAGTAATGTCTCAAACAGCTTACGCTTTGATCATTCCCTGGAACACCAGTAGTGTTTTCCGATGCATATCTGGTGGCATTCTGTAATCTGTGGAGTATCAGAGTGTTGACGAAACACAGATATTGCATCGGGATTGAATACAACAGTCACCATGCGCACTTTCCTCCACAGGAGTAATGTCTCAAACAGTGTACGCTTTGATCGTTCCGTGGAAGACCAGTAGTAGTTTCCGATGCACATCTGGTGGCATTCTGTAATCTGTGGACTATCAGAGTGTTGATGAAACACAGAAATTGCATGGGTATTGAATACACAGTCACCATGCGCACTTTCCTCCATGTTAGTAATATCGCAAACAGTCTACGCTTTCATCGTTCCCTGGAAGACCAGTGGTAGTTTGCAATGCACATCTGGAGGCATTCTGTAATTTGTGGACTATCAGAGTGTTGATGAAACACAGAAATTGCATCGGGATTGAATACAACATTCACAATGCGCACTTTCCTCCATGGGAGTAATGTCGGAAACAGCTTACGCTTTGATCGTTCTCTGGTACACCAGTAGTGGTTTCCGATGCATATCTTGTGGCATTCTGTAATCTGTGGAGTATCAGAGTGTTGACGAAACACAGATATTGCATCGGGATTGAATACAACAGTCACCATGCGCACTTTCCTCCACAGGAGTAATGTCTCAAACAGTCTACGCTTTGATCGTTCCGTGGAAGACCAGTAGTAGTTCCCGATGCACATCTGGTGGCATTCTGTAATCTGTGGACTATCAGGGTGTTGATGAAACACAGATATTGCATCGGGATATAATACAACAGTCACCATGCGCACTTTCTTCCATGTTACTAATGTCTCAAACAGTCTACGCTTTGATCGTTCCCTGGAAGACCAGTGGTAGTTTCCAATGCACATCTGGAGGCATTCTGTAATCTGCGGACTATCAGAGTGTTGATGAAACACAGAAATTGCATCGGGATTGAATACAACAGTCACCATGCGCATTTTCCTCCATTTGAGTAATGTCTCTAACAGTCAACGCTTTGATCGTTCCCTGGAAGACCAGTAGTAGTTTCCGATGCATATCATGAGGCATCCTGCAATCTGTAGACTATCAGAGTGTTGATGAGACACAGAAATTGTATTGGGATTGAATACAACAGTCACCATGCGCACTCTCCTCCATGGGAGTAATGTCTCAAACAGTCTACGCTTTGATCGTTCCCTGGAAGACCAGTAGTAGTTTCCGATGCACATCTGTAGGCATTCTGAAATATGTGGACTAATTGAGTGTTAATGAAACACAGAAATTGTATCGGGATTGAATACAACAGTCACCATGCGCACTTTCCTCCATGGGAGTGAGGTCTCAAACAGTCTACGCTTTGATCGTTCCCTGGAAGACCAGCAGTAGTTTCGGATGCACATCTGGAGGCATTCTGTAATCTGTGGACTATCAGAGTGTTGATGAAATACAGAAATTGCATCGGGATTGAATATAACAGTCACCATGCGCACTTTCCTCCATGGGAGTAATTCTCAAACAGTCTACGCTTTGATCGTTCCCTGGAAGACCAGTAGTAGTTTCCGATGCACATCTGGTGGCATTCTGTAATCTGTGGACTATCAGAGTGTTGATGAAACACAGAAATTGCATCGGGATTGAATACAAATGTCATCATGCGCACTCTCCTCCATGGGTGTAATGTCTCAAATAGTCTACGGTTTGATCGTTCCCTGGAAGACCAGTAGTAGTTTCCGATGCACATCTGGATGCATTCTGTAATCTGTGGACCTTGAAAGTGTTGATGAATCACAGAAATTGCATCGGGATTGAATACAACAGTCACCATGCGCACTTGCCTCCATCTTAGTAATGACTAAAACAGTCTACGCTTTGATCATTCCCTGGAAGACCAGTGGTAGTTTCCGATGCACATGTGGAGGCATTCTGTATTCTGTGGACTATCAGAGTGTTGATGGAACACAGAAATTGCATCGGGATTTAATACAACAGTCACCATGCGCACTTTCCTCTATGGTAGTAATGTCTGAAACAGTCCACGATTTGATCGTTCCCTGGAAGACCTGTAGTAGCTTCCGATGCAATTCTGGTGGCATTCTGCAGTCCGTGGACTATCAGAGTGTTGATGAAACAGAGAAATTGCATCGGGATTGAATACGACAGTCACCATGCGCACTCTCCTCCACGGAAGGTATGTCTCAAACTGTCTACGCTTTGATCGTTGCCTGGAAGACCAGTAGAAGTTTCCGATGCACATCTGGAGGCATTCTGTAATTTGTGGAGTATCAGAGTGTTCATGACACACAGAAATTGCATCGGGATTGAATACAACAGTCACCATGCGCACTTTGCTCCATGTTAGTAATATCTCAAACAGTCTACGCTTTGATCGTTCCCTGGAAGACCAGTGGTAGTTTGCAATGCACATCTGGAGGCATTATGTAATTTGTGGACTATCAGAGTGTTGATGTAACACAGAAATTGCATCGGGATTGAATACAAGAGTCACAATGCGCACGTTCCTCTATGGGAGTAATGTCGGAAACAGTCCACGCTTTGATACTTCCCTGAAAGACCAGTAGTAGTTTCCGATGCACATCTGGTGGCATTCTGTAATCTGTGGACTATCAGAGTGTTGATGAAACACAGAAATTGCATTTTGATTGAATACAACAGTCACCATGCTCACTTTCCACCACGGGAGTAATGTCTCAAACAGCTTACGCTTTGATCGTTCCCTGGAACACCAGTAGTGGTTTCCGATGCATATCTGGTGGCATTCTGTAATCTGTGGAGTATCAGAGTGTTGACGAAACACAGATATTACATCGGGATTGAGTACAACAGTCACCATGCACACTTTCCTCCATGGGAGTAATGTCTCAATCAGTTTACGCTTTGGTCGTTCCCTGGAAGACCAGTAGTGGTTTCCGATGCACATCTTCTGACATTCTGTATTGTGTGGACTATCAGAGAGTTGATGAAACACAGAAATAGCATCGGGATTGAATACAACAGTCACCATGCGCACTTTCCTCCACGGGAGTAATGTCTCCAACAGTCTACGCTTTGATCGTTCCCTGGAAGACTAGTAGTAGTTTCGGATGCACATCTGTAGACATTCTGTAATCTGTGGACCCTCAAAGTGTTGATGAAACACAGATATTGCATTGGGATTGAATACAACAGTCACCATGCTCACTTTCCACCAGGGGAGTAATGTCTCAAACAGCTTACGCTTTGATCATTCCCTGGAACACCAGTAGTGTTTTCCGATGCATATCTGGTGGCATTCTGTAATCTGTGGAGTATCAGAGTGTTGACGAAACACAGATATTGCATCGGGATTGAATACAACAGTCACCATGCGCACTTTCCTCCACAGGAGTAATGTCTCAAACAGTGTACGCTTTGATCGTTCCGTGGAAGACCAGTAGTAGTTTCCGATGCACATCTGGTGGCATTCTGTAATCTGTGGACTATCAGAGTGTTGATGAAACACAGAAATTGCATGGGTATTGAATACACAGTCACCATGCGCACTTTCCTCCATGTTAGTAATATCGCAAACAGTCTACGCTTTCATCGTTCCCTGGAAGACCAGTGGTAGTTTGCAATGCACATCTGGAGGCATTCTGTAATTTGTGGACTATCAGAGTGTTGATGAAACACAGAAATTGCATCGGGATTGAATACAACATTCACAATGCGCACTTTCCTCCATGGGAGTAATGTCGGAAACAGCTTACGCTTTGATCGTTCTCTGGTACACCAGTAGTGGTTTCCGATGCATATCTTGTGGCATTCTGTAATCTGTGGAGTATCAGAGTGTTGACGAAACACAGATATTGCATCGGGATTGAATACAACAGTCACCATGCGCACTTTCCTCCACAGGAGTAATGTCTCAAACAGTCTACGCTTTGATCGTTCCGTGGAAGACCAGTAGTAGTTCCCGATGCACATCTGGTGGCATTCTGTAATCTGTGGACTATCAGGGTGTTGATGAAACACAGATATTGCATCGGGATATAATACAACAGTCACCATGCGCACTTTCTTCCATGTTACTAATGTCTCAAACAGTCTACGCTTTGATCGTTCCCTGGAAGACCAGTGGTAGTTTCCAATGCACATCTGGAGGCATTCTGTAATCTGCGGACTATCAGAGTGTTGATGAAACACAGAAATTGCATCGGGATTGAATACAACAGTCACCATGCGCATTTTCCTCCATTTGAGTAATGTCTCTAACAGTCAACGCTTTGATCGTTCCCTGGAAGACCAGTAGTAGTTTCCGATGCATATCATGAGGCATCCTGCAATCTGTAGACTATCAGAGTGTTGATGAGACACAGAAATTGTATTGGGATTGAATACAACAGTCACCATGCGCACTCTCCTCCATGGGAGTAATGTCTCAAACAGTCTACGCTTTGATCGTTCCCTGGAAGACCAGTAGTAGTTTCCGATGCACATCTGTAGGCATTCTGAAATATGTGGACTAATTGAGTGTTAATGAAACACAGAAATTGTATCGGGATTGAATACAACAGTCACCATGCGCACTTTCCTCCATGGGAGTGAGGTCTCAAACAGTCTACGCTTTGATCGTTCCCTGGAAGACCAGCAGTAGTTTCGGATGCACATCTGGAGGCATTCTGTAATCTGTGGACTATCAGAGTGTTGATGAAATACAGAAATTGCATCGGGATTGAATATAACAGTCACCATGCGCACTTTCCTCCATGGGAGTAATTCTCAAACAGTCTACGCTTTGATCGTTCCCTGGAAGACCAGTAGTAGTTTCCGATGCACATCTGGTGGCATTCTGTAATCTGTGGACTATCAGAGTGTTGATGAAACACAGAAATTGCATCGGGATTGAATACAAATGTCATCATGCGCACTCTCCTCCATGGGTGTAATGTCTCAAATAGTCTACGGTTTGATCGTTCCCTGGAAGACCAGTAGTAGTTTCCGATGCACATCTGGATGCATTCTGTAATCTGTGGACCTTGAAAGTGTTGATGAATCACAGAAATTGCATCGGGATTGAATACAACAGTCACCATGCGCACTTGCCTCCATCTTAGTAATGACTAAAACAGTCTACGCTTTGATCATTCCCTGGAAGACCAGTGGTAGTTTCCGATGCACATGTGGAGGCATTCTGTATTCTGTGGACTATCAGAGTGTTGATGGAACACAGAAATTGCATCGGGATTTAATACAACAGTCACCATGCGCACTTTCCTCTATGGTAGTAATGTCTGAAACAGTCCACGATTTGATCGTTCCCTGGAAGACCTGTAGTAGCTTCCGATGCAATTCTGGTGGCATTCTGCAGTCCGTGGACTATCAGAGTGTTGATGAAACAGAGAAATTGCATCGGGATTGAATACGACAGTCACCATGCGCACTCTCCTCCACGGAAGGTATGTCTCAAACTGTCTACGCTTTGATCGTTGCCTGGAAGACCAGTAGAAGTTTCCGATGCACATCTGGAGGCATTCTGTAATTTGTGGAGTATCAGAGTGTTCATGACACACAGAAATTGCATCGGGATTGAATACAACAGTCACCATGCGCACTTTGCTCCATGTTAGTAATATCTCAAACAGTCTACGCTTTGATCGTTCCCTGGAAGACCAGTGGTAGTTTGCAATGCACATCTGGAGGCATTATGTAATTTGTGGACTATCAGAGTGTTGATGTAACACAGAAATTGCATCGGGATTGAATACAAGAGTCACAATGCGCACGTTCCTCTATGGGAGTAATGTCGGAAACAGTCCACGCTTTGATACTTCCCTGAAAGACCAGTAGTAGTTTCCGATGCACATCTGGTGGCATTCTGTAATCTGTGGACTATCAGAGTGTTGATGAAACACAGAAATTGCATTTTGATTGAATACAACAGTCACCATGCTCACTTTCCACCACGGGAGTAATGTCTCAAACAGCTTACGCTTTGATCGTTCCCTGGAACACCAGTAGTGGTTTCCGATGCATATCTGGTGGCATTCTGTAATCTGTGGAGTATCAGAGTGTTGACGAAACACAGATATTACATCGGGATTGAGTACAACAGTCACCATGCACACTTTCCTCCATGGGAGTAATGTCTCAATCAGTTTACGCTTTGGTCGTTCCCTGGAAGACCAGTAGTGGTTTCCGATGCACATCTTCTGACATTCTGTATTGTGTGGACTATCAGAGAGTTGATGAAACACAGAAATAGCATCGGGATTGAATACAACAGTCACCATGCGCACTTTCCTCCACGGGAGTAATGTCTCCAACAGTCTACGCTTTGATCGTTCCCTGGAAGACTAGTAGTAGTTTCGGATGCACATCTGTAGACATTCTGTAATCTGTGGACCCTCAAAGTGTTGATGAAACACAGATATTGCATCGGGATTTAATACAACAGTCACCATGCGCACTTTCTTCCATATTACTACTGTCTCAAACAGTCTACGCTTTGATCGTTCCCTGGAAGACCAGTGGTAGTTTCCAATGCACATCTGGAGGCATTCTGTAATCTGTGGACTATCAGAGTGTTGATGATACACAGAAATTGCATCGGGATCGAATACAACAGTCACCATGTGCATTTTCCTCCATTTGAGTAATGTCTCTAACAGTCAACGCTTTGATCGTTCCCTGGAAGACCAGTAGTAGCTTCCGATGCATATCTGGAGGCATCCTGCATTCTGTGGACTATCAGAGTGTTGATGAAACACATTAATTGTAATGGGATTGAATACAACAGTCACCAGGCGCACTCTCCTCCATGGGAGTAATTTCTCAAATAGTCTACGCTTTGATCGTTCCCTGGAAGACCAGTAGTAGTTTCCGGTGCACATCTGGAGGCATTCTGTAATCTGTGGACTATCAGAGTGTTGATGATACACAGAAATTGCATCGGGATCGAATACAACAGTCACCATGTGCATTTTCCTCCATTTGAGTAATGTCTCAAACAGTCTACGCTTTGATCGTTCCCTGGAAGACCAGCAGTAGTTTCCGATGCACATCTGGAGGCATTCTGTAATCTGTGGACTATCAGAGTGTTGATGAAATACAGAAATTGCATCGGGATTGAATACAGCAGTCACCATGCGCTCTTTCCTCCATAGGAGTAATTCTCTAACAGTCTACGCTTCTATCGTTCCCTGGAAGACCAGTGGTAGTTTCCGATGCACATCTGGAAGCATTCTGTAATCTGTGGACTATCAGAGTGTTGATGAAATACAGAAATTGCATCGGGATTGAATATAACAGTCACCATGCGCACTTTCCTCCATGGGAGTAATTCTCAAACAGTCTACGATTTGATCGTTCTCTGGAAGACCAGTAGTAGTTTCCGATGCACATCTGGTGGCATTCTGTAATCTGTGGACTATCAGAGTGTTGATGAAACACAGAAATTGCATCGGGATTGAATACAACTGTCATCATGCGCACTCTCCTCCATGGGTGTAATGTCTCAAATTGTCTACGCTTTGATCTTTCCCTGGAAGACCAGTAGTAGTTTCCGATGCACATCTGGATGCATTCAGTAATCTGTGGACCTTGAAAGTGTTGATGAATCACAGAAATTGCATCGGGATTGAATACAACAGTAACCTTGCGCACTTGCCTCCATGTTAGTAATGACTAAAACAGTCTACGATTTGATCATTCCCTGGAAGACCAGTGGTAGTTTCCGATGCACATGTGGAGGCATTCTGTAATCTGTGGACTATCAGAGTGTTGATGAAACACAGAAATTGCATCGGGATTTAATACAACAGTCACCATGCGCACTTTCCTCTATGGGAGTAATGTCTGAAACAGTCCACGATTTGATCGTTCCCTGGAAGACCTGTAGTAGCTTCCGATGCAATTCTGGTGGCATTCTGCAGTCCGTGGACTATCAGAGTGTTGATGAAACACAGAAATTGCATCGGGATTGAATACGACAGTCACCACGCGCACTCTCCTCCACGGAAGGTATGTCTCAAACTGTCTACGCTTTGATCGTTGCCTGGAAGACCAGTAGAAGTTTCCGATGCACATCTGGAGGCATTCTGTAATCTGTGGAGTATCAGAGTGTTCATGACACAAAGAAATTGCATCGGGATTGAATACAACAGTCACCATGCGCACCTTCCGCCATGGGAGTAATGTCACAAAGAGTTTACGGTTTGATCGGTCCCTGGAAGACCAGTAGTAGTTTCCGATGCACATCTGGAGGCATTCTGTAATCTGTGGACTATCAGAGTGTTGATGAAATACAGAAATTGCATCGGTATTGAATACAACAGTCACCATGCGCACTTTGCTCCATGTTAGTAATATCTCAAACAGTCTACGCTTTGATCGTTCCCTGGAAGACCAGCGGTAGTTTGCAATGCACATCTGGAGGCATTATGTAATTTGTGGACTATCAGAGTGTTGATGTAACACAGAAATTGCATCGGGATTGAATACAACAGTCACAATGCGCACGTTCCTCCATGGGAGTAATGTCGGAAACAGTCCACGCTTTGATACTTCCCTGAAAGACCAGTAGTAGTTTCCGATGCACATCTGGTGGCATTCTGTAATCTGTGGACTATCAGAGTGTTGATGAAACACAGAAATTGCATTTTGATTGAATACAACAGTCACCATGCTCACTTTCCACCACGGGAGTAATGTCTCAAACAGCTTACGCTTTGATCGTTCCCTGGAACACCAGTAGTGGTTTCCGATGCATATCTGGTGGCATTCTGTAATCTGTGGAGTATCAGAGTGTTGACGAAACAGAGATATTGCATCGGGATTGAATACAACAGTCACCATGCACACTTTCCTCCACAGGAGTAATGTCTCAAACAGTCTTCGTTTTGATCGTTCCGTGGAAGACCAGTAGTAGTTTCCGATGCACATCTGGTGGCATTCTGTAATCTGTGGACTAGCAGAGTGTTGATGAAACACAGAAATTGCATCGGGATTTAATACAACAGTCACCATGCGCACTTTCCTCCACGGGAGTAATGTCTCCAACAGTTTACGCTTTGATCGTTCCCTGGAAGACTAGTAGTAGTTTCCGATGCACATTTGTAGACATTCTGTAATCTGTGGACCCTCAAAGTGATGATGAAACACAGATATTGCATCGGGATTTAATACAACAGTCACCATGCGCACTTTCTTCCATGTTACTACTGTCTCAAACAGTCTACGCTTTGATCGTTCCCTGGAAGACCAGTGGTAGTTTCCAATGCACATCTGGAGGCATTCTGTAATCTGTGGACTATCAGAGTGTTGATGATACACAGAAATTGCATCGGGATCGAATACAACAGTCACCATGTGCATTTTCCTCCATTTGAGTAATGTCTCTAACAGTAAACGCTTTGATCGTTCCCTGGAAGACCAGCAGTAGTTTCCGATGCACATCTGGAGGCATTCTGTAATCTGTGGACTATCAGAGTGTTGATGAAATACAGAAATTGCATCGGGATTGAATACAGCAGTCACCATGCGCACTTTCCTCCATGGGAGTAATTCTCAAACTGTCTACGCTTCTATCGTTCCCTGGAAGACCAGTGGTAGTTTCCAATGCACATCTGGAGGCATTCTGTAATCTGTGGACTATCAGAGTGTTGATGAAACACAGAAATTGCATCGGGATTGAATACAACAGTCACAATGCGCACTTTCCTCCATGGGAGTAATGTCTGAAACACTCCTCGCTTTGATCGTTACCTGGAAGACCAGTAGTAGTTTCCGATGCACATCTGGTGTCATTCTTTAATCTGTGGACTATCAGAGTGTAGATGAAACACAGAAATTGCATCGGGATTGAATACAACAGTCACCATGCTCACTTCCCTCCATGGGAGTAATGTCCCAAACTGTCTACGCTTTGATCGTTCCCTGGAAGACCAGTAGTAGTTTACCCGAGCACATCTGGTGGCATTCTGTAATCTGTCGACTATCAGGGTGTTGACGAAACACAGATATTGCATCGGGATTGAATACAACAGTCACCATGCTCACTTCCCTCCATGGGAGTAATGTCTCAAACTGTCTACGCTTTGATCGTTACCTGGAAGACCAGTAGTAGTTTCCGATGCACATCTGGTGTCATTCTTTAATCTGTGGACTATCAGAGTGTAGATGAAACACAGAAATTGCATCGGGATTGAATACAGCAGTCACCATGCGCACTTTCCTCCATGGGAGTAATTCTCAAACTGTCTACGCTTCTATCGTTCCCTGGAAGACCAGTGGTAGTTTCCAATGCACATCTGGAGGCATTCTGTAATCTGTGGACTATCAGAGTGTTGATGAAACACAGAAATTGCATCGGGATTGAATACAACAGTCACAATGCGCACTTTCCTCCATGGGAGTAATGTCTGAAACAGTCCTCGCTTTGATCGTTACCTGGAAGACCAGTAGTAGTTTCCGATGCACATCTGATGTCATTCTTTAATCTGTGGACTATCAGAGTGTAGATGAAACACAGAAATTGCATCGGGATTGAATACAACAGTCACCATGCGCACTTTCCTCAATGGGAGTAATGTCTCAAACAGTCCTCGCTTTGATCGTTCCCTGGAAGACCAGTAGTAGTTTCCTATGCAATTCTGGTGGCATTCTGTATTCCATGGACTATCAGAGTGTTGATGAAACACAGAAATTGCATCGGGATTGAATACGACAGTTACCATGCGCACTTTCCTCCAGGGAGCTATGTCTCAAACTGTCTACGCTATGATCGTTCCCTGGAAAACCAGTAGTAGTATCCGATGCACATCTGGAGGCATTCTGTAATCTGTGGACTATCAGAGTGTTGATGAAACACAGGTATTGCATCGGGATTGAATACAACAGTCACCATGCGCACTTTCATCAATGGGAGTAATGTCTGAAACAGTCCACGCTTTGATCGTTCCCTGGAAGACCAGTAGTAGTTTCCGATGCAATTCTGGTGGCATTCTGTATTCCATGGACTATCAGAGTGTTGATGAAACACAGAAATTGCATCGGGATTGAATACGACAGTTACCATGCGCACTTTCCTCCTGGGAGTTGTGTCTCAAACAGTCTACGCTTTGATCGTTCCCTGGAAGACCAGTAGTAGTTTCCGATGCACATCTGGAGGCATTCTGAAAACTGTGGACTAACTGATTGTTGATGAAACACAGAAATTGCATTGGGATTGATTACAACAGTCACCATGCACACTTTCCTCCATGGGAGTAATGTCTCTAACAGTCTACGCTTGGATCGTTCCCAGGAAGACCAGTAGTAGTTTCCGATGCACATCTGGAGGCATTCTGTAATCTGTGGACTATCAGAGTGTTGATGAAACACAGAAATTGCATTGGAATTGAATACAACAGTCACCATGCTCACTTTCCACAACGGGAGTAATGTCTCAAACAGCTTACGCTTTGATCGTTCCCTGGAAGACCAGTATTAGTTTCCGATGCACATCTGGTGGCACTCTGTAATCTGTGGACTATCAGAGTGTTGATGAAACACAGAAATTGCATCGGGATTGAATACAACAGTCACCATGCGCACTTTCCTCCACAGGAGTATTGTCTGAAACAGTCCACGGTTTGATCGTTCCCTTTAAGACCAGTAGTAGTTTCCGATGCACATCTGGTGGCATTCTGTAATCTGTGGACTATCAGAGTGTTGATGAAACACAGAAATTGCATCGGGATTGAATACAACAGTCACCATGCGCACTTTCCTCCACAGGAGTAATGTCTCAAACAGTCTACGCATTGATCGTTCCCTGGAAGACCAGTAGTAGTATCCGATGCACATCTGGAGGCATTCTGTAATCTGTGGACTATCAGAGTGTTGATGAAACACAGAAATTGCATCGGGATTGAATACAACAGTCACCATTCGCATTTTCCTCCATTTGAGTAATGTCTCTAACAGGCAACGCTTTGATCGTTCCCTGGAAGACCAGTAGTAGTTTCCGATGCATATCTGGAGGCATCCTGCATTCTGTGGACTATCAGAGTGTTGATGAAACACATTAATTGTAATGGGATTGAATACAACAGTCACCAGGCGCACTCTCCTCCATGGGAGTAATGTCTCAAATAGTCTACGCTTTGATCGTTCCCTGGAAGACCAGTAGTAGTTTCCGATGCACATCTGGAGGCATTCTGAAATCTGTGGACTAATTGAGTGTTGATGAAACACAGAAATTGCATCAGGATTGAATACAACAGTCACTATGCGCACTATCCTCCATGGGAGTAATGTCTCAAACAGTCTACGCTTTGATCGTTCCCTGGAAGACCAGCAGTAGTTTCCGATGCACATCTGGAGGCATTCTGTAATCTGTGGAATATCAGAGTGTTGATGAAATACAGAAATTGCATCGGGATTGAATACAGCAGTCACCATGAGCACTTTCCTCCATGGGAGTAATTCTCAAACAGTCTACGCTTTGATCGTTCCCTGGAAGGCCAGTAGTAGTTTCCGATGCACATCTGGTGGCATTCTGTAATCTGTGGACTATCAGAGTGTTGATGAAACACAGAAATTGCATCGGGATTGAATACAACAGTCACCATGCGCACCTTCCTCCATGGGAGTATTGTCTCAAAGAGTTTACGGTTTGATCGTTCCCTGGAAGTCCAGTAGTAGATTCCGATGCACATCTGGAGTCATTCTGTAATCTGTGGACTATCAGAGTGTTGATGAAACACAGATATTGCATCGGTATTGAATACAACAGTCACCAAGCGCACTTTCCTAGATGTTAGTAGTTTCTCAAACAGTCTACGCTTCTATCGTTCCCTGGAAGACCAGTGAGAGTTTCCAATGCACATCTGGAGGCATTCTGTAATCTGTGGACTATCAGAGTGTTGATGAAACACAGAAATTGCATCGGGATTGAATACAACAGTCACAATGCGCACTTTCCTCCATGGGAGTAATGTCTGAAACAGTCCACGCTTTGATCGTTACCTGGAAGACCAGTAGTAGTTTCCGATGCACATCTGGTGTCATTCTTTAATCTGTGGACTATCAGAGTGTAGATGAAACACAGAAATTGCATCGGGATTGAATACAACAGTCACCATGCGCACTTTCCTCAATGGGAGTAATGTCTGAAACAGTCCACGCTTTGATCGTTCCCTGGAAGACCAGTAGTAGTTTCCGATGCAATTCTGGTGGCATTCTGTATTCCATGGACTATCGGAGTGTTGATGAAACACAGAAATTGCATCGGGATTGAATACGACAGTTCCCATGCGCACTTTCCTCCAGGGAGGTATGTCTCAAACAGTCTACGCTTTGATCGTTCCCTGGAAGACCAGTAGTAGTTTCCGATGCACATCTGGAGGCATTCTGAAAACTGTGGACAAACTGAATTGCTGATGAAACACAGAAATTGCATTGGGATTGATTACAACAGTCACCATGCGCAACTTCCTCCATGGGAGTAATGTCTCAAACAGTCTACGCTTTGATCGTTCTCTCGATGACCAGTAGTAGTTTCCGATGCACATCTGGTGGCATTCTGTAATCTGTGGACTATCAGAGTGTTGATGAAACACAGAAATTGCATCGGGATTGAATACAACAGTCACCATGCGCACATTCCTCCACAGGAGTAATGTCTCAAACAGTCTACGCATTGATCGTTCCCTGGAAGACCAGTAGTAGTATCCGATGCACATCTGGAGGCATTCTGTAATCTGTGGACTATCAGAGTGTTGATGAAACACAGAAATTGCATCAGAATTGAATACAACAGTCACAAGGCGCCCTTTCCTCCACGGGAGTAATGTCTTCAACAGTCCACGCTTTGATCGTTCCCTGGAAGACCAGTAGTAGTTTCCGATGCACATCTGTAGACATTCTGTAATCTGTGGACCCTCAAAGTGTTGATGAAACACAGAAATTGCATCGGGATTTAATACAACAGTCACCATGCGCACATTCCTCTATGGGAGTAATGTCTCAAACAGTCTACGCTTTGATCGTTCCCTGGAAGACCAGTAGTAGTTTCCGATGCACATCTGGTGGCATTCTGTAATCTGTGGACTATCAGAGTGTTGATGAAAGACAGAAATTGCATTGGGATTGAATACAACAGTCACAATGCACACTATCGACCACAGGAGTAATATCTCAAACAGTTTACGCTTTGATCGTTCCCTGGATCACCAGTAGTTGTTTCCGATGCACATCTGGTGGCATTCTGTAATCTGTGGACTGTCAGAGTGTTGATGAAACACAGAAATTGCATCGGAATTGAATACAACAGTCACCATGCGCACTTTCTTCCACTGGGAGTAATGTCTCAAATATTGTACGCTTTGATCGGTCCCTGGAAGACCAGTAGTAGTTTCCGATGCACATCCGGAGGCATTCTGTAATCTGTGGACTATCAGAGTGTTGATGAAACACAGAAATTGCATCGGGATTGAATACAACAGTCACCATGCGCAGTTTCCTCCATGTTTGTAATGTCTAAAGCAGTCTACGATTTGATCGTTCCCTGGAAGACCAGTGGTAATTTCCAATGCAAATCTGGAGGCATTCTGTAATCTGTGGACTATCAGAGTGTTGATGAAACACAGAAATTTAATCAGGATTGAATACAACAGTCACCATGCGCACCTTCCTCCATGGGAGTAATGTCTCAAAGAGTTTACGCTTTGATCGTGCCCTGGAAGGCCAGTAGTAGTTTGCGATGCACATCTGGAGGCATTCTGTAATCAGTGGACTATCAGAGTGCTGATGAAACACAGAAATTGCATCGGGATTGAATATAACAGTCACCAGGCGCACTTTCCACCATGTTAGTAATGTCTCTAACGGTCTACGCTTTGATCGTTCCCTGGAAGACCAGTGGTAGTTTCCAATGCACATCTGGAGGCATTTTGTAATCTGTGGACTATTAGAGTGTTGATGAAACACAGAAATTGCATCGGTATTGAATACAATAGACACCATGCACACTTTCCTCCACAGGAGTAATGTCTCAAACAGTCTACGCTTTGATCGTTCTCTCGATGACCAGTAGTAGTTTCCGATGCATATCTGGTGTAATTCTGTAATCTGTGGACTATCAGAGTGTTGATGATACACAGAAACTGCATCGGGATTGAATACAACAATCACCATGCGCACTTTCCTCCACAGGAGTAATGTCTAAAAAACAGTCTACGCTTTGATCGTTCCCCGGAAAACCAGTAGTAGTATCCGATGCACATCTGGCGGCATTCTGTGATCTGTGGACTATCAGAGTGTTGATGAAACACAGATATTGCATCGGGATTGAATACAACAGTCACCACGCGCACTTTCCTCCATATGAGTAATGTCTCTAACAGTCTACGCTTTGATCGGTCCCTGGAAGACCAGTAGTAGTTTCCGATGCACATCTGGTGGCATTCTGCAATCTGTGGACTATCAGAGTGTTGCTGAAACACAGGCATTGCATCAGGATTGAATACAACAGTCACCATGCGCACTTTCCTCCATGGGAGAAATGTCTCCAACAGTCTACACTTTGATCGTTCCCTGGAAGACCAGTAGTAGTTTCCGATGCACATCTGGCGGCATTCTGTAATCTGTGGACCCTCAAAGTGTGGATGAAACACAGATATTGCATCGGGATTTAATACAACAGTCACCATGCGCACTTTCTTCCATGTTACTAATGTCTCAAACAGTTTCCGCTTTGATCGTTCCCTGGAAGACCAATGGTAGTTTCCAATGCACATCTGGAGGCATTCTGTAATCTGTGGACTATCAGAGTGTTGATGAAACACAGAAATTGCATCGGGATTGAATATAACAGTCACCAGGCGCACTTTCCTCCATGTTAGTAATGTCTCTAACGGTCTACGCTTTGATCGTTCCCTGGAAGACCAGTGGTAGTTTCCAATGCACATCTGGAGGCACTCTGTAATCTGTGGACTATTAGAGTGTTGATGAAACACAGAAATTGCATCGGAATTGAATACAACAGTCACCATGCGCACTTTCTTCCGCTGGGAGTAATGTCTCAAATATTCTACGCTTTGATCGGTCCCTGGAAGACCAGTGGTAGTTTCCGATGCACATCCGGAGGCATTCTGTAATCTGTGGACTATCAGAGTGTTGATGAAACACAGAAATTGCATCGGGATTGAATACAACAGTCACCATGCGCACTTTCCTCCATGTTTGTAATGTCTAAAGCAGTCTACGATTTGATCGTTCCCTGGAAGACCAGTGGTAATTTCCAATGCAAATCTGGCGGCATTCTGTAATCTGTGGAATATCAGAGTGTTGATGAAATACAGAAATTGCATCGGGATTGAATACAGCAGTCACCATGAGCACTTTCCTCCATGGGAGTAATTCTCAAACAGTCTACGCTTTGATCGTTCCCTGGAAGGCCAGTAGTAGTTTCCGATGCACATCTGGTGGCATTCTGTAATCTGTGGACTATCAGAGTGTTGATGAAACACAGAAATTGCATCGGGATTGAATACAACAGTCACCATGCGCACCTTCCTCCATGGGAGTATTGTCTCAAAGAGTTTACGGTTTGATCGTTCCCTGGAAGTCCAGTAGTAGATTCCGATGCACATCTGGAGTCATTCTGTAATCTGTGGACTATCAGAGTGTTGATGAAACACAGATATTGCATCGGTATTGAATACAACAGTCACCAAGCGCACTTTCCTAGATGTTAGTAGTTTCTCAAACAGTCTACGCTTCTATCGTTCCCTGGAAGACCAGTGAGAGTTTCCAATGCACATCTGGAGGCATTCTGTAATCTGTGGACTATCAGAGTGTTGATGAAACACAGAAATTGCATCGGGATTGAATACAACAGTCACAATGCGCACTTTCCTCCATGGGAGTAATGTCTGAAACAGTCCACGCTTTGATCGTTACCTGGAAGACCAGTAGTAGTTTCCGATGCACATCTGGTGTCATTCTTTAATCTGTGGACTATCAGAGTGTAGATGAAACACAGAAATTGCATCGGGATTGAATACAACAGTCACCATGCGCACTTTCCTCAATGGGAGTAATGTCTGAAACAGTCCACGCTTTGATCGTTCCCTGGAAGACCAGTAGTAGTTTCCGATGCAATTCTGGTGGCATTCTGTATTCCATGGACTATCGGAGTGTTGATGAAACACAGAAATTGCATCGGGATTGAATACGACAGTTCCCATGCGCACTTTCCTCCAGGGAGGTATGTCTCAAACAGTCTACGCTTTGATCGTTCCCTGGAAGACCAGTAGTAGTTTCCGATGCACATCTGGATGCATTCTGAAAACTGTGGACAAACTGAATTGCTGATGAAACACAGAAATTGCATTGGGATTGATTACAACAGTCACCATGCGCAACTTCCTCCATGGGAGTAATGTCTCAAACAGTCTACGCTTTGATCGTTCTCTCGATGACCAGTAGTAGTTTCCGATGCACATCTGGTGGCATTCTGTAATCTGTGGACTATCAGAGTGTTGATGAAACACAGAAATTGCATCGGGATTGAATACAACAGTCACCATGCGCACATTCCTCCACAGGAGTAATGTCTCAAACAGTCTACGCATTGATCGTTCCCTGGAAGACCAGTAGTAGTATCCGATGCACATCTGGAGGCATTCTGTAATCTGTGGACTATCAGAGTGTTGATGAAACACAGAAATTGCATCAGAATTGAATACAACAGTCACAAGGCGCCCTTTCCTCCACGGGAGTAATGTCTTCAACAGTCCACGCTTTGATCGTTCCCTGGAAGACCAGTAGTAGTTTCCGATGCACATCTGTAGACATTCTGTAATCTGTGGACCCTCAAAGTGTTGATGAAACACAGAAATTGCATCGGGATTTAATACAACAGTCACCATGCGCACTTTCCTCTATGGGAGTAATGTCTCAAACAGTCTACGCTTTGATCGTTCCCTGGAAGACCAGTAGTAGTTTCCGATGCACATCTGGTGGCATTCTGTAATCTGTGGACTATCAGAGTGTTGATGAAAGACAGAAATTGCATTGGGATTGAATACAACAGTCACAATGCACACTATCGACCACAGGAGTAATATCTCAAACAGTTTACGCTTTGATCGTTCCCTGGATCACCAGTAGTTGTTTCCGATGCACATCTGGTGGCATTCTGTAATCTGTGGACTGTCAGAGTGTTGATGAAACACAGAAATTGCATCGGAATTGAATACAACAGTCACCATGCGCACTTTCTTCCACTGGGAGTAATGTCTCAAATATTGTACGCTTTGATCGGTCCCTGGAAGACCAGTAGTAGTTTCCGATGCACATCCGGAGGCATTCTGTAATCTGTGGACTATCAGAGTGTTGATGAAACACAGAAATTGCATCGGGATTGAATACAACAGTCACCATGCGCAGTTTCCTCCATGTTTGTAATGTCTAAAGCAGTCTACGATTTGATCGTTCCCTGGAAGACCAGTGGTAATTTCCAATGCAAATCTGGAGGCATTCTGTAATCTGTGGACTATCAGAGTGTTGATGAAACACAGAAATTTAATCAGGATTGAATACAACAGTCACCATGCGCACCTTCCTCCATGGGAGTAATGTCTAAAAGAGTTTACGCTTTGATCGTGCCCTGGAAGGCCAGTAGTAGTTTGCGATGCACATCTGGAGGCATTCTGTAATCAGTGGACTATCAGAGTGCTGATGAAACACAGAAATTGCATCGGGATTGAATATAACAGTCACCAGGCGCACTTTCCACCATGTTAGTAATGTCTCTAACGGTCTACGCTTTGATCGTTCCCTGGAAGACCAGTGGTAGTTTCCAATGCACATCTGGAGGCATTTTGTAATCTGTGGACTATTAGAGTGTTGATGAAACACAGAAATTGCATCGGTATTGAATACAATAGACACCATGCACACTTTCCTCCACAGGAGTAATGTCTCAAACAGTCTACGCTTTGATCGTTCTCTCGATGACCAGTAGTAGTTTCCGATGCATATCTGGTGTAATTCTGTAATCTGTGGACTATCAGAGTGTTGATGATACACAGAAACTGCATCGGGATTGAATACAACAATCACCATGCGCACTTTCCTCCACAGGAGTAATGTCTAAAAAACAGTCTACGCTTTGATCGTTCCCCGGAAAACCAGTAGTAGTATCCGATGCACATCTGGCGGCATTCTGTGATCTGTGGACTATCAGAGTGTTGATGAAACACAGATATTGCATCGGGATTGAATACAACAGTCACCACGCGCACTTTCCTCCATATGAGTAATGTCTCTAACAGTCTACGCTTTGATCGGTCCCTGGAAGACCAGTAGTAGTTTCCGATGCACATCTGGTGGCATTCTGCAATCTGTGGACTATCAGAGTGTTGCTGAAACACAGGCATTGCATCAGGATTGAATACAACAGTCACCATGCGCACTTTCCTCCATGGGAGAAATGTCTCCAACAGTCTACGCTTTGATCGTTCCCTGGAAGACCAGTAGTAGTTTCCGATGCACATCTGGCGGCATTCTGTAATCTGTGGACCCTCAAAGTGTGGATGAAACACAGATATTGCATCGGGATTTAATACAACAGTCACCATGCGCACTTTCTTCCATGTTACTAATGTCTCAAACAGTTTCCGCTTTGATCGTTCCCTGGAAGACCAATGGTAGTTTCCAATGCACATCTGGAGGCATTCTGTAATCTGTGGACTATCAGAGTGTTGATGAAACACAGAAATTGCATCGGGATTGAATATAACAGTCACCAGGCGCACTTTCCTCCATGTTAGTAATGTCTCTAACGGTCTACGCTTTGATCGTTCCCTGGAAGACCAGTGGTAGTTTCCAATGCACATCTGGAGGCACTCTGTAATCTGTGGACTATTAGAGTGTTGATGAAACACAGAAATTGCATCGGAATTGAATACAACAGTCACCATGCGCACTTTCTTCCGCTGGGAGTAATGTCTCAAATATTCTACGCTTTGATCGGTCCCTGGAAGACCAGTGGTAGTTTCCGATGCACATCCGGAGGCATTCTGTAATCTGTGGACTATCAGAGTGTTGATGAAACACAGAAATTTAATCAGGATTGAATACAACAGTCACCATGCGCACCTTCCTCCATGGGAGTAATGTCTCAAAGAGTTTACGCTTTGATCGTGCCCTGGAAGGCCAGTAGTAGTTTGCGATGCACATCTGGAGGCATTCTGTAATCAGTGGACTATCAGAGGGTTGATGAAACACAGAAATTGCATTGGGATTGAATATAACAGTCACCAGGCGCACTTTCCTCCATGTTACTAATGTCTCTAACGGTCTACGCTTTGATCGTTCCCTGGAAGACCAGTGGTAGTTTCCAATGCACATCTGGAGGCACTCTGTAATCTGTGGACTATTAGAGTGTTGATGAAACACAGAAATTGCATCGGTATTGAATACAATAGACACCATGCACACTTTCCTCCACAGGAGTAATGTCTCAAACAGTCTACGCTTTGATCGTTCTCTCGATGACCGGTAGTAGTTTCCGATGCATATCTGGTGGCATTCTGTAATCTGTGGACTATCAGAGTGTTGATGATACACAGAAACTGCATCGGGATTGAATACAACAATCACCATGCGCACTTTCCTCCACAGGAGTAATGTCTCAAACAGTCTACGCTTTGATCGTTCCCTGGAAAACCAGTAGTAGTATCCGATGCACATCTGGAGGCATTCTGTAATCTGTGGACTATCAGAGTGTTGATGAAACACAGATATTGTATCGGGATTGAATACAACAGTCACCACGCGCACTTTCCTCTACATGAGTAATGTCTCTAACAGTCTACGCTTTGATAGGTCAATGGAAGACCAGTAGTAGTTCCGATGCACATCTGGAGGCATTCTGTAATCTGTGGACTATAAGAGTGTTGATGAAACACAGAAATTGCATCGGGATTGAATACAACAGTCACCATGCGCACTCTCCTCCATGGGAGTAATGTCTCAAACAGTCTGCGCTATGATCGTTCCCTGGAAGACCAGTAGTAGTTTCCGATGCACATCTGGAGGCATTCTGAAAACTGTGGACTAACTGATTGTTGATGAAACACAGAAATTGCATTGGGATTGAATACAACAGTCACCATACGCACTTTCCTCCACAGGAGTAATGTCTCAAACAGTCTACGCTTTGATCGTTCCCTGGAAAACCAGTAGTAGTATCCGATGCACATCTGGAGGCATTCTGTGATCTGTGGACTATCAGAGTGTTGATGAAACGCAGATATTGCATCGGGATTGAATACAACAGTCACCACGCGCACTTTCCTCCATATGAGTAATGTCTCTAACAGTCTACGCTTTGATCGGTCCCTGGAAGACCAGTAGTAGTTTCCGATGCACATCTGGTGGCATTCTGTAATCTGTGGACTATCAGAGTGTTGCTGAAACACAGACATTGCATCAGGATTGAATACAACAGTCACCATGCGCACTTTCCTCCATGGGAGTAATGTCTCCAACAGTCTACGCTTTGATCGTTCCCTGGAAGACCAGTAGTAGTTTCCGATGCACATCTGGTGGCATTCTGTAATCTGTGGACCCTCAAAGTGTGGATGAAACACAGATATTGCATCGGGATTTAATACAACAGTCACCGTGCGCACTTTCTTCCATGTTACTAATGTCTCAAACAGTTTCCGCTTTGATCGTTCCCTGGAAGACCAATGGTAGTTTCCAATGCACATCTGGAGGCATTCTGTAATCTGTGGACTATCAGAGTGTTGATGTAACACAGAAATTACATCGGGATTGAATACAACAGTCACCATGCGCATTTTCCTCTATTTGAGTAATGTCTCTAACAGTCAACGCTTTGATCGTTCCCTGGAAGACCAGTAGTAATTTCAGATGCATATCTGGAGGCATCCTGCAATCTGTGGACTATCAGAGTGTTGATGAAACACAGAAATTGTATTGGGATTGAATACAACAGTCACCATGCGCACTCTCCTCCATGGGAGTAATGTCTCAAACAGTCTACGCTTTGATCGTTCCCTGGAAGACCAGTAGTAGTTTCCGATGCACATCTGGAGGCATTCTGAAATCTGTGGACTAATTGAGTGTTGATGAAACACAGAAATTGCATCGGGATTGATTACAACTGTCACCATGCGCACTCTCCTCCATGTTAGTAATTTCTCAAACAGTCTACGCTTCTATCGTTCCCTGGAAGACCAGTGGTAGTTTCCAATGCACATCTGGAGGCATTCTGTAATCTGTGGACTATCAGAGTGTTGATGAAACACAGAAATTGCATTGGGATTGAATACAACAGTCACCATGCTCACTTTCCACCACGGGAGTAATGTCTCAAACAGCTTACGATTTGATCGTTCCCTGGAAGACCAGTAGTAGTTTCCGATGCACATCTGGTGGCATTCTGTAATATGTGGACTATCAGAGTGTTGATGAAACACAGAAGTTGCATCGGGATTGAATACAACAGTCACCATGCGCACTTTCCTCCATGGGAGTAATGTCTCAAACAGTCTACGCTTTGATCGTTCCATGGAAGACCAGTAGTAGTTTCCGATGCACATCTGGTGGCATTCTGTAATCTGTGGACTATCAGAGTGTTGATGAAACACAGAACTTGCATCGGAATAGAATACAACAGTCACCATGCGCACTTTCTTCCACTGGGAGTAATGTCTCAAATATACTACGCTTTGATCGGTCCCTGGAAGACCAGTAGTAGTTTCCGATGCACATCTGGAGGCATTCTGTAATCTGTGGACTATCAGAGTGTTGATGAAACACAGAAATTGCATCGGGATTGAATACAACAGTCACCATGCGCACCTTCCTCCATGGGAGTAATGTCTCAAAGAGTTTACGCTTTGATCGTGCCCTGGAAGACAAGTAGTAGTTTGCGATGCACATCTGGAGGCATTCTGTAATCAGTGGACTATCAGAGTGTTGATGAAACACAGAAATTGCATCGGGATTGAATATAACAGTCACCAGGCGCACTTTCCTCCATGTTAGTAATGTCCCTAACGGTCTACGCTTTGATCGATCCCTGGAAAACCAGTAGTAGTATCCGATGCACATCTGGAGGCATTCTGTAATCTGTGGACTATCAGAGTGTTGATGAAACACAGATATTGTATCGGGATTGAATACAAAAGTCACCACGCGCACTTTCCTCCATATGAGTAATGTCTCCAACAGTCTACGCTTTGATCGGTCCCTGGAAGACCAGTAGTAGTTTCCGATGCACATCTGGTTGCATACTGTATTCTGTGGGCTATCAGAGTGTTGCTGAAACACAGAAATTGCATCGTGATTGATTACAACAGTCACCATGCGCACTTTCCTCCACGGGAGTAATGTCTCCAACCGTCTACGCTTTGATCGTTCGCTGGAAGACCAGTAGTAGTTTCCGATGCACATCTGTAGACATTCTGTAATCTGTGGACCCTCAAAGTGTTGATGAAACACAGATATTGCATCGGGATTTAATACAACAGTCACCATGCGCACTTTCTTCCATGTTACTAATGTCTCAAACAGTTTCCGCTTTGATCGTTCCCTGGAAGACCAGTGGTAGTTTCCAATGCACATCTGGAGGCATTCTGTAATCTGTGGACTATCAGAGTGTTGATGAAACACAAAAATTACATCGGGATTGAATACAACAGTCACCATGCGCATTTTCCTCCATTTGACTAATGTCTCTAACAGTCAACGCTTTGATCGTTCCCTGGAAGACCAGTAGTAGTATCAGATGCATATCTGTAGGCATCCTGCAATCTGTGGACTATCAGAGTGTTGATGAAACACAGAAATTGTATTGGGATTGAATACAACAGTCACCATGCGCACTCTCCTCCATGGGAGTAATGTCTCAAACAGTCTACGCTTTCATCGTTCCCTGGAAGACCAGCAGTAGTTTCCGATGCTCATCTGGAGGCATTCTGTAATCTGTGGACTATCAGAGTGTTGATGAAATACAGA
Organism: Schistocerca gregaria; assembly: GCF_023897955.1. Taxonomy (NCBI): domain Eukaryota; kingdom Metazoa; phylum Arthropoda; class Insecta; order Orthoptera; family Acrididae; genus Schistocerca; species Schistocerca gregaria. Next base: position 20,580,342 of record NC_064929.1, on the reverse strand, counting down.
AATTGTATTGGGATTGAATACAACAGTCACCATGCGCACTCTCCTCCATGGGAGTAATGTCTCAAACAGTCAACGCTTTGATCGTTCCCTGGAACACCAGTAGTAGTTTCCGATGCACATCTGGAGGCATTCTGAAATCTGTGGACTAATTGAGTGTTGATGAAACACAGAAATTGCATCGGGATTGATTACAACAGTGACCATGCGCACTTTCCTCCATGTTAGTAATTTCTCAAACAGTCTACGCTTCTATCGTTCCCTGGAAGACCAGTGGTAGTTTCCAATGCACATCTGGAGGCATTCTGTAATCTGTGGACTATCAGAGTGTTGATGAAACACAGAAATTGCATTGGGATTGAATACAACAGTCAACATGCTCACTTTCCACCACGGGAGTAATGTCTCAAACAGCTTACGATTTGATCGTTCCCTGGAAGACCAGTAGTAGTTTCCGATGCACATCTGGTGGCATTCTGTAATATGTGGACTATCAGAGTGTTGATGAAACACAGAAATTGCATCGGGATTGAATACAACAGTCACCATGCGCACTTTCCTCCAGGGGAATAACGTCTGAAACAGTCCACGGTTTGATCATGCCCTTTAAGACCAGTAGTAGTTTCCGATGCACATCTGGTGGCATTCTGTAATCTGTGGACTATCAGAGTGTTGATGAATCACAGAAATTGCATCGGGATTGAATACAACAGTCACCATGCGCACTTTCCTCCATGGGAGTAATGTCTCAAACAGTCTACGCTTTGATCCTTCCCTGGAAGACCAGTAGTAGTTTCCGATGCACATCTGGTGGCATTCTGTAATCTGTGGACTATCAGAGTGTTGATGAAACACAGAAATTGCATTGGGATTGAATACAACAGTCACCATGCACACTATCCACCACAGGAGTAATATCTCAAACAGTCTACGCTTTGATCGTTCCCTGGAAGACCAGTAGTAGTTTCCGATGCACATCTGGTGGCAATCTGTAATCTGTGGACTATCAGAGTGTTGATGAAACACAGATATTGCATCGGGATTTAATACAACAGTCACCATGCGCACTTTCCTCCATGGGAGTAATGTCTCAAACAGTCTACGCCTTGATCGTTCCATGGAAGACCAGTAGTAGTTTCCGATGCACATCTGGTGGAATTCTGTAATGTGTGGACTATCAGAGTGTTGATGAAACACAGAAATTGCATCGGAATTGAATACAACAGTCACCATGCACACTTTCTTCCACTGGGAGTAATGTCTCAAATATTCTACGTTTTGATCGGTCCCTGGAAGACCACTAGTAGTTTCCGATGCACATCTGGAGGCATTCTGTAATCTGTGGACTATCAGAGTGTTGATGAAACACAGAAATTGCATCGGGATTGAATACAACAGTCACCATGCGCACCTTCCTCCATGGGAGTAATGTCTCAAAGAGTTTACGCTTTGATCGTGCCCTGGAAGACAAGTAGTAGTTTGCGATGCACATCTGGAGGCATTCTGTAATCAGTGGACTATCAGAGTGTTGAGGAAACACAGAAATTACATCGGGATTGAATATAACAGTCACCAGGCGCACTTTCCTCCATGTTAGTAATGTCCCTAACGGTCTACGCTTTGATCGATCCCTGGAAAACCAGTAGTAGTATCCGATGCACATCTGGATGCATTCTGTAATCTGTGGACTATCAGAGTGTTGATGAAACACAGATATTGTATCGGGATTGAATACAACAGTCACCACGCGCACTTTCCTCCATATGAGTAATGTCTCTAACAGTCTACGCTTTGATCGGTCCCTGGAAGACCAGTAGGTGTTTCCGATGCACATCTGGTGGCATACTGTAATCTGTGGGCCATCAGAGTGTTGCTGAAACACAGAAATTGCATCAGGATTGAATACAACAGTCACCATGCGCACTTTCCTCCACGGGAGTAATGTCTCCAACAGTCTACGCTTTGATCGTTCGCTGGAAGACCAGTAGTAGTTTCCGATGCACATCTGTAGACATTCTGTAATCTGTGGACCCTCAAAGTGTTGATGAAACACAGATATTGCATCGGGATTTAATACAACAGTCACCATGAACACTTTCTTCCATGTTACTAATGTCTCAAACAGTCTACGCTTTGATCGTTCCCTGGAAGACCAGTGGTAGTTTCCAATGCATATCTGGAGGCATCCTGCAATCTGTGGACTATCAGAGTGTTGATGAAACACAGAAATTGTATTGGGATTGAATACAACAGACACCATGCGCACTCTCCTCCATGGGAGTGATGTCTCAAACAGTCTACGCTTTGATCGTTCCCTGGAAGACCAGTAGTAGTTACCGATGCACATCTGGAGGCATTCTGAAATCTGTGGACTAATTGAGTGTTGATGAAACACAGAAATTGCATCGGGATTAAATATAACAGTCACCATGCGCACTTTCCTCCATGGGAGTAAAGTCTCAATCAGTCTACGCTTTGATCGTTCCCTGGAAGACCAGTAGTAGTTTCCGAAACACATCTGGAGGCACTCAGAAAACTGTGGACTAACTGATTGTTGATGAAACACAGAAATTGCATTGGGATTGAATACAACAGTCACCATGCGCACTTTCCTCCACAGGAGTAATGTCTCAAACAGTCCACGCTTTGATCGTTCCCTGGAAAACCAGTAGTAGCATCCGATGCACATCTGGAGGCATTCTGTAATCTGTGGACCATCAGAGTGTTGATGAAACACAGATATTGCATCGGGATTGAATACAACAGTCACCACGCGCACTTTCCTCCATATGAATAATGTCTCTAACAGTCTACGCTTTGATCGGTCCCTGGAAGACCAGTAGTAGTTTCCGATGCACATCTGGTGGCATTCTGTAATCAGTGGGCTATCAGAGTGTTGCTGAAACACAGAAATTGCATCAGGATTGATTACAACAGTCACCATGCGCACTTTCCTCCATATGAGTAATGTCTCAAACAGTCTACGCTTTGATCGTTCCCTGGAAGACCAGCAGCAGTTTCCGATGCTCATCTGGAGGCATTCTGTAATCTGTGGACTATCAGAGTGTTGATGAAATACAGAAATTGCATCGGGATTGAATACAACAGTCACCATGTGCACTTTCCTCCATGGGAGTAATTCTCAAACATTCTACGCTTTGATCGTTCCCTGGAAGACCAGTAGAAGTTTCCGATGCACATCTGGTGGCATTCTGTAATCTGTGGACTATCAGAGTGTTGATGAAACACAGAAATTGCATCGTTATTGAAAACATCATTCACCATGCGCACCTTCCTTTATGGGTGTAATGTCTCAAAGAGTTTACGGTTTGATCGTTCAATGGAAGACCAGTAGTAGTATCGGGTGCACATCTGGAGGCATTCTGTAATCTGTGGACTATCAGAGTGTTGATGAAACACAGTAATTGCATCGGTATTGAATACAACAGTCACCATGTGCACTTTCCTCCATGTTAGTAATTTCTCAAACAGTATACGCTTCTATCGTTCCCTGGAAGACAAGTGGTAGTTTCCAATGCACATCTGGAGGCATTCTGTAATCTGTGGAGTATCAGAGTGTTGATGAAACACAGAAATTGCATTGGGATTGAATACAACAGTCACCATGCTCACTTTCCACCACGATAGTAATGTCTCAAACAGCTTACGCTTTGATCGTTCCCTGGAAGACCAGTAGTAGCTTCCGATGCACATCTGGTGGCATTCTGTAATCTGTGGACTATCAGAGTGTTGATGAAACACAGAAATTGCATCGGGATCGAATACAACAGTCACCATGCGCACTTTCCTCCATGGAAGTAATGTCTCAAACAGTCTACGCTTTGATCGTTCCCTGGAAGACCAGTAGTAGTTTCCGATGCACATCTGGTGGCATTCTGTAATCTGTGGACTATCAGAGTGTTGATGAAACACAGAAATTGCATCGGAATTGATTACAGCAGTCACCATGCGCACTTTCTTCCACTGGGAGTAATGTCTCAAATATTCTACGCTTTGATCGGTCCCTGGAAGACCAGTAGTAGTTTCCAATGCACATCAGGAGGCATTCTGTAATCTGTGGACTATCAGAGTGTTGATGAAACACAGAAATTGCATCGGGATTGAATACAACAGTCACCACGCGCACTTTCCTCCATATGAGTAATGTCTCTAACAGTCTACGCTTTGATCGGTCCCTGGAAGACCACTAGTAGTTTCCGATGCACATCTGGAGGCATTCTGAAATCTGTGGACTAATTGAGTGTTGATGAAACACAGAAATTGCATCGGGATTGAATACAACAGTCACCATGCGCACTTTCCTCCATGGGAGTAATGTCTCAATCAGTCTACGCTTTGATCGTTCCCTCGAAGACCAGTAGTAGTTTCCGATGCACATCTGGAGGCACTCTGAAAACTGTGGACTAACTGATTGTTGATGAAACACAGAAATTGCATTGGGATTGAATACAACAGTCACCATGCGCACTTTCCTCCACAGGAGTAATGTCTCAAACAGTCTACGCTTTGATCGTTCCCTGGAAAACCAGTAGTAGTATCCCGATGCACATCTGGAGGCATTCTGTAATCTGTGGACTATCAGAGTGTTGATGAAACACAGATATTGCATCGGGATTGAATACAACAGTCACCACGCGCACTTTCCTCCATATGAATAATGTCTCTAACAGTCTACGCTTTGATCGGTCCCTGCAAGACCAGTAGTAGTTTCCGATGCACATCTGGTGGCATTCTGTAATCAGTGGGCTATCAGAGTGTTGCTGAAACACAGAAATTGCATCAGGATTGAATACAACAGTCACCATGCGCAATTTCCTCCACAGGAGTAATGTCTCCAACAGTCTACGCTTTGATCGTTCGCTGGAAGACCAGTAGTAGTTTCCGATGCACATCTGTAGACATTCTGTAATCTGTGGACCCCCAAAGTGTTGATGAAACACAGATATTGCATCGGGATTTAATACAACAGTCACCATGCACACTTACTTCCATGTTACTAATGTTTCAAACAGTCTACGCTTTGATCGTTCCCTGGAAGACCAGTGGTAGTTTCCAATGCATATCTGGAGGCATCCTGCAATCTGTGGACTATCAGAGTGTTGATGAAACACAGAAATAGTATTGGGATTGAATACAACAGTCACCATGCGCACTCTCCTCCATGGGAGTAATGTCTCAAACAGTCTACGCTTTGATCGGTCCCTGGAAGACCAGTAGTAGTTTCCGATGCACATCTGGTGGCATTCTGTAATCAGTGGGCTATCAGAGTGTTGCTGAAACACAGAAATTGCATCAGGATTGATTACAACAGTCACCATGCGCACTTTCCTCCATATGAGTAATGTCTCAAACAGTCTACGCTTTGATCGTTCCCTGGAAGACCAGCAGCAGTTTCCGATGCTCATCTGGAGGCATTCTGTAATCTGTGGAATATCAGAGTGTTGATGAAATACAGAAATTGCATCGGGATTGAATACAACAGTCACCATGTGCACTTTCCTCCATGGGAGTAATTCTCAAACAGTCTACGCTTTGATCGTTCCCTGGAAGACCAGTAGAAGTTTCCGATGCACATCTGGTGGCATTCTGTAATCTGTGGACTATCAGAGTGTTGATGAAACACAGAAATTGCATCGTTATTGAAAACATCATTCACCATGCGCACCTTCCTCCATGGGTGTAATGTCTCAAAGAGTTTACGGTTTGATCGTTCAATGGAAGACCAGTAGTAGTATCGGGTGCACATCTGGAGGCATTCTGTAATCTGTGGACTATCAGAGTGTTGATGAAACACAGTAATTGCATCGGTATTGAATACAACAGTCACCATGTGCACTTCCCTCCATGTTAGTAATTTCTCAAACAGTCTACGCTTCTATCGTTCCCTGGAAGACAAGTGGTAGTTTCCAATGCACATCTGGAGGCATTCTGTAATCTGTGGACTATCAGAGTGTTGATGAAACACAGAAATTGCATTGGGATTGAATACAACAGTCACCATGCTCACTTTCCACCACGGGAGTAATGTCTCAAACAGCTTACGCTTTGATCGTTCCCTGGAAGACCAGTAGTAGCTTCCGATGCACATCTGGTGGCATTCTGTAATCTGTGGACTATCAGAGTGTTGATGAAACACAGAAATTGCATCGGGATCGAATACAACAGTCACCATGCGCACTTTCCTCCAGGGGAGTAATGTCTGAAACAGTCCACGGTTTGATCGTTCCCTTTAAGACCAGTAGTAGTTTCCGATGCATATCTGGTGGCATTCTGTAATCTGTGGACTATCAGAGTGTTGATGAATCACAGAAATTGCATCGGGATTGAATACAACAGTCACCATGCGCACTTTCCTCCATGGGATTAATGTCTCAAACAGTCTACGCTTTGATCGTTCCCTGGAAGACCAGTAGTAGTTTCCGATGCACATCTGGAGGCATTCTAAAATCTGTGACTAATTGAGTGTTGATGAAACACAGAAATTGCATCGGTAATTGAATACAACAGTCACCATGCGCACTTTCCTCCATGGGAATAATGTCTCAAACAGTCTACGCTTTGGTCGTTCCCTGGAAGACCAGCAGAAGTTTCCGATGCACATCTGGACACATTCTGTAATCTGTGGACTATCAGAGTGTTGATGAAATACAGAAATTGCATCGGGATTGAATACAACAGTCACCATGCGAACTTCCCTCCATGGGAGTAATGTCTGAAACAGTCCACGCTTTGATCGTTACCTAGAAGACCAGTAGTAGTTTCCGATGCACATCTGGTGTCATTCTTTAATCTGTGGACTATCAGAGTGTAGATGAAACACTTAAATTGCATCGGGATTGAATACAACAGTCACCATGCACACTTCCCTCCATGGGAGTAATGTCTCAAACTGTCTACGCTTTGATCGTTCCCTGGAAGACCAGTAGTAGTTTCCTATGCACATCTGGTGGCATTCTGTAATCTGTGGACTATCAGAGTGTTGATGAAACACAGAAATTGCATTGGGATTGAATACAACAGTCACCATGCACACTATCCACCACAGGAGTAATATCTCAAACAGTCTACGCTTTGATCGTCCCTGGAACAAAAGTAGTTGTTTCCGATGCACATCTGGTGGCATTCTGTAATCTGTGGACTATCAGAGTGTTGACGAAACACAGAAATTGCATCGGTATTGGATACAATAGTCACAATGCGCACTTTCCTCCACAGGAGTAATGTCTCAAACAGTCTACGCTTTGATCGTTCTCTCGATGACCAGTAGTAGTTTCCGATGCACATCTGGTGGCATTCTGTAATCTGTGGACTATCAGAGTGTTGATGAAACACAGAAATTGCATCGGGATTGAAAACAACAGTCACCATGCGCACTTTCCTCCATAGGAGTAATGTCTCAAACAGTCTATGCGTTGATCGTTCCCTGCCAGACCAGTAGTAGTTTCCGATGCAATTCTGGTGGCATTCTGTAATCTGTGGACTATCAGAGTGTTGATGAAACACAGATATTGCATCGGGATTTAATACAACAGTCACCATGCGCACTTTCCTCCATGGAAGTAATGTCTCAAACAGTCTACGCTTTGATCGTTCCCTTTAAGACCAGTAGTAGTTTCCAATGCACATCTGGTGGCATTCTGTAATCTGTGGACTATCAGAGTGTTGATGAATCACAGAAATTGCATCGGGATTGAATACAACAGTCACCATGCGCACTTTCCTCCATGGGAGTAATGTCTCAAACAGTCTACGCTTTGATCGTTCCCTGGAAGACCAGTAGTAGTTTCCGATGCACATCTGGTGGCATTCTGTAATCTGTGGACTATCTGAGTGTTGATGAAACACAGATATTGCATCGGGATTTAATACAACAGTCACCATGCGCACTTTCCTCCATGGAAGTAATGTCTCAAACAGTCTACGCTTTGATCGTTCCCTGGAAGACCAGTAGTAGTTTCCGATGCACATCTGGTGGCATTCTGTAATCTGTGGACTATCAGAGTGTTGATGAAACACAGAAATTGCATCGGAATTGATTACAGCAGTCACCATGCGCACTTTCTTCCACTGGGAGTAATGTCTCAAATATTCTACGCTTTGATCGGTCCCTGGAAGACCAGTAGTAGTTTCCAATGCACATCAGGAGGCATTCTGTAATCTGTGGACTATCAGAGTGTTGATGAAACACAGATATTGTATCAGGATTGAATACAACAGTCACCACGCGCACTTTCCTCCATATGAGTAATGTCTCTAACAGTCTACGCTTTGATCGGTCCCTGGAAGACCAGTAGTAGTTTCCTATGCACATCTGGAGGCATTCTGTAATCTGTGGACTATCAGAGTGTTGCTGAAACACAGAAATTGCATCGGGATTGAATACAACAGTCACCATGCGCACTCTCCTCCATGGGAGTAATGTCTCAAACAGTCTACTCTTTGATCGTTCCCTGGAAGACCAGTAGTAGTTTCCGATGCACATCTGCAGGCATTCTGAAAACTGTGGACTAACTGATTGTTGACGAAACACAGAAATTGCATTGGGATTGAATACAACAGTCACGATGCGCACTTTCCTCCACAGGAGTAATGTCTCAAACAGTCTACGCTTTGATCGTTCCCTGGGAAACCAGTAGTAGTATCCGATGCACATCTGGAGGCATTCTGTAATCTGTGGACTATCAGAGTGTTGATGAAACACAGATATTGCATCGGGATTGAATACAACAGTCACCACGCGCACTTTCCTCCATATGAGTAATGTCTCTAACAGTCTACGCTTTGATCGGTCCCTGGAAGACCAGTATTAGTTTCCGATGCACATCTGGTGGCATTCTGTAATCTGTGGACTATCAGAGTGTTGATGAAACACAGAAATTGTATTGGGATTGAATACAACAGTCACCATGCGCACTCTCCTCCATGGGAGTAATGTCTCAAACAGTCTACGCTTTGATCGTTCCCTGGAAGACCACTAGTAGTTTCCGATGCACATCTGGAGGCATTCTGAAATCTGTGGACTAATTGAGTGTTGATGAAACACAGAAATTGCATCGGGATTGAATACAACAGTCACCATGCGCACTTTCCTCCATGGGAGTAATGTCTCAATCAGTCTACGCTTTGATCGTTCCCTCGAAGACCAGTAGTAGTTTCCGATGCACATCTGGAGGCACTCTGAAAACTGTGGACTAACTGATTGTTGATGAAACACAGAAATTGCATTGGGATTGAATACAACAGTCACCATGCGCACTTTCCTCCACAGGAGTAATGTCTCAAACAGTCTACGCTTTGATCGTTCCCTGGAAAACCAGTAGTAGTATCCCGATGCACATCTGGAGGCATTCTGTAATCTGTGGACTATCAGAGTGTTGATGAAACACAGATATTGCATCGGGATTGAATACAACAGTCACCACGCGCACTTTCCTCCATATGAATAATGTCTCTAACAGTCTACGCTTTGATCGGTCCCTGCAAGACCAGTAGTAGTTTCCGATGCACATCTGGTGGCATTCTGTAATCAGTGGGCTATCAGAGTGTTGCTGAAACACAGAAATTGCATCAGGATTGAATACAACAGTCACCATGCGCAATTTCCTCCACAGGAGTAATGTCTCCAACAGTCTACGCTTTGATCGTTCGCTGGAAGACCAGTAGTAGTTTCCGATGCACATCTGTAGACATTCTGTAATCTGTGGACCCCCAAAGTGTTGATGAAACACAGATATTGCATCGGGATTTAATACAACAGTCACCATGCACACTTACTTCCATGTTACTAATGTTTCAAACAGTCTACGCTTTGATCGTTCCCTGGAAGACCAGTGGTAGTTTTCAATGCATATCTGGAGGCATCCTGCAATCTGTGGACTATCAGAGTGTTGATGAAACACAGAAATTGTATTGGGATTGAATACAACAGTCACCATGCGCACTCTCCTCCATGGGAGTAATGTCTCAAACAGTCTACGCTTTGATCGTTCCCTGGAAGACCAGTAGTAGTTACCGATGCACATCTGGAGGCATTCTGAAATCTGTGGACTAATTGAGTGTTGATGAAACACAGAAATTGCATCGGGATTAAATACAACAGTCACCATGCGCACTTTCCTCCATGGGAGTAAAGTCTCAATCAGTCTACGCTTTGATCGTTCCCTGGAAGACCAGTAGTAGTTTCCGAAACACATCTGGAGGCACTCAGAAAACTGTGGACTAACTGATTGTTGATGAAACACAGAAATTGCATTGGGATTGAATACAACAGTCACCATGCGCACTTTCCTCCACAGGAGTAATGTCTCAAACAGTCCACGCTTTGATCGTTCCCTGGAAAACCAGTAGTAGCATCCGATGCACATCTGGAGGCATTCTGTAATCTGTGGACCATCAGAGTGTTGATGAAACACAGATATTGCATCGGGATTTAATACAACAGTCACCACGCGCACTTTCCTCCATATGAATAATGTCTCTAACAGTCTACGCTTTGATCAGTCCCTGGAAGGCCAGTAGTAGTTTCCGATGCACATCTGGTGGCATTCTGTAATCAGTGGGCTATCAGAGTGTTGCTGAAACACAGAAATTGCATCAGGATTGATTACAACAGTCACCATGCGCACTTTCCTCCATATGAGTAATGTCTCAAACAGTCTACGCTTTGATCGTTCCCTGGAAGACCAGCAGCAGTTTCCGATGCTCATCTGGAGGCATTCTGTAATCTGTGGACTATCAGAGTGTTGATGAAATACAGAAATTGCATCGGGATTGAATACAACAGTCACCATGTGCACTTTCCTCCATGGGAGTAATTCTCAAACAGTCTACGCTTTGATCGTTCCCTGGAAGACCAGTAGAAGTTTCCGATGCACATCTGGTGGCATTCTGTAATCTGTGGACTATCAGAGTGTTGATGAAACACAGAAATTGCATCGTTATTGAAAACATCATTCACCATGCGCACCTTCCTCCATGGGTGTAATGTCTCAAAGAGTTTATGGGTTTGATCGTTCAATGGAAGACCAGTAGTAGTATCGGGTGCACATCTGGAGGCATGCTGTAATCTGTGGACTATCAGAGTGTTGATGAAACACAGTAATTGCATCGGTATTGAATACAACAGTCACCATGTGCACTTCCCTCCATGTTAGTAATTTCTCAAACAGTCTACGCTTCTATCGTTCCCTGGAAGACAAGTGGTAGTTTCCAATGCACATCTGGAGGCATTCTGTAATCTGTGGACTATCAGAGTGTTGATGAAACACAGAAATTGCATTGGGATTGAATACAACAGTCACCATGCTCACTTTCCACCACGGGAGTAATGTCTCAAACAGCTTACGCTTTGATCGTTCCCTGGAAGACCAGTAGTAGCTTCCGATGCACATCTGGTGGCATTCTGTAATCTGTGGACTATCAGAGTGTTGATGAAACACAGAAATTGCATCGGGATCGAATACAACAGTCGCCATGCGCACTTTCCTCCAGGGGAGTAATGTCTGAAACAGTCCACGGTTTGATCGTTCCCTTTAAGACCAGTAGTAGTTTCCGATGCACATCTGGTGGCATTCTGTAATCTGTGGACTATCAGAGTGTTGATGAATCACAGAAATTGCATCGGGATTGAATACAACAGTCACCATGCGCACTTTCCTCCATGGGAGTAATGTCTCAAACAGTCTACGCTTAGATCGTTCCCTGGAAGACCAGTAGTAGTTTCCGATGCACATCTGGAGGCATTCTAAAATCTGTGACTAATTGAGTGTTGATGAAACACAGAAATTGCATCGGTAATTGAATACAACAGTCACCATGCGCACTTTCCTCCATGGGAATAATGTCTCAAACAGTCTACGCTTTGGTCGTTCCCTGGAAGACCAGCAGAAGTTTCCGATGCACATCTGGACACATTCTGTAATCTGTGGACTATCAGACTGTTGATGAAATACAGAAATTGCATCGGGATTGAATACAACCGTCACCATGCGCACTTCCCTCCATGGGAGTAATGTCTGAAACAGTCCACGCTTTGATCGTTACCTAGAAGACCAGTAGTAGTTTCCGATGCACATCTGGTGGCATTCTGTAATCTGTGGACTATCAGAGTGTTGACGAAACACAGAAATTGCATCGGTATTGGATACAATAGTCACAATGCGCACTTTCCTCCACAGGAGTAATGTCTCAAACAGTCTACGCTTTGATCGTTCTCTCGATGACCAGTAGTAGTTTCCGATGCACATCTGGTGGCATTCTGTAATCTGTGGACTATCAGAGTGTTGATGAAACACAGAAATTGCATCGGGATTGAAAACAACAGTCACCATGCGCACTTTCCTCCATAGGAGTAATGTCTCAAACAGTCTACGCGTTGATCGTTCCCTGCCAGACCAGTAGTAGTTTCCGATGCAATTCTGGTGGCATTCTGTAATCTGTGGACTATCAGAGTGTTGATGAAACACAGATATTGCATCGGGATTTAATACAACAGTCACCATGCGCACTTTCCTCCATGGAAGTAATGTCTCAAACAGTCTACGCTTTGATCGTTCCCTTTAAGACCAGTAGTAGTTTCCAATGCACATCTGGTGGCATTCTGTAATCTGTGGACTATCAGAGTGTTGATGAATCACAGAAATTGCATCGGTATTGGATACAATAGTCACAATGCGCACTTTCCTCCACAGGAGTAATGTCTCAAACAGTCTACGCTTTGATCGTTCTCTCGATGACCAGTAGTAGTTTCCGATGCACATCTGGTGGCATTCTGTAATCTGTGGACTATCAGAGTGTTGATGAAACACAGAAATTGCATCGGGATTGAAAACAACAGTCACCATGCGCACTTTCCTCCATAGGAGTAATGTCTCAAACAGTCTACGCGTTGATCGTTCCCTGCCAGACCAGTAGTAGTTTCCGATGCAATTCTGGTGGCATTCTGTAATCTGTGGACTATCAGAGTGTTGATGAAACACAGATATTGCATCGGGATTGATTACAGCAGTCACCATGCGCACTTTCTTCCACTGGGAGTAATGTCTCAAATATTCTACGCTTTGATCGGTCCCTGGAAGACCAGTAGTAGTTTCCAATGCACATCAGGAGGCATTCTGTAATCTGTGGACTATCAGAGTGTTGATGAAACACAGATATTGTATCAGGATTGAATACAACAGTCACCACGCGCACTTTCCTCCATATGAGTAATGTCTCTAACAGTCTACGCTTTGATCGGTCCCTGGAAGACCAGTAGTAGTTTCCTATGCACATCTGGAGGCATTCTGTAATCTGTGGACTATCAGAGTGTTGCTGAAACACAGAAATTGCATCGGGATTGAATACAACAGTCACCATGCGCACTCTCCTCCATGGGAGTAATGTCTCAAACAGTCTACTCTTTGATCGTTCCCTGGAAGACCAGTAGTAGTTTCCGATGCACATCTGCAGGCATTCTGAAAACTGTGGACTAACTGATTGTTGACGAAACACAGAAATTGCATTGGGATTGAATACAACAGTCACGATGCGCACTTTCCTCCACAGGAGTAATGTCTCAAACAGTCTACGCTTTGATCGTTCCCTGGGAAACCAGTAGTAGTATCCGATGCACATCTGGAGGCATTCTGTAATCTGTGGACTATCAGAGTGTTGATGAAACACAGATATTGCATCGGGATTGAATACAACAGTCACCACGCGCACTTTCCTCCATATGAGTAATGTCTCTAACAGTCTACGCTTTGATCGGTCCCTGGAAGACCAGTATTAGTTTCCGATGCACATCTGGTGGCATTCTGTAATCTGTGGACTATCAGAGTGTTGATGAAACACAGAAATTGTATTGGGATTGAATACAACAGTCACCATGCGCACTCTCCTCCATGGGAGTAATGTCTCAAACAGTCTACGCTTTGATCGTTCCCTGGAAGACCACTAGTAGTTTCCGATGCACATCTGGAGGCATTCTGAAATCTGTGGACTAATTGAGTGTTGATGAAACACAGAAATTGCATCGGGATTGAATACAACAGTCACCATGCGCACTTTCCTCCATGGGAGTAATGTCTCAATCAGTCTACGCTTTGATCGTTCCCTCGAAGACCAGTAGTAGTTTCCGATGCACATCTGGAGGCACTCTGAAAACTGTGGACTAACTGATTGTTGATGAAACACAGAAATTGCATTGGGATAGAATACAACAGTCACCATGCGCACTTTCCTCCACAGGAGTAATGTCTCAAACAGTCTACGCTTTGATCGTTCCCTGGAAAACCAGTAGTAGTATCCCGATGCACATCTGGAGGCATTCTGTAATCTGTGGACTATCAGAGTGTTGATGAAACACAGATATTGCATCGGGATTGAATACAACAGTCACCACGCGCACTTTCCTCCATATGAATAATGTCTCTAACAGTCTACGCTTTGATCGGTCCCTGCAAGACCAGTAGTAGTTTCCGATGCACATCTGGTGGCATTCTGTAATCAGTGGGCTATCAGAGTGTTGCTGAAACACAGAAATTGCATCAGGATTGAATACAACAGTCACCATGCGCAATTTCCTCCACAGGAGTAATGTCTCCAACAGTCTACGCTTTGATCGTTCGCTGGAAGACCAGTAGTAGTTTCCGATGCACATCTGTAGACATTCTGTAATCTGTGGACCCCCAAAGTGTTGATGAAACACAGATATTGCATCGGGATTTAATACAACAGTCACCATGCACACTTACTTCCATGTTACTAATGTTTCAAACAGTCTACGCTTTGATCGTTCCCTGGAAGACCAGTGGTAGTTTCCAATGCATATCTGGAGGCATCCTGCAATCTGTGGACTATCAGAGTGTTGATGAAACACAGAAATTGTATTGGGATTGAATACAACAGTCACCATGCGCACTCTCCTCCATGGGAGTAATGTCTCAAACAGTCTACGCTTTGATCGTTCCCTGGAAGACCAGTAGTAGTTACCGATGCACATCTGGAGGCATTCTGAAATCTGTGGACTAATTGAGTGTTGATGAAACACAGAAATTGCATCGGGATTAAATACAACAGTCACCATGCGCACTTTCCTCCATGGGAGTAAAGTCTCAATCAGTCTACGCTTTGATCGTTCCCTGGAAGACCAGTAGTAGTTTCCGAAACACATCTGGAGGCACTCAGAAAACTGTGGACTAACTGATTGTTGATGAAACACAGAAATTGCATTGGGATTGAATACAACAGTCACCATGCGCACTTTCCTCCACAGGAGTAATGTCTCAAACAGTCCACGCTTTGATCGTTCCCTGGAAAACCAGTAGTAGCATCCGATGCACATCTGGAGGCATTCTGTAATCTGTGGACCATCAGAGTGTTGATGAAACACAGATATTGCATCGGGATTTAATACAACAGTCACCACGCGCACTTTCCTCCATATGAATAATGTCTCTAACAGTCTACGCTTTGATCAGTCCCTGGAAGGCCAGTAGTAGTTTCCGATGCACATCTGGTGGCATTCTGTAATCAGTGGGCTATCAGAGTGTTGCTGAAACACAGAAATTGCATCAGGATTGATTACAACAGTCACCATGCGCACTTTCCTCCATATGAGTAATGTCTCAAACAGTCTACGCTTTGATCGTTCCCTGGAAGACCAGCAGCAGTTTCCGATGCTCATCTGGAGGCATTCTGTAATCTGTGGACTATCAGAGTGTTGATGAAATACAGAAATTGCATCGGGATTGAATACAACAGTCACCATGTGCACTTTCCTCCATGGGAGTAATTCTCAAACAGTCTACGCTTTGATCGTTCCCTGGAAGACCAGTAGAAGTTTCCGATGCACATCTGGTGGCATTCTGTAATCTGTGGACTATCAGAGTGTTGATGAAACACAGAAATTGCATCGTTATTGAAAACATCATTCACCATGCGCACCTTCCTCCATGGGTGTAATGTCTCAAAGAGTTTATGGGTTTGATCGTTCAATGGAAGACCAGTAGTAGTATCGGGTGCACATCTGGAGGCATGCTGTAATCTGTGGACTATCAGAGTGTTGATGAAACACAGTAATTGCATCGGTATTGAATACAACAGTCACCATGTGCACTTCCCTCCATGTTAGTAATTTCTCAAACAGTCTACGCTTCTATCGTTCCCTGGAAGACAAGTGGTAGTTTCCAATGCACATCTGGAGGCATTCTGTAATCTGTGGACTATCAGAGTGTTGATGAAACACAGAAATTGCATTGGGATTGAATACAACAGTCACCATGCTCACTTTCCACCACGGGAGTAATGTCTCAAACAGCTTACGCTTTGATCGTTCCCTGGAAGACCAGTAGTAGCTTCCGATGCACATCTGGTGGCATTCTGTAATCTGTGGACTATCAGAGTGTTGATGAAACACAGAAATTGCATCGGGATCGAATACAACAGTCGCCATGCGCACTTTCCTCCAGGGGAGTAATGTCTGAAACAGTCCACGGTTTGATCGTTCCCTTTAAGACCAGTAGTAGTTTCCGATGCACATCTGGTGGCATTCTGTAATCTGTGGACTATCAGAGTGTTGATGAATCACAGAAATTGCATCGGGATTGAATACAACAGTCACCATGCGCACTTTCCTCCATGGGAGTAATGTCTCAAACAGTCTACGCTTAGATCGTTCCCTGGAAGACCAGTAGTAGTTTCCGATGCACATCTGGAGGCATTCTAAAATCTGTGACTAATTGAGTGTTGATGAAACACAGAAATTGCATCGGTAATTGAATACAACAGTCACCATGCGCACTTTCCTCCATGGGAATAATGTCTCAAACAGTCTACGCTTTGGTCGTTCCCTGGAAGACCAGCAGAAGTTTCCGATGCACATCTGGACACATTCTGTAATCTGTGGACTATCAGACTGTTGATGAAATACAGAAATTGCATCGGGATTGAATACAACCGTCACCATGCGCACTTCCCTCCATGGGAGTAATGTCTGAAACAGTCCACGCTTTGATCGTTACCTAGAAGACCAGTAGTAGTTTCCGATGCACATCTGGTGGCATTCTGTAATCTGTGGACTATCAGAGTGTTGACGAAACACAGAAATTGCATCGGTATTGGATACAATAGTCACAATGCGCACTTTCCTCCACAGGAGTAATGTCTCAAACAGTCTACGCTTTGATCGTTCTCTCGATGACCAGTAGTAGTTTCCGATGCACATCTGGTGGCATTCTGTAATCTGTGGACTATCAGAGTGTTGATGAAACACAGAAATTGCATCGGGATTGAAAACAACAGTCACCATGCGCACTTTCCTCCATAGGAGTAATGTCTCAAACAGTCTACGCGTTGATCGTTCCCTGCCAGACCAGTAGTAGTTTCCGATGCAATTCTGGTGGCATTCTGTAATCTGTGGACTATCAGAGTGTTGACGAAACACAGAAAATGCATCGGTATTGGATACAATAGTCACCATGCGCACTTTCCTCCACAGGAGTAATGTCTCAAACAGTCCACGCTTTGATCGTTCTCTCGATGACCAGTAGTAGTTTCCGATGCACATCTGGTTGCATTCTGTAATCTGTGGACTATCAGAGTGTTAATGAAACACAGAAATTGCATCGGGATTGAATACAACAGTCTCCATGCGCACTTTCCTCCAGGGGAGTAATGTCTGAAACATTCCACGGTTTGATCGTTCCCTGGAAGACCAGTAGTAGCTTCCGATGCACATCTGGTGGCATTCTGTAATCTGTGGACTATCAGAGTGTTGATGAAACACAGAAATTGCATCGGGATCGAATACAACAGTCGCCATGCGCACTTTCCTCCAGGGGAGTAATGTCTGAAACAGTCCACGGTTTGATCGTTCCCTTTAAGACCAGTAGTAGTTTCCGATGCACATCTGGTGGCATTCTGTAATCTGTGGACTATCAGAGTGTTGATGAATCACAGAAATTGCATCGGGATTGAATACAACAGTCACCATGCGCACTTTCCTCCATGGGAGTAATGTCTCAAACAGTCTACGCTTAGATCGTTCCCTGGAAGACCAGTAGTAGTTTCCGATGCACATCTGGAGGCATTCTAAAATCTGTGACTAATTGAGTGTTGATGAAACACAGAAATTGCATCGGTAATTGAATACAACAGTCACCATGCGCACTTTCCTCCATGGGAATAATGTCTGAAACAGTCCACGGTTTGATCGTTCCCTTTAAGACCAGTAGTAGTTTCCGATGCACATCTGGTGGCATTCTGTAATCTGTGGACTATCAGAGTGTTGATGAAACACAGAAATTGCATCGGGATCGAATACAACAGTCGCCATGCGCACTTTCCTCCAGGGGAGTAATGTCTGAAACAGTCCACGGTTTGATCGTTCCCTTTAAGACCAGTAGTAGTTTCCGATGCACATCTGGTGGCATTCTGTAATCTGTGGACTATCAGAGTGTTGACGAAACACAGAAATTGCATCGGTATTGGATACAATAGTCACAATGCGCACTTTCCTCCACAGGAGTAATGTCTCAAACAGTCTACGCTTTGATCGTTCTCTCGATGACCAGTAGTAGTTTCCGATGCACATCTGGTGGCATTCTGTAATCTGTGGACTATCAGAGTGTTGATGAAACACAGAAATTGCATCGGGATTGAAAACAACAGTCACCATGCGCACTTTCCTCCATAGGAGTAATGTCTCAAACAGTCTACGCGTTGATCGTTCCCTGCCAGACCAGTAGTAGTTTCCGATGCAATTCTGGTGGCATTCTGTAATCTGTGGACTATCAGAGTGTTGACGAAACACAGAAAATGCATCGGTATTGGATACAATAGTCACCATGCGCACTTTCCTCCACAGGAGTAATGTCTCAAACAGTCCACGCTTTGATCGTTCTCTCGATGACCAGTAGTAGTTTCCGATGCACATCTGGTTGCATTCTGTAATCTGTGGACTATCAGAGTGTTAATGAAACACAGAAATTGCATCGGGATTGAATACAACAGTCTCCATGCGCACTTTCCTCCAGGGGAGTAATGTCTGAAACAGTCCACGGTTTGATCGTTCCCTTTAAGACCAGTAGTAGTTTCCGATGCACATCGGGTGACATTCTGTAATCTGTGGACTATCAGAGTGTAGATGAAACACAGAAATTGCATTGGGATTGAATACAACAGTCACCATGCACACTATCCACCACAGGAGTAATATCTCAAACAGTCTACGCTTTGATCGTTCCCTGGAACACCAGTAGTTGTTTCCGATGCACATCTGGTTGCATTCTGTAATCTGTGGACTATCAGAGTGTTAATGAAACACAGAAATTGCATCGGGATTTAATACAACAGTCACCATGCGCACTTTCTTCCACTGGGAGTAATGTCTCAAATATTCTACGCTTTGATCGGTCCCTGGAAGACCAGTAGTAGTTTCCGATGCACATCTGGTGGCATTCTGTAATCTGTGGACTATCTGAGTGTTGATGAAACACAGATATTGCATCGGGATTTAATACAACAGTCACCATGCGCACTTTCCTCCATGGAAGTAATGTCTAAAACAGTCTACGCTCTGATCGTCCCTGGAAGACCAGTGGAAATTTCCAATGCACATCTGGAGGCATTCTGTAGTCTGTGGACTATCAGAGTGTTGATGAAACACAGAAATTTAATCAGGATTGAATACAACAGTCACCATGCGCACCTTCCTCCATAGGAGTAGTGTCTCAAAGAATTTACGCTTTGGTCGTGCCCTGGAAGACCAGTAGTAGTTTGCGATGCACATCTGGAGGCATTCTGTAATCAGTGGACTATCAGAGTGTTATTGAAACACAGAAATTGCATCGGGATTGAATATAACAGTCACCATGCGCACTTTCCTCCATGTTAGTAATGTCTCAAACAGTCGACGCTTTGATCGTTCCCTGGAAGACCAGTGGTAGTTTCCAATGCACATCTGGAGGCATTCTGTAATCTGTGGACAATCAGAGTGTTGATGAAACACAGAGATTGCTTCAGTATTGAATACAATAGTCACCATGCGCACTTTCCTCCACAGGAGTAATGTCTCAAACAGTCTACGCTTTGATCGTTCTCTCGATGACCAGTAGTAGTTTCCGATGCACATCTGGTGGCATTCTGTAATCTGTGGACTATCAGAGTGTTGATGAAACACAGAAATAGCATCGGGACTGAATACAACAGTCACCATGCGCACTTTCCTCCACAGGAGTAATGTCTCAAACAGTCTACGCTTTGATCGTTCCCTGGAAAACCAGTAGTAGTATCCGACGCACATCTGGAGGCATTCTGTAATCTGTGGACTATCAGAGTGTTGATGAAACACAGATATTGTATCGGGATTGAATACAACAGTCACCACGCGCACTTTCCTCCATATGAGTAAAGTCTCTAACAGTCTACGCTTTGATCGGTCCCTGGAAGACCAGTGGCAGTTTCCGATGCACATCTGGAGGCATTTTGTAATCTGTGGACTATCAGAGTGTTGATGAAACACAGAAATTGCATCGGGATTGAATACAACAGTCACTATGCGCACTCTCCTCCATGGGAGTAATGTCTCAAACAGTCTACGCTTTGATCGTTCCCTGGAAGACCAGTAGTAGTTTCTGATGCACATCTGGAGGCATTCTGAAAACTGTGGACTAACTGATTGTTGATGAAACACAGAAATTGCATTGGGATTGAATACAACAGTCAGCATGCGCACTGTCCTCCACAGGAGTAATGTCTTAAACAGTCTACGCTTTGATCGTTCCCTGGAAAACCAGTAGTAGTATCCGATGCACATCTGGAGGCATTCAGTAATCTGTGGACTATCAGAGTGTTGATGAAGCACAGATATTGCATCGGGATTTAATACAACAGTCACCACGCGCACTTTCCTCCATATGAGTAATGTCTCTAACAGTCTACGCTTTGATCGGTCCCTGGAAGACCAGTAGTAGTTTCCGATACACATCTTGTGGCATTCTGTAATCTGTGGACTATCAGAGTGTTAATGAAACACAGAAATTGCATCAGGATTGAATACAACAGTCACCATGCGCACTTTCCTCCACGGGAGTAATGTCTCCAACAGTCTACGATTTGATCGTTCCCTGGAGGACCAGTAGTAGTATCCGATGCACATCTGTAGACATTCTGTAATCTGTGGACTTCAAAGTGTTGATGAAACACAGATATTGCATCGGGATTTAATACAACAGTCACCATGCGCACTTTCTTCCATGTTACTAATGTCTCAAACCGTCTACGCTTTGATCGTTCCCTGGAAGACCAGTGGCAGTTTCAAATGCACATCTGGAGGCATTCTGTAATCTGTGGACTATCAGAGTGTTGATGAAACACAGAAATTGCATCGGGATTGAATACAACAGTCATCATGCGCACCTTCCTCCGTGGGGGTAATGTCTCAAAGAGTTTACGGTTGGATCGTTCAATGGAAGACCAGTAGTAGTTTCCGATGCATATCTGGTGGCATTCTGTAATCTGTGGACTATCAGAGTGTTGATGAAACACAGAAATTACATCGGGATTGAATACAACAGTCACCATGCGCACCTTCCTCCGTGGGGGTAATGTCTCAAAGAGTTTACGGTTTGATCGTTCAATGGAAGACCAGTAGTAGTTTAAGATGCACATCTGGAGGCAGTCTGTAATCTGTGGACTATCAGAGTGTTGATGAAACACAGTAATTGCATCGGTATTGAATACAACAGTCACCATGCGCACTTTCCTCCATGTTAGTAATTTCTCAAACAGTCTACGCTTCTATCGTTCCCTGGAAGACCAGTGGTAGTTTCAAATGCACATCTGGAGGCATTCTGTAATCTGTGGACTATCAGAGTGTTGATGAAACACAGAAATTGCATCGGGAATGAATACAACAGTCACAATGCGCACTTTCTTCTATGGGAGTGGTGTCTGAAACAGTCCACGCATTGATCGTTCCCTGGAAGACCAGTAGTAGTTTCCGATGCACATCTGGAGGCGTTCTGTAATCTGTGGACTATAAGAGTGTTGATAAACACAGAAATTGCATCCGGATTGAATACAACAGTCACCATGCGCACTCTCCTCCATGGGAGTAATGTCTCAAACAGCCTACGCTTTGATCGTTCCCTGGAAGATCAGTAGTAGTTTCCGATGCACATCTTGAGGCATTCTGAAATCTGTGGACTAACTGATTGTTGATGAAACACAGAAATTGCATTGGGATTGATTACAACAGTCACCATGCGCACTTTCCTCCATGGGAGTTTTCTCTCTAACAGTCTACGCTTGGATTCTTCCCAGGAAGACCAGTAGTAGTTTCCGATACACATCTGGAGGCATTCTGTAATCTGTGGAGTATCAGAGTGTTCATGACACACAGAAATTGCATCGGGATTGAATACAACAGTCACCATGCGCACCTTCCTCCATGGGAGTCATGTCTCAAACAGTCTACGCTTTGATCTTTCCCTGGAAGACCAGTAGTAGTTTCCGATGCACATCTGGATGCATTCTGTAATCTGTGGACTATCAGAGTGTTGATGAAACACAGAAATTGCATCGGTATTGAATACAACAGTCACCATGCGCACTTTCCTCCATGTTAGTAATATCTCAAACAGTCTACGCTTTGATCGTTCCCAGGAAGACCAGTGGTAGTTTCCAATGCACATCTGGAGGCATTCTGTAATTTGTGGACTATCAGAGTGTTGATGAAACACAGAATTTGCATCGGGATTGAATACTACAGTCACAATGCGCACGATCCTCCATGGGAGTAATGTCGGAAAAAGTCCACGCTTTGATCGTTCCGTGGAAGACCAGTAGTATTTTCCGATGCACATCTGGTGGCATTCTGTAATCTGTGGACTATCAGAGTGTTAATGAAACACAGATATTGCTTCGGGATTGAATACAACAGTCACCATGCGCACTTTCCTCCACGCGAGTAATGTCTCCAACAGTATACGCTTTGATCATTCCCTGGAAGACCAGTAGTAGTTTCCGATGCAAATCTGTAGACATTCTGTAATCTGTGGACCCTCAAAGTGTTGATGAAACACAGATATTGCATCGGGATTGAATACAACAGTCACCATGCGCACTTTCTTCCATGTTACTTATGTCTCAAACAGTCTACGCTTTGATAGTTCCCTGAAGGACCAGTGGTAGTTTCCAATGCACATCTGGAGGCATTCTGTAATCTGTGGACTATCAGAGTGTTGATGAAACACAGAAATTGCATCGGGATTGAATACAACAGTCACCATGCGCACTTTCCTCCATGGGAGTAAGGTCTCAAACGGTCTACGCTTTGATCGTTCCGCGGAAGACCAGTAGTAGATTCCGATGCACGTCTGGTGGCATTCTGTAATCTGTGGACTATCAGAGTGTTGATAAAAACACAGAAATTGCATCGGGATTGAATACAACAGTCACCATGCGCATTTTCATCCATGGGAGTTTTCTCTCTAACAGTCTACGCTTGGATTCTTCCCAGGAAGACCAGTAGTAGTTTCCGATACACATCTGGAGGCATTCTGTAATCTGTGGAGTATCAGAGTGTTCATGACACACAGAAATTGCATCGGGATTGAATACAACAGTCACCATGCGCACCTTCCTCCATGGGAGTCATGTCTCAAACAGTCTACGCTTTGATCTTTCCCTGGAAGACCAGTAGTAGTTTCCGATGCACATCTGGATGCATTCTGTAATCTGTGGACTATCAGAGTGTTGATGAAACACAGAAATTGCATCGGTATTGAATACAACAGTCACCATGCGCACTTTCCTCCATGTTAGTAATATCTCAAACAGTCTACGCTTTGATCGTTCCCAGGAAGACCAGTGGTAGTTTCCAATGCACATCTGGAGGCATTCTGTAATTTGTGGACTATCAGAGTGTTGATGAAACACAGAATTTGCATCGGGATTGAATACTACAGTCACAATGCGCACGATCCTCCATGAGAGTAATGGCGGAAAAAGTCCACGCTTTGATCGTTCCGTGGAAGACCAGTAGTATTTTCCGATGCACATCTGGTGGCATTCTGTAATCTGTGGACTATCAGAGTGTTAATGAAACACAGATATTGCTTCGGGATTGAATACAGCAGTCACCATGCGCACTTTCCTCCACGCGAGTAATGTCTCCAACAGTATACGCTTTGATCATTCCCTGGAAGACCAGTAGTAGTTTCCGATGCAAATCTGTAGACATTCTGTAATCTGTGGACCCTCAAAGTGTTGATGAAACACAGATATTGCATCGGGATTGAATATAACAGTCACCATGCGCACTTTCTTCCATGTTACTTATGTCTCAAACAGTCTACGCTTTGATAGTTCCCTGAAGGACCAGTGGTAGTTTCCAATGCACATCTGGAGGCATTCTGTAATGTGTGGACTATCAGAGTGTTGATGAAACACAGAAATTGCATCGGGATTGAATACAACAGTCACCATGCGCACTTTCCTCCATGGGAGTAAGGTCTCAAACGGTCTACGCTTTGATCGTTCCGCGGAAGACCAGTAGTAGATTCCGATGCACGTCTGGTGGCATTCTGTAATCTGTGGACTATCAGAGTGTTGATAAAAACACAGAAATTGCATCGGGATTGAATACAACAGTCACCATGCGCATTTTCATCCATGGGAGTAATGTCTTAAATAGTCTACGCTTTGATCGTTCCCTGGAAGACCAGTAGTAGTTTTCGATGCACATCTGGATGCATTCTGTAATCTGTGGACTATCAGAGTGTTGATGAAACACAGATATTGCATCGGGATTAAATACAACAGTCACCATGCCCACTTTCCTCCATGGGAGTAATGTCTCAAAGAGTCTGCGCTTTGATCGTTCCCTGGAAGACCAGTAGTAGTTTCCAATGCACATCTGGAGGCATTCTGTAATCTGTGGATCATCAGAGTGTTGATGAAACACAGAAATTGCATCGGGATTGAATACAACAGTCACCATGAGCTCTTTCCTCCATGGGATTAATGTCTCAAACAGTCTACGCTTTGATCGTTCCCTGGAAGACCAGTAGTAGTTTCCGATGCACATCTGTTGGCATTCTGAAACCTGTGGACTATCAGCATGTTGAGGAAACACAGATATTGCATCGGGATTTAATACAACAGTCAGAATGCGCACTTTCCTTCACAGGAGTAATGTCTCAAACAGTCTACGCTTTGATCGTTCCCTAGAAGACCAGTAGTAGTTTCCGATGCACATCTGGTGGCATTCTGTAATCTGTGGACTATCAGAGTGTTGTTGAAACACAGAAATTGCATCGGGATTGAATACAACAGTCTCCATGCGCACTTTCCTAAATGGGAGTAATGTCTCAATTAGTCTACGCTTTGATCGTTCCCTGGAAGACCAGTTGTAGTTTTCGATGCACATTTGGATGCATTCTGTAATCTGTGGACGATCAGAGTGTTGAAGAAACAGATATTGCATCGGGATTGAATACAACAGTCACCATGCCCACTTTCCTCTATGTGAGTAATGTCTCAAACGGTCTACGCTTTGATCGTTCCCTGGAAGACCAGTAGTAGTTTCCAACGCACATCTGGAGGCATTCTGTAATCTCTGGACCATCAGAGTGTTGATGAAACACAGATATTGTATCGGGATTGAATACAACAGTCACCACGCGCACTTTCCTCCATATGAGTAATGTCTCAATTAGTCTACGCTTTGATCGTTCCCTGGAAGACCAGTTGTAGTTTTCGATGCACATTTGGATGCATTCTGTAATCTGTGGACGATCAGAGTGTTGAAGAAACAGATATTGCATCGGGATTGAATATAACAGTCACCATGCGCACTTTCCACCATGTTAGTAATATCTCTAACAGTCTACTCTTTGATCGTTCCCTGGAAGACCAGTGGTAGTTTACAATGCACATCTGGAGGCATTCTGACACCTGTGGACTATCAGAGTGTTGGTAAAACACAGAAATTGCATGGGGATTGAATACAACAGTCACCATGCGCACTTTCCTCCACAGGAGTAATGTCTCAAACAGTCTACGCGTTGATCGTTCCCTGCCAGACCAGTAGTAGTTTCCGATGCAATTCTGGTGGCATTCTGTAATCTGTGGACTATCAGAGTGTTGACGAAACACAGAAATTGCATCGGTATTGGATACAATAGTCACCATGCGCACTTTCCTCCACAGGAGTAATGTCTCAAACAGTCCACGCTTTGATCGTTCTCTCGATGACCAGTAGTAGTTTCCGATGCACATCTGGTTGCATTCTGTAATCTGTGGACTATCAGAGTGTTAATGAAACACAGAAATTGCATCGGGATTGAATACAACAGTCACCATGCGCACTTTCCTCCAGGGGAGTAATGTCTGAAACAGTCCTCGGTTTGATCGTTCCCTTTAAGACCAGTAGTAGTTTCCGATGCACATCGGGTGACATTCTGTAATCTGTGGACTATCAGAGTGTTGATGAAACACAGAAATTGCATCGGGATTGAATACAACAGTCACCTTGCGCACTTTCCTCCATAGGAGTAATGTCTCAAATATTCTACGCTTTGATCGGTCCCTGGAAGACCAGTAGTAGTTTCCGATGCACATCTGGTGGCATTCTGTAATCTGTGGACTATCTGAGTGTTGATGAAACACAGATATTGCATCGGGATTTAATACAACAGTCACCATGCGCACTTTCCTCCATGGAAGTAATGTCTAAAACAGTCTACGCTCTGATCGTCCCTGGAAGACCAGTGGAAATTTCCAATGCACATCTGGAGCCATTCTGTAATCTGTGGACTATCAGAGTGTTGATGAAACACAGAAATTTAATCAGGATTGAATACAACAGTCACCATGCGCACCTTCCTCCATAGGAGTAATGTCTCAAAGAATTTACGCTTTGGTCGTGCCCTGGAAGACCAGTAGTAGTTTGCGATGCACATCTGGAGGCATTCTGTAATCAGTGGACTATCAGAGTGTTATTGAAACACAGAAATTGCATCGGGATTGAATATAACAGTCACCATGAGCACTTTCCTCCATGGTAGTAATGTCTCAAACAGTCGACGCTTTGATCGTGCCCTGGAAGACCAGTGGTAGTTTCCAATGCACATCAGGAGGCATTCTGTAATCTGTGGACAATCAGAGTGTTGATGAAACACAGAGATTGCTTCAGTATTGAATACAATAGTCACCATGCGCACTTTCCTCCACAGGAGTAATGTCTCAAACAGTCTACGCTTTGATCGTTCTCTCGATGACCAGTAGTAGTTTCCGATGCACATCTGGTGGCATTCTGTAATCTGTGGACTATCAGAGTGTTGATGAAACACAGAAATAGCATCGGGACTGAATACAACAGTCACCATGCGCACTTTCCTCCACAGGAGTAATGTCTCAAACAGTCTACGCTTTGATCGTTTCCTGGAAAACCAGTAGTAGTATCCGACGCACATCTGGAGGCATTCTGTAATCTGTGGACTATCAGAGTGTTGATGAAACACAGATATTGTATCGGGATTGAATACAACAGTCACCACGCGCACTTTCCTCCATATGAGTAAAGTCTCTAACAGTCTACGCTTTGATCGGTCCCTGGAAGACCAGTGGCAGTTTCCGATGCACATCTGGAGGCATTTTGTAATCTGTGGACTATCAGAGTGTTGATGAAACACAGAAATTGCATCGGGATTGAATACAACAGTCACTATGCGCACTCTCCTCCATGGGAGTAATGTCTCAAACAGTCTACGCTTTGATCGTTCCCTGGAAGACCAGTAGTAGTTTCTGATGCACATCTGGAGGCATTCTGAAAACTGTGGACTAACTGATTGTTGATGAAACACAGAAATTGCATTGGGATTGAATACAACAGTCAGCATGCGCACTGTCCTCCACAGGAGTAATGTGTTAAACAGTCTACGCTTTGATCGTTCCCTGGAAAACCAGTAGTAGTATCCGATGCACATCTGGAGGCATTCTGTAATCTGTGGACTATCAGAGTGTTGATGAAGCACAGATATTGCATCGGGATTTAATACAACAGTCACCACGCGCACTTTCCTCCATATGAGTAATGTCTCTAACAGTCTACGCTTTGATCGGTCCCTGGAAGACCAGTAGTAGTTTCCGATGCACATCTTGTGGCATTCTGTAATCTGTGGACTATCAGAGTGTTGATGAAACACAGAAATTGCATCAGGATTGAATACAACAGTCACCATGCGCACTTTCCTCCGCGGGAGAAATGTCTCCAACAGTCTACGATTTGATCGTTCCCTGGAAGACCAGTAGTAGTTTCCGATGCACATCTGTAGACATTCTGTAATCTGTGGACTTCAAAGTGTTGATGAAACACAGATATTGCATCGGGATTTAATACAACAGTCACCATGCGCACTTTCTTCCATGTTACTAATGTCTCAAACAGTCTACGCTTTGATCGTTCCCTGGAAGACCAGTGGCAGTTTCCAATGCACATCTGGAGGCATTCTGTAATCTGTGGACTATCAGAGTGTTGATGATACACAGAAATTGCATCGGGATTGAATACAACAGTCACCATGCGCACCTTCCTCCGTGGGGGTAATGTCTCAAAGAGTTTACGGTTGGATCGTTCAATGGAAGACCAGTAGTAGTTTCCGATGCATATCTGGTGGCATTCTGTAATCTGTGGACTATCAGAGTGTTGATGAAACACAGAAATTACATCGGGATTGAATACAACAGTCACCATGCGCACCTTCCTCCGTGGGGGTAATGTCTCAAAGAGTTTACGGTTTGATCGTTCAATGGAAGACCAGTAGTAGTTTCCGATGCACATCTGGAGGCAGTCTGTAATCTGTGGACTATCAGAGTGTTGATGAAACACAGTAATTGCATCGGTATTGAATACAACAGTCACCATGCGCACTTTCCTCCATGTTAGTAATTTCTCAAACAGTCTACGCTTCTATCGTTCCCTGGAAGACCAGTGGTAGTTTCAAATGCACATCTGGAGGCATTCTGTAATCTGTGGACTATCAGAGTGTTGATGAAACACAGAAATTGCATCGGGAATGAATACAACAGTCACAATGCGCACTTTCTTCTATGGGAGTGGTGTCTGAAACAGTCCACGCATTGATCGTTCCCTGGAAGACCAGTAGTAGTTTCCGATGCACATCTGGAGGCGTTCTGTAATCTGTGGACTATCAGAGTGTTGATAAACACAGAAATTGCATCTGGATTGAATACAACAGTCACCATGCGCACTCTCCTCCATGGGAGTAATGTCTCAAACAGCCTACGCTTTGATCGTTCCCTGGAAGATCAGTAGTAGTTTCCGATGCACATCTTGAGGCATTCTGAAATCTGTGGACTAACTGATTGTTGTTGAAACACAGAAATTGCATTGGGATTCATTACAACAGTCACCATGCGCACTTTCCTCCATGGGAGTTTTCTCTCTAACAGTCTACGCTTGGATTCTTCCCAGGAAGACCAGTAGTAGTTTCCGATACACATCTGGAGGCATTCTGTAATCTGTGGAGTATCAGAGTGTTCATGACACACAGAAATTGCATCGGGATTGAATACAACAGTCACCATGCGCACCTTCCTCCATGGGAGTCATGTCTCAAATTGTCTACGCTTTGATCTTTCCCTGGAAGACCAGTAGTAGTTTCCGATGCACATCTGGATGCATTCTGTAATCTGTGGACTATCAGAGTGTTGATGAAACACAGAAATTGCATCGGTATTGAATACAACAGTCACCATGCGCACTTTCCTCCATGTTAGTAATATCTCAAACAGTCTACGCTTTGATCGTTCCCAGGAAGACCAGTGGTAGTTTCCAATGCACATCTGGAGGCATTCTGTAATTTGTGGACTATCAGAGTGTTGATGAAACACAGAATTTGCATCGGGATTGAATACTACAGTCACAATGCGCACGATCCTCCATGGGAGTAATGTCGGAAAAAGTCCACGCTTTGATCGTTCCGTGGAAGACCAGTAGTATTTTCCGATGCACATCTGGTGGCATTCTGTAATCTGTGGACTATCAGAGTGTTAATGAAACACAGATATTGCTTCGGGATTGAATACAACAGTCACCATGCGCACTTTCCTCCACGCGAGTAATGTCTCCAACAGTATACGCTTTGATCATTCCCTGGAAGACCAGTAGTAGTTTCCGATGCAAATCTGTAGACATTCTGTAATCTGTGGACCCTCAAAGTGTTGATGAAACACAGATATTGCATCGGGATTGAATACAACAGTCACCATGCGCACTTTCTTCCATGTTACTTATGTCTCAAACAGTCTACGCTTTGATAGTTCCCTGAAGGACCAGTGGTAGTTTCCAATGCACATCTGGAGGCATTCTGTAATCTGTGGACTATCAGAGTGTTGATGAAACACAGAAATTGCATCGGGATTGAATACAACAGTCACCATGCGCACTTTCCTCCATGGGAGTAAGGTCTCAAACGGTCTACGCTTTGATCGTTCCGCGGAAGACCAGTAGTAGATTCCGATGCACGTCTGGTGGCATTCTGTAATCTGTGGACTATCAGAGTGTTGATAAAAACACAGAAATTGCATCGGGATTGAATACAACAGTCACCATGCGCATTTTCATCCATGGGAGTAATGTCTTAAATAGTCTACGCTTTGATCGTTCCCTGGAAGACCAGTAGTAGTTTTCGATGCACATCTGGATGCATTCTGTAATCTGTGGACTATCAGAGTGTTGATGAAACACAGATATTGCATCGGGATTAAATACAACAGTCACCATGCCCACTTTCCTCCATGGGAGTAATGTCTCAAAGAGTCTGCGCTTTGATCGTTCCCTGGAAGACCAGTAGTAGTTTCCAATGCACATCTGGAGGCATTCTGTAATCTGTGGATCATCAGAGTGTTGATGAAACACAGAAATTGCATCGGGATTGAATACAACAGTCACCATGAGCTCTTTCCTCCATGGGATTAATGTCTCAAACAGTCTACGCTTTGATCGTTCCCTGGAAGACCAGTAGTAGTTTCCGATGCACATCTGTTGGCATTCTGAAACCTGTGGACTATCAGCATGTTGAGGAAACACAGATATTGCATCGGGATTTAATACAACAGTCAGAATGCGCACTTTCCTTCACAGGAGTAATGTCTCAAACAGTCTACGCTTTGATCGTTCCCTAGAAGACCAGTAGTAGTTTCCGATGCACATCTGGTGGCATTCTGTAATCTGTGGACTATCAGAGTGTTGTTGAAACACAGAAATTGCATCGGGATTGAATACAACAGTCTCCATGCGCACTTTCCTAAATGGGAGTAATGTCTCAATTAGTCTACGCTTTGATCCTTCCCTGGAAGACCAGTTGTAGTTTTCGATGCACATTTGGATGCATTCTGTAATCTGTGGACGATCAGAGTGTTGAAGAAACAGATATTGCATCGGGATTGAATACAACAGTCACCATGCCCACTTTCCTCTATGTGAGTAATGTCTCAAACGGTCTACGCTTTGATCGTTCCCTGGAAGACCAGTAGTAGTTTCCAACGCACATCTGGAGGCATTCTGTAATCTCTGGACCATCAGAGTGTTGATGAAACACAGATATTGTATCGGGATTGAATACAACAGTCACCACGCGCACTTTCCTCCATATGAGTAATGTCTCAATTAGTCTACGCTTTGATCGTTCCCTGGAAGACCAGTTGTAGTTTTCGATGCACATTTGGATGCATTCTGTAATCTGTGGACGATCAGAGTGTTGAAGAAACAGATATTGCATCGGGATTGAATATAACAGTCACCATGCGCACTTTCCACCATGTTAGTAATATCTCTAACAGTCTACTCTTTGATCGTTCCCTGGAAGACCAGTGGTAGTTTACAATGCACATCTGGAGGCATTCTGACACCTGTGGACTATCAGAGTGTTGGTAAAACACAGAAATTGCATGGGGATTGAATACAACAGTCACCATGCGCACTTTCCTCCACAGGAGTAATGTCTCAAACAGTCTACGCGTTGATCGTTCCCTGCCAGACCAGTAGTAGTTTCCGATGCAATTCTGGTGGCATTCTGTAATCTGTGGACTATCAGAGTGTTGACGAAACACAGAAATTGCATCGGTATTGGATACAATAGTCACCATGCGCACTTTCCTCCACAGGAGTAATGTCTCAAACAGTCCACGCTTTGATCGTTCTCTCGATGACCAGTAGTAGTTTCCGATGCACATCTGGTTGCATTCTGTAATCTGTGGACTATCAGAGTGTTAATGAAACACAGAAATTGCATCGGGATTGAATACAACAGTCACCATGCGCACTTTCCTCCAGGGGAGTAATGTGTGAAACAGTCCTCGGTTTGATCGTTCCCTTTAAGACCAGTAGTAGTTTCCGATGCACATCGGGTGACATTCTGTAATCTGTGGACTATCAGAGTGTTGATGAAACACAGAAATTGCATCGGGATTGAATACAACAGTCACCTTGCGCACTTTCCTCCATAGGAGTAATGTCTCAAATATTCTACGCTTTGATCGGTCCCTGGAAGACCAGTAGTAGTTTCCGATGCACATCTGGTGGCATTCTGTAATCTGTGGACTATCTGAGTGTTGATGAAACACAGATATTGCATCGGGATTTAATACAACAGTCACCATGCGCACTTTCCTCCATGGAAGTAATGTCTAAAACAGTCTACGCTCTGATCGTCCCTGGAAGACCAGTGGAAATTTCCAATGCACATCTGGAGCCATTCTGTAATCTGTGGACTATCAGAGTGTTGATGAAACACAGAAATTTAATCAGGATTGAATACAACAGTCACCATGCGCACCTTCCTCCATAGGAGTAATGTCTCAAAGAATTTACGCTTTGGTCGTGCCCTGGAAGACCAGTAGTAGTTTGCGATGCACATCTGGAGGCATTCTGTAATCAGTGGACTATCAGAGTGTTATTGAAACACAGAAATTGCATCGGGATTGAATATAACAGTCACCATGAGCACTTTCCTCCATGGTAGTAATGTCTCAAACAGTCGACGCTTTGATCGTGCCCTGGAAGACCAGTGGTAGTTTCCAATGCACATCAGGAGGCATTCTGTAATCTGTGGACAATCAGAGTGTTGATGAAACACAGAGATTGCTTCAGTATTGAATACAATAGTCACCATGCGCACTTTCCTCCACAGGAGTAATGTCTCAAACAGTCTACGCTTTGATCGTTCTCTCGATGACCAGTAGTAGTTTCCGATGCACATCTGGTGGCATTCTGTAATCTGTGGACTATCAGAGTGTTGATGAAACACAGAAATAGCATCGGGACTGAATACAACAGTCACCATGCGCACTTTCCTCCACAGGAGTAATGTCTCAAACAGTCTACGCTTTGATCGTTTCCTGGAAAACCAGTAGTAGTATCCGACGCACATCTGGAGGCATTCTGTAATCTGTGGACTATCAGAGTGTTGATGAAACACAGATATTGTATCGGGATTGAATACAACAGTCACCACGCGCACTTTCCTCCATATGAGTAAAGTCTCTAACAGTCTACGCTTTGATCGGTCCCTGGAAGACCAGTGGCAGTTTCCGATGCACATCTGGAGGCATTTTGTAATCTGTGGACTATCAGAGTGTTGATGAAACACAGAAATTGCATCGGGATTGAATACAACAGTCACTATGCGCACTCTCCTCCATGGGAGTAATGTCTCAAACAGTCTACGCTTTGATCGTTCCCTGGAAGACCAGTAGTAGTTTCTGATGCACATCTGGAGGCATTCTGAAAACTGTGGACTAACTGATTGTTGATGAAACACAGAAATTGCATTGGGATTGAATACAACAGTCAGCATGCGCACTGTCCTCCACAGGAGTAATGTCTTAAACAGTCTACGCTTTGATCGTTCCCTGGAAAACCAGTAGTAGTATCCGATGCACATCTGGAGGCATTCTGTAATCTGTGGACTATCAGAGTGTTGATGAAGCACAGATATTGCATCGGGATTTAATACAACAGTCACCACGCGCACTTTCCTCCATATGAGTAATGTCTCTAACAGTCTACGCTTTGATCGGTCCCTGGAAGACCAGTAGTAGTTTCCGATGCACATCTTGTGGCATTCTGTAATCTGTGGACTATCAGAGTGTTGATGAAACACAGAAATTGCATCAGGATTGAATACAACAGTCACCATGCGCACTTTCCTCCGCGGGAGAAATGTCTCCAACAGTCTACGATTTGATCGTTCCCTGGAAGACCAGTAGTAGTTTCCGATGCACATCTGTAGACATTCTGTAATCTGTGGACTTCAAAGTGTTGATGAAACACAGATATTGCATCGGGATTTAATACAGCAGTCACCATGCGCACTTTCTTCCATGTTACTAATGTCTCAAACAGTCTACGCTTTGATCGTTCCCTGGAAGACCAGTGGCAGTTTCCAATGCACATCTGGAGGCATTCTGTAATCTGTGGACTATCAGAGTGTTGATGATACACAGAAATTGCATCGGGATTGAATACAACAGTCACCATGCGCACCTTCCTCCGTGGGGGTAATGTCTCAAAGAGTTTACGGTTGGATCGTTCAATGGAAGACCAGTAGTAGTTTCCGATGCATATCTGGTGGCATTCTGTAATCTGTGGACTATCAGAGTGTTGATGAAACACAGAAATTACATCGGGATTGAATACAACAGTCACCATGCGCACCTTCCTCCGTGGGGGTAATGTCTCAAAGAGTTTACGGTTTGATCGTTCAATGGAAGACCAGTAGTAGTTTCCGATGCACATCTGGAGGCAGTCTGTAATCTGTGGACTATCAGAGTGTTGATGAAACACAGTAATTGCATCGGTATTGAATACAACAGTCACCATGCGCACTTTCCTCCATGTTAGTAATTTCTCAAACAGTCTACGCTTCTATCGTTCCCTGGAAGACCAGTGGTAGTTTCAAATGCACATCTGGAGGCATTCTGTAATCTGTGGACTATCAGAGTGTTGATGAAACACAGAAATTGCATCGGGAATGAATACAACAGTCACAATGCGCACTTTCTTCTATGGGAGTGGTGTCTGAAACAGTCCACGCATTGATCGTTCCCTGGAAGACCAGTAGTAGTTTCCGATGCACATCTGGAGGCGTTCTGTAATCTGTGGACTATCAGAGTGTTGATAAACACAGAAATTGCATCTGGATTGAATACAACAGTCACCATGCGCACTCTCCTCCATGGGAGTAATGTCTCAAACAGCCTACGCTTTGATCGTTCCCTGGAAGATCAGTAGTAGTTTCCGATGCACATCTTGAGGCATTCTGAAATCTGTGGACTAACTGATTGTTGTTGAAACACAGAAATTGCATTGGGATTCATTACAACAGTCACCATGCGCACTTTCCTCCATGGGAGTTTTCTCTCTAACAGTCTACGCTTGGATTCTTCCCAGGAAGACCAGTAGTAGTTTCCGATACACATCTGGAGGCATTCTGTAATCTGTGGAGTATCAGAGTGTTCATGACACACAGAAATTGCATCGGGATTGAATACAACAGTCACCATGCGCACCTTCCTCCATGGGAGTCATGTCTCAAATTGTCTACGCTTTGATCTTTCCCTGGAAGACCAGTAGTAGTTTCCGATGCACATCTGGATGCATTCTGTAATCTGTGGACTATCAGAGTGTTGATGAAACACAGAAATTGCATCGGTATTGAATACAACAGTCACCATGCGCACTTTCCTCCATGTTAGTAATATCTCAAACAGTCTACGCTTTGATCGTTCCCAGGAAGACCAGTGGTAGTTTCCAATGCACATCTGGAGGCATTCTGTAATTTGTGGACTATCAGAGTGTTGATGAAACACAGAATTTGCATCGGGATTGAATACTACAGTCACAATGCGCACGATCCTCCATGGGAGTAATGTCGGAAAAAGTCCACGCTTTGATCGTTCCGTGGAAGACCAGTAGTATTTTCCGATGCACATCTGGTGGCATTCTGTAATCTGTGGACTATCAGAGTGTTAATGAAACACAGATATTGCATCGGGATTGAATACAACAGTCACCATGCGCACTTTCCTCCACGCGAGTAATGTCTCCAACAGTATACGCTTTGATCATTCCCTGGAAGAGCAGTAGTAGTTTCCGATGCAAATCTGTAGACATTCTGTAATCTGTGGACCCTCAAAGTGTTGATGAAACACAGATATTGCATCGGGATTGAATACAACAGTCACCATGCGCACTTTCTTCCATGTTACTAATGTCTCAAACAGTCTACGCTTTGATAGTTCCCTGAAGGACCAGTGGTAGTTTCCAATGCACATCTGGAGGCATTCTGTAATCTGTGGACTATCAGAGTGTTGATGAAACACAGAAATTGCATCGGGATTGAATACAACAGTCACCATGCGCACTTTCCTCCATGGGAGTAAGGTCTCAAACGGTCTACGCTTTGATCCTTCCGCGGAAGACCAGTAGTAGATTCCGATGCACGTCTGGTGGCATTCTGTAATCTGTGGACTATCAGAGTGTTGATAAAAACACAGAAATTGCATCGGGATTGAATACAACAGTCACCATGCGCATTTTCATCCATGGGAGTAATGTCTTAAATAGTGTACGCTTTGATCGTTCCCTGGAAGACCAGTAGTAGTTTTCGATGCACATCTGGATGCATTCTGTAATCTGTGGACTATCAGAGTGTTGATGAAACACAGATATTGCATCGGGATTGAATACAACAGTCAGAATGCGCACTTTCCTTCACAGGAGTAATGTCTCAAACAGTCTACGCTTTGATCGTTCCCTAGAAGACCAGTAGTAGTTTCCGATGCACATCTGGTGGCATTCTGTAATCTGTGGACTATCAGAGTGTTGTTGAAACACAGAAATTGCATCGGGATTGAATACAACAGTCTCCATGCGCACTTTCCTAAATGGGAGTAATGTCTCAATTAGTCTACGCTTTGATCGTTCCCTGGAAGACCAGTTGTAGTTTTCGATGCACATTTGGATGCATTCTGTAATCTGTGGACGATCAGAGTGTTGAAGAAACAGATATTGCATCGGGATTGAATACAACAGTCACCATGCCCACTTTCCTCTATGTGAGTAATGTCTCAAACGGTCTACGCTTTGATCGTTCCCTGGAAGACCAGTAGTAGTTTCCAACGCACATCTGGAGGCATTCTGTAATCTCTGGACCATCAGAGTGTTGATGAAACACAGAAATTGCATCGGGATTGAATACAACAGTCACGATGAGCTCTTTCCTCCATGGGAGTAATGTCTCAAACAGTCTACGCTTTGATCGTTCCCTGGAAGACCAGTAGTAGTTTCCGATGCAAATCTGGTGGCATTCTGAAACCTGTGGACTATCAGAGTGTTGAATAAACACAGATATTGCATCGGGATTGAATACAACAGCCACCATTCGCACTTTCCTCCATGGGAGTAATGTCTCATATGGTCTACGCTTCGATCGTTCCCTGGAAGACCAGTTGTAGTTTTCGATGCACATTTGGATGCATTCTGTAATCTGTGGACGATCAGAGTGTTGAAGAAACAGATATTGCATCGGGATTGAATACAACAGTCACCATGCCCACTTTCCTCTATGTGAGTAATGTCTCAAACGGTCTACGCTTTGATCGTTCCCTGGAAGAGCAGTAGTAGTTTCCAACGCACATCTGGAGGCATTCTGTAATCTCTGGACCATCAGAGTGTTGATGAAACACAGAAATTGCCTCGGGATTGAATACAACAGTCACCATGAGCTCTTTCCTCCATGGGAGTAATGTCTCAAACAGTCTACGTTTTGATCGTTCCCTGGAAGACCAGTAGTAGTTTCCGATGCACATCTGGAGGCATTCTGTAATCTTTGCACCTTCAAAGTGTTAATATATCACAGATATTGCATCGGGATTTAATACAACAGTCACCATGCGCACTTTCCGCAATGTTAGTAATGTCTCAAACAGTCTACGCATTGATCGTTCCCCGGAAGACCAGTGGTAGTTTCCAATGCACATCTGAAGGCATTCTGTAATCTATTGGCTATCAGAGTGTTGATGAATCACAGAAATAGCATCGGGATTGAATACAACACTCACCATGCGCAATTTCCTCAATATGAGTAACGTCTGTAACAGTCTACGCTTTGATCGTTCCCTGGAAGACCAGAAGTAGTTTCCGATGCACATCTAGAGGCATTCTGTGATCTCTGGACTATCAGAGTGTTGATGAAACACAGATATTGCATCGGTATTGAATACAACATCCACCATGCGCACTTTATCCCATGTTAGTAATATCTCAAACAGTCTACGCTTTAATCGTTCCCTGGAAGACCAGTGATAGTTTCCAATGCACATCTGGAGGCATTCTGTAATCTGTGGACTATCAGAGTGTTGATGAAACACAGAAATTGCATCGGGATTGAATACAACAGTCACAATGCGCACTTCCTTCCATGGGAGTAGTGTCTGAAACAGTCCACGCTTTGATCGTTCCCTGGAAGACCAGTAGTAGTTTCCAATGCACATCTGGAGGCGTTCTGTAATCTGTGGACTATCAGAGTGTTGATAAACACAGAAATTGCATCCGGATTGAATACAACAGTCACCATGCGCACTCTCCTCCATGGGAGTAATGTCTCAAACAGTCTACGCTTTGATCGTTCCCTGGAAGACCAGTAGTAGCTTCCGATGCACATCTTGAGGCATTCTGAAATCTGTGGACTAACTGATTGTTGATGAAACATAGAAATTGCATTGGGATTGATTACAACAGTCACCATGCGCACTTTCCTAAATGGGAGTAATCCCTCTAACAGTCTACGCTTGGATTGTTCCCAGGAAGACCAGTAGTAGTTACCGATGGACATCTGGAGGCATTCTGTAATCTGTGGAGTATCAGAGTGTTCATGACACACAGAAATTGCATCGGGATTGAATACAACAGTCACCATGCGCACCTTCCTCCATGGGAGTAATGTCTCAAACAGTCTACGCTTTGATCGTTCCCTGGAATACCAGTACTAGTTTCCGATGCACATCTTTAGGCATTCTGTAATCTGTGGACTATCAGAGTGTAGATGAAACACAGAAATTGGATCGGTATTGAATACAACAGTCACCATGCGCACTTTCCTCCATGTTAGTAATATCTCAAACAGTCTACGCTTTGATCGTTCCCTGGAAGACCAGTAGTAGTTTCCGATGCACATCTGGTGGCATTCTGTAGTCTGTGGACTATCAGAGTGTTGATGAAACACAGAAACTGCATCGGGATTGAATACAACAGTCACCATGCGCACTTTCCTCCACGGGAGGTATGTCTCAAACAGTCTACGTCTTGATGTCCCTGGAAGACCAGTAGTAGTTTCCGATGCACATCTGGTGGCATTCTGTAATCTGTAGACTATCAGAGTGTTGATGAAACACAGAAATTGCATCGGGATTGAATACAACTGTCACCATGCGCACTTTCTTCAACGGTAGTAATGTCTCAAACGGTCTACGCGTTAATCGTTTCCTGAAAGACCAGTAGTAGTTTCCGATGCACGTGTGGTGGCATTCTGTAATCTGTGGACTATCAGAGTGTTGATTTAACACAAAATTGCATCGGGATTGAATACAACAGTCACCATGCGCACTTGCCTCCATGTTAGTAATGTCTGAAACAGTCTATGCTTTGATCGTTCCCTGGAAGACCAGTGGTAGTTTCCGATGCACATCCGGAGACATTCTGTAATCTGTGGACTATCAGAGTGTTGATGAAACACAGAAATTTAATCGGGATTAAATACAACAGTCACCATGCCCACCTTCCTCCATGGGAGTAATGATTCAAAGAGTTTACGCTTTGATCGTTAGCTGGAAGACCAGTAGTAGCTTCAGATGCACATCTTGAGGCATTCTGTAATCTGTGGACTATCAGAGTGTTGATGAAACACAGAAGTTGCATCGGGATTGAATACAACAGTCACCATGCGCACTTTCCTCCACAGGAGTAATGTCTCAAACAGTCTAGGCTTTGATCGTTCCCTGGAAAACCAGTAGTAGTATCCGATGCACATCTGGAGGCATTCTTTAATCTGTGGACTATCAGAGTGTTGATGAAACACAGATATTGCATCGGGATTGAATACAACAGTCACCATGCGCACTCTCCTCCATGGGAGTAATGTCTCAAACAGTCTACGGTTTGATCGTTCCCTGGAAGACCAGTAGTAGTTTCCGATGCACATCTGGAGGCATTCTGTAATCTCTGGACCATCAGAGTGTTGATGAAACACAGAAATTGCATCGGGATTGAATACAACAGTCACCATGAGCTCTTTCCTCCATGGGAGTAATGTCTCAAACAGTCTACGTTTTGATCGTTCCCTGGAAGACCAGTAGTAGTTTCCGATGCACATCTGGAGGCATTCTGTAATCTTTGCACCTTCAAAGTGTTAATATATCACAGATATTGCATCGGCATTTAATACAACAGTCACCATGCGCACTTTCCGCAATGTTAGTAATGTCTCAAACAGTCTACGCATTGATCGTTCCCCGGAAGACCAGTGGTAGTTTCCAATGCACATCTGAAGGCATTCTGTAATCTATTGGCTATCAGAGTGTTGATGAATCACAGAAATAGCATCGGGATTGAATACAACACTCACCATGCGCAATTTCCTCAATATGAGTAACGTCTGTAACAGTCTACGCTTTGATCGTTCCCTGGAAGACCAGAAGTAGTTTCCGATGCACATCTAGAGGCATTCTGTGATCTCTGGACTATCAGAGTGTTGATGAAACACAGATATTGCATCGGTATTGAATACAACATCCACCATGCGCACTTTATCCCATGTTAGTAATATCTCAAACAGTCTACGCTTTAATCGTTCCCTGGAAGACCAGTGATAGTTTCCAATGCACATC
The DNA here is from genome assembly GCF_023897955.1 of Schistocerca gregaria. Lineage (NCBI taxonomy): Eukaryota > Metazoa > Arthropoda > Insecta > Orthoptera > Acrididae > Schistocerca > Schistocerca gregaria. The sequence goes on along the minus strand of NC_064929.1, from coordinate 20,539,368 downwards.
TGGAGGCATTCTGTAATCTGTGGACTATCAGAGTGTTGATGAAACACAGAAATTGCATCGGGATTGAATACAACAGTCACAATGCGCACTTCCTTCCATGGGAGTAGTGTCTGAAACAGTCCACGCTTTGATCGTTCCCTGGAAGACCAGTAGTAGTTTCCAATGCACATCTGGAGGCGTTCTGTAATCTGTGGACTATCAGAGTGTTGATAAACACAGAAATTGCATCCGGATTGAATACAACAGTCACCATGCGCACTCTCCTCCATGGGAGTAATGTCTCAAACAGTCTACGCTTTGATCGTTCCCTGGAAGACCAGTAGTAGTTTCCGATGCACATCTTGAGGCATTCTGAAATCTGTGGACTAACTGATTGTTGATGAAACACAGAAATTGCATTGGGATTGATTACAACAGTCACCATGCGCACTTTCCTAAATGGGAGTAATCCCTCTAACAGTCTACGCTTGGATTGTTCCCAGGAAGACCAGTAGTAGTTACCGATGGACATCTGGAGGCATTCTGTAATCTGTGGAGTATCAGAGTGTTCATGACACACAGAAATTGCATCGGGATTGAATACAACAGTCACCATGCGCACCTTCCTCCATGGGAGTAATGTCTCAAACAGTCTACGCTTTGATCGTTCCCTGGAATACCAGTACTAGTTTCCGATGCACATCTTTAGGCATTCTGTAATCTGTGGACTATCAGAGTGTAGATGAAACACAGAAATTGGATCGGTATTGAATACAACAGTCACCATGCGCACTTTCCTCCATGTTAGTAATATCTCAAAGAGTCTACGCTTTGATCGTTCCCTGGAAGACCAGTAGTAGTTTCCGATGCACATCTGGTGGCATTCTGTAGTCTGTGGACTATCAGAGTGTTGATGAAACACAGAAACTGCATCGGGATTGAATACAACAGTCACCATGCGCACTTTCCTCCACGGGAGGTATGTCTCAAACAGTCTACGTCTTGATGTCCCTGGAAGACCAGTAGTAGTTTCCGATGCACATCTGGTGGCATTCTGTAATCTGTAGACTATCAGAGTGTTGATGAAACACAGAAATTGCATCGGGATTGAATACAACTGTCACCATGCGCACTTTCTTCAACGGTAGTAATGTCTCAAACGGTCTACGCGTTAATCGTTTCCTGAAAGACCAGTAGTAGTTTCCGATGCACGTGTGGTGGCATTCTGTAATCTGTGGACTATCAGAGTGTTGATTTAACACAAAATTGCATCGGGATTGAATACAACAGTCACCATGCGCACTTGCCTCCATGTTAGTAATGTCTGAAGCAGTCTATGCTTTGATCGTTCCCTGGAAGACCAGTGGTAGTTTCCGATGCACATCCGGAGACATTATGTAATCTGTGGACTATCAGAGTGTTGATGAAACACAGAAATTTAATCGGGATTAAATACAACAGTCACCATGCCCACCTTCCTCCATGGGAGTAATGATTCAAAGAGTTTACGCTTTGATCGTTAGCTGGAAGACCAGTAGTAGCTTCAGATGCACATCTTGAGGCATTCTGTAATCTGTGGACTATCAGAGTGTTGATGAAACACAGAAGTTGCATCGGGATTGAATACAACAGTCACCATGCGCACTTTCCTCCACAGGAGTAATGTCTCAAACAGTCTAGGCTTTGATCGTTCCCTGGAAAACCAGTAGTAGTATCCGATGCACATCTGGAGGCATTCTTTAATCTGTGGACTATCAGAGTGTTGATGAAACACAGATATTGCATCGGGATTGAATACAACAGTCACCATGCGCACTCTCCTCCATGGGAGTAATGTCTCAAACAGTCTACGGTTTGATCGTTCCCTGGAAGACCAGTAGTAGTTTCCGATGCACATCTGGAGGCATTCTGTAATCTGTGGAGTATCAGAGTGTTCATGACACACAGAAGTTGCATCGGGATTGAATACAACAGTCACCATGCGCACCTTCCTCCATGGGAGTAACGTCTCAAAGAGTTTACGGTTTGATCGGTGCCTGGAAGACAAGAAGTTGTTTCCGATGCACATCTGGAGGCATTCTGTAATCTGTGGACTATCAGAGTGTTGATGAAACACAGAAATTGCATCGGTATTGAATACAACATCCACCATGCGCACTTTATCCCATGTTAGTAATATCTCAAACAGTCTACGTTTTGATAGTTCCCAGGAAGACCAATGGTAGTTTAAAATGCACATCTGGAGGCATTCTGTAATTTGTGGACTGTCAGAGTGTTCATGAAACACAGAAATTGCATCGGGAATGAATACAACAGTCACAATGCGCACTTTCTTCTATGGGAGTGGTGTCTGAAACAGTCCACGCATTGATCCTTCCCTGGAAGACCTGTAGTAGTTTCCGATGCACATCTGGAGGCGTTCTGTAATCTGTGGACTATCAGAGTGTTGATAAACACAGAAATTGCATCCGGATTGAATACAACAGTCACCATGCGCACTCTCCTCCATGGGAGTAATGTCTCAAACAGTCTACGCTTTGATCGTTCCCTGGAAGACCAGTAGTAGTTTCCGATGCACATCTTGAGGCATTCTGAAATCTGTGGACTAACTGATTGTTGGTGAAACACAGAAATTGCATTGGGATTGATTACAACAGTCACCATGCACACTTTCCTCCATGGGAGTAATCTCTCTAACAGTCTCCGTTTGGATTGTTCCCAGGAAGACCAGTAGTAGTTTCCGATGGACATCTGGAGGCATTCTGTAATCTGTGGAGTATCAGAGTGTTCATGACACACAGAAATTGCATCGGGATTGAATACAACAGTCACCATGCGCACCTTCCTCCATGGGAGTCATGTCTCAAACAGTCTACGCTTTGATCGTTCCCTGGAAGACCAGTAGTAGTTTCCGATGCACATCTGGATGCATTCTGTAATCTGTGGACTATCAGAGTGTTGATGAAACACAGAAATTGCATCGGTATTGAATACAACAGTCACCACGCGCACTTTCCTCCATGTTAGTAATATCTCAAACAGTCTACGTTTTGATCGTTCCCAGGAAGACCAATGGTAGTTTCCAATGCACATCTGGAGGCATTCTGTAATTTGTGGACTATCAGAGTGTTGATGAAGCACAGAAATTGCATCGGGATTGAATACAACAGTTACAATGCGCACGATCCTCCATGGGAGTAATGTCGGAAACAGCCCACGCTTTGATCGTTCCGTGGAAGACCAGTAGTTTTTTCCGATGCACATCTGGTGGCATTCTGTAATCTGTGGACTATCAGAGTGTTAATGAAACACAGATATTGCATCGGGATTGAATACAACAGTCACCATGCGCACTTTCCTCCACAGGAGTAATGTCTGAAACAGTCTACGCTTTGATCATTCCCTGGAAGACCAGTAGTAGTTTCCGATGCAAATCTGTAGACATTCTGTAATCTGTGGACCCTCAAAGTGTTGATGAAACACAGATATTGCATCGGGATTGAATACAACAGTCACCATGCGCACTTTCTTCCATGTTCCTAATGTCTCAAACAGTCTACGTTTTGATAGTTCCAGGGAAGACCAGTGGTAGTTTCTAATGCACATCTGGAGGCATTCTGTAATCTGTGGACTATCAGAGTGTTGATGAAACACAGAAATTGCATCGGGATTGAATACAACAGTCACCATGCGCACTTTCCTCCACGGGAGTAAGGTCTCAAACGGTCTACGCTTTGATCGTTCCCCGGAAGACCGGTAGTAGATTCCGATGCACGTCTGGTGGCATTCTGTAATCTGTGGACTATCAGAGTGTTGATAAAAACACAAAAATTGCATCGGGATTGAATACAACAGTCACCATGCGCATTTTCATCCATGGGAGTAATGTCTCAAATAGTTTACGCTTTGATCGTTCCCTGGAAGACCAGTAGTAGTTTTCGATGCTCATCTGGATGCATTCTGTAATCTGTGGACTATCAGAGTGTTGATGAAACACAGATATTGCATCGGGATTAAATACAACAGTCACCATGCCCACTTTCCTCCATGGGAGTAATGTCTCAAAGAGTCTGCGCTTTGATCGTTCCCTGGAAGACCAGTAGTAGTTTCCAATGCACATCTGGAGGCATTCTGTAATCTGTGGACCATCAGAGTGTTGATGAAACACAGAAATTGCATCGGGATTGAATACAACAGTCACCATAAGCTCTTTCCTCCATGGGATTAATGTCTCAAACAGTCTACGCTTTGATCGTTCCCTGGAAGACCACTAGTAGTTTCCGATGCACATCTGGAGGCATTCTGAAATCTGTGGACTAATTGAGTGTTGATGAAACACAGAAATTGCATCGGGATTGAATACAACAGTCACCATGCGCACTTTCCTCCATGGGAGTAATGTCTCAATCAGTCTACGCTTTGATCGTTCCCTCGAAGACCAGTAGTAGTTTCTGATGCACATCTGGAGGCACTCTGAAAACTGTGGACTAACTGATTGTTGATGAAACACAGAAATTGCATTGTGATTGAATGCAACAGTCACCATGCGCACTTTCCTCCACAGGAGTAATGTCTCAAACGGTCTACGATTTGATCGTTCCCTGGAAGACCAGTAGTAGTTTCCAACGCACATCTGGAGGCATTCTGTAATCTGTGGACCATCAGAGTGTTGATGAAACACAGAAATTGCATCGGGATTGAATACAACAGTCACCATGAGCTCTTTCCTCCATGGGAGTAATGTCTCAAACAGTCTACGCTTTGATCGTTCCCTGGAAGACCAGTAGTAGTTTCCGATGCAAATCTGGTGGCATTCTGAAACCAGTGGACTATCAGAGTGTTGATGAAACTCAGATATTGCATCGGGATTGAATACAACAGTCACCATGCGCACTTTCCTCCACAGAAGTAATGTCTCAAACAGTCTACGGTTTGATCGTTCCCTAGAAGACCAGTAGTAGTTTCCGATGCACATCTGGTGGCATTCTGTAATATGTGGACTATCAGAGTGTTGTTGAAACTCAGAAATTGCATCGGGATTGAATACAACAGTCACCATGCGCACTTTCCTTCATGTTAGTAATGTCTCAAAGAGTCTACGCTTTGATCGTTCCCTGGAAGACCAGTAGTAGTTTCCGATGCACATCTGGAGGCATTCTGTAATCTGTGGACTATCAGAGAGTTGATGAAACACAGAAATTGCATCGGGATTGAATACAACAGCCACCATTCGCACTTTCCTCCATTGGAGTAATGTCTCAAATAGTCTACGATTCGATCGTTCCCTGGAAGACCAGTATTAGTTTACGGTGCAAATCTGGATGCATTCTGTAATCTTTGGACCTTCAAAGTGTTGATGAAACACAGAAATTGCATCGGAATTGAAAACAACAGTCACCATTCGCACTTGCCTCCATGTTAGTAATGTTTCAAACAGTCTATGCATTGATCGTTCCCCGGAAGACCAGTGGTAGTTTCCAATGCACATCTGGTGGCATTCTGTAATCTATGGACTATCAGAGTGTTGATGAAACACAGAAATTGCATCGGGATTGAATACAACAGTCACCATGCGCACTTTCCTTCGCGGGAGTAATGTCTCAACGAGTCTGCGCTTTGATCGTTCCTTGGCAGACCAGTAGTAGTTTCCAATGCACATCTGGAGGCATTCTGTAATCTGTGGACCATCAGACTGTGGATGAAACACAGAAATTGTATCGGGATTGAATACAACAGTCACCATGAGCTCTTTCCTCCATGGGATTAATGTCTCAAACAGTCTACGCTTTGATCGTTCCCTGGAAGACCAGTAGTAGTTTCCGATGCACATCTGGTGGCATTCTGTAATCTGTGGACTATCAGAGTGTTGATGAATTACAGAAATTGCATCGGGACTGAATACAACTGTCACCATGCGAACTTTCCTCCACAGGAGTAATGTTTCAAACAGTCTACGCTTTGATCGTTCCCTGGAAGACCAGTAGTAGTTTCCGATGCACATATGGTGGCATTCCTTAATCTGTGGACTATCATAGTGTTGGTGAAACACTGAAATTGTATCGGGATTGAATACAACAGTCTCCATGCGCACTTTCCTCCATGGGAGTAATGTCTCAATTAGTCTACGCTTTGATCGTTCCCTGGAAGACCAATAGTAGTTTTCGATGCACATTTGGATGCATTTTGTAATCTGTGGACGATCAGAGTGTTGAAGAAACAGATATTGCATCGGGATTGAATACAACAGTCACCATGCCCACTTTCCTCTATGGGAGTAATGTCTCAAACGGTCTACGCTTTGATCGTTCCCTGGAAGACCAGTAGTAGTTTCCGATGCACATCTGGTGGCATTCTGTAATATGTGGACTATCAGAGTGTTGTTGAAACTCAGAAATTGCATCGGGAGTGAATACAACAGTCACCATGCGCACTTTCATTCATGTTTGTAATGTCTCAAACAGTCTACGCTTTGATCGTTCCCTGGAAGACCAGTAGTAGTTTCCGATGCACATCTGGAGGCATTCTGTAATCTGTGGACTATCAGAGTGTTGATGAAACACAGAAATTGCATCGGGATTGAATACAACAGCCACCATTCGCACTTTCCTCCATGGGAGTAATGTCTCAAATAGTCTACGCTTCGATCGTTCCCTGGAAGACCAGTATTAGTTTTCGGTGCAAATCTGGATGCATTCTGTAAACTCTGGACCTTCAAAGTGTTGATGAAACACAGAAATTGCATCGAAATTGAAAACAACAGTCACCATTCGCACTTGCCTATATGTTAGTAATGTCTCAAACATTCCACGCTTTGATCGTTCCCTGGAAGACCAGTGGTAGTTTCCAATGCACATCTGGAGGCATTCTGTAATCTGTGGACTATCAGAGAGTTGATGAAACACAGAAATTGCATCGGGATTTAATACAACAGTCACCATGCGCACTTAACTACACAGGAGTAATGTCGCAAACAGTCTACGCTTTGATCGTTCCCTAGAAGACCAGTAGTAGTTTCCGATGCACATCTGGTGTCATTCTGGAATCTGTGGACTATCAGAGTGTTGATGAAACACAGATATTGCATCATGATTGAATACAACAGTCACCATGCGCACTTTCCTCCACGGGAGTAATGTCTCAAACGGTCTACGTTTTGATCGTTCCCTGGAAGACCAGTAGTAGTTTCCGATGCACATCTGGAGGCATTCTGTAATCTTTGGACCTTCAAAGTGTTGATATATGACAGATATTGCATCGGGATTGAATACAACAGTCACCATGCGAACTTTTCTCCATGTTAGTAATGTCTCAAACAGTCTACGCATTGATCGTTCCCCGGAAGACCAGTGGTAGTTTCCAATGCACATCTGAAGGCATTCTGTAATCTATGGACTATCAGAGTGTTGATGAAACACAGAAATTGCATCGGGATTGAATACAACACTCACCATGCGCAATTTCCTCAATATGAGTAACGTCTGTAACAGTCTACGCTTTGATCGTTCCCTCGAAGACCAGTAGTAGTTTCCGATGCACATCGGGAGGCATTATAAAATCTGTGGACTAACTGAGTGTTGATGAAACACAGAAATTGCATCGGGATTGAATATAACAGTGACCATGCGCACTTTCCTCCATGTTAGTAATGTCTCAAACAGTCTACGCTTTGATCGTTCCCTGGAAGACCAGTGGTAGTTTCCAATGCACATCTGGAGGCATTCTGTAATCTGTGGACTATCAGAGTGTTGATGAAACACAGAAATTGCATTGGGATTGAATACAAAAGTCACCATGCGCACTTTGCTCCATGGGAGTAAGGTCTCAAACAGTCTACGCTTTGATCGTTCCCCGGAAGACCAGTAGTAGTTTCTGATGCACGTCTGGTGGCATTATGTAATCTGTGGACTATCAGAGTGTGATAAAAACACAGAAATTGCATCGGGATTGAATACAACAGTCACCATGCGCATTTTCATCCATGGGAGTAATGCCTGAAACAGTCCACGCTTTGATCGTACCCTGGATGACCAGTAGTAGTTTCTGATGCACATCTGGAGGCATTCTGTAATCTGTGGACTATCAGAGTGTTGATGAAACACAGAAATTGCATCGGGATTGTATACAACAGCCACCATTCGCACTTTCCTCCATGGGAGTAATGTCTCAAATAGTCTACGCTTCGATCGTTCCCTGGAAGACCAGTATTAGTTTTCGGTGCAAATCTGGATGCATTCTGTAATCTTTGGACCTTCAAAGTGTTGATGAAACACAGAAATTGCATCGGAATTGAAAACAACAGTCACCATTCGCACTTGCCTCCATGTTAGTAATGTCTCAAACATTCCATGCTTTGATCGTTCCCTGGAAGACCAGTGGTAGTTTCCAATGCACATCTGGAGGCATTCTGTAATCTGTGGACTATCAGAGAGTTGATGAAACACAGAAATTGCATCGGGATTTAATACAACAGTCACCATGCGCACTTACCTACACAGGAGTAATGTCGCAAACAGTCTACGCTTTGATCGTTCCCTGGAAGACCAGTAGTACTTTCCGATGCACATCTGGAGGCATTCTGTAATCTGTAAACTATGAGAGTGTTGATGAAACACAGAAATTGAATCGGGATTGAATACATCAGTCACCTTGCGCACTCTCCTCCATGGGAGTAATGTCTCAAACAGTCTACGCTTTGATCGCTCCCTGGAAGGCCAGTAGTAGTTTCCGATGCACATCTGAAGGCATTATGAAATCTGTGGACTACCTGAGTGTTGATGAAACACAGAAATTGCATCGGGATTGAATATAACAGTGACCATGCGCACTTTCCTCCATGTTAGTAATGTCTCAAACAGTCTACGCTTTGATCGTTCCCTGGAAGACCAGTGATAGTTTCCAATGCACATCTGGAGGCATTCTGTAATCTGTGGACTATCAGAGTGTTGATGAAACACAGAAATTGCATCGGGATTGAATACAACAGTCACCATGCGCACTTTCCTCCACGGGAGTAAGGTCTCAAACTGTCTACGCTTTGATCGTTCCCTGGAAGACCAGTAGTAGTTTCCGATGCACATCTGGTGGCATTCTGTAATCTGTGGACTATCAGAGTGTTGATGAAACACAGAAATTGCATCGGGATTGAATACAACAGTCACCATGCGCACCTTCCTCCATGGGAGTAATGTCTCAAAGAGTTTACGGTTTGATCGCTCCCTGGAAGACCAGAAGTAGTTTCCGATGCACATCTGGAGGCATTCTGTAATCTGTGGACTATCAGAGTGTTGATGAAACACTGAAATTGCATCGGTATTGAATACAACATCCACCATGCGCAATTTATCCCATGTTAGTAATATATCAAACAGTCTACGTTTTAATCGTTCCCTGGAACACCAGTGGTAGTTTCCAATGCACATCTGGAGGCATTCTGTAATTTGTGGACTGTCAGAGTGTTGATGAAACACAGAAATTGCATCGGGATTGAATACAAGAGACACAAGGCGCACTTTCTTCTATGGGAGTAGTGTCTGAAACAGTCCACGCATTGATCGTTCCCTGGAAGACCAGTAGTAGTTTCCGATGCACATCTGGAGGCGTTCTGTAATCTGTGGACCATCAGAGTGTTGATAAACACAGAAATTGCATCCGGATTGAATACAACAGTCACCATGCGCACTCTCCTCCATGGGAGTTATGTCTCAAACAGTCTACGCTTTGATCGTTCCCTGGAAGACCAGTAGTAGTTTCCGATGCACATCTTGAGGCAATCTGAAATCTGTGGACTAACTGATTGTTGATGAAACACAGAAATTGCATTGGGATTGATTACAACAGTCACCATGCGCACTTTCCTCCATGGTTGAAATCTCTCTAACAGTCTACGCTTGGATTGTTCCCAGGAAGACCAGTAGTAGTTTATGATGGACATCTGGAGGCATTCTGTAATCTGTGGAGTATCAGAGTGTTGATGAAACACAGAAATTGCATCGGGATTGAATACAACAGTCACCATGCTCACTTTCCTCCATGGGAGTAATGTCTCAAACAGTCTACGATTTGATCGTTCCCTGGAAGACCAGTAATAGTTTCCGATGCACATCTTTAGGCATTCTGTAATCTGTGGACTATCAGAGTGTTGATGAAACACAGAAATTGCATCGGTATTGAATACAACAGTCACCATGCGCACTTTCCTCCATGTTAGCAATATCTCAAACAGTCTACGCTTTGATCGTTCCCAGGAAGACCAGTGGTAGTTTCCAATGCACATCTGGAGGCATTCTGTAATATGTGGACTATCAGAGTGTTGACGAAACACAGAAATTGCATCGGGATTGAATACAACAGTCACAATGCGCACGATCGTCCATGGGAGTAATGTCGGAAACAGTCCACGATTTGATCGTTCCGTGGAAGACCAGTAGTATTTTCCGATGCACATCTGGTGGCATTCTGTAATCTGTGGACTATCAGAGTGTTGATGAAATACAGAAATTGTATAGGGATTGAATACAACAGTCACCATGCGCACTCTCCTCCATGGGAGTAATGTCTCAAACAGTCTACGATTTGATCGTTCCCTGGAAGACCAGTAGTAGTTTCCGATGCACATCTTTAGGCATTCTGTAATCTGTGGACTATCAGAGTGTTGATGAAACACAGAAATTGCATCGGTATTGAATACAACAGTCACCATGCGCACTTTCCTCCATGTTAGCAATATCTCAAACAGTCTACGCTTTGATCGTTCCCTGGAAGACCAGTGATAGTTTCCAATGCACATCTGGAGGCATTCTGTAATCTGTGGACTATCAGAGTGTTGATGAAACACAGAAATTGCATCGGGATTGAATACAACAGTCACCATGCGCACTTTCCTCCACGGGAGTAAGGTCTCAAACTGTCTACGCTTTGATCGTTCCCTGGAAGACCAGTATTAGTTTTCGGTGCAAATCTGGATGCATTCTGTAATCTCTGGACCTTCAAAGTGTTGATGAAACACAGAAATTGCATCGAAATTGAAAACAACAGTCACCATTCGCACTTGCCTATATGTTAGTAATGTCTCAAACATTCCACGCTTTGATCGTTCCCTGGAAGACCAGTGGTAGTTTCCAATGCACATCTGGAGGCATTCTGTAATCTGTGGACTATCAGAGAGTTGATGAAACACAGAAATTGCATCGGGATTTAATACAACAGTCACCATGCGCACTTAACTACACAGGAGTAATGTCGCAAACAGTCTACGCTTTGATCGTTCCCTAGAAGACCAGTAGTAGTTTCCGATGCACATCTGGTGGCATTCTGCAATCTGTGGACTATCAGAGTGTTGATGAAACACAGATATTGCATCATGATTGAATACAACAGTCACCATGCGCACTTTCCTCCACGGGAGTAATGTCTCAAACGGTCTACGTTTTGATCGTTCCCTGGAAGACCAGTAGTAGTTTCCGATGCACATCTGGAGGCATTCTGTAATCTTTGGACCTTCAAAGTGTTGATATATGACAGATATTGCATCGGGATTGAATACAACAGTCACCATGCGAACTTTTCTCCATGTTAGTAATGTCTCAAACAGTCTACGCATTGATCGTTGCCCGGAAGACCAGTGGTAGTTTCCAATGCACATCTGAAGGCATTCTGTAATCTATGGACTATCAGAGTGTTGATGAAACACAGAAATTGCATCGGGATTGAATACAACACTCACCATGCGCAATTTCCTCAATATGAGTAACGTCTGTAACAGTCTACGCTTTGATCGTTCCCTGGAAGACCAGTAGTAGTTTCCGATGCACATCTGGAGGCATTCTGTAATCTGTGGACTATCAGAGTGTTGATGAAACACAGGAATTGAATCGGGATTGAATACATCAGTCACCTTGCGCACTCTCCTCCATGGGAGTAATCTCTCAAACAGTCTACGCTTTGATCGTTCCCTGGAAGGCCAGTAGGAGTTTCCGATGCACATCGGGAGGCATTATAAAATCTGTGGACTAACTGAGTGTTGATGAAACACAGAAATTGCATCGGGATTGAATATAACAGTGACCATGCGCACTTTCCTCCATGTTAGTAATGTCTCAAACAGTCTACGCTTTGATCGTTCCCTGGAAGACCAGTGGTAGTTTCCAATGCACATCTGGAGGCATTCTGTAATCTGTGGACTATCAGAGTGTTGATGAAACACAGAAATTGCATTGGGATTGAATACAACAGTCACCATGCGCACTTTCCCCCATGGGAGTAAGGTCTCAAACAGTCTACGCTTTGATCGTTCCCCGGAAGACCAGTAGTAGTTTCTGATGCACGTCTGGTGGCATTCTGTAATCTGTGGACTATCAGAGTGTGATAAAAACACAGAAATTGCATCGGGAATGAATACAACAGTCACCATGCGCATTTTCATCCATGGGAGTAATGCCTGAAACAGTCCACGCTTTGATCGTACCCTGGAAGACCAGTAGTAGTTTCCGATGCACATCTGGAGGCATTCTGTAATCTGTGGACTATCAGAGTGTTGATGAAACACAGAAATTGCATCGGGATTGTATACAACAGCCACCATTCGCACTTTCCTCCATGGGAGTAATGTCTCAAATAGTCTACGCTTCGATAGTTCCCTGGAAGACCAGTATTAGTTTTCGGTGCAAATCTGGATGCATTCTGCAATCTTTGGACCTTCAAAGTGTTGATGAAACACAGAAATTGCATCGGAATTGAAAACAACAGTCACCATTCGCACTTGCCTCCATGTTAGTAATGTCTCAAACATTCCATGCTTTGATCGTTCCCTGGAAGACCAGTGGTAGTTTCCAATGCACATCTGGAGGCATTCTGTAATCTGTGGTCTATCAGAGAGTTGATGAAACACAGAAATTGCATCGGGATTTAATACAACAGTCACCATGCGCACTTATCTACACAGGAGTAATGTCGCAAACAGTCTACGCTTTGATCGTTCCCTGGAAGACCAGTAGTACTTTCCGATGCACATCTGGAGGCATTCTGTAATCTGTAAACTATCAGAGTGTTGATGAAACACAGAAATTGAATCGGGATTGAATACATCAGTCACCTCGCGCACTCTCCTCCATGGGAGTAATGTCTCAAACAGTCTACGCTTTGATCGTTCCCTGGAAGGCCAGTAGTAGTGTCCGATGCACATCTGAAGGCATTATGAAATCTGTGGACTACCTGAGTGTTGATGAAACACAGAAATTGCATCGGGATTGAATATAACAGTGACCATGCGCACTTTCCTCCATGTTAGTAATGTTTCAAACAGTCTACGCTTTGATCGTTCCCTGGAAGACCAGTGATAGTTTCCAATGCACATCTGGAGGCATTCTGTAATCTGTGGACTATCAGAGTGTTGATGAAACACAGAAATTGCATCGGGATTGAATACAACAGTCACCATGCGCACTCTCCTCCACGGGAGTAAGGTCTCAAACTGTCTAAGCTTTGATCGTTCCCTGGAAGACCAGTAGTAGTTTCCGATGCACATCTGGTGGCATTCTGTAATCTGTGGACTATCAGAGTGTTGATGAAACACAGAAATTGCATCGGGATTGAATACAACAGTCACCATGCGCACCTTCCTCCATGGGAGTAATGTCTCAAAGAGTTTACGGTTTGATCGCTCCCTGGAAGACCAGAAGTAGCTTCCGATGCACATCTGGAGGCATTCTGTAATCTGTGGACTATCAGAGTGTTGATGAAACACTGAAATTGCATCGGTATTGAATACAACATCCACCATGCGCACTTTATCCCATGTTAGTAATATATCAAACAATCTACGTTTTAATCGTTCCCTGGAACACCAGAGGTAGTTTCCAATGCACATCTGGAGGCATTCTGTAATTTGTGGACTGTCAGAGTGTTGATGAAACACAGAAATTGCATCGGGATTGAATACAAGAGTCACAAGGCGCACTTTCTTCTATGGGAGTAGTGTCTGAAACAGTCCACGCATTGATCGTTCCCTTGAAGACCAGTAGTAGTTTCCGATGCACATCTGGAGGCGTTCTGTAATCTGTGGACCATCAGAGTGTTGATAAACACAGAAATTGCATCCGGATTGAATACAACAGTCACCATGCGCACTCTCCTCCATGGGAGTTATGTCTCAAACAGTCTACGCTTTGATCGTTCCCTGGCAGACCAGTAGTAGTTTCCGATGCACATCTGGTGGCATTCTGTAGTCTGTGGACTATCAGAGTGTTGATGAAACACAGAAATTGCATCGGTATTGAATACAACAGTCACCATGCGCCCTTTCCTCCATGTTAGCAATATCTCAAACAGTCTACGCTTTGATCGTTCCCAGGAAGACCAGTGGTAGTTTCCAATGCACATCTGGAGGCATTCTGTAATATGTGGACTATCAGAGTGTTGACGAAACACAGAAATTGCATCGGGATTGAATACAACAGTCACAATGCGCACGATCCTCCATGGGAGTAATGTCGGAAACAGTCCACGATTTGATCGTTCCGTGGAAGACCAGTAGTATTTTCCGATGCACATCTGGTGGCATTCTGTAGTCTGTGGACTATCAGAGTGTTGATGAAATACAGAAATTGTATTGGGATTGAATATAACAGTCACCATGCGCACTCTCCTCCATGTTTGTAATGTCTCAAACAGTCTACGCTTTGATCGTTCCCTGGAAGACCAGTGATAGTTTCCAATGCACATCTGGAGGCATTCTGTAATCTGTGGACTATCAGAGTGTTGATGAAACACAGAAATTGCATCGGGATTGAATACAACAGTCACCATGCGCACTTTCCTCCACGGGAGTAAGGTCTCAAACTGTCTACGCTTTGATCGTTCCCTGGAAGACCAGTAGTAGTTTCCGATGCACATCTGGTGGCATTCTGTAATCTGTGGACTATCAGAGTGTTGATGAAACACAGAAATTGCATCGGGATTGAATACAACAGTCACCATGCGCACCTTCCTCCATGGGAGTAATGTCTCAAAGAGTTTACGGTTTGATCGCTCCCTGGAAGACCAGAAGTAGTTTCCGATGCACATCTGGAGGCATTCTGTAATCTGTGGACTATCAGAGTGTTGATGAAACACTGAAATTGCATCGGTATTGAATACAACATCCACCATGCGCAATTTATCCCATGTTAGTAATATATCAAACAGTCTACGTTTTAATCGTTCCCTGGAACACCAGTGGTAGTTTCCAATGCACATCTGGAGGCATTCTGTAATTTGTGGACTGTCAGAGTGTTGATGAAACACAGAAATTGCATCGGGATTGAATACAAGAGACACAAGGCGCACTTTCTTCTATGGGAGTAGTGTCTGAAACAGTCCACGCATTGATCGTTCCCTGGAAGACCAGTAGTAGTTTCCGATGCACATCTGGAGGCGTTCTGTAATCTGTGGACCATCAGAGTGTTGATAAACACAGAAATTGCATCCGGATTGAATACAACAGTCACCATGTGCACTCTCCTCCATGGGAGTTATGTCTCAAACAGTCTACGCTTTGATCGTTCCCTGGAAGACCAGTAGTAGTTTCCGATGCACATCTTGAGGCAATCTGAAATCTGTGGACTAACTGATTGTTGATGAAACACAGAAATTGCATTGGGATTGATTACAACAGTCACCATGCGCACTTTCCTCCATGGTTGAAATCTCTCTAACAGTCTACGCTTGGATTGTTCCCAGGAAGACCAGTAGTAGTTTCCGATGCACATCTGGAGGCATTCTGTAATCTGTGGACTATCAGAGTGTTGATGAAACACAGGAATTGAATCGGGATTGAATACATCAGTCACCTTGCGCACTCTCCTCCATGGGAGTAATCTCTCAAACAGTCTACGCTTTGATCGTTCCCTGGAAGGCCAGTAGGAGTTTCCGATGCACATCGGGAGGCATTATAAAATCTGTGGACTAACTGAGTGTTGATGAAACACAGAAATTGCATCGGGATTGAATATAACAGTGACCATGCGCACTTTCCTCCATGTTAGTAATGTCTCAAACAGTCTACGCTTTGATCGTTCCCTGGAAGACCAGTGGTAGTTTCCAATGCACATCTGGAGGCATTCTGTAATCTGTGGACTATCAGAGTGTTGATGAAACACAGAAATTGCATTGGGATTGAATACAACAGTCACCATGCGCACTTTCCCCCATGGGAGTAAGGTCTCAAACAGTCTACGCTTTGATCGTTCCCCGGAAGACCAGTAGTAGTTTCTGATGCACGTCTGGTGGCATTCTGTAATCTGTGGACTATCAGAGTGTGATAAAAACACAGAAATTGCATCGGGAATGAATACAACAGTCACCATGCGCATTTTCATCCATGGGAGTAATGCCTGAAACAGTCCACGCTTTGATCGTACCCTGGAAGACCAGTAGTAGTTTCCGATGCACATCTGGAGGCATTCTGTAATCTGTGGACTATCAGAGTGTTGATGAAACACAGAAATTGCATCGGGATTGTATACAACAGCCACCATTCGCACTTTCCTCCATGGGAGTAATGTCTCAAATAGTCTACGCTTCGATCGTTCCCTGGAAGACCAGTATTAGTTTTCGGTGCAAATCTGGATGCATTCTGCAATCTTTGGACCTTCAAAGTGTTGATGAAACACAGAAATTGCATCGGAATTGAAAACAACAGTCACCATTCGCACTTGCCTCCATGTTAGTAATGTCTCAAACATTCCATGCTTTGATCGTTCCCTGGAAGACCAGTGGTAGTTTCCAATGCACATCTGGAGGCATTCTGTAATCTGTGGTCTATCAGAGAGTTGATGAAACACAGAAATTGCATCGGGATTTAATACAACAGTCACCATGCGCACTTATCTACACAGGAGTAATGTCGCAAACAGTCTACGCTTTGATCGTTCCCTGGAAGACCAGTAGTACTTTCCGATGCACATCTGGAGGCATTCTGTAATCTGTAAACTATCAGAGTGTTGATGAAACACAGAAATTGAATCGGGATTGAATACATCAGTCACCTCGCGCACTCTCCTCCATGGGAGTAATGTCTCACACAGTCTACGCTTTGATCGTTCCCTGGAAGGCCAGTAGTAGTGTCCGATGCACATCTGAAGGCATTATGAAATCTGTGGACTACCTGAGTGTTGATGAAACACAGAAATTGCATCGGGATTGAATATAACAGTGACCATGCGCACTTTCCTCCATGTTAGTAATGTCTCAAACAGTCTACGCTTTGATCGTTCCCTGGAAGACCAGTGATAGTTTCCAATGCACATCTGGAGGCATTCTGTAATCTGTGGACTATCAGAGTGTTGATGAAACACAGAAATTGCATCGGGATTGAATACAACAGTCACCATGCGCACTCTCCTCCACGGGAGTAAGGTCTCAAACTGTCTAAGCTTTGATCGTTCCCTTGAAGACCAGTAGTAGTTTCCGATGCACATCTGGTGGCATTCTGTAATCTGTGGACTATCAGAGTGTTGATGAAACACAGAAATTGCATCGGGATTGAATACAACAGTCACCATGCGCACCTTCCTCCATGGGAGTAATGTCTCAAAGAGTTTACGGTTTGATCGCTCCCTGGAAGACCAGAAGTAGCTTCCGATGCACATCTGGAGGCATTCTGTAATCTGTGGACTATCAGAGTGTTGATGAAACACTGAAATTGCATCGGTATTGAATACAACATCCACCATGCGCACTTTATCCCATGTTAGTAATATATCAAACAATCTACGTTTTAATCGTTCCCTGGAACACCAGAGGTAGTTTCCAATGCACATCTGGAGGCATTCTGTAATTTGTGGACTGTCAGAGTGTTGATGAAACACAGAAATTGCATCGGGATTGAATACAAGAGTCACAAGGCGCACTTTCTTCTATGGGAGTAGTGTCTGAAACAGTCCACGCATTGATCGTTCCCTTGAAGACCAGTAGTAGTTTCCGATGCACATCTGGAGGCGTTCTGTAATCTGTGGACCATCAGAGTGTTGATAAACACAGAAATTGCATCCGGATTGAATACAACAGTCACCATGCGCACTCTCCTCCATGGGAGTTATGTCTCAAACAGTCTACGCTTTGATCGTTCCCTGGCAGACCAGTAGTAGTTTCCGATGCACATCTGGTGGCATTCTGTAGTCTGTGGACTATCAGAGTGTTGATGAAACACAGAAATTGCATCGGTATTGAATACAACAGTCACCATGCGCCCTTTCCTCCATGTTAGCAATATCTCAAACAGTCTACGCTTTGATCGTTCCCAGGAAGACCAGTGGTAGTTTCCAATGCACATCTGGAGGCATTCTGTAATATGTGGACTATCAGAGTGTTGACGAAACACAGAAATTGCATCGGGATTGAATACAACAGTCACAATGCGCACGATCCTCCATGGGAGTAATGTCGGAAACAGTCCACGATTTGATCGTTCCGTGGAAGACCAGTAGTATTTTCCGATGCACATCTGGTGGCATTCTGTAGTCTGTGGACTATCAGAGTGTTGATGAAATACAGAAATTGTATTGGGATTGAATATAACAGTCACCATGCGCACTCTCCTCCATGTTTGTAATGTCTCAAACAGTCTACGCTTTGATCGTTCCCTGGAAGACCAGTGATAGTTTCCAATGCACATCTGGAGGCATTCTGTAATCTGTGGACTATCAGAGTGTTGATGAAACACAGAAATTGCATCGGGATTGAATACAACAGTCACCATGCGCACTTTCCTCCACGGGAGTAAGGTCTCAAACTGTCTACGCTTTGATCGTTCCCTGGAAGACCAGTAGTAGTTTCCGATGCACATCTGGTGGCATTCTGTAATCTGTGGACTATCAGAGTGTTGATGAAACACAGAAATTGCATCGGGATTGAATACAACAGTCACCATGCGCACCTTCCTCCATGGGAGTAATGTCTCAAAGAGTTTACGGTTTGATCGCTCCCTGGAAGACCAGAAGTAGTTTCCGATGCACATCTGGAGGCATTCTGTAATCTGTGGACTATCAGAGTGTTGATGAAACACTGAAATTGCATCGGTATTGAATACAACATCCACCATGCGCAATTTATCCCATGTTAGTAATATATCAAACAGTCTACGTTTTAATCGTTCCCTGGAACACCAGTGGTAGTTTCCAATGCACATCTGGAGGCATTCTGTAATTTGTGGACTGTCAGAGTGTTGATGAAACACAGAAATTGCATCGGGATTGAATACAAGAGACACAAGGCGCACTTTCTTCTATGGGAGTAGTGTCTGAAACAGTCCACGCATTGATCGTTCCCTGGAAGACCAGTAGTAGTTTCCGATGCACATCTGGAGGCGTTCTGTAATCTGTGGACCATCAGAGTGTTGATAAACACAGAAATTGCATCCGGATTGAATACAACAGTCACCATGTGCACTCTCCTCCATGGGAGTTATGTCTCAAACAGTCTACGCTTTGATCGTTCCCTGGAAGACCAGTAGTAGTTTCCGATGCACATCTTGAGGCAATCTGAAATCTGTGGACTAACTGATTGTTGATGAAACACAGAAATTGCATTGGGATTGATTACAACAGTCACCATGCGCACTTTCCTCCATGGTTGAAATCTCTCTAACAGTCTACGCTTGGATTGTTCCCAGGAAGACCAGTAGTAGTTTATGATGGACATCTGGAGGCATTCTGTAATCTGTGGAGTATCAGAGTGTTGATGAAACACAGAAATTGCATCGGGATTGAATACAACAGTCACCATGCTCACTTTCCTCCATGGGAGTAATGTCTCAAACAGTCTACGATTTGATCGTTCCCTGGAAGACCAGTAATAGTTTCCGATGCACATCTTTAGGCATTCTGTAATCTGTGGACTATCAGAGTGTTGATGAAACACAGAAATTGCATCGGTATTGAATACAACAGTCACCATGCGCACTTTCCTCCATGTTAGCAATATCTCAAACAGTCTACGCTTTGATCGTTCCCAGGAAGACCAGTGGTAGTTTCCAATGCACATCTGGAGGCATTCTGTAATATGTGGACTATCAGAGTGTTGACGAAACACAGAAATTGCATCGGGATTGAATACAACAGTCACAATGCGCACGATCGTCCATGGGAGTAATGTCGGAAACAGTCCACGATTTGATCGTTCCGTGGAAGACCAGTAGTATTTTCCGATGCACATCTGGTGGCATTCTGTAATCTGTGGACTATCAGAGTGTTGATGAAATACAGAAATTGTATTGGGATTGAATACAACAGTCACCATGCGCACTCTCCTCCATGGGAGTAATGTCTCAAACAGTCTACGATTTGATCGTTCCCTGGAAGACCAGTAGTAGTTTCCGATGCACATCTTTAGGCATTCTGTAATCTGTGGACTATCAGAGTGTTGATGAAACACAGAAATTGCATCGGTATTGAATACAACAGTCACCATGCGCACTTTCCTCCATGTTAGCAATATCTCAAACAGTCTACGCTTTGATCGTTCCCTGGAAGACCAGTGATAGTTTCCAATGCACATCTGGAGGCATTCTGTAATCTGTGGACTATCAGAGTGTTGATGAAACACAGAAATTGCATCGGGATTGAATACAACAGTCACCATGCGCACTTTCCTCCACGGGAGTAAGGTCTCAAACTGTCTACGCTTTGATCGTTCCCTGGAAGACCAGTATTAGTTTTCGGTGCAAATCTGGATGCATTCTGTAATCTCTGGACCTTCAAAGTGTTGATGAAACACAGAAATTGCATCGAAATTGAAAACAACAGTCACCATTCGCACTTGCCTATATGTTAGTAATGTCTCAAACATTCCACGCTTTGATCGTTCCCTGGAAGACCAGTGGTAGTTTCCAATGCACATCTGGAGGCATTCTGTAATCTGTGGACTATCAGAGAGTTGATGAAACACAGAAATTGCATCGGGATTTAATACAACAGTCACCATGCGCACTTAACTACACAGGAGTAATGTCGCAAACAGTCTACGCTTTGATCGTTCCCTAGAAGACCAGTAGTAGTTTCCGATGCACATCTGGTGGCATTCTGCAATCTGTGGACTATCAGAGTGTTGATGAAACACAGATATTGCATCATGATTGAATACAACAGTCACCATGCGCACTTTCCTCCACGGGAGTAATGTCTCAAACGGTCTACGTTTTGATCGTTCCCTGGAAGACCAGTAGTAGTTTCCGATGCACATCTGGAGGCATTCTGTAATCTTTGGACCTTCAAAGTGTTGATATATGACAGATATTGCATCGGGATTGAATACAACAGTCACCATGCGAACTTTTCTCCATGTTAGTAATGTCTCAAACAGTCTACGCATTGATCGTTGCCCGGAAGACCAGTGGTAGTTTCCAATGCACATCTGAAGGCATTCTGTAATCTATGGACTATCAGAGTGTTGATGAAACACAGAAATTGCATCGGGATTGAATACAACACTCACCATGCGCAATTTCCTCAATATGAGTAACGTCTGTAACAGTCTACGCTTTGATCGTTCCCTGGAAGACCAGTAGTAGTTTCCGATGCACATCTGGAGGCATTCTGTAATCTGTGGACTATCAGAGTGTTGATGAAACACAGGAATTGAATCGGGATTGAATACATCAGTCACCTTGCGCACTCTCCTCCATGGGAGTAATCTCTCAAACAGTCTACGCTTTGATCGTTCCCTGGAAGGCCAGTAGGAGTTTCAGATGCACATCGGGAGGCATTACAAAATCTGTGGACTAACTGAGTGTTGATGAAACACAGAAATTTCATCGGGATTGAATATAACAGTGACCATGCGCACTTTCCTCCATGTTAGTAATGTCTCAAACAGTCTACGCTTTGATCGTTCCCTGGAAGACCAGTGGTAGTTTCCAATGCACATCTGGAGGCATTCTGTAATCTGTGGACTATCAGAGTGTTGATGAAACACAGAAATTGCATTGGGATTGAATACAACAGTCACCATGCGCACTTTCCCCCATGGGAGTAAGGTCTCAAACAGTCTACGCTTTGATCGTTCCCCGGAAGACCAGTAGTAGTTTCTGATGCACGTCTGGTGGCATTCTGTAATCTGTGGACTATCAGAGTGTGATAAAAACACAGAAATTGCATCGGGAATGAATACAACAGTCACCATGCGCATTTTCATCCATGGGAGTAATGCCTGAAACAGTCCACGCTTTGATCGTACCCTGGAAGACCAGTAGTAGTTTCCGATGCACATCTGGAGGCATTCTGTAATCTGTGGACTATCAGAGTGTTGATGAAACACAGAAATTGCATCGGGATTGTATACAACAGCCACCATTCGCACTTTCCTCCATGGGAGTAATGTCTCAAATAGTCTACGCTTCGATCGTTCCCTGGAAGACCAGTATTAGTTTTCGGTGCAAATCTGGATGCATTCTGCAATCTTTGGACCTTCAAAGTTTTGATGAAACACAGAAATTGCATCGGAATTGAAAACAACAGTCACCATTCGCACTTGCCTCCATGTTAGTAATGTCTCAAACATTCCATGCTTTGATCGTTCCCTGGAAGACCAGTGGTAGTTTCCAATGCACATCTGGAGGCATTCTGTAATCTGTGGACTATCAGAGAGTTGATGAAACACAGAAATTGCATCGGGATTTAATACAACAGTCACCATGCGCACTTATCTACACAGGAGTAATGTCGCAAACAGTCTACGCTTTGATCGTTCCCTGGAAGACCAGTAGTACTTTCCGATGCACATCTGGAGGCATTCTGTAATCTGTAAACTATCAGAGTGTTGATGAAACACAGAAATTGAATCGGGATTGAATACATCAGTCACCTCGCGCACTCTCCTCCATGGGAGTAATGTCTCAAACAGTCTACGCTTTGATCGTTCCCTGGAAGGCCAGTAGTAGTGTCCGATGCACATCTGAAGGCATTATGAAATCTGTGGACTACCTGAGTGTTGATGAAACACAGAAATTGCATCGGGATTGAATATAACAGTGACCATGCGCACTTTCCTCCATGTTAGTAATGTCTCAAACAGTCTACGCTTTGATCGTTCCCTGGAAGACCAGTGATAGTTTCCAATGCACATCTGGAGGCATTCTGTAATCTGTGGACTATCAGAGTGTTGATGAAACACAGAAATTGCATCGGGATTGAATACAACAGTCACCATGCGCACTCTCCTCCACGGGAGTAAGGTCTCAAACTGTCTAAGCTTTGATCGTTCCCTGGAAGACCAGTAGTAGTTTCCGATGCACATCTGGTGGCATTCTGTAATCTGTGGACTATCAGAGTGTTGATGAAACACAGAAATTGCATCGGGATTGAATACAACAGTCACCATGCGCACCTTCCTCCATGGGAGTAATGTCTCAAAGAGTTTACGGTTTGATCGCTCCCTGGAAGACCAGAAGTAGCTTCCGATGCACATCTGGAGGCATTCTGTAATCTGTGGACTATCAGAGTGTTGATGAAACACTGAAATTGCATCGGTATTGAATACAACATCCACCATGCGCACTTTATCCCATGTTAGTAATATATCAAACAATCTACGTTTTAATCGTTCCCTGGAACACCAGAGGTAGTTTCCAATGCACATCTGGAGGCATTCTGTAATTTGTGGACTGTCAGAGTGTTGATGAAACACAGAAATTGCATCGGGATTGAATACAAGAGTCACAAGGCGCACTTTCTTCTATGGGAGTAGTGTCTGAAACAGTCCACGCATTGATCGTTCCCTTGAAGACCAGTAGTAGTTTCCGATGCACATCTGGAGGCGTTCTGTAATCTGTGGACCATCAGGGTGTTGATAAACACAGAAATTGCATCCGGATTGAATACAACAGTCACCATGCGCACTCTCCTCCATGGGAGTTATGTCTCAAACAGTCTACGCTTTGATCGTTCCCTGGCAGACCAGTAGTAGTTTCCGATGCACATCTTGAGGCAATCTGAAATCTGTGGACTAACTGATTGTTGATGAAACACAGAAATTGCATTGGGATTGATTACAACATTCACCATGCGCACTTTCCTCCATGGGAGTAATCTCTCTAACAGTCTACGCTTGGATTGTTCCCAGGAAGACCAGTAGTAGTTTATGATGGACATCTGGAGGCATTCTGTAATCTGTGGAGTATCAGAGTGTTGATGAAACACAGAAATTGCATCGGGATTGAATACAACAGTCACCATGCTCACTTTCCTCCATGGGAGTAATGTCTCAAACAGTCTACGATTTGATCGTTCCCTGGAAGACCAGTAATAGTTTCCGATGCACATCTTTAGGCATTCTGTAATCTGTGGACTATCAGAGTGTTGATGAAACACAGAAATTGCATCGGTATTGAATACAACAGTCACCATGCGCACTTTCCTCCATGTTAGCAATATCTCAAACAGTCTACGCTTTGATCGTTCCCAGGAAGACCAGTGGTAGTTTCCAATGCACATCTGGAGGCATTCTGTAATATGTGGACTATCAGAGTGTTGACGAAACACAGAAATTGCATCGGGATTGAATACAACAGTCACAATGCGCACGATCCTCCATGGGAGTAATGTCGGAAACAGTCCACGATTTGATCGTTCCGTGGAAGACCAGTAGTATTTTCCGATGCACATCTGGTGGCATTCTGTAGTCTGTGGACTATCAGAGTGTTGATGAAATACAGAAATTGTATTGGGATTGAATATAACAGTCACCATGCGCACTCTCCTCCATGGGAGTAATGTCTCAAACAGTCTACGATTTGATCGTTCCCTGGAAGACCAGTAGTAGTTTCCGATGCACATCTTTAGGCATTCTGTAATCTGTGGACTATCAGAGTGTTGATGAAACACAGAAATTGCATCGGTATTGAATACAACAGTCACCATGCGCACTTTCCTCCATGTTAGCAATATCTCAAACAGTCTACGCTTTGATCGTTCCCTGGAAGACCAGTGATAGTTTCCAATGCACATCTGGAGGCATTCTGTAATCTGTGGACTATCAGAGTGTTGATGAAACACAGAAATTGCATCGGGATTGAATACAACAGTCACCATGCGCACTTTCCTCCACGGGAGTAAGGTCTCAAACTGTCTACGCTTTGATCGTTCCCTGGAAGACCAGTAGTAGTTTCCGATGCACATCTGGTGGCATTCTGTAATCTGTGGACTATCAGAGTGTTGATGAAACACAGAAATTGCATCGGGATTGAATACAACAGTCACCATGCGCACCTTCCTCCATGGGAGTAATGTCTCAAAGAGTTTACGGTTTTATCGCTCCCTGGAAGACCAGAAGTAGTTTCCGATGCACATCTGGAGGCATTCTGTAATCTGTGGACTATCAGAGTGTTGATGAAACACAGAAATTGCATCGGTATTGAATACAACATCCACCATACGCACTTTATCCCATGTTAGTAATATATCAAACAGTCTACGTTTTAATCGTTCCCTGGAACACCAGTGGTAGTTTGCAATGCACATCTGGAGGCATTCTGTAATTTAAGGACTGTCAGAGTGTTGATGAAACACAGAAATTGCATCGGGATTGAATACAAGAGTCACAAGGCGCACTTTCCTCCATGGGAGTAATTCTCAAACGGGCTACGCTTTGATCGTTCCCTGGAAGACCAGTAGTAGTTTCCGATGCACATCTGGTGGCATTCTGTAATCTGTGGACTATCAGAGTGTTGATGAAACACAGAAATTGCATCGGGATTGAATACAACAGTCACCATGCGCACTTTCCTCCACGGGAGGTATGTTTCAAACAGTATACGCCCTGATCGTTCCCTGGAAGACCAGTAGTAGTTTCCGATGCACATCTGGTGGCATTCTGTAATCTGTAGACTATCAGAGTGTTGATGAAACACAGAAATTGCATCGGGATTGAATACAACTGTCACCATGCGCACTTTCTTCAACGGTAGTAATGTCTCAAACGGTCTACGCGTTAATTGTTTCCTGAAAGACCAGTAGTAGTTTCCGATGCACGTGTGGTGGCATTCTGTAATCTGTGGACTATCAGAGTGTTGATTTAACACAGAAATTGCATCGGGATTTAATACAACAGTCACAATGCTCACTTTTTTCTATGGGAGTAGTGTCTGAAACAGTCCACGCATCGATCGTTCCCTGGAAGACCAGTAGTAGTTTCCGATGCACATCTGGAGGCGTTCTGTAATCTGTGGACCATCAGAGTGTTGATAAACACAGAAATTGCATCCGGATTGAATACAACAGTAACCATGCGCACTCTCCTCCATGGGAGTAATGTCTCAAACAGTCTACGCTTTGATCGTTCCCTGGAAGGCCAGTAGTAGTTTCCGATGCACATCTGGAGGCATTATAAATCTGTGGACTAACTGAGTGTTGATGAAACACAGAAATTGCATCGGGATTGAATATAACAGTGACCATGCGCACTTTCCTCCATGTTAGTAATGTCTCAACCAGTCTACGCTTTGATCGTTCCCTGGAAGACCAGTGATAGTTTCCAATGCACATCTTGAGGCAATCTGAAATCTGTGGACTAACTGATTGTTGATGAAACACAGAAATTGCATTTTGATTGATTACAACAGTCATCATGCGCACTTTCCTCCATGGGAGTAATGTCTCAAACAGTCTACGATTTGATCGTTCCCTGGAAGACCAGTAGTAGTTTTCGATGCACATCTTTAGGCATTCTGTAATCTGTGGACTATCAGAGTGTTGATGAAACACAGAAATTGCGTCGGTATTGAATACAACAGTCACCAAGCGCACTTTCCTCCATGTTAGTAATATCTCAAACAGTCTACGCTTTGATCGTTCCCAGGAAGACCAGTGGTAGTTTCCAATGCACATCTGGAGGCATTCTGTAATATGTGGACTATCAGAGTGTTGACGAAACACAGAAATTGCATCGGGAATGAATACAACAGTCACAATGCGCACGATCCTCCATGGGAGTAATGTCGGAAACAGTTCACGCTTTGATCGTTCCGTGGAAGACCAGTAGTATTTTCCGATGCACATCTGGTGGCATTCTGTAATCTGTGGACTATCAGAGTGTTAATGAAACACAGATATTGCATCGGGATTGAATACAACAGTCACCATGCGCACTTTCCTCCACGGGAGTAATGTCTCCAACAGTCTACGCTTCGATCATTCCCTGGAAGACCAGTAGTAGTTTCCGATGCACATCTGTAGACATTCAGTAATCTGTGGACCATCAAAGTGTTGATGAAACACAGATATTGCATCGGGATTGAATACAACAGTCACTATGCGCACTTTCTTCCTTGTTACTAATGTCTCAAACAGTCTACGCTTTGATAGTTCCCTGGAAGACCAGCGGTAGTTTCCAATGCACATCTGGAGGCATTCTGTAATCTGTGGAATATCAGAGTGTTGATGAAACACAGAAATTGCATCGGGATTGAATACAACAGTCACCATGCGCACTTTCCTCCATTTGAGTAATGTCTCTAACAGTCAACGCTTTGATCGTTCCCTGGAAGACCAGTAGTAGTTTCCGATGCATATCTGGAGTCATCCTGTAATCTGTGGACTATCAGAGTGTTGATGAAACATAGAAATTGTATTGGGATTGAATACAACAGTCACCATGCGCACTCTCCTCCATGGGAGTAATGTCTCAAACAGTCTACGCTTTGATCGTTAACTGGAGGACCAGCAGTAGTTTCCGATGCACATCTGGAGGCATTCTGTAATCTGTGGACTATCAGAGTGTTGATGAAATACAGAAATGGCATCAGGATTGAATACAACAGTCACCATGCGCACTTTCCTTCATGGGAGTAATTCTCAAACAGTCTACGCTTTGATCGTTCCCTGGAAGACCTGTAGTAGTTTCCGATGCACATCTGGTGGCATTCTGTAATCTGTGGACTATCAGAGTGTTGATGAAACACAGAAATTGCATCGGGATTGAATACAACAGTCACCATGCGCACTTTCCTCCACGGGAGGTATGTTTCAAAAAGTATACGCCTTGATCGTTCCCTGGAAGACCAGTAGTAGTTTCCGATGCACATCTGGTGGCATTCTGTAATCTGTAGACTATCAGAGTGTTGATGAAAGACAGAAATTGCATCGGGATTGAATACAACTGTCACCATGCGCACTTTCTTCAACGGTAGTAATGTCTCAAACGGTCTACGCGTTAATCGTTTCCTGAAAGACCAGTAGTAGTTTTTCGATGCACGTGTAGTGGCATTCTGTAATCTGTGGACTATCAGAGTGTTGATTTAACACAGAAATTGCATCGGGATTGAATACAACAGTCACCATGCGCACATTCCTCCACGGGAGTAATGTCTCAAACAGTCTACGGTTTGATCGTACCCTGGAAGACCAGTAGTAGTTTCCGATGGACCTCTGGTGGCATTTTGTAATCTGTGGACTATCAGAGTGTTGATGAAACACAGAAATTGCATCGGGATTTAATACAACATTACCCATGCGCACTTTCCTCCACGGAAGTAATGTCTCAAACAGTCTACGCTTTGATCTTTCCCTGGAATACCAGTAGTAATTTCCGATGCACATCTGGTGGCATTCCTTAATCTGTGGACTATCAGAGTGTTGCTGAAACACAGAAATTTAATCGGGATTAAATACAACAGTCACCATGCCCACCTTCCTCCATGGGAGTAATGTCTCAAAGAGTTTACGATTTGATCGTTAGCTGGAAGACCAGTAGTAGCTTCAGATGCACATCTGGGGGCATTGTGTAATCTGTGGACTATCAGAGTGTTGATGAAACACAGAAATTGCATCGGGATTGAATACAACAGTCACCATGCGCACTTTCCTCCACGGGAGTAAGGTCTCAAACGGTCTACGCTTTGATCGTTCCCCGGAAGACCAGTAGTAGTTTCCGATGCACGTCTGGTGGCATTCTGTAATCTGTGGACTATCAGAGTGTTGATAAAAACACAGAAATTGCATCGGGATTGAATACAACAGTCAACATGCGCATTTTCATCCATGGGAGTAATGTCTCAAATAGTCTACGCTTTGATCGTTCCCTGGAAGACCAGTGGTATTTTCCGATGCACATTCGGAGGCATTCTAAAATCCGTGGACTATTAGAGTGTCGATGAAACACAGAAATTTAATCGGGATTGAATACAACAGTCTTCATGCGCACCTCCCTCCATGGGACTAATGTCTCAAAGAGTTTACGCTTTGATCGTTCCCTGGAAGACCAGTAGTAGTTTCCAATGCACATCTGGAGGCATTCTGTAATCTGTGGACCATCACAGTGTTGATGAAACACAGAAATTGCATCGGGATTGAATACAACAGTCACCATGAGCTCTTTCCTCCATGGGATTAATGTCTCAAACAGTCTACGCTTTGATCGTTCCCTGGAAGTCCAGTAGTAGTGTCCGATGCACATCTGGTGGCATTCTGAAACCTGTGGACTATCAGCATGTTGAGGAAACACAGATATTGCATCGGGATTGAATACAACAGTCAGAATGCGCACTTTCCTTCACAGGAGTAATGTCTCAAACAGTCTACGCTTTGATCGTTCCCTAGAAGACCAGTAGTAGTTACCGATGCACATCTGGTGGCGTTCTGTAATCTGTGGACTATCAGAGTGTTGTTGAAACACAGAAATTGCATCGGGATTGAATACAACAGTCAAAATGCGCACTTTCCTTCGCGGGAGTAATGTCTCAGACAGTCTACGCTTTGATCGTTCCCTGGAAGACCAGTAGTCGTTTCCGATTCACATCTGGAAGCATTGTGTAATCTGTGGACTTTCAGAGTGTTGATGAATTACAGAAATTGCATCGGGACTGAATACAACTGTCACCATGCGCACTATCCTCCACAGGAGTAATGTCTCAAACAGTCTACGCTTTGATCGTTCCCTGGAAGAAAAGTAGTAGTTTCCGATGCACATCTGGTGGCATTCCTTAATCTGTGGACTATCATAGTGTTGGTGAAACACAGAAATTGTATCGGGATTGAATACAACAGTCTCCATGCGCACTTTCCTCCATGGGAGTAATGTCTCAATTAGTCTACGCTTTGATCGTTCCCTGGAAGACCAGTAGTAGTTTTCGATGCACATCTGGATGCATTCTGTAATCTGTGGACTATCAGAGTGTTGAAGAAACAGATATTGCATCGGGATTGAATACAACAGTCACCATGCCCACTTTCCTCCATGGCAGTAATGTCTCAAACGGTCTACGCTTTGATCGTTCCCTGGAAGACCAGTAGTAGCTTCCAACGCACATCTGGAGGCATTCTGTAATCTGTGGACCATCAGAGTGTTGATGAAACACAGAAATTGCATCGGGATTGAATACAACAGTCACCATGAGCTCTTTCCTCCATGGGAGTAATGTCTCAAACAGTCTACGCTTCGATCGTTCCCTGGAAGACCAGTAGTAGTTTCCGATGCACATCGGGTGTTATTCGCAAACCTGTGGACTATCAGAGTGTTGATGAAACACAGATATTGCATCGGGATTGAATACAACAGTCACCATGCGCACTTTCCTCCACAGAAGTAATGTCTCAAACAGTCTACGCTTCGATCGTTCCCTGGAAGACCAGTAGTAGTTTCCGTTGCACATCTGGTGGCATTCTGTAATCTGTGGACTATCAGAGTGTTGATGAAACACATAAATTGCATCGGGATTGAATACAACAGTCACCATGCGCACTTTCCTTCATGTTAGTAATGTCTCAAACAGTCTACGCTTTGATCGTTCCCTAGAAGACCAGTAGTAGTTTCCGGTGCACATCTGGAGGCATTCTGTAATCTGTGGACTATCAGAGTGTTGATGAAACACAGAAATTGCATCGGGATTGAATACAACAGCCACCATGCGCACTTTCCTATAGGGGAGTAATGTCTCAAACAGTCTACGCTTTGATCGTTCCCTGGAAGACAAGTAGTAGTTTCCGTTGCACATCTGGTGGCATGATGTAATCTGTGGCCTATCAGAGTGTTGATGAAACACATAAATTGCATCGGGATTGAATACAACAGTCACCATTCGCACTTTCCTCCATGGGAGTAATGTCTCAAATAGTCTACGCTTCGATCGTTCCCTGGAAGACCAGTATTAGTTTTCGGTGCAAATCTGGATGCATTCTGTAATCTTTGGACCTTCAAAGTGTTGATGAAACACAGAAATTGCATCGGAATTGAAAACAACAGTCACCATTCGCACTTTCCTCCATGGGAGTAATGTCTCAAACTTTCCACGCTTTGATCGTTCCCTGGAAGACCAGTGGTAGTTTCCAATGCACATCTAAAGGCATTCTGTAATCTGTGGACTATCAGAGAGTTGATGAAACACAGAAATTGCATCGCGATTTAATACAACAGTCACCATGCGCACTTACCTACACAGGATTAATGTCGCAAACAGTCTACGCTTTGATCGTTCACTAGAAGACCAGTAGTAGTTTCCGATGCACATCTGGTGGCATTCTGCAATCTGTGGACTATCAGAGTGTTGATGAAACACAGAAATTGCATCATGATTGAATACAACAGTCACCATGCGCACTTTCCTCCACGGGAGTAATGTCTCAAACAGTCTACGTTTTGATCGTTCCCTGGAAGACCAGTAGTAGTTTCCGATGCACATCTGGAGGCATTCTGTAATCTTTGGACCTTCAAAGTGATGATATATCACAGATATAGCATCAGGATTGAATACAACAGTCACCATGCGCAATTTCCTCAATATGAGTAACGTCTGTAACAGTCTACGCTTTGATCGTTCCCTGGAACACCAGTAGTAGTTTCCGATGCACATCTGGAGGCATTCTGCAATCTGTTGACTATCAGAGTGTTGATGAAACACAGAAATTGAATCGGGATTGAATACATCAGTCACCTTGCGCACTTTCCTCCATGGGAGTAATCTCTCAAACAGTCTACGCTTTGATCGTTCCCTGGAAGGCCAGTAGTAGTTTCCGATGCACATCTGGAGGCATTATGTAATCCGTGGACTAACTGAGTGTTGATGAAACACAGAAATTGCATCGGGATTGAATACAACAGTCACCATGCGCACTTTCCTCCATGGGAGTATTGTCTCTCATAGTCTACGCTTTGATCGTTCCCAGGAAGACCAGTAGTAGTTTCCGATGCACATCTGGAGGCATTCTGTTAACTATGGAGTATCATAGTGTTGATGAAACACAGAAATTGCATCTGGATTGAATACAACAGTCACCATGCGCACTTTCCTCCATGGGAGTAATGTCTCAAAGAATTTAGGCTTTGATCGTTCCCTGGAAGACTAGTAGTAGTTTCCGATGCACATCTGGAGGCATTCTGTAGTCTGTGGACTATCAGAGTGTTGATGAAACACAGATATTGCATCGGGATTGAATACGACAGTCACCATGTTCAATCTCCTCCATGTTAGTAATGTCTAAAACAGTCAACGCTTTGATCGTTCCCTGGAAGACCAGTGGTAGTTTCCAATGCACATCTGGAGGCACTCTGTAATCTGTGGACCTTCAAAGTGTTGATGAAACACAGAAATTGCATCGGGATTGAATACAACAGTCACCATGCGCACTTGCCTCCATGTTAGTAATGTCTCAAAGAGTCTACGCTTTGATCGTTCCCTGGAAGACCAGTGGTATTTTCCGATGCACATTCGGAGGCATTCTAAAATCTGTGGACTATCAGAGTGTCGATGAAACACAGAAATTTAATCGGGATTGAATACAACAGTCTTCATGCGCCCCTTCCTCCATGGGAGTAATGTCTCAAAGAGTTTACGCTTTGATCGTTCCCTGGAAGACCAGTAGTAGTTTCCGATGCTCATCTGGAGGCATTCTGTAATCAGTGGACTATCAGAGTGTTGATGAAACACAGAAATTGCATCGGGATTGAATATAACCGTCACCATGCGCACTTTCCTCCGCAGGAGTAAAGTCTTAAACAGTCTACGCTTTGATCGTTCCCTAGAAGACCAGTAGTAGTTTCCGATGCACATCTGGTGTCATTCTGTAATCTGTGGACTATCAGAGTGTTGATGAAACACAGATATTGCATCGGGATTGAATACAACAGTTACCATGCGCACTTTCCTCCATGTTAGTAATGTCTCAAACAGTCTACGCTTTGATCGTTCCCTAGAAGACCAGTAGAAGTTTCCGATGCACATCTGGAGGCATTCTGTAATCTGTGGACTATCAGAGTGTTGATGAAACACAGAAATTGCATCGGGATTGAATACAACAGCCACCATGCGCACTTTCCTATAGGGGAGTAATGTCTCAAACAGTCTACGCTTTGATCGTTCCCAGGAAGACAAGTAGTAGTTTCCGTTGCACATCTGGTGGCATGATGTAATCTGTGGCCTATCAGAGTGTTGATGAAACACATAAATTGCATCGGGATTGAATACAACAGTCACCATTCGCACTTTCCTCCATGGGAGTGATGTCTCAAATAGTCTACGCTTCGATCGTTCCCTGGAAGACCAGTATTAGTTTTCGTTGCAAATCTGGATGCATTCTGTAATCTTTGGACCTTCAAAGTGTTGATGAAACACAGAAATTGCATCGGAATTGAAAACAACAGTCACCATTCGCACTTTCCTCCATGGGAGTAATGTCTCAAACTTTCCACGCTTTGATCGTTCCCTGGAAGACCAGTGGTAGTTTCCAATGCACATCTAAAGGCATTCTGTAATCTGTGGACTATCAGAGAGTTGATGAAACACAGAAATTGCATCGCGATTTAATACAACAGTCACCATGCGCACTTACCTACACAGGATTAATGTCGCAAACAGTCTACGCTTTGATCGTTCACTAGAAGACCAGTAGTAGTTTCCGATGCACATCTGGTGGCATTCTGCAATCTGTGGACTATCAGAGTGTTGATGAAACACAGAAATTGCATCATGATTGAATACAACAGTCACCATGCGCACTTTCCTCCACGGGAGTAATGTCTCAAAAAGTCTACGTTTTGATCGTTCCCTGGAAGACCAGTAGTAGTTTCCGATGCACATCTGGAGGCATTCTGTAATCTTTGGACCTTCAAAGTGATGATATATCACAGATATTGCATCAGGATTGAATACAACAGTCACCATGCGCAATTTCCTCAATATGAGTAACGTCTGTAACAGTCTACGCTTTGATCGTTCCCTGGAAGACCAGTAGTAGTTTCCGATGCACATCTGGAGGCATTCTGCAATCTGTTGACTATCAGAGTGTTGATGAAACACAGAAATTGAATCGGGATTGAATACATCAGTCACCTTGCGCACTTTCCTCCATGGGAGTAATCTCTCAAACAGTCTACGCTTTGATCGTTCCCTGGAAGGCCAGTAGTAGTTTCCGATGCACATCTGGAGGCATTATGTAATCTGTGGACTAACTGAGTGTTGATGAAACACAGAAATTGCATCGGGATTGAATACAACAGTCACCATGCGCACTTTCCTCCATGGGAGTATTGTCTCTCATAGTCTACGCTTTGATCGTTCCCAGGAAGACCAGTAGTAGTTTCCGATGCACATCTGGAGGCATTCTGTTATCTATGGAGTATCATAGTGTTGATGAAACACAGAAATTGCATCTGGATTGAATACAACAGTCACCATGCGCACTTTCCTCCATGGGAGTAATGTCTCAAAGAATTTAGGCTTTGATCGTTCCCTGGAAGACTAGTAGTAGTTTCCGATGCACATCTGGAGGCATTCTGTAATCTGTGGACTATCAGAGTGTTGATGAAACACAGATATTGCATCGGGATTGAATACGACAGTCACCATGTTCAATCTCCTCCATGTTAGTAATGTCTAAAACAGTCAACGCTTTGATCGTTCCCTGGAAGACCAGTGGTAGTTTCCAATGCACATCTGGAGGCACTCTGTAATCTGTGGACCTTCAAAGTGTTGATGAAACACAGAAATTGCATCGGGATTGAATACAACAGTCACCATGCGCACTTGCCTCCATGTTAGTAATGTCTCAAAGAGTCTACGCTTTGATCGTTCCCTGGAAGACCAGTGGTATTTTCCGATGCACATTCGGAGGCATTCTAAAATCTGTGGACTATCAGAGTGTCGATGAAACACAGAAATTTAATCGGGATTGAATACAACAGTCTTCATGCGCCCCTTCCTCCATGGGAGTAATGTCTCAAAGAGTTTACGCTTTGATCGTTCCCTGGAAGACCAGTAGTAGTTTCCGATGCTCATCTGGAGGCATTCTGTAATCAGTGGACTATCAGAGTGTTGATGAAACACAGAAATTGCATCGGGATTGAATATAACCGTCACCATGCGCACTTTCCTCCGCAGGAGTAAAGTCTTAAACAGTCTACGCTTTGATCGTTCCCTAGAAGACCAGTAGTAGTTTCCGATGCACATCTGGTGTCATTCTGTAATCTGTGGACTATCAGAGTGTTGATGAAACACAGATATTGCATCGGGATTGAATACAACAGTTACCATGCGCACTTTCTCCATGTTAGTAATGTCTCAAACAGTCTACGATTTGATCGTTCCCTGGAAGACCAGTGGTAGTTTCCAATGCACATCTGAAGGCATTCTGTAATCTGTGGACTATCAGAGTGTTGATGAAACACAGAAATTGCATCGGGATTGAATACAACAGCCACCATACGCACTTTCCTCAATATGAGTAACGTCTGTAACAGTCTACGTTTTTATCGTTTCCTGGAATACCAGTAGTAGTTTCCGATGCACATCTGGAGGCATTCTGTAATCTGTGGACCTTCAAAGTGTTGATGAAACACAGATATTGCATCGGGATTGATTACAACAGTTACCATGCGCAC
Source organism: Schistocerca gregaria (assembly GCF_023897955.1). Classification (NCBI taxonomy): domain Eukaryota; kingdom Metazoa; phylum Arthropoda; class Insecta; order Orthoptera; family Acrididae; genus Schistocerca; species Schistocerca gregaria. The sequence continues at coordinate 20,503,557 of NC_064929.1, read as the reverse complement.
TCTCCTCCATGGGAGTAATGTCTCAAACAGTCTACGCTTTCATCGTTCCCTGGAAGACCAGTAGTAGTTTCCGATGCACATCTGGAGGCATTATGAAATCTGTGGACTAACTGAGAGTTGATGAAACACAGAAATTGCATTTGGATTGAATACAACAGTCACCATGCGCACTTTCCTCCATGGGAGTAATGTCTCAAAGAATTTATGCTTTGATCGTTCCTTGGAAGGCTAGTAGTAGTTTCCAATGCACATATGGAGGCATTCTGTAATCTGCGGACTATCAGAGTGTTGATGAAACACAGAAATAGCGTCGGGATTGAATACAACAGTCACCATATTCACTCTCCTCCATGTTAGTAATGTCTAAAACAGTCTACGCTTTGATCGTTCCCTGGAAGACCAGTTGTAGTTTGCATTGCACATCTGGAGGCATTCTGTAATCTGTGGACTATCAGAATCTTGATGAAACACAGAAATTGCATCGGGATTGAATACAACAGTCACCATGCGCACTTTCCTCAATGGGAGTAATGTCTGAAACAGTCCACGCTTTGATCGGTACGTCGATGACCAATAGTAGTTTCCGATGCACATCTGGAGGCAATCTGTAATCTGTGGACTATCAGAGTGTTGATGAAACACAGAAATTGCATCGGGATTGAATACAACAGTCACCATGCGCACTTTCCTCCATGGAAGTAATGTCTGAAAGAGTCCACGCTTTCATCGCTCCCTCGATGACCAGTAGTAGTTTCCGATGCACATCTGGTGGCATTCGGTTATCTGTGGACTATCAGAGTGTTGATGAAACACAGAAATTGCATCGGGATTGAATACAACAGTCACCATGCGCACTCTCCTCCATGGGAGTAATGTCTCAAACAGTCCACGCTTTGATCGTTCCCTAGAACACCAGTAGTAGTTTCCGATGCACATCTGGTGGCATTCTGTAATCTGTGGACCCTCAGAGTGTTGATGAAACACAGAAATTGCATCGGGATTGAATACAACAGTCACCATGCTCACTTTCCTCCATGGGAGTAATGTCTCAAACAGTCTACGATTTGATCGTTCACTGGAAGACCAGTAGTAGTTTCTGATGCACATCGGGAGGCATTCTCTAATCTGTGGACCTTCAAAGTGTTGATGAAACACAGATATTGCATCGGGATTGAAAACAACAGTCACCATGCGCACTTTTCTTCATGTTAGTAATATCTCAAACAGTCTACGCTTTGATCGTTCCTTGGAAGACCAGTGGTAGTTTCCAATGCACATCTGGAGGCATTCTGTAATCTGTGGACTATCAGAGTGTTGATGAAACACAGAAATTGCATCGGGATTGAATACAACAGTCACCATGCGCACTCTCCTCCATGGGAGTAATGTCTCAAACAGTCCACGCTTTGATCGTTCCCTGGAAGACCAGTGGTAGTTTGCAATGCACATCTGGAGGCATTCTGTAATCTGTGGACTATCAGAGTGTTGATGAAACACAGAAATTGCATCGGGATTGAATACAACAGTCACCATGCGCACTTTCCTCCATGGAAGTAATGTCTGAAAGAGTCCACGCTTTCATCGCTCCCTCGATGACCAGTAGTAGTTTCCGATGCACATCTGGTGGCATTCGGTTATCTGTGGACTATCAGAGTGTTGATGAAGCACAGAAATTTCATAGGGATTGAATACAACAGTCACCATGCGCACTTTCCTCCACAGGAGTAATGTCTCAAACAGTCTACGATTTGATCGTTCCCTGGAAGACCAGTAGTAGTTTCCGATGCACATCTGGTGGCATTCTGTAATCTGTGGACCATCAGAGTGTTGATGAAACACAGAAATTGCATCGGGATTGAATACATCAGTCACCATGCGCACTTTCCTCCACGGGAGTAATGTCTCAAAGAGTCTAAGCTTTGATCGTTCCCTGGAAGACCAGTAGTAGTTTCCGATGCACATCTGGAGGCATTCTGTAATCCGTGGACTATCAGAGTGTCGATGAAACACAGAAATTTAATCGGGATTGAATACAACAGTCTTCATGCGCCCCTTCCTCCATGGGAGTAATGTCTCAAAGAGTTTACGCTTTGATCGTTCCCTGGAAGACCAGTAGTAGTTTCCGATGCTCATCTGGAGGCATTCTGTAATCAGTGGACTATCAGAGTGTTGATGAAACACAGAAATTGCATCGGGATTGAATATAACCGTCACCATGCGCACTTTCCTCCATGGGAGTAATGTCTCAAACAGTCTACGCTTTGATCGTTCCCTGGAAGACCAGTGGTATTTTCCGATGCACATTCGGAGGCATTCTAAAATCCGTGGACTATTAGAGTGTCGATGAAACACAGAAATTTAATCGGGATTGAATACAACAGTCTTCATGCGCACCTCCCTCCATGGGACTAATGTCTCAAAGAGTTTACGCTTTGATCGTTCCCTGGAAGTCCAGTAGTAGTTTCCGATGCACATCTTGTGACATTCTGAAACCTGTGGACTCTCAGAGTGTTGATGAAATACAGAAATTGCATCGGGATTGAATACAACAGTCACCATGCGCACTTTCCTCCGCAGGAGTAAAGTCTTAAACAGTCTACGCTTTGATCGTTCCCTAGAAGACCAGTAGTAGTTTCCGATGCACATCTGGTGTCATTCTGTAATCTGTGGACTCTCAGAGTGTTGATGAAATACAGAAATTGCATCGGGATTGAATACAACAGTCACCATGCGCACTTTCCTCCGCAGGAGTAAAGTCTTAAACAGTCTACGCTTTGATCGTTCCCTAGAAGACCAGTAGTAGTTTCCGATTCACATCTGGTGTCATTCTGTAATCTGTGGACTATCAGAGTGTTGATGAAACACAGATATTGCATCGGGATTGAATACAACAGTTACCATGCGCACTTTCCTCCATGTTAGTAATGTCTCAAACAGTCTACGATTTGATCGTTCCCTGGAAGACCAGTGGTAGTTTCCAATGCACATCTGAAGGCATTCTGTAATCTGTGGACTATCAGAGTGTTGATGAAACACAGAAATTGCATCGGGATTGAATACAACAGCCACCATACGCACTTTCCTCAATATGAGTAACGTCTGTAACAGTCTACGTTTTGATCGTTCCCTGGAATACCAGTAGTAGTTTCCGATGCACATCTGGAGGCATTCTGTAATCTGTGGACCTTCAAAGTGTTGATGAAACACAGATATTGCATCGGGATTGAATACAACAGTTACCATGCGCACTCTCCTCCAAGGGAGTAATGTCTCAAACAGTCTACGCTTTCATCGTTCCCTGGAAGACCAGTAGTAGTTTCCGATGCACATCTGGAGGCATTATGAAATCTGTGGACTAACTGAGTGTTGATGAAACACAGAAATTGCATTTGGATTGAATACAACAGTCACCATGCGCACTTTCCTCCATGGGAGTAATGTCTCAAAGAATTTATGCTTTGATCGTTCCTTGGAAGGCTAGTAGTAGTTTCCAATGCACATATGGAGGCATTCTGTAATCTGCGGACTATCAGAGTGTTGATGAAACACAGAAATGGCGTCGGGATTGAATACAACAGTCACCATATTCACTCTCCTCCATGTTAGTAATGTCTAAAACAGTCTACGCTTTGATCGTTCCCTGGAAGACCAGTGGTAGTTTGCAATGCACATCTGGAGGCATTCTGTAATCTGTGGACTATCAGAATGTTGATGAAACACAGAAATTGCATCGGGATTGAATACAACAGTCACCATGCGCACTTTCCTCAATGGGAGTAATGTCTGAAACAGTCCACGCTTTGATCGGTACGTCGATGACCAATAGTAGTTTCCGATGCACATCTGGAGGCAATCTGTAATCTGTGGACTGTCAGAGTGTTGATGAATCACAGAAATTGCATCGGGATTCAATACAACAGTCACCATGCGCACTTTCCTCCACGGGAGTAATGTCTCAATCAGTCTACGCTTTGATCGTTCCCTAGAACACCAGTAGTAGTTTCCGATGCACATCTGGTGGCATTCTGTAATCTGTGGACCCTCAGAGTGTTGATGAAACACAGAAATTGCATCGGGATTGAATACAACAGTCACCATGCTCACTTTCCTCCATGGGAGTAATGTCTCAAACAGTCTACGATTTGATCGTTCACTGGAAGACCAGTAGTAGTTCCCGATGCACATCTGGAGGCATTCTCTAATCTGTGGACCTTCAAAGTGTTGATGAAACACAGATATTGCATCGGGATTGAAAACAACAGTCACCATGCGCACTTTCCTTCATGTTAGTAATGTCTCAAACAGTCTACGCTTTGATCGTTCCCTGGAAGACCAGTGGTAGTTTCCAATGCACATCTGGAGGCATTCTGTAATCTGTGGACTATCAGAGTGTTGATGAAACACAGAAATTGCATCGGGATTGAATACAACAGTCACCATGCGCACTTTCCTCCATGGAAGTAATGTCTGATAGAGTCCACGCTTTCATCGCTCCCTCGATGACCAGTAGTAGTTTCCGATGCACATCTGGTGGCATTCGGTTATCTGTGGACTATCAGAGTGTTGATGAAGCACAGAAATTTCATAGGGATTGAATACAACAGTCACCATGCGCACTTTCCTCCACAGAAGTAATGTCTCAAACAGTCTACGATTTGATCGTTCCCTGGAAGACCAGTAGTAGTTTCCGATGCACATCTGGTGGCATTCTGTAATCTGTGGACAATCAGAGTGTTGATGAAACACAGAAATTGCATCGGGATTGAATACATCAGTCACCATGCGCACTTTCCTCCACGGGAGTAATGTCTCAAAGAGTCTAAGCTTTGATCGTTCCCTGGAAGACCAGTAGTAGTTTGCGATGCACATCTGGAGGCATTCTGTAATCCGTGGACTATCAGAGTGTCGATGAAACACAGAAATTTAATCGGGATTGAATACAACAGTCTTCATGCGCCCCTTCCTCCATGGGAGTAATGTCTCAAAGAGTTTACGCTTTGATCGTTCCCCGGAAGACCAGTAGTAGTTTCCGATGCTCATCTGGAGGCATTCTGTAATCAGTGGACAATCAGAGTGTTGATGAAACACAGAAATTGCATCGGGATTGAATATAACCGTCACCATGCGCACTTTCCTCCATGGGAGTAGTGTCTCAAACAGTCTACGCTTTGATCGTTCCCTGGAAGACCAGTGGTATTTTCCGATGCACATTCGGAGGCATTCTAAAATCCGTGGACTATTAGAGTGTCGATGAAACACAGAAATTTAATCGGGATTGAATACAACAGTCTTCATGCGCACCTCCCTCCATGGGAGTAATGTCTCAAAGAGTTTACGCTTTGATCGTTCCCTGGAAGTCCAGTAGTAGTTTCCGATGCACATCTTGTGGCATTCTGAAACCTGTGGACTCTCAGAGTGTTGATGAAATACAGAAATTGCATCGGGATTGAATACAACAGTCACCATGCGCACTTTCCTCCGCAGGAGTAAAGTCTTAAACAGTCTACGCTTTGATCGTTCCCTAGAAGACCAGTAGTAGTTTCCGATGCACATCTGGTGTCATTCTGTAATCTGTGGACTCTCAGAGTGTTGATGAAATACAGAAATTGCATCGGGATTGAATACAACAGTCACCATGCGCACTTTCCTCCGCAGGAGTAAAGTCTTAAACAGTCTACGCTTTGATCGTTCCCTAGAACACCAGTAGTAGTTTCCGATGCACATCTGGTGTCATTCTGTAATCTGTGGACTATCAGAGTGTTGATGAAACACAGATATTGCATCGGGATTGAATACAACAGTTACCATGCGCACTTTCCTCCATGTTAGTAATGTCTCAAACAGTCTACGATTTGATCGTTCCCTGGAAGACCAGTGGTAGTTTCCAATGCACATCTGAAGGCATTCTGTAATCTGTGGACTATCAGAGTGTTGATGAAACACAGAAATTGCATCGGGATTGAATACAACAGCCACCATACGCACTTTCCTCAATATGAGTAACGTCTGTAACAGTCTACGTTTTGATCGTTCCCTGGAATACCAGTAGTAGTTTCCGATGCACATCAGGAGGCGTTCTGTAATCTGTGGACCTTCAAAGTGTTGATGAAACACAGATATTGCATCGGGATTGAATACAACAGTTACCATGCGCACTCTCCTCCAAGGGAGTAATGTCTCAAACAGTCTACGCTTTCATCGTTCCCTGGAAGACCAGTAGTAGTTTCCGATGCACATCTGGAGGCATTATGAAATCTGTGGACTAACTGAGTGTTGATGAAACACAGAAATTGCATTTGGATTGAATACAACAGTCACCATGCGCACTTTCCTCCATGGGAGTAATGTCTCAAAGAATTTATGCTTTGATCGTTCCTTGGAAGGCTAGTAGTAGTTTCCAATGCACATATGGAGGCATTCTGTAATCTGCGGACTATCAGAGTGTTGATGAAACACAGAAATGGCGTCGGGATTGAATACAACAGTCACCATATTCACTCTCCTCCATGTTAGTAATGTCTAAAACAGTCTACGCTTTGATCGTTCCCTGGAAGACCAGTGGTAGTTTGCAATGCACATCTGGAGGCATTCTGTAATCTGTGGACTATCAGAATGTTGATGAAACACAGAAATTGCATCGGGATTGAATACAACAGTCACCATGCGCACTTTCCTCAATGGGAGTAATGTCTGAAACAGTCCACGCTTTGATCGGTACGTCGATGACCAATAGTAGTTTCCGATGCACATCTGGAGGCAATCTGTAATCTGTGGACTGTCAGAGTGTTGATGAATCACAGAAATTGCATCGGGATTCAATACAACAGTCACCATGCGCACTTTCCTCCACGGGAGTAATGTCTCAATCAGTCTACGCTTTGATCGTTCCCTAGAACACCACTAGTAGTTTCCGATGCACATCTGGTGGCATTCTGTAATCTGTGGACCCTCAGAGTGTTGATGAAACACAGAAATTGCATCGGGATTGAATACAACAGTCACCATGCTCACTTTCCTCCATGGGAGTAATGTCTCAAACAGTCTACGATTTGATCGTTCACTGGAAGACCAGTAGTAGTTTCCGAGGCACATCTGGAGGCATTCTCTAATCTGTGGACCTTCAAAGTGTTGATGAAACACAGATATTGCATCGGGATTGAAAACACCAGTCACCATGCGCACTTTCCTTCATGTTAGTAATGTCTCAAACAGTCTACGCTTTGATCGTTCCCTGGAAGACCAGTGGTAGTTTCCAATGCACATCTGGAGGCATTCTGTAATCTGTGGACTATCAGAGTGTTGATGAAACACAGAAATTGCATCGGGATTGAATACAACAGTCACCATGCGCACTCTCCTCCATGGGAGTAATGTCTCAAACAGTCCACGCTTTGATCGTTCCCTGGAAGACCAGTGGTAGTTTGCAATGCACATCTGGAGGCATTCTGTAATCTGTGGACTATCAGAGTGTTGATGAAACACAGAAATTGCATCGGGATTGAATACAACAGTCACCATGCGCACTTTACTCCATGGAAGTAATGTCTGAAAGAGTCCACGCTTTCATCGCTCCCTCGATGACCAGTAGTAGCTTCCGATGCACATCTGGTGGCATTCGGTTATCTGTGGACTATCAGAGTGTTGATGAAGCACAGAAATTTCATAGGGATTGAATACAACAGTCACCATGCGCACTTTCCTCCACAGGAGTAATGTCTCAAACAGTCTACGATTTGATCGTTCCCTGGAACACAAGTAGTAGTTTCCGATGCACATCTGGTGGCATTCTGTAATCTGTGGACTATCAGAGTGTTGATGAAACACAGAAATTGCATCGGGATTGAATACATCAGTCACCATGCGCACTTTCCTCCACGGGAGTAATGTCTCAAAGAGTCTAAGCTTTGATCGTTCCCTGGAAGACCAGTAGTAGTTTCCGATGCACATCTGGAGGCATTCTGTAATCCGTGGACTATCAGAGTGTTGATGAAACACAGAAATTTAATCGGGATTTAATATAACAGACACCATGCTCTCTTTCCTCCATGTTAGTAATGTCTCTAACAGTCTACTCTTTGATCGTTCCCTGGAAGACCAGTGGTAGTTTGCAATGCACATCTGGAGGCATTCTGTAATCTGTGGACTATCAGAGTGTTGATGAAACACAGAAATTGGATCGGGATTGAATACAACAGTCACTATGCACACTTTACTCCACAGGAGGTATGTGTCAAATAGTCTACGATTTGATCGTTCCCTGGAAGACCAGTGGTAGTTTCCGATGCACATCTGGAGGCATTCTAAAATCTGTGGACTATCAGAGTATTGATGTAACACAGATATTTAATCGGGATTGAATACAACAGTCTTCATGCGCACCTTCCTCCATGGGAGTTATGTCTCAAAGAGTTTTACGCTTTGATCGTTCCCTGGAAGACCAGTAGTAGTTTCCGATGCACATCTGGAGGCATTCTGTAATCCGTGGACTATCAGAGTGTTGATGAAACACAGAAATTAAATCGGGATTTAATATAACAGTCACCATGCCTCCTTTCTCCCATGTTAGTAATCTCTCTAACAGTCTACTCTTTGATCGTTCCCTGGAAGACCAGTGGTAGTTTGCAATGAACATCTGGAGGCATTCTGTAATCTGTGGACTATCAGAGTGTTGATGAAACACAGAAATTGCATCGGGATTGAATACAACAGCCACCATACGCACTTTCCTCAATATGAGTAACGTCTGTAACAGTCTACGTTTTGATCGTTCCGTGGAATACCAGTAGTAGTTTCCGATGCACATCAGGAGGCATTCTGTAATCTGTGGACCTTCAAAGTGTTGATGAAACACAGATATTGCATCGGGATTGAATACAACAGTTACCATGCGCACTCTCCTCCAAGGGAGTAATGTCTCAAACAGTCTACGCTTTCATCGTTCCCTGGAAGACCAGTAGTAGTTTCCGATGCACATCTGGAGGCATTATGAAATCTGTGGACTAACTGAGTGTTGATGAAACACAGAAATTGCATTTGGATTGAATACAACAGTCACCATGCGCACTTTCCTCCATGGGAGTAATGTCTCAAAGAATTTATGCTTTGATCGTTCCTTGGAAGGCTAGTAGTAGTTTCCAATGCACATATGGAGGCATTCTGTAATCTGCGGACTATCAGAGTGTTGATGAAACACAGAAATGGCGTCGGGATTGAATACAACAGTCACCATATTCACTCTCCTCCATGTTAGTAATGTCTAAAACAGTCTACGCTTTGATCGTTCCCTGGAAGACCAGTGGTAGTTTGCAATGCACATCTGGAGGCATTCTGTAATCTGTGGACTATCAGAATGTTGATGAAACACAGAAATTGCATCGGGATTGAATACAACAGTCACCATGCGCACTTTCCTCAATGGGAGTAATGTCTGAAACAGTCCACGCTTTGATCGGTACGTCGATGACCAATAGTAGTTTCCGATGCACATCTGGAGGCAATCTGTAATCTGTGGACTGTCAGAGTGTTGATGAATCACAGAAATTGCATCGGGATTCAATACAACAGTCACCATGCGCACTTTCCTCCACGGGAGTAATGTCTCAATCAGTCTACGCTTTGATCGTTCCCTAGAACACCACTAGTAGTTTCCGATGCACATCTGGTGGCATTCTGTAATCTGTGGACCCTCAGAGTGTTGGTGAAACACAGAAATTGCATCGGGATTGAATACAACAGTCACCATGCTCACTTCCCTCCATGGGAGTCTTGTCTCAAACAGTCTACGATTTGACCGTTCACTGGAAGACCAGTAGTAGTTTCCGATGCACATCTGGAGGCATTCTCTAATCTGTGGACCTTCAAAGTGTTGATGAAACACAGATATTGCATCGGGATTGAAAACACCAGTCACCATGCGCACTTTCCTTCATGTTAGTAATGTCTCAAACAGTCTACGCTTTGATCGTTCCCTGGAAGACCAGTGGTAGTTTCCAATGCACATCTGGAGGCATTCTGTAATCTGTGGACTATCAGAGTGTTGATGAAACACAGAAATTGCATCGGGATTGAATACAACAGTCACCATGCGCACTCTCCTCCATGGGAGTAATGTCTCAAACAGTCCACGCTTTGATCGTTCCCTGGAAGACCAGTGGTAGTTTGCAATGCACATCTGGAGGCATTCTGTAATCTGTGGACTATCAGAGTGTTGATGAAACACAGAAATTGCATCGGGATTGAATACAACAGTCACCATGCGCACTTTCCTCCATGGAAGTAATGTCTGAAAGAGTCCACGCTTTCATCGCTCCCTCGATGACCAGTAGTAGTTTCCGATGCACATCTGGTGGCATTCGGTTATCTGTGGACTATCAGAGTGTTGATGAAGCACAGAAATTGGATCGGGATTGAATACAACAGTCACTATGCACACTTTACTCCACAGGAGGTATGTGTCAAATAGTCTACGATTTGATCGTTCCCTGGAAGACCAGTGGTATTTTCCGATGCACATCTGGAGGCATTCTAAAATCTGTGGACTATCAGAGTATTGATGTAACACAGATATGTAATCGGGATTGAATACAACAGTCTTCATGCGCACCTTCCTCCATGGGAGTTATGTCTCAAAGAGTTTTACGCTTTGATCGTTCCCTGGAAGACCAGTAGTAGTTTCCGATGCACATCTGGAGGCATTCTGTAATCCGTGGACTATCAGAGTGTTGATGAAACACAGAAATTAAATCGGGATTTAATATAACAGTCACCATGCCTCCTTTCTCCCATGTTAGTAATCTCTCTAACAGTCTACTCTTTGATCGTTCCCTGGAAGACCAGTGGTAGTTTGCAATGAACATCTGGAGGCATTCTGTAATCTGTGGACTATCAGAGTGTTGATGAAACACAGAAATTGCATCGGGATTGAATACAACAGGCACCATGCGCACTTTCCTCCACAGGAGTAGTGTCTCAAACAGTCTACGCTTTGATCGTTCACAGGAAGACCAGTGGTAGTTTCCATTGCACATCTGGAGGCATTCTGTTATCTGTGGACCTTCAAAGTGTTGATGAAACACGGAAATTGCATCAGGATTGAATACAACAGTTACCATGCGCACTTGCCTCCATGTTAGTTATGTCTCAAAGAGTCTACGCTTTGTTCGTTCCCTGGAAGACCAGTGGTAGTTTCCGATGCACATCCGGAGGCATTCTAAAATCTGTGGACTATCAGAGTGTTGATGAAACACATAAATTTAATCGGGATTAAATACAACAGTCTTCATGCGCACTTTCCACCACGGGAGGTATGTCTCAAACAGTCTACGCTTTGATCGTTACCTGGAAGACCAGTAGTAGTTTCCGATGCACATCAATTGGCATTCTGTAATCTGTGGACTATCCGAGTGTTGATGAAACACAGAAATTGCATCGGGATTGAATACAACAGTCACCATCCGCACTTTCCTCCATGGGAGTAATGTCTCAACTAGAGTACGCTTTGATCGTTCCCTAGAAGACCAGTAGTAGTTTCTGATGCACATCTGGTAGCATTCTGTAATCTGTGGACTATCAGAGTGTTGATGAAACACAGAAATTGCATCGGGATTGAATACAACAGTCACCATGGGCACTTTCCTCCACGGGAGTAATGTCTCAAACAGTCTAAGCTTTGAACGTACCCTGGAAGACCAGTAGTAGTTTCCGATGCACATCTGTGTGCATTCTGTAATCTGTAGACTATCTGAGTGTTGATGAGAAACAGAAGTTGCATCGGGATTGAATTCAACAGTCACCATGCGCACTTTCCACCATGTTAGTAATGTCTCAAACAATCTACGCTTTGATCGTTCCCTGGGAGACCAGTGGTAGTTTCCAATGCACATCTCGACGCATTCTGTAATCTGTGGACTATCAGAGTGTTGATGAAACACAGGAATTGCATCGGCATTGAATACAACAGTCACCATGCGCACTTTCCTCCACAGGAGTAATGTCTCAAACAGTCTACGCTTTGATCGTTCCCTGGAAGACCAGTAGTAGTTTCCAAAGCACATCTGGAGGCATTCTGTAACCTGTGGACTATCAGAGTGTTAATAAAACACAGAAATTTCATTGGGATTGAATACAACAGTCACCATGCGCACTTTCCTCCACGGGAGTAATGTCTCAAACAGTCTACGCTTTGATCGATCCCTGGAAGACCTGTAGTAGTTTCCGATGCACATGTGGAGGCAATCTGTAATCTGTGGACCTTCAAAATGTTGATGAAACACAGAAATTGCATCGGGAGTGAATACAACAGTCACCATGCGCACTTTCCTCCACAGGAGTAATGTCTCAAACAGTCTACGCCTTGATCGTTCCGAGGAAGACCAGTAATAGTTTCAATGCCCATCTGGAGGCAATCTGTACTCTGTGGACTTTCAGAGTGTTGATGAAAATCAGAGATTGCACCGGATTGAATACAACAGTCACCATGCGCACTTTCCTCCATGGGAGTATTGTCTCTAAGAGTCTACGCTTGGATCGTTCCCAGGAAGACCAGTAGTAGTTTCCGATGCACATGTGGAGGCATTCTGTAATCTGTGGAGTATCAGAGTGTTGATGAAACACAGAAATTGCATCGTTATTGAAAACAACATTCACCATGCGCACTTTCCTCCACAGGAGTAATGTCTCAAACAGTCTACGCTTTGATCGTTCCCTGGAAGACCAGTGGTAGTTTCCAATGCACATCTGGACGCATTCTGTAATCTGTGGACTATCAGAGTGTTGATGAAACACAGGAATTGCATCGGGATTGAATACAACAGCCACCATGCGCACTTTCCTCAGCAGGAGTAATGTCTCAAACAGTCTACGCTTTGATCGTTCCCTGGAAGACCTCTAGTAGTTTCCAAATCACATCTGGAGGCATTCTGTAACCTGTGGACTATCAGAGTGTTAATAAAACACAGAAATTTCATCGGGATTGAATACAACATTCACCATGCGCACTTTCCTCCACGGGAGTAATGTCTCAAACAGTCTACGCTTTTGATCGTTCCCTGGAAGACCAGTAGTAGTTTCCTATGCACATCTATAGGCATTCTGTAATCTGTGGACCTTCAAAGTGTTGATGAAACACAGATTTTGCATCGGTATTGAATACAACAGTCACCATGCGCAATTTCCTCCATGTTAGTAATGTCTCAAACAGTCTACGCTTTAATTGTTCATTGAAGACCAGTGGTAGTTTCCAATGCACATCTGGAGACATTCTGTAATCTGCGGACTATCAGAGTGTTGATGAAACACGGAAATTTAATCGGGATTGATTACAACAGTCACCTTGCACACATTCCTCCATGGGAGTAATGTCTCAAAGAGTTTACGCTTTGATCGTTCCCTGGAAGACCAGTAGTAGTTTCCGATGCACATTTGAAGGCATTTTGTAATCTGTGGTCTATCAGAGTGTTGATGAAACACAGATATTTAATCGGGATTGAATACAACAGTCTTCATGCGCACCTTCCTCCATGGGAGTAATGTCTCAAACAGTCTACGCTTTGATCGTTCCCTGGAAGACCAGTAGTAGTTTCCGATGCACATCTGGAGGCATTCTGTAATCAGTGGACTATCAGAGTGTTGATGAAACACAGAAATTGCATCGGGATTGAATATAACAGTCACCATGCGCACTTTCCTCCATGTTAGTAATATCTCTAACAGTCTACTCTTTGATCGTTCCCTGGAAGACCAGTGGTAGTTTACAATGCACATCTGGAGGCATTCTGACACCTGTGGACTATCAGAGTGTTGGTGAAACACAGAAATTGCATGGGGATTGAATACAACAGTCACCATGCGCACTTTCCTCCACAGGAGTAATGTCTCAAACAGTCTACGCTTTGATTGTTCCCTAGAAGACCAGTAGTAGTTTCCGTTGCACATCTGGTGGCATTCTGTAATATGTTGACTATCAGAGTGTTGATGAAACACAGAAATTGCATCGGGATTGAATACAACAGTCACCATGCGCACTTTCCTCCGCGGGAGTAGTGTCTCAAACAGTCTACGCTTTGATCGTTCCCTGGAAGACCAGTGGTAGTTTCCAATGCACATCTGGACGCATTCTGTAATCTGTGGACTATCAGAGTGTTGATGAAACACAGGAATTGCATCGGGATTGAATACAACAGTCACCATGCGCACTTTCCTCAGCAGGAGTAATGTCTCAAACAGTCTACGCTTTGATCGTTCCCTGGAAGACCAGTAGTAGTTTCCAAATCACATCTGGAGGCATTCTGTAACCTGTGGACTATCAGAGTGTTAATAAAACACAGAAATTTCATCGGGATTGAATACAACAGTCACCATGCGCACTTTCCTCCACGGGAGTAATGTCTCAAACAGTCTACGCTTTGATCGATCCCTGGAAGACCAGTAGTAGTTACCGATGCACATCTGGTGGCATTCTGTAATCTGTGGCCTATCAGAGTGTTGATGAAACACAGAAATTGCATCGGGATTGAATACAACAGTCACCATGCGCATTTACCTCCACGGGAGTAATGTCTCAAACAGTCTACGCTTTGATAGTTCCCTGGAAGACCAGTAGTAGTTTCCGATGCACATCTGGAGGCATTCTGTAATCTGTGGACCTTCAAAATGTTGATTAAACACAGATATTGAATCGTGATTGAATACAAAAGTCACCATCCGCACTTTCCTCCATGGGAGTATTGTCTCTAACAGTCTACGCTTGGATCGTTCCCAGGAAGACCAGTAGTAGTTTCCGATGCTCATGTGGAGGCATTCTGTAATCTGTGGAGTATCAGAGTGTTGATGAAATACAGAAATGGCATCGTTATTGAAAACAACATTCACCATGCGCACTTTCCTCCACAGGAGTAATGCCTCAAACAGTCTACGCTTTGATCGTTCCCTGGAAGACCAGTAGTAGTTTCTGATTCACATCTGGTGGCATTCTGTAATCTGTGGAGTATCAGAGTGTTGATGAAACACAGAAATTGCATCTGGATTGAATACAACAGTCACCATGCGCACTTTCCTCCACGGGAGTAATGTCTCAAACAGTCTACGCTTTTGATCGTTCCCTGGAAGACCAGTAGTAGTTTCCTATGCACATCTATAGGCATTCTGTAATCTGTGGACCTTCAAAGTGTTGATGAAACACAGATTTTGCATCGGTATTGAATACAACAGTCACCATGCGCAATTACCTCCATGTTAGTAATGTCTCAAACACTCTACGCTTTAATCGTTCATGGAAGACCAGTGGTAGTTTCCAATGCACATCTGGAGACATTCTGTAATCTGCGGACTATCAGAGTGTTGCTGAAACACGGAAATTTAATCGGGATTGATTACAACAGTCAATATGCACACATTCCTCCATGGGAGTAATGTCTCAAAGAGTTTACGCTTTAATCGTTCCCTGGAAGACCAGTAGTAGTTTCCGATGCACATTTGGTGGCATTCTGTAATCTGTGGTCTATCAGAGTGTTGATGAAACACAGATGTTTAATCGGGATAGAATACAACAGTCTTCATGCGCACCTTCCTCCATGGGAGTAATGTCTAAAAGAATTTTACGCTTTGACCGTTCCATGGAAGACCAGTAGTAGTTTCCGATGCACATCTGGAGGCATTCTGTAATCAGTGGACTATCAGAGTGTTGATGAAACGCAGAAATTGCATCGGGATTGAATATAACAGTCACCATTCGCACTTTCCTCCATGTTAGTAATATCTCTAACAGTCTAGTCTTTGATCGTTCCCTGGAAGACCAGTAGTAGTTTCCGATGCACATCTGGAGGCATTCTGTAATCTTTGGACCTTCAATGTGTTGATGAAACACAGAAATTGCATCGGGATTGAATAAAACAGTCATCATGCCTACTTTCCTTCATGTTAGTAACGTCTCAAACAGTCTACGCTTTGATCGTTCCCTGGAAGACCAGTGGTGGTTTCCAATGCACATCTGGAGGCATTCTGTAATCTGTGGACTATCGGAGTGTTGATGAAACACAGAAATTGCATCGGGATTGAATACAAGAGTCACCATGCGACTTTCCGCCACGGGAGTAATGTCTCAAAGACTCTATGCTTTGATCGTTCCCTGGAAGACCAGTAGTAGTTTCCGATGCACATCTGGTGGCATACTGTAATCTGTGGACTATCAGAGTGTTGACGAAACACAGAAATTGCATCGGGATTGAATACAACAATCACCATGCGTACTTTCCTCCACAGGAGTAATCTCTCAAACAGTCTACGCTTTGATCGTTCCCTGGAAGACCAGTAGTAGTTTCCAAAGCACATCTGGGGGTATTCTGTAACCTGTGAACTATCAGAGTGTTAATAAAACACAGAAATTTCATCGGGATTGAATAAAACAGTCACCATGCGCACTTTCCTCCATGGGTGTAATGTCTCAAACAGTCTACGCTTTTATCGTCCCTTGGAAAAAAAGTAGTAGTTTCCGATGCACAACTGGAGGCATTCTGTAACCTGTGAACTATCAGAGTGTTAATAAAACACAGAATTTTCATCGGGATTGAATAAAACAGTCACCATGCGCACTTTCCTCCATGGGAGTAATGTCTCAAACAGTCTAAGCTTTTATCGTCCCCTGGAAAACCAGTAGTAGTTTCCGATGCACATCTGGAGGCATTCTGTAATCTGTGGACTATCAGAGTGTTGATGAATCACAGAAATTGCATCGGGATTGAATACAACAGTCACCATGCACACTTTCCTCCACGGGAGTAATGTCTCAAACAGTCTACGCTTTGATCGATCCCTGGAAGACCTGTAGTAGTTTCCGATGCACATGTGGAGGCAATCTGTAATCTGTGGACCTTCAAAATGTTGATGAAACACAGAAATTGCATCGGGAGTGAATACAACAGTCACCATGCGCACTTTCCTCCACAGGAGTAATGTCTCAAACAGTCTACGCCTTGATCGTTCCCAGGAAGACCAGTAATAGTTTCAATGCCCATCTGGAGGCAATCTGTACTCTGTGGACTTTCAGAGTGTTGATGAAAATCAGAGATTGCACCGGATTGAATACAACAGTCACCATGCGCACTTTCCTCCATGGGAGTATTGTCTCTAAGAGTCTACGCTTGGATCGTTCCCAGGAAGACCAGTAGTAGTTTCCGATGCACATGTGGAGGCATTCTGTAATCTGTGGAGTATCAGAGTGTTGATGAAACACAGAAATTGCACCGTTATTGAAAACAACATTCACCATGCGCACTTTCCTCCACAGGAGTAATGTCTCAAACAGTCTACGCTTTGATCGTTCCCTGGAAGACCAGTGGTAGTTTCCAATGCACATCTGGACGCATTCTGTAATCTGTGGACTATCAGAGTGTTGATGAAACACAGGAATTGCATCGGGATTGAATACAACAGTCACCATGCGCACTTTCCTCAGCAGGAGTAATGTCTCAAACAGTCTACGCTTTGATCGTTCCCTGGAAGACCTCTAGTAGTTTCCAAATCACATCTGGAGGCATTCTGTAACCTGTGGCCTATCAGAGTGTTAATAAAACACAGAAATTTCATCGGGATTGAATACAACATTCACCATGCGCACTTTCCTCCACGGGAGTAATGTCTCAAACAGTCTACGCTTTTGATCGTTCCCTGGAAGACCAGTAGTAGTTTCCTATGCACATCTATAGGCATTCTGTAATCTGTGGACCTTCAAAGTGTTGATGAAACACAGATTTTGCATCGGTATTGAATACAACAGTCACCATGCGCAATTTCCTCCATGTTAGTAATGTCTCAAACAGTCTACGCTTTAATCGTTCATGGAAGACCAGTGGTAGTTTCCAATGCACATCTGGAGACATTCTGTAATCTGCGGACTATCAGAGTGTTGATGAAACACGGAAATTTAATCGGGATTGATTACAACAGTCACCTTGCACACATTCCTCCATGGGAGTAATGTCTCAAAGAGTTTACGCTTTGATCGTTCCCTGGAAGACCAGTAGTAGTTTCCGATGCACATTTGAAGGCATTTTGTAATCTGTGGTCTATCAGAGTGTTGATGAAACACAGATATTTAATCGGGATTGAATACAACAGTCTTCATGCGCACCTTCCTCCATGGGAGTAATGTCTCAAACAGTCTACGCTTTGATCGTTCCCTGGAAGACCAGTAGTAGTTTCCGATGCACATCTGGAGGCATTCTGTAATCAGTGGACTATCAGAGTGTTGATGAAACACAGAAATTGCATCGGGATTGAATATAACAGTCACCATGCGCACTTTCCTCCATGTTAGTAATATCTCTAACAGTCTACTCTTTGATCGTTCCCTGGAAGACCAGTGGTAGTTTACAATGCACATCTGGAGGCATTCTGACACCTGTGGACTATCAGAGTGTTGGTGAAACACAGAAATTGCATGGGGATTGAATACAACAGTCACCATGCGCACTTTCCTCCACAGGAGTAATGTCTCAAACAGTCTACGCTTTGATTGTTCCCTAGAAGACCAGTAGTAGTTTCCGTTGCACATCTGGTGGCATTCTGTAATATGTTGACTATCAGAGTGTTGATGAAACACAGAAATTGCATCGGGATTGAATACAACAGTCACCATGCGCACTTTCCTCCGCGGGAGTAGTGTCTCAAACAGTCTACGCTTTGATCGTTCCCTGGAAGACCAGTGGTAGTTTCCAATGCACATCTGGACGCATTCTGTAATCTGTGGACTATCAGAGTGTTGATGAAACACAGGAATTGCATCGGGATTGAATACAACAGTCACCATGCGCACTTTCCTCAGCAGGAGTAATGTCTCAAACAGTCTACGCTTTGATCGTTCCCTGGAAGACCAGTAGTAGTTTCCAAATCACATCTGGAGGCATTCTGTAACCTGTGGACTATCAGAGTGTTAATAAAACACAGAAATTTCATCGGGTTTGAATACAACAGTCACCATGCGCACTTTCCTCCACGGGAGTAATGTCTCAAACAGTCTACGCTTTGATCGATCCCTGGAAGACCAGTAGTAGTTACCGATGCACATCTGGTGGCATTCTGTAATCTGTGGCCTATCAGAGTGTTGATGAAACACAGAAATTGCATCGGGATTGAATACAACAGTCACCATGCGCATTTACCTCCACGGGAGTAATGTCTCAAACAGTCTACGCTTTGATAGTTCCCTGGAAGACCAGTAGTAGTTTCCGATGCACATCTGGAGGCATTCTGTAATCTGTGGACCTTCAAAATGTTGATTAAACACAGATATTGAATCGTGATTGAATACAAAAGTCACCATCCGCACTTTCCTCCATGGGAGTATTGTCTCTAACAGTCTACGCTTGGATCGTTCCCAGGAAGACCAGTAGTAGTTTCCGATGCTCATGTGGAGGCATTCTGTAATCTGTGGAGTATCAGAGTGTTGATGAAATACAGAAATGGCATCGTTATTGAAAACAACATTCACCATGCGCACTTTCCTCCACAGGAGTAATGCCTCAAACAGTCTACGCTTTGATCGTTCCCTGGAAGACCAGTAGTAGTTTCTGATTCACATCTGGTGGCATTCTGTAATCTGTGGAGTATCAGAGTGTTGATGAAACACAGAAATTGCATCTGGATTGAATACAACAGTCACCATGCGCACTTTCCCCCACGGGAGTAATGTCTCAAACAGTCTACGCTTTTGATCGTTCCCTGGAAGACCAGTAGTAGTTTCCTATGCACATCTATAGGCATTCTGTAATCTGTGGACCTTCAAAGTGTTGATGAAACACAGATTTTGCATCGGTATTGAATACAACAGTCACCATGCGCAATTACCTCCATGTTAGTAATGTCTCAAACACTCTACGCTTTAATCGTTCATGGAAGACCAGTGGTAGTTTCCAGTGCACATCTGGAGACATTCTGTAATCTGCGGACTATCAGAGTGTTGCTGAAACACGGAAATTTAATCGGGATTGATTACAACAGTCAATATGCACACATTCCTCCATGGGAGTAATGTCTCAAAGAGTTTACGCTTTAATCGTTCCCTGGAAGACCAGTAGTAGTTTCCGATGCACATTTGGTGGCATTCTGTAATCTGTGGTCTATCAGAGTGTTGATGAAACACAGATGTTTAATCGGGATAGAATACAACAGTCTTCATGCGCACCTTCCTCCATGGGAGTAATGTCTAAAAGAATTTTACGCTTTGACCGTTCCATGGAAGACCAGTAGTAGTTTCCGATGCACATCTGGAGGCATTCTGTAATCAGTGGACTATCAGAGTGTTGATGAAACGCAGAAATTGCATCGGGATTGAATATAACAGTCACCATTCGCACTTTCCTCCATGTTAGTAATATCTCTAACAGTCTAGTCTTTGATCGTTCCCTGGAAGACCAGTAGTAGTTTCCGATGCACATCTGGAGGCATTCTGTAATCTTTGGACCTTCAATGTGTTGATGAAACACAGAAATTGCATCGGGATTGAATAAAACAGTCATCATGCCTACTTTCCTTCATGTTAGTAACGTCTCAAACAGTCTACGCTTTGATCGTTCCCTGGAAGACCAGTGGTGGTTTCCAATGCACATCTGGAGGCATTCTGTAATCTGTGGACTATCGGAGTGTTGATGAAACACAGAAATTGCATCGGGATTGAATACAAGAGTCACCATGCGACTTTCCGCCACGGGAGTAATGTCTCAAAGACTCTATGCTTTGATCGTTCCCTGGAAGACCAGTAGTAGTTTCCGATGCACATCTGGTGGCATACTGTAATCTGTGGACTATCAGAGTGTTGACGAAACACAGAAATTGCATCGGGATTGAATACAACAATCACCATGCGCACTTTCCTCCACAGGAGTAATCTCTCAAACAGTCTACGCTTTGATCGTCCCCTGGAAGACCAGTAGTAGTTTCCAAAGCACATCTGGGGGTATTCTGTAACCTGTGAACTATCAGAGTGTTAATAAAACACAGAAATTTCATCGGGATTGAATAAAACAGTCACCATGCGCACTTTCCTCCATGGGTGTAATGTCTCAAACAGTCTACGCTTTTATCGTCCCTTGGAAAAAAAGTAGTAGTTTCCGATGCACAACTGGAGGCATTCTGTAACCTGTGAACAATCAGAGTGTTAATAAAACACAGAAATTTCATCGGGATTGAATAAAACAGTCACCATGCGCACTTTCCTCCATGGGAGTAATGTCTCAAACAGTCTAAGCTTTTATCGTCCCCTGGAAAACCAGTAGTAGTTTCCGATGCACATCTGGAGGCATTCTGTAATCTGTGGACTATCAGAGTGTTGATGAATCACAGAAATTGCATCGGGATTGAATACAACAGTCACCATGCGCACTTTCCTCCACGGGAGTAATGTCTCAAACAGTCTACGCTTTTATCGTCCCCTGGAAAACCAGTAGTAGTTTCCGATGCACATCTGGAGGCATTCTGTAATCTGTGGACTATCAGAGTGTTGATGAAATACACAAATTGCATCGGGATTGAATACAACAATCACCATGCGCACCTTCCTCCATGGGAGTAATGTCTCAAAGAGTTTACGCTTTGATTATTCCCTGGAAGACCAGTGGTAGTTTCCGATGCACATCCGGAGGCATTCTGTAATCTGTGGTCTATCAGAGTGTTGATGAAACACAGAAATTGCATCGGGATTGAACATAACAGTCACCGTGCGCACTTTCCTCCATGTTAGTAATGTCTCAAGCAGTCTACGCTTTGATCGTTCCCTGGAAGACCAGTGGTAGTTTCCAATGCACATCTGGAGGCATTCTGTAATCTGTGGACCTTCAAAGTGATGATGAACCACAGACATTGCATCGGGATCGAATGCAACAGTCACCATGCGCACTTGCCTCCACAGGAGTAATGTCTCAAACAGTCTACGCTTTGATCGTTCCCTAGAAGACCAGTAGTAGTTTCCGATTCACATCTGGTTTCATTCTGTAATCTGTTGACTATCAGAGTGTTGATGAAACACAGAAATTGCATCGGGCTTGATTACAACAGTCACCATGCGCACTTTCCTCCACATTAGAAATGTCTCAAACTGTCGACGCTCTGGTCGTTCCCTCGATGACCAGTAGTAGTTTCCGATGCACATCTGGTGGCATTCTGTAATATGTGGACTATCAGAGTGTTGATGAAACACAGAAATTGCATCGGGATTGAAAACAACAGTCACCATGCGCACTTTCCTTCACAGGAGTAATGTCTCAAACAGTCTACGCTTTGATCGTTCCGTGGAAGACCAGTAGTAGTTACCGATGCACATCTGGTGGCATTCTGAAACCTGTGGACTACCAGGCTGTTGATGAAACACAGAAATTGCATCGGGATTGAATACAACAGTCACCATGCGCACTTTCCTCCACAGTAGTAATGTCTCAAACAGACTAGGCTTTGATAGTTCCCTGGAAGACCAGTAGTAGTTTCCGATGCACATCTGGTGGCATTCTGTAATCTGTGGACTATCAGAGTGTTGCCGAAACACAGAAATTGCATCGGGATTGAAAACAACAGTCACCATGCGCACTTTCCTTCACAGGAGTAATGTCTCAAACAGTCTACGCTTTGATCGTTCCCTGGAAGACCAGTAATAGTTTCCGATGCACTTCTGGTGGCATTCTGTAATCTGTGGACTATCAGAGTGTTGATGAAACACAGAAATTTAATCGGGATTGAATACAACAGTCACCATGCGCACTTTCCTCCACAGTAGTAATGTCTCAAACAGACTAGGCTTTGATAGTTCCCTGGAAGACCAGTAGTAGTTTCCGATGCACATCTGGTGGCATTCTGTAATCTGTGGACTATCAGAGTGTTGCCGAAACACAGAAATTGCATCGGGATTGAAAACAACAGTCACCATGCGCACTTTCCTTCACAGGAGTAATGTCTCAAACAGTCTACGCTTTGATCGTTCCCTGGAAGACCAGTAATAGTTTCCGATGCACTTCTGGTGGCATTCTGTAATCTGTGGACTATCAGAGTGTTGATGAAACACAGAAATTTAATCGGGATTGATTACAACAGTCACCATGCGCACCTTCCTCCATGGGAGTAATGTCCTAAAGCGTTTGCGCTTTGATCGTTCCCTCGATGACCAGTAGTAGTTTCCGATGCACATCTGGAGGCATTCTGTAATCTGTGGTCTATCAGAGTGTAGATGAAACAAAGAAATTGCATCGGGATTGAATATAACAGTCACCATGCGCACTTTCCTCCATGTTAGTAATGTCTCAAACAGTCTACGCTTTGATCGTTCCCTGGAAGACCAGTGGTAGTTTCAATGCACATCTGGAGGCATTCTGTAATCTGTGGACCTTCAAGGTGTTGATGAAACACAGATATTGCATCGGGATTGAATACAACAGTCACCATGCGCACGTACCTTCATGTTAGTAATGTCTCGAACAGTCTACGTTTTGATCGTTCCCTGGAAGCCAGTGGTAGTTTCCAATGCACATCTGGAGGCATTCTGTAATCAGTGGACTATCAGAGTGTTTATGAAACCCAGAAATTGCATCGGGATTGAATACAACAGTCACCATGCGCACATTCCACCACGGAAGTAATGTCTCAAACAGTCTGTGCTTTGATCGTTCCCTGGAAGACCAGTAGTGGTTTCCGATGCACATCTGGTGGCATTCTGTAATCTGTGGACTATCTGAGTGT
The DNA here is from genome assembly GCF_023897955.1 of Schistocerca gregaria. NCBI lineage: Eukaryota > Metazoa > Arthropoda > Insecta > Orthoptera > Acrididae > Schistocerca > Schistocerca gregaria. Next base: position 20,479,845 of record NC_064929.1, on the reverse strand, counting down.
TGACGAAACGCAGAAATTGCTTCGGGATTGAATACAACAGTCACCATGCGCACTCTCCTCCATCGGAGTAACGTCTCAAACAGTCCACGCTTTGATCGTTCCCTGGAAGACCAGTAGTGGTTTCCGATGCACATCTGGAGGCATTCTGAAATCTGTGGACTAACTGAGTGTTGATGAAATACACAAATTGCATCGGGATTGAATACAACAATCACCATGCGCACCTTCCTCCATGGGAGTAATGTCTCAAAGAGTTTACGCTTTGATTATTCCCTGGAAGACAAGTGGTAGTTTCCGATGCACATCCGGAGGCATTCTGTAATCTGTGGTCTATCAGAGTGTTGATGAAACACAGAAATTGCATCGGGATTGAACATAACAGTCACCGTGCGCACTTTCCTCCATGTTAGTAATGTCTCAAGCAGTCTACGCTTTGATCGTTCCCTGGAAGACCAGTGGTAGTTTCCAATGCACATCTGGAGGCATTCTGTAATCTGTGGACCTTCAAAGTGATGATGAAACACAGACATTGCATCGGGATCGAATGCAACAGTCACCATGCGCACTTGCCTCCACAGGAGTAATGTCTCAAACAGTCTATTCTTTGATCGTTCCCTAGAAGACCAGTAGTAGTTTCCGATGCACATCTGGTTTCATTCTGTAATCTGTTGACTATCAGAGTGTTGATGAAACACAGAAATTGCATCGGGATTGAATACAACAGTCACCATGCGCACTTTCCGCCACGGGAGTAGTGTCTCAAACAGTCTACGCTTTGATCGTTCCCTGGAAGACCAGTAGTAGTTTCCGATGCACATCTGGAGGCATTCAGTAATCTGTGGACCTTCAAAGTGTTGATGAAACACAGAAATTGCATCGGGATTGAATACAACAGTCGTCATGCGCACTTTCCTTCATGTTAGTAATGTCTCAAACAGTCTACGCTTTGATCGTTCCCTGCAAGACTAGTGGTAGTTTCCAATGCACATCTGGAGGCATTCTGTAGTCTGTGGACTATCGGAGTGTTGATGAAACACAGAAATTGCATCGGGATTGAATACAACTGTCACCATGCCCACTTTCCTCAATATGAGTAACGTCTGTATTAACCTACGCTTTGATCGTTCCCTGGAAGACCAGTCGTAGTTTCCGATGCACATCTGGAGACATTCTGTAATCTGTGGACTATCAGAGTGTTGATGACACACAGAAATTGCATCGGGATTGAATACAACAGTCACCATGCGCACTCTCCTCCATGGGAGTAATTTCTGAAACAGTCTACGCTTTGATCGTTCCCTGGAAGACCAGTAGTAGTTTCCGATGCACATCTTGAGGCATTCTGAAATCTGTGGACTATTAGCGTGTTGATGAAACACAGAAATTGCATCGGTGATGAAAACAACAGTCACCATGGGCACTTTTTCTCCATGGGAGTATTGTCTCTAACAGTCTACGCTTGGATCGTTCCCAGGAAGACCAGTAGAAGTTTCTGATGCACATCTGGAGGCATTCTGTAATCAGTGGACTATCAGAGTGTTGATGAAACACAGAAATTGCATCGGGCTTGATTACAACAGTCACCATGCGCACTTTCCTCCACATTAGTAATGTCTCAAACTGTCGACGCTCTGGTCGTTCCCTCGATGACCAATAGTAGTTTCCGATGCACATCTGGTGGCATTCTGTAATATGTGGACTATCAGAGTGTTGATGAAACACAGAAATTGCATCGGGATTGAAAACAACAGTCACCATGCGCACTTTCCTTCACAGGAGTAATGTCTCAAACAGTCTACGTTTTGATCGTTCCCTGGAAGACCAGTAGTAGTTACCGATGCACATCTGGTGGCATTCTGAAACCTGTGGACTACCAGGCTGTTGATGAAACACAGAAATTGCATCGGGATTGAATACAACAGTCACCATGCGCACTTTCCTCCACAGGAGTAATGTCTCAAACAGACTAGGCTTTGATAGTTCCCTGGAAGACCGGTAGTAGTTTCCGATGCACATCTGGTGGCATTCTGTAATCTGTGGTTTATCAGAGTGTTGCCGAAACACAGAAATTGCATCGGGATTGAAAACAACAGTCACCATGCGCACTTTCCTTCGCAGGAGTAATGTCTCAAACAGTCTACGCTTTGATCGTTCCCTGGAAGACCGGTAATAGTTTCCGATGCACTTCTGGTGGCATTCTGTAATCTGTGGACTATCAGAGTGTTGATGAAACACAGAAATTTAATCGGGATTGATTACAACAGTCACCATGCGCACCTTCCTCCATGGGAGTAATGTCCTAAAGCGTTTGCGCTTTGATCGTTCCCTCGATTACCAGTAGTAGTTTCCGATGCACATCTGGAGGCATTCTGTAATCTGTGGTCTATCAGAGTGTAGATGAAACAAAGAAATTGCATCGGGATTGAATATAACAGTCACCATGCGCACTTTCCTCCATGTTAGTAATGTCTCAAACAGTCTACGCTTTGATCGTTCCCTGGAAGACCAGTGGTAGTTTCAATGCACATCTGGAGGCATTCTGTAATCTGTGGACCTTCAAGGTGTTGATGAAACACAGATATTGCATCGGGATTGAATACAACAGTCACCATGCGCACGTACCTTCATGTTAGTAATGTCTCGAACAGTCTACGTTTTGATCGTTCCCTGGAAGCCAGTGGTAGTTTCCAATGCACATCTGGAGGCATTCTGTAATCAGTGGACTATCAGAGTGTTTATGAAACCCAGAAATTGCATCGGGATTGAATACAACAGTCACCATGCGCACATTCCACCACGGAAGTAATGTCTCAAACAGTCTGTGCTTTGATCGTTCCCTGGAAGACCAGTAGTGGTTTCCGATGCACATCTGGTGGCATTCTGTAATCTGTGGACTATCTGAGTGTTGACGAAACGCAGAAATTGCTTCGGGATTGAATACAACAGTCACCATGCGCACTCTCCTCCATCGGAGTAACGTCTCAAACAGTCCACGCTTTGATCGTTCCCTGGAAGACCAGTAGTGGTTTCCGATGCACATCTGGAGGCATTCTGAAATCTGTGGACTAACTGAGTGTTGATGAAACACAGAAACATCATCGGGATTGAATATAAAAGTCACCATGCGCACTTTATTCCAAGGGAGTAATGTCTCTAACAGTCTACGCTTGGATCGTTCCCAGGAAGACCAGTAGTAGTTTCCGATGCACATCTGGAGGCATTCTGTAATCTGTGGAGTACCAGAGAGTTGATGAAACACAGAAATTGCATCGGGATTGAATACAACAGTCACCATGCGCACTTTCCTCCATGAGAGTAATGTCTCAAAGAGTTTACGCTTTGATTGTTCCCTGGAAGACCAGTAGTAGTTTCCGATGCACATCTGGAGGCATTCTATAATCTGTGGAGCATCAGAGTGTTGATGAAACACAGAAATTGCATCGGGATTGAATACAACAGTTACCATGAGCACCTTCCTCCATAGGAGTAATGTCTCAAAGAGCTTACGCTTTGATCGTTCCCTGGAAGAGCAGTGGTAGTTTCCAATGCACATCTGGAGGCATTCTGTAGTCTGTGGACTATCGGAGTGTTGATGAGACACAGATATTGCATCGGGATTGAATACAACAGTAACCATGCGCACTTTCCTCAATATGAGTAACGTCTGTAACAGTATACGCTTTGATCGTTCCCTAGAAGACCAGTAGTAGTTTCCGATGCACATCTGGAGGCATTCAGTAATCTGTGGACCTTCAAAGTGTTGATGAAACACAGAAATTGCATCGGGCTTGATTACAACAGTAATCATGCGCACTTTCCTTCATGTTAGTAATGTCTCAAACAGTCTACGCTTTGATCGTTCCCTGGAAGACCAGTGGTAGTTTCCAATGCACATCTGGAGGCATTCTGTAGTCTGTGGACTATCGGAGTGTTGATGAAACACAGAAATTGCATCGGGATTGAATACAACTGTCACCATGCCCACTTTCCTCAATATGAGTAACGTCTGTATTAACCTACGCTTTGATCGTTCCCTGGAAGACCAGTCGTAGTTTCCGATGCACATCTGGAGGCATTCTGTAATCTGTGGACTATCAGAGTGTTGATGAAACACAGAAGTTTAATCGGGATTGAATACAACAGTCACCATGCGCACCTTCCTCCATGGGAGTAATGTCTCAAAGAGTTTACGCTTTGATCGTTCCCTGGAAGACCAGTAGTAGTTTGTGATGCACTTCTGGAGGCATTCTGTAATCAGTGGACTATCAGAGTGTTGATGAAACACAGAAATTGCATCGGGCTTGATTACAACAGTCACCATGCGCACTTTCCTCCACAGGAGTAATGTCTCAAACTGTCGACGCTCTGGTCGTTCCCTCGATGACCAGTAGTAGTTTCCGATGCACATCTGGTGGCATTCTGTAATATGTGGACTATCAGAGTGTTGATGAAACACAGAAATTGCATCGGGATTGAAAACAACAGTCACCATGCGCACTTTCCTTCACAGGAGTAATGTCTCAAACAGTCTACGCTTTGATCGTTCCCTGGAAGACCAGTAGTAGTTACCGATGCACATCTGGTGGCATTCTGAAACCTGTGGACTACCAGGCTGTTGATGAAACACAGAAATTGCATCGGGATTGAATACAACAGTCACCATGCGCACTTTCCTCCACAGGAGTAATGTCTCAAACAGACTAGGCTTTGATAGTTCCCTGGAAGACCAGTAGTAGTTTCCGATGCACATCTGGTGGCATTCTGTAACCTATGGACTATCAGAGTGTTGACGAAACACAGAAATTGCATCGGGATTGAAAACAACAGTAACCATGCGCACTTTCCTTCACAGGAGTAATGTCTCAAACAGTCTACGCTTTGATCGTTCCCTCGATGACCAGTAGTAGTTTCCGATGCACATCTGGAGGCATTCTGTAATCTGTGGTCTATCAGAGTGTGGATGAAACACAGAAATTGCATCGGGATTGAATATAACTGTCACCATGCGCACTTTCCTCCATGTTAGTAATGTCTCAAACAGTCTACGCTTTGATCGTTCCCTGGAAGACCAGTGGTAGTTTCAATGCACATCTGGAGGCATTCTGTAATCTGTGGACCTTCAAGGTGTCGATGAAACACAGATATTGCATCGGGATTGAATACAACAGTCACCATGCGCACTTACCTTCATGTTAGTAATGTCTCGAACAGTCTACGTTTTGATCGTTCCCTGGAAGACCAGTGGTAGTTTCCAATGCACATCTCGAGGCATTCTGTAATCAGTGGACTATCAGAGTGTTGATGAAACCCAGAAATTGCATCGGGATAGAATACAACAGTCACCATGCGCACATTCCACCACGGAAGTAATGTCTCAAACAGTCTGTGCTTTGATCGTTCCCTGGAAAACCAGTAGTGGTTTCCGATGCACATCTGGTTTCATTCTGTAATCTGTTGACTATCAGAGTGTTGATGAAACACAGAAATTGCATCGGGATTGAATACAACAGTCACCATGCGCACTTTCCGCCACGGGAGTAGTGTCTCAAACAGTCTACGCTTTGATCGTTCCCTGGAAGACCAGTAGTAGTTTCCGATGCACATCTGGAGGCATTCAGTAATCTGTGGACCTTCAAAGTGTTGATGAAACACAGAAATTGCATCGGGATTGAATACAACAGTCGTCATGCGCACTTTCCTTCATGTTAGTAATGTCTCAAACAGTCTACGCTTTGATCGTTCCCTGCAAGACTAGTGGTAGTTTCCAATGCACATCTGGAGGCATTCTGTAGTCTGTGGACTATCGGAGTGTTGATGAAACACAGAAATTGCATCGGGATTGAATACAACTGTCACCATGCCCACTTTCCTCAATATGAGTAACGTCTGTATTAACCTACGCTTTGATCGTTCCCTGGAAGACCAGTCGTAGTTTCCGATGCACATCTGGAGACATTCTGTAATCTGTGGACTATCAGAGTGTTGATGACACACAGAAATTGCATCGGGATTGAATACAACAGTCACCATGCGCACTCTCCTCCATGGGAGTAATTTCTGAAACAGTCTACGCTTTGATCGTTCCCTGGAAGACCAGTAGTAGCTTCCGATGCACATCTTGAGGCATTCTGAAATCTGTGGACTATTAGCGTGTTGATGAAACACAGAAATTGCATCGGTGATGAAAACAACAGTCACCATGGGCACTTTTTCTCCATGGGAGTATTGTCTCTAACAGTCTACGCTTGGATCGTTCCCAGGAAGACCAGTAGAAGTTTCTGATGCACATCTGGAGGCATTCTGTAATCAGTGGACTATCAGAGTGTTGATGAAACACAGAAATTGCATCGGGCTTGATTACAACAGTCACCATGCGCACTTTCCTCCACATTAGTAATGTCTCAAACTGTCGACACTCTGGTCGTTCCCTCGATGACCAATAGTAGTTTCCGATGCACATCTGGTGGCATTCTGTAATATGTGGACTATCAGAGTGTTGATGAAACACAGAAATTGCATCGGGATTGAAAACAACAGTCACCATGCGCACTTTCCTTCACAGGAGTAATGTCTCAAACAGTCTACGCTTTGATCGTTCCCTGGAAGACCAGTAGTAGTTACCGATGCACATCTGGTGGCATTCTGAAACCTGTGGACTACCAGGCTGTTGATGAAACACAGAAATTGCATCGGGATTGAATACAACAGTCACCATGCGCACTTTCCTCCACAGGAGTAATGTCTCAAACAGACTAGGCTTTGATAGTTCCCTGGAAGACCAGTAGTAGTTTCCGATGCACATCTGGTGGCATTCTGTAATCTGTGGTTTATCAGAGTGTTGCCGAAACACAGAAATTGCATCGGGATTGAAAACAACAGTCACCATGCGCACTTTCCTTCACAGGAGTAATGTCTCAAACAGTCTACGCTTTGATCGTTCCCTGGAAGACCAGTAATAGTTTCCGATGCACTTCTGGTGGCATTCTGTAATCTGTGGACTATCAGAGTGTTGATGAAACACAGAAATTTAATCGGGATTGATTACAACAGTCACCATGCGCACCTTCCTCCATGGGAGTAATGTCCTAAAGCGTTTGCGCTTTGATCGTTCCCTCGATTACCAGTAGTAGTTTCCGATGCACATCTGGAGGCATTCTGTAATCTGTGGTCTATCAGAGTGTAGATGAAACAAAGAAATTGCATCGGGATTGAATATAACAGTCACCATGCGCACTTTCCTCCATGTTAGTAATGTCTCAAACAGTCTACGCTTTGATCGTTCCCTGGAAGACCAGTGGTAGTTTCAATGCACATCTGGAGGCATTCTGTAATCTGTGGACCTTCAAGGTGTTGATGAAACACAGATATTGCATCGGGATTGAATACAACAGTCACCATGCGCACGTACCTTCATGTTAGTAATGTCTCGAACAGTCTACGTTTTGATCGTTCCCTGGAAGCCAGTGGTAGTTTCCAATGCACATCTGGAGGCATTCTGTAATCAGTGGACTATCAGAGTGTTTATGAAACCCAGAAATTGCATCGGGATTGAATACAACAGTCACCATGCGCACATTCCACCACGGAAGTAATGTCTCAAACAGTCTGTGCTTTGATCGTTCCCTGGAAGACCAGTAGTGGTTTCCGATGCACATCTGGTGGCATTCTGTAATCTGTGGACTATCTGAGTGTTGACGAAACGCAGAAATTGCTTCGGGATTGAATACAACAGTCACCATGCGCACTCTCCTCCATCGGAGTAACGTCTCAAACAGTCCACGCTTTGATCGTTCCCTGGAAGACCAGTAGTGGTTTCCGATGCACATCTGGAGGCATTCTGAAATCTGTGGACTAACTGAGTGTTGATGAAACACAGAAACATCATCGGGATTGAATATAAAAGTCACCATGCGCACTTTATTCCAAGGGAGTAATGTCTCTAACAGTCTACGCTTGGATCGTTCCCAGGAAGACCAGTAGTAGTTTCCGATGCACATCTGGAGGCATTCTGTAATCTGTGGAGTACCAGAGAGTTGATGAAACACAGAAATTGCATCGGGATTGAATATAACATTCACCTTGCGCACTTTCCTCCATGAGAGTAATGTCTCAAAGAGTTTACGCTTTGATTGTTCCCTGGAAGACCAGTAGTAGTTTCCGATGCACATCTGGAGGCATTCTATAATCTGTGGAGCATCAGAGTGTTGATGAAACACAGAAATTGCATCGGGATTGAATACAACAGTTACCATGAGCACCTTCCTCCATAGGAGTAATGTCTCAAAGAGCTTACGCTTTGATCGTTCCCTGGAAGAGCAGTGGTAGTTTCCAATGCACATCTGGAGGCATTCTGTAGTCTGTGGACTATCGGAGTGTTGATGAGACACAGAAATTGCATCGGGATTGAATACAACAGTAACCATGCGCACTTTCCTCAATATGAGTAACGTCTGTAACAGTATACGCTTTGATCGTTCCCTAGAAGACCAGTAGTAGTTTCCGATGCACATCTGGTGGCAATCTGTAATCTGTTGACTATCAGAGTGTTGATGAAACACAGAAATGGATCGGGATTGAATACAACAGTCACCATGCGCACTTTCCTCCACGGGAGTAGTGTCTCAAACAGTCTACGCTTTGATCGTTCCCTGGAAGACCAGTAGTAGTTTCCGATGCACATCTGGAGGCATTCAGTAATCTGTGGACATTCAAAGTGTTGATGAAACACAGAAATTGCATCGGGCTTGATTACAACAGTAATCATGCGCACTTTCCTTCATGTTAGTAATGTCTCAAACAGTCTACGCTTTGATCGTTCCCTGGAAGACCAGTGGTAGTTTCCAATGCACATCTGGAGGCATTCTGTAGTCTGTGGACTATCGGAGTGTTGATGAAACACAGAAATTGCATCGGGATTGAATACAACTGTCACCATGCCCACTTTCCTCAATATGAGTAACGTCTGTATTTACCTACGCTTTGATCGTTCCCTGGAAGACCAGTCGTAGTTTCCGATGCACATCTGGAGGCATTCTGTAATCTGTGGACTATCAGAGTGTTGATGAAACACAGAAGTTTAATCGGGATTGAATACAACAGTCACCATGCGCACCTTCCTCCATGGGAGTAATGTCTCAAAGAGTTTACGCTTTGATCGTTCCCTGGAAGACCAGTAGTAGTTTGTGATGCACTTCTGGAGGCATTCTGTAATCAGTGGACTATCAGAGTGTTGATGAAACACAGAAATTGCATCGGGCTTGATTACAACAGTCACCATGCGCACTTTCCTCCACAGGAGTAATGTCTCAAACTGTCGACGCTCTGGTCGTTCCCTCGATGACCAGTAGTAGTTTCCGATGCACATCTGGTGGCATTCTGTAATATGTGGACTATCAGAGTGTTGATGAAACACAGAAATTGCATCGGGATTGAAAACAACAGTCACCATGCGCACTTTCCTTCACAGGAGTAATGTCTCAAACAGTCTACGCTTTGATCGTTCCCTGGAAGACCAGTAGTAGTTACCGATGCACATCTGGTGGCATTCTGAAACCTGTGGACTACCAGGCTGTTGATGAAACACAGAAATTGCATCGGGATTGAATACAACAGTCACCATGCGCACTTTCCTCCACAGGAGTAATGTCTCAAACAGACTAGGCTTTGATAGTTCCCTGGAAGACCAGTAGTAGTTTCCGATGCACATCTGGTAGCATTCTGTAACCTATGGACTATCAGAGTGTTGACGAAACACAGAAATTGCATCGGGATTGAAAACAACAGTAACCATGCGCACTTTCCTCCATGGGAGTAATGTCTGAAACAGTCTACGCTTTGATCGTTCCCTGGAAGACCAGTAGTAGTTTCCGATGCACATCTGGAGGCATTCTGTAATCTGTGGTCTATCAGAGTGTGGATGAAACACAGAAATTGCATCGGGATTGAATATAACTGTCACCATGCGCACTTTCCTCCATGTTAGTAATGTCTCAAACAGTCTACGCTTTGATCGTTCCCTGGAAGACCTGTGGTAGTTTCAATGCACATCTGGAGGCATTCTGTAATCTGTGGACCTTCAAGGTGTTGATGAAACACAGATATTGCATCGGGATTGAATACAACAGTCACCATGCGCACTTACCTTCATGTTAGTAATGTCTCGAACAGTCTACGTTTTGATCGTTCCCTGGAAGACCAGTGGTAGTTTCCAATGCACATCTCGAGGCATTCTGTAATCAGTGGACTATCAGAGTGTTGATGAAACCCAGAAATTGCATCGGGATAGAATACAACAGTCACCATGCGCACATTCCACCACGGAAGTAATGTCTCAAACAGTCTGTGCTTTGATCGTTCCCTGGAAGACCAGTAGTGGTTTGCGATGCACATCTGGTGGCATTCTGTAATCTGTGGACTATCTGAGTGTTGACGAAACTCAGAAATTGCATCGGGATAGAATACAACAGTCACCATGCGCACATTCCACCACGGAAGTAATGTCTCAAACAGTCTGTGCTTTGATCGTTCCCTGGAAGACCAGTAGTGGTTTCCGATGCACATCTGGTGGCATTCTGTAATCTGTGGACTATCTGAGTGTTGACGAAACTCAGAAATTGCATCGGGATTGAATACAACAGTCACCATGCGCACTCCCCTCCATCGGAGTAACGTCTCAAACAGTCCACGCTTTGATCGTTCCCTGGAAGACCAGTAGTGGTTTCCGATGCACATCTGGAGGCATTCTGAAATCTGTGGACTAACTGAGTGTTGATGAAACACAGAAACATCATCGGGATTGAATATAAAAGTCACCATGCGCACTTTATTCCATGGGAGTAATGTCTCTAACAGTCTACGCTTGGATCGTTCCCAGGAAGACCAGTAGTAGTTTCCGATGCACATCTGGAGGCATTGCGTAATCTGTGGAGTACCAGAGTGTTGATGAAACACAGAAATTGCATCGGGATTGAATACAACAGTCACCATGCGCACTTTCCTCCATGAGAGTAATGTCTCAAAGAGTTTACGCTTTGATTGTTCCCTGGAAGACCAGTAGTAGTTTCCGATGCACATCTGGAGGCATTCTGTAATCTGTGGAGCATCAGAGTGTTGGTGAAACACAGAAATTGCATCGGGATTGAATACAACAGTTACCATGCGCACCTTCCTCCATAGGAGTAATGTCTCAAAGAGTTTACGCTTTGATCGTTCCCTGGAAGACCAGTGGTAGATTCCGATGCACATCTGGAGGCATTCTGAAAACTGTGGACTATCAGATTGTTGATGAAACACAGAATTAGCATCGGGATTGAATACAACAGTCACCATGAGCACTTTCCTCCATGGGAATAATGTCTCTAACGGTCTACGCTTTGATCGCTCCCTGGAGTCCAGTAGTAGTTTCCGATGCACATCCGGTGGCATTCTGAAACCTGTGGACTACCAGACTGTTGATGAAACACAGAAATTGCATCGGGATTGAATACAACAGTCACCATGCGCACTTTCCTCCACAGGAGTAATGTCTCAAACAGACTAGGCTTTGATAGTTCCCTGGAAGACCAGTAGTGGTTTCCTATGCACATCTATAGGCATTCTGTAATCTGTGGACCTTCAAAGTGTTGATGAAACACTGATATTTCATCGGGATTGAATACAACAGTCACCATGCGCACTTTCCTAAACCGGAGTAATGTCTCAAACAGTCTATGCTTTGATCGTTCCCTGAAAGACCAGTGGTAGTTTCCGATGCACATCTGGTGGCTTTCTGTAATCTGTGGACTATCAGAGTGTTGACGAAACACATAAATTGCATCGGGATTGAAAACAACAGTCACCAAGGGCACTTTCCTCCACAGGAGTAATGTCTCAAACTGTCTACGCTTTGATCGTTCCCTGGAAGACCAGTAGTAGTTTCCGATGCACTTCTGGTGGCATTCTGTAATCTGTGGACTATCAGAGTGTTGATGAAACACAGAAATTTAATAGGGATTGATTACAACAGTCACCATGCGCCCCTTCCTGCATGGGAGTAATGTCTGAAAGGGTTTGCGCTTTGATCGTTCCCTGGAAGAGCAGTAGTAGTTTCCGATGCACAACTGGAGGCATTTTGTAATCTGTGGTCTATCACAGTGTTGATGGAACACAGGAATTGCATCGTGATTGAATACAACAGTCACTATGCGACTCTCCGCCACAGGAGTAATGTCTCAAAGAGTCTAAGCTTTGATCGTTCCCTGGAAGACCAGTAGTAGTTTCCGATGCACATCTGGTAGCATTCTGTAATCTGTGGACTATCAGAGTGTTGACGGAACACAGAAATTGCATCGGGATTGAATACAACAGTCACCATGCCCACTTTCCTCCACAGGAGTAATGACTCAAACAGTCTACGCTTTGATCGTTCCCTGGAAGACCAGTAGTAGTTTCCAAAGCTCATCTGGAGGCATTCTGTAACCTGTGGACTATCAGAGTGTTAATAAAACACAGAAATTTCATCGGGATTGAATACAACAGTCACCATGCCCACTTTCCTCCATGGGAGTAATGTCTCAAACAGTCTACGCTTTGATCGTTCCCTGGAAAACCAGTAGTAGTTTCCGATGCACATCTGGAGGCATTCTGTAATCTGTGGACTATCAGAGTGTTGATGAATCACAGAAATTGCATCGGGATTGAATACAACAGGCACCATGCGCACTTTCCTCCACGGGAGTAATGTCTCAAACAGTCTACGCTTTGATCGCTCCCTGGAAGACCAGTAGTAGCTTCAATGCACATCTGGAGGCAATCTGTACTCTGTGGACTTTCAGAGTTTTGATGAAAATCAGAAAGTGCATCGGGATTGAATACAACAGTCACCATGCGCACTTTCCTCCACGGAAGTAATGTCTCAAACTGTCTACGCTTTGATCGTTCCCTGGAAGACCAGTGGTAGATTCCGATGCACATCTGGAGGCATTCTGTAATCTGTGGACTATCAGGGTGTTGATGAAACACAGAAATTGCATCGGGACTGAATACAACAGTCACCATGCGCACTTTCCTCCACGGGAGTAATGTCTCAAACAGTCTACGCTTGGATCGTTCCCAGGAAGACCAGTAGTAGTTTCCGATGCACATCTGGAGGCATTCTGTAATCTGTGGACTATCAGAGTGTTGATGAGACACAGAAATTGCATCGGGATTTAATACAACAGTCACCATGCGCACTTTCCTCCACGGGAGTATTGTCCAAAAAGTCCACACTTTGATCGTTCCCTCGATGACCAGTAGTAGTTTCCGATGCACATCTGGTGGCATTCTGTAATCTGTGGACTATCAGAGAGTTGATGAAACACAGAAATTGCATCGGGATTGAATACAACAGTCACCATGCGCACTTTCCTCTACGGGAAGTATGTCTCAAACCGTCTACGCTTTGATCGTTCCCTGGAAGAGCAGTAGCAGTTTCCGATGCACATCTGGAAGCATTCTGTAATCTGTGGACTATCAGAGTGTTGATGAAAATCAGAAAGTGCATCGGGATTGAATACAACAGTCACCATGCGCACTTTCCTCCACGGAAGTAATGTCTCAAACTGTCTACGCTTTGATCGTTCCCTGGAAGACCAGTGGTAGATTCCGATGCACATCTGGAGGCATTCTGAAAACTGTGGACTATCAGATTGTTGATGAAACACAGAATTAGCATCGGGATTGAATACAACAGTCACCATGAGCACTTTCCTCCATGGGAATAATGTCTCTAACGGTCTACGCTTTGATCGCTCCCTGGAGTCCAGTAGTAGTTTCCGATGCACATCCGGTGGCATTCTGAAACCTGTGGACTACCAGACTGTTGATGAAACACAGAAATTGCATCGGGATTGAATACAACAGTCACCATGCGCACTTTCCTCCACAGGAGTAATGTCTCAAACAGACTAGGCTTTGATAGTTCCCTGGAAGACCAGTAGTGGTTTCCTATGCACATCTATAGGCATTCTGTAATCTGTGGACCTTCAAAGTGTTGATGAAACACTGATATTTCATCGGGATTGAATACAACAGTCACCATGCGCACTTTCCTAAACCGGAGTAATGTCTCAAACAGTCTATGCTTTGATCGTTCCCTGAAAGACCAGTGGTAGTTTCCGATGCACATCTGGTGGCTTTCTGTAATCTGTGGACTATCAGAGTGTTGACGAAACACATAAATTGCATCGGGATTGAAAACAACAGTCACCAAGGGCACTTTCCTCCACAGGAGTAATGTCTCAAACTGTCTACGCTTTGATCGTTCCCTGGAAGACCAGTAGTAGTTTCCGATGCACTTCTGTTGGCATTCTGTAATCTGTGGACTATCAGAGTGTTGATGAAACACAGAAATTTAATCGGGATTGATTACAACAGTCACCATGCGCCCCTTCCTGCATGGGAGTAATGTCTGAAAGGGTTTGCGCTTTGATCGTTCCCTGGAAGAGCAGTAGTAGTTTCCGATGCACAACTGGAGGCATTTTGTAATCTGTGGTCTATCACAGTGTTGATGGAACACAGGAATTGCATCGTGATTGAATACAACAGTCACCATGCGACTCTCCGCCACAGGAGTAATGTCTCAAAGAGTCTAAGCTTTGATCGTTCCCTGGAAGACCAGTAGTAGTTTCCGATGCACATCTGGTAGCATTCTGTAATCTGTGGACTATCAGAGTGTTGACGGAACACAGAAATTGCATCGGGATTGAATACAACAGTCACCATGCGCACTTTCCTCCACAGGAGTAATGACTCAAACAGTCTACGCTTTGATCGTTCCCTGGAAGACCAGTAGTAGTTTCCAAAGCTCATCTGGAGGCATTCTGTAACCTGTGGACTATCAGAGTGTTAATAAAACACAGAAATTTCATCGGGATTGAATACAACAGTCACCATGCGCACTTTCCGCCATGGGAGTAATTTCTCAAACAGTCTACGCTTTGATCGTTCCCTGGAAAACCAGTAGTAGTTTCCGATGCACATCTGGAGGCATTCTGTAATCTGTGGACTATCAGAGTGTTGATGAATCACAGAAATTGCATCGGGATTGAATACAACAGGCACCATGCGCACTTTCCTCCACGGGAGTAATGTCTCAAACAGTCTACGCTTTGATCGCTCCCTGGAAGACCAGTAGTAGCTTCAATGCACATCTGGAGGCAATCTGTACTCTGTGGACTTTCAGAGTTTTGATGAAAATCAGAAAGTGCATCGGGATTGAATACAACAGTCACCATGCGCACTTTCCTCCACGGAAGTAATGTCTCAAACTGTCTACGCTTTGATCGTTCCCTGGAAGACCAGTGGTAGATTCCGATGCACATCTGGAGGCATTCTGTAATCTGTGGACTATCAGGGTGTTGATGAAACACAGAAATTGCATCGGGACTGAATACAACAGTCACCATGCGCACTTTCCTCCACGGGAGTAATGTCTCAAACAGTCTACGCTTGGATCGTTCCCAGGAAGACCAGTAGTAGTTTCCGATGCACATCTGAAGGCATTCTGTAATCTGTGGACTATCAGAGTGTTGATGAGACACAGAAATTGCATCGGGATTTAATACAACAGTCACCATGCGCACTTTCCTCCACGGGAGTATTGTCCAAAAAGTCCACACTTTGATCGTTCCCTCGATGACCAGTAGTAGTTTCCGATGCACATCTGGTGGCATTCTGTAATCTGTGGACTATCAGAGAGTTGATGAAACACAGAAATTGCATCGGGATTGAATACAACAGTCACCATGCGCACTTTCCTCTACGGGAAGTATGTCTCAAACCGTCTACGCTTTGATCGTTCCCTGGAAGACCAGTAGTAGCTTCCGATGCACATCTGGTGGCATTCTGTAATCTGTGGACTATCAGAGTGTTGATGAAACACAGAAATTGCATCGGGATTGAACACAACAGTCACCATGGGCACTTTCCTCCACGGAGTAATGTCTCAAACAGTCTACGTTTTGATCGTACCCTGGAAGACCAGTAGTAGTTTCCGATGCACATCTGGTGGCTATCTGAAACCTGTGGACTACCAGACTGTTGATGAAACACAGAAATTGCATCGGGATTGAATACAACAGTCACCATGCACACTTTCCTCCACAGGAGTAATGTCTCAAACAGACTAGGCTTTGATAGTTCCCTGGAAGACCAGTAGTAGTTTCCTATGCACATCTATAGGCATTCTGTAATCTGTGGACCTTCAAAGTGTTGATGAAACACTGATATTGCATCGGGATTGAATACAACAGTCACCATGCGCTCTTTCATCCACCGGAGTAATGTCTCAAACAGTCTATGCTTTGATCGTTCCCTGGAAGACGAGTAGTAATTTCCGATGCACTTCTGGTGGCATTCTGTAATCTGTGGACTATCAGAGTGTTGATGAAACACAGAAATTTAATCGGGACTGATTACAACAGTCACCATGCGCCCCTTCCTCCATGGGAGTAATGTCTGAAAGAGTTTGCGCTTTGATCGTTCCCTGGAGGACGAGTAGTAGTTTCCGATGCACAACTGGAGGCATTCTGTAACCTGTGGTCTATCAGAGTGTTGATGAAACACAGAAATTGCATCGGGATTGAATATAACAGTCACCATGCGCACTTTACTCCAAGTTAGCAATGTCTCAAACAGTCTACGCTTTGAACTTTCCCTGGAAGACCATTGGTAATTTCCAATGCACATCTGGATTCATTTTGTAATCTGTGGACCTTCAAGGTGTTGATGAAACACAGATATTGCATCGGGATTGAATACAACAGTTACCATGCGCACTCTCCTCCATGGGAGTAATGTCTCAAAGAGTTTACGCTTTGATCTTTCCCTCGAAGACCAGTAGCAGTTTCCGATGCACATCTGGAGGCATTCTGTAATCTGTGGACTATCAGACTGTTGATGAAACACAGAAATTTAATCGGGATTGATTACAACAGTCACCATGCGCCCCTTCATCCATGGGAGTAATGTCTGAAAGAGTTTGCGCTTTGATCGTTCCCTGGAAGACCAGTAGTAGCTTCCGATGCACAACTGGAGGCATTCTGTAATCTGTGGTCTATCAGAGTGTTGATGAAACACAGGAATTGCATCGGGATTGAATACAACAGTCACCATGCGACTCTCCGCCACAGGAGTAATGTCTCAAAGAGTCTATGCTTTGATCGTTCCCTGGAAGACCAGCAGTAGTTTCCGATGCACATCTGGTGGCATTCTGTAATCTATGGACTATGAGAGTGTTGACGAAACACAGGAATTGCATCGGGATTGAATACAACAGTCACCAAGGGCACTTTCCTCCACAGGAGTAATGTCTCAAACTGTCTACGCTTTGATCGTTCCCTGGAAGACCAGTAGTAGTTTCCGATGCACTTCTGGTGGCATTCTGTAATCTGTGGACTATCAGAGTGTTGATGAAACACAGATATTTAATCGGGATTGATTACAACAGTCACCATGCGCCCCTTCCTGCATGTTAGTAATGTCTGAAAGGGTTTGCGCTTTGATCGTTCCCTGGAAGAGCAGTAGTAGTTTCCGATGCACAACTGGAGGCATTTTGTAATCTGTGGTCTATCACAGTGTTGATGGAACACAGGAATTGCATCGTGATTGAATACAACAGTCACCATGCGACTCTCCGCCACAGGAGTAATGTCTCAAAGAGTCTAAGCTTTGATCGTTCCCTGGAAGACCAGTAGTAGTTTCCGATGCACATCTGGTAGCATTCTGTAATCTGTGGACTATCAGAGTGTTGACGGAACACAGACATTGCATCGGCATTGAATACAACAGTCACCATGCGCACTTTCCTCCACAGAAGTAATGACTCAAACAGTCTACGCTTTGATCGTTCCCTGGAAGACCAGTAGTAGTTTCCAAAGCTCATCTGGAGGCATTCTGTAACCTGTGGACTATCAGAGTGTTAATAAAACACAGAAATTTCATCGGGATTGAATACAACAGTCACCATGCGCACTTTCCTCCATGGGAGTAATGTCTCAAACAGTCTACGCTTTGATCGTTCCCTGGAAAACCAGTAGTAGTTTCCGATGCACATCTGGAGGCATTCTGTAATCTGTGGACTATCAGAGTGTTGATGAATCACAGAAATTGCATCGGGATTGAATACAACAGGCACCATGCGCACTTTCCTCCACGGGAGTAATGTCTCAAACAGTCTACGCTTTGATCGCTCCCTGGAAGACCAGTAGTAGCTTCAATGCACATCTGGAGGCAATCTGTACTCTGTGGACTTTCAGAGTTTTGATGAAAATCAGAAAGTGCATCGGGATTGAATACAACAGTCACCATGCGCACTTTCCTCCACGGAAGTAATGTCTCAAACTGTCTACGCTTTGATCGTTCCCTGGAAGACCAGTGGTAGATTCCGATGCACATCTGGAGGCATTCTGTAATCTGTGGACTATCAGGGTGTTGATGAAACACAGAAATTGCATCGGGACTGAATACAACAGTCACCATGCGCACTTTCCTCCACGGGAGTAATGTCTCAAACAGTCTACGCTTGGATCGTTCCCAGGAAGACCAGTAGTAGTTTCCGATGCACATCTGGAGGCATTCTGTAATCTGTGGACTATCAGAGTGTTGATGAGACACAGAAATTGCATCGGGATTTAATACAACAGTCACCATGCGCACTTTCCTCCACGGGAGTATTGTCCAAAAAGTCCACACTTTGATCGTTCCCTCGATGACCAGTAGTAGTTTCCGATGCACATCTGGTGGCATTCTGTAATCTGTGGACTATCAGAGAGTTGATGAAACACAGAAATTGCATCGGGATTGAATACAACAGTCACCATGCGCACTTTCCTCTACGGGAAGTATGTCTCAAACCGTCTACGCTTTGATCGTTCCCTGGAAGACCAGTAGTAGCTTCCGATGCACATCTGGTGGCATTCTGTAATCTGTGGACTATCAGAGTGTTGATGAAACACAGAAATTGCATCGGGATTGAACACAACAGTCACCATGGGCACTTTCCTCCACGGAGTAATGTCTCAAACAGTCTACGTTTTGATCGTACCCTGGAAAACCAGTAGTAGTTTCCGATGCACATCTGGTGGCTATCTGAAACCTGTGGACTACCAGACTGTTGATGAAACACAGAAATTGCATCGGGATTGAATACAACAGTCACCATGCACACTTTCCTCCACAGGAGTAATGTCTCAAACAGACTAGGCTTTGATAGTTCCCTGGAGGACCAGTAGTAGTTTCCTATGCACATCTATAGGCATTCTGTAATCTGTGGACCTTCAAAGTGTTGATGAAACACTGATATTGTATCGGGATTGAATACAACAGTCACCATGCGCTCTTTCATCCACCGGAGTAATGTCTCAAACAGTCTATGCTTTGATCGTTCCCTGGAAGACGAGTAGTAATTTCCGATGCACTTCTGGTGGCATTCTGTAATCTGTGGACTATCAGAGTGTTGATGAAACACAGAAATTTAATCGGGACTGATTACAACAGTCACCATGCGCCCCTTCCTCCATGGGAGTAATGTCTGAAAGAGTTTGCGCTTTGATCGTTCCCTGGAGGACGAGTAGTAGTTTCCGATGCACAACTGGAGGCATTCTGTAACCTGTGGTCTATCAGAGTGTTGATGAAACACAGAAATTGCATCGGGATTGAATATAACAGTCACCATGCGCACTTTCCTCCAAGTTAGCAATGTCTCAAACAGTCTACGCTTTGAACTTTCCCTGGAAGACCATTGGTAATTTCCAATGCACATCTGGATTCATTTTGTAATCTGTGGACCTTCAAGGTGTTGATGAAACACAGATATTGCATCGGGATTGAATACAACAGTTACCATGCGCACTCTCCTCCATGGGAGTAATGTCTCCAAGAGTTTACGCTTTGATCTTTCCCTCGAAGACCAGTAGCAGTTTCCGATGCACATCTGGAGGCATTCTGTAATCTGTGGACTATCAGACTGTTGATGAAACACAGAAATTTAATCGGGATTGATTACAACAGTCACCATGCGCCCCTTCATCCATGGGAGTAATGTCTGAAAGAGTTTGCGCTTTGATCGTTCCCTGGAAGACCAGTAGTAGCTTCCGATGCACAACTGGAGGCATTCTGTAATCTGTGGTCTATCAGAGAGTTGATGAAACACAGGAATTGCATCGGGATTGAATACAACAGTCACCATGCGACTCTCCGCCACAGGAGTAATGTCTCAAAGAGTCTATGCTTTGATCGTTCCCTGGAAGACCAGCAGTAGTTTCCGATGCACATCTGGTGGCATTCTGTAATCTATGGACTATGAGAGTGTTGACGAAACACAGGAATTGCATCGGGATTGAATACAACAGTCACCATGCGACTCTCCGCCACAGGAGTAATGTCTCAAAGAGTCTATGCTTTGATCGTTCCCTGGAAGACCAGTAGTAGTTTCCAAAGCACATCTGGAGGCATTCTGTAACCTGTGGACTATCAGAGTGTTAATAAAACACAGAAATTGCATCGGGAATGAATACAACAGTCACCATGCGCACTTTCCTCCACCGAAGTAATGTCTCAAACAGTCTACGCTTTGATCGTTCCCTGGCAGACTAGTAGTAGTTTCCGATGCACATCTGGACTCATTCTGTAATCTGTATACTATCAGAGTGTTGATGAAACACAGAAATTGCATCGGGATTGAATACAACAGTCGCCATGCGCACTTTCCTCCATGGGAGTAATGTCTCTAACGGTCTACGCTTTGATCGCTCAATGGAAGTCCAGTAGTAGTTTCCGATGCACGTCTGGTGGCATTCTGTAATCTGTGGACTATCAGGGTGTTGATGAGACACAGAAATTGCTTCGGGACTGAATACAACAGCCACCATGCGCACTTTCCTCCACGGGAGTAATGTCTCAAACAGTCTACGCTTGGATCGTTCCCAGGAAGACCAGTAGTAGTTTCCGATCCACATCTGGAGGCATTCTGTAATCTGTGGACTATCAGAGTATTGATGAGACACAGAAATTGCATCGGGATTTAATACAACAGTCACCATGCGCACTTTCCTCCACGGGAGTATTGTCTCAAAAAGTTCACACTTTGATCGTTCCCTCGATGACCAGTAGTAGTTTCCGATGCACATCTGGTGGCATTCTGTAATCTGTGGACTATCAGAGTATTGATGAAACACAGACATTGCATCGGGATTGAATACAACAGTCACCATGCGCACTTTCCTCTACGGGAAGTATGTCTCAAACAGTCTACGCTTTGATCGTTCCCTGGAAAGCCAGTAGTAGCTTCCGATGCACAACTGGAGGCATTCCGTAATCTGTGGACTATCAGAGTGTTGATGAAACACAGAAATTGCATCGGGATTGAACACAACAGTCACCATGGGCACTTTCCTCGACGGAGTAATGTCTCAAACAGTCTACGTTTTGATCGTACCCTGGAAGACCAGTAGTAGTTTCCGATGCACATCTGGTGGCTATTTGAAACCTGTGGACTACCAGACTGTTGATGAAACACAGAAATTGCATCGGGATTGGATACAACAGTCACCATGCACACTTTCCTCCACAGGAGTAATGTCTCAAACAGACTAGGCTTTGATAGTTCCCTGGAAGACCAGTAGTAGTTTCCTATGCACATCTATAGGCATTCTGTAATCTGTGGACCTTCAAAGTGTTGATGAAACACTGATATTGCATCGGGATTGAATACAACAGTCACCATGCGCTCTTTCCTCCACCGGAGTAATCTCTCAAACAGTCTATGCTTTAATCGTTCCCTGGAAGACCAGTAGTAATTTCCGATGCACTTCTGGTGGCATTCTGTAATCTGTGGACTATCAGAGTGTTGATGAAACACAGAAATTTAATCGGGACTGATTACAACAGTCACCATGCGCCCCTTCCTCCATGGGAGTAATGTATGAAAGAGTTTGCGCTTTGATCGTTCCCTGGAAGACGAGTAGTAGTTTCCGATGCACAACTGGAGGCATTCTGTAACCTGTGGTCTATCAGAGTGTTGATGAAACACAGAAATTGCATCGGGATTGAATATAACAGTCACCATGCGCACTTTCCTCCAAGTTAGCAATGTCTCAAACAGTCTACGCTTTGAACTTTCCCTGGAAGACCATTGGTAATTTCCAATGCACATCTGGATTCATTTTGTAATCTGTGGACCTTCAAGGTGTTGACGAAACACAGATATTGCATCGGGATTGAATACAACAGTTACCATGCGCACTCTCCTCCATGGGAGTAATGTCTCAAAGATTTTACGCTTTGATCTTTCCCTGGAAGACCAGTAGCAGTTTCCGATGCACATCTGGTGGCATTCTGTAATCTATGGACTATGAGAGTGTTGACGAAACACAGGAATTGCATCGGGATTGAATACAACAGTCACCATGCGACTCTCCGCCACAGGAGTAATGTCTCAAAGAGTCTATGCTTTGATCGTTCCCTGGAAGACCAGTAGTAGTTTCCAAAGCACATCTGGAGGCATTCTGTAACCTGTGGACTATCAGAGTGTTAATAAAACACAGAAATTTCATCGGGATTGAATACAACAGTCAACATGCGCACTTTCCTCCATGGCAGTAATGTCTCAAACAGTCTACGCTTTGATCAATCCCTGGAAAACCAGTAGTAGTTTCCGATGCACATCTGGAGGCATTCTGTAGTCTGTGGACTATCAGAGTGTTGATGAATCACAGTAATTGCATCGGGAATGAATACAACAGTCACTATGCGCACTTTCCTCCACCGGAGTAATGTCTCAAACAGTCTACGCTTTGATCGTTCCCTGGAAGACTAGTAGTAGTTTCCGATGCACATCTGGACTCATTCTGTAATCTGTGGACTATCAGAGTGTTGATGAAACACAGAAATTGCATCGGGATTTAATACAACAGTCGCCATGCGCACTTTCCTCCACGGGAGTAATGTCTCAAACAGTCTACGTTTTGATCGATCACTTG
Organism: Schistocerca gregaria; assembly: GCF_023897955.1. Taxonomy (NCBI): domain Eukaryota; kingdom Metazoa; phylum Arthropoda; class Insecta; order Orthoptera; family Acrididae; genus Schistocerca; species Schistocerca gregaria. The sequence goes on along the minus strand of NC_064929.1, from coordinate 20,456,848 downwards.
AAGACCTGTAGTTGTTTCCGATGCACATGTGGAGGCATTCTGTAATCTGTGGACCTTCAAAATGTTGATGAAACACCAAAATTGCATTGGGAGTGAATACAACAGTCACAATCCGCACCTTCCTCCATGGGAGTAATGTCTCAAACAGTCTACGCTTTGATCGTTCCCTGGAAGACCAGTGGTAGATTCCGATGCACATCTGGAGGAATTCTGCAATCTGTGGACTATCAGATTGTTGATGAAACACAGAAATTGCATCGGAATTGAATACAACAGTCAACATGCGCACTTTCCTCCATGGGAGTAATGTCTCTAACGGTCTACGCTTTGATCGCTCCCTGGAAGTCCAGTAGTAGTTTCCGATGCACGTCTGGTGGCATTCTGAAATCTGTGGACTATCAGATTGTTGATGAAACACAGAAATTGCATCGGGACTGAATACAACAGTCACCATGCACACTTTCCTCCACGGGAGTAATGTCTCAAACAGTCTACGCTTGGTCGTTCCGAGGAAGACCAGTAGTAGTTTCCGATGCACATCTGGAGGCATTCTGTAATCTGTGGAGTACCAGAGTGTTGATGAAACACAGAAGTTGCATCTGGATTGAATACACCATTCACCATGCGCACTTTCCTCCACAGGAGTAATGTCTCAAACAGTCTACGCTTTGATCGTTCCCTGGAAGACCAGTAGTAGTATCCAAAGCACATCTGGGAGCATTCTGTAATCTGTGGACTATCAGAGTGTTGATGTGACACAGAAGTTGCATCGGGATTCAATACAACTATCACCATGCGCACTTTCCTCCACGGGAGTATTGTCTCAAACAGTCCACACTTTGATCGTTAGCTCGATGACCAGTAGTAGTTTCCGATGCACATCTGGTGGCATTCTGTAATCTGTGGACTATCAGAGTGTTGATGAAACACAGAAATTGCATCGGGATTGAATACAACAGTCACCATGCGCACTTTCCTCTACGGGAAGTATGTCTCAAACAGTCTACGCTTTGATCGTTCCCTGGAAGACCAGTAGTAGCTTCCGATGCACATCTGGTGGCATTCTGTAATCTGTGGACTATCAGAGTGTTGATGAAACACAGAAATTGCATCTGGATTGAACACAACAGTCACCATGGGCACTTTCCTCCACGGAGTAATGTCTCAAACAGTCTACGTTTTGATCGTACCCTGGAAGACCAGTAGTAGTTTCCGATGCACATCTGGTGGCTATCTGAAACCTGTGGACTACCAGACTGTTGATGAAACACAGAAATTGCATCGGGATTGAATACAACAGTCACCATGCACACTTTCCTCCACAGGAGTAATGTCTCAAACAGACTAGGCTTTGATAGTTCCCAGGAAGACCAGTAGTAGTTTCCTATGCACATCTATAGGCATTCTGTAATCTGTGGACCTTCAAAGTGTTGATGAAACACTGATATTGCATCGGGATTGAATACAACAGTCACCATGCGCTCTTTCCTCCACCGGAGTAATGTCTCAAACAGTCTATGCTTTGATCGTTCCCTGGAAGACCAGTAGTAATTTCCGATGCACTTCTGGTGAAATTCTGTAATCTGTGGACTATCAGAGTGTTGATGAAACACAGAAATTTAATCGGGACTGATTACAACAGTCACCATGCGCACTCTCCTCCATCGGAGTAACGTCTCAAACAGTCCACGCTTTGATCGTTCCCTGGAAGACCAGTAGTGGTTTCCGATGCACATCTGGAGGCATTCTGAAATCTGTGGACTAACTGAGTGTTGATGAAACACAGAAACATCATCGGGATTGAATATAAAAGTCACCATGCGCACTTTATTCCATGGGAGTAATGTCTCTAACAGTCTACGCTTGGATCGTTCCCAGGAAGACCAGTAGTAGTTTCCGATGCACATCTGGAGGCATTGCGTAATCTGTGGAGTACCAGAGTGTTGATGAAACACAGAAATTGCATCGGGATTGAATACAACAGTCACCATGCGCACTTTCCTCCATGAGAGTAATGTCTCAAAGGGTTTACGCTTTGATTGTTCCCTGGAAGACCAGTAGTAGTTTCCGATGCACATCTGGAGGCATTCTGTAATCTGTGGAGCATCAGAGTGTTGGTGAAACACAGAAATTGCATCGGGATTGAATACAACAGTTACCATGCGCACCTTCCTCCATAGGAGTAATGTCTCAAAGAGTTTACGCTTTGATCGTTCCCTGGAAGAGCAGTAGCAGTTTCCGATGCACATCTGGAGGCATTCTGAAACCTGTGGACTACCAGACTGTTGATGAAACACAGAAATTGCATCGGGATTGAATACAACAGTCACCATGCGCACTTTCCTCCACAGGAGTAATGTCTCAAACAGACTAGGCTTTGATAGTTCCCTGGAAGACCAGTAGTGGTTTCCTATGCACATCTATAGGCATTCTGTAATCTGTGGACCTTCAAAGTGTTGATGAAACACTGATATTTCATCGGGATTGAATGCAACAGTCACCATGGGCACTTTCCTAAACCGGAGTAATGTCTCAAACAGTCTATGCTTTGATCGTTCCCTGAAAGACCAGTGGTAGTTTCCGATCCACATCTGGAGGCATTCTGTAATCTGTGGACTATCAGAGTGTTGATGAGACACAGAAATTGCATCGGGATTTAATACAACAGTCACCATGCGCACTTTCCTCCACGGGAGTATTGTCTCAAAAAGTCCACACTTTGATCGTTCCCTCGATGACCAGTAGTAGTTTCCGATGCACATCTGGTGGCATTCTGTAATCTGTGGACTATCAGAGTGTTGATGAAACACAGAAATTTCATCGGGATTGAATACAACAGTCACCATGCGCACTTTCCTCTACGGGAAGTATGTCTCAAACAGTCTACGCTTTGATCGTTCCCTGGAAGACCAGTAGTAGCTTCCGATGCACATCTGGTGGCATTCTGTAATCTGTGGACTATCAGAGTGTTGATGAAACACAGAAATTGCATCGGGATTGAACACAACAGTCACCATGGGCACTTTCCTCCACGGAATAATGTCTCAAACAGTCTACGTTTTGATCGTACCCTGGAAGACCAGTAGTAGTTTCCGATGCACATCTGGTGGCTATTTTAAACCTGTGGACTACCAGACTGTTGATGAAACACAGAAATTGCATCGGGATTGAATACAACAGTCACCATGCACACTTTCCTCCACAGGAGTAATGTCTCAAACAGACTAGGCTTTGATAGTTCCCTGGAAGACCAGTAGTAGTTTCCTATGCACATCTATAGGCATTCTGTAATCTGTGGACCTTCAAAGTGTTGATGAAACACTGAAATTGCATCGGCATTGAATACAACAGTCACCATGCGCTCTTTCCTCCACCGGAGTAATCTCTCAAACAGTCTATGCTTTGATCGTTCCCTGGAAGCCCAGTAGTAATTTCCGATGCACTTCTGGTGGCATTCTGTAATCTGTGGACTATCAGAGTGTTGATGAAACACAGAAATTTAATCGGGACTGATTACAACAGTCACCATGCGCCCCTTCCTCCATGGGAGTAATGTCTGAAAGAGTTTGCGCTTTGATCGTTCCCTGGAAGACGAGTAGTAGTTTCCGATGCACAACTGGAGGCATTCTGTAACCTGTGGTCTATCAGAGTGTTGATGAAACACAGAAATTGCATCGGGATTGAATATAACAGTCACCATGCGCACTTTCCTCCAAGTTAGCAATGTCTCAAACAGTCTACGCTTTGAACTTTCCCTGGAAGACCATTGGTAATTTCCAATGCACATCTGGATTCATTTTGTAATCTGTGGACCTTCAAGGTGTTGATGAAACACAGATATTGCATCGGGATTGAATACAACAGTTACCATGCGCACTCTCCTCCATGGGAGTAATGTCTCAAAGAGTTTACCCTTTGATCTTTCCCTGGAAGACCAGTAGCAGTTTCCGATGCACATCTGGTGGCATTCTGTAATCAATGGACTATGAGAGTGTTAACGAAACACAGGAATTGCATCGGGATTGAATACAACAGTCACCATGCGACTCTCCGCCACAGGAGTAATGTCTCAAAGAGTCTATGCTTTGATCGTTCCCTGGAAGACCAGTAGTAGTTTCCAAAGCACATCTGGAGGCATTCTGTAACCTGTGGACTATCAGAGTGTTAATAAAACACAGAAATTTCATCGGGATTGAATACAACAGTCAACATGCGCACTTTCCTCCATGGCAGTAATGTCTCAAACAGTCTACGCTTTGATCGTTCCCTGGAAAACCAGTAGTAGTTTCCGATGCACATCTGGAGGCATTCTGTAGTCTGTGGACTATCAGGTTGTTGATGAATCACAGAAATTGCATCGGGAATGAATACAACAGTCACCATGCGCACTTTCCTCCACCGGAGTAATGTCTCAAACAGTCTACGCTTTGATCGTTCCCTGGAAGACTAGTAGTAGTTTCCGATGCACATCTGGACTCATTCTGTAATCTGTGGACTATCAGAGTGTTGATGAAACACAGAAATTGCATCGGGATTTAATACAACAGTCGCCATGCGCACTTTCCTCCACGGGAGTAATGTCTCAAACAGTCTACGTTTTGATCGATCACTTGAAGACCTGTAGTTGTTTCCGATGCACATGTGGAGGCATTCTGTAATCTGTGGACCTTCAAAATGTTGATGAAACACAGAAATTGCATTGGGAGTGAATACAACAGTCACAATCCGCACTTTCCTCCATGGGAGTAATGTCTCAAACAGTCTACGCTTTGATCGTTCCCTGGAAGACCAGTGGTAGATTCCGATGCACATCTGGAGGAATTCTTGCAACCTGTGGACTATCAGATTGTTGATGAAACACAGAAATTGCATCGGAATTGAATACAACAGTCAACATGCGCACTTTCCTCCATGGGAGTAATGTCTCTAACGGTCTACGCTTTGATCGCTCCCTGGAAGTCCAGTAGTAGTCTCCGATGCACGTCTGGTGGCATTCTGTAATCTGTGTACTATCAGATTGTTGATGAAACACAGAAATTGCATCGGGACTGAATACAACAGTCACCATGCACACTTTCCTCCACGGGAGTAATGTCTCAAACAGTCTACGCTTGGTCGTTCCGAGGAAGACCGGTAGTAGTTTCCGATGCACATCTGGAGGCATTCTGTAATCTGTGGAGTACCAGAGTGTTGATGAAACACAGAAGTTGCATCTGGATTGAATACACCATTCACCATGCGCACTTTCCTCCACAGGAGTAATGTCTCAAACAGTCTACGCTTTGATCGTTCCCTGGAAGACCAGTAGTAGTATCCAAAGCACATCTGGGAGCATTCTGTAATCTGTGGACTATCAGAGTGTTGATGTGACACAGAAGTTGCATCGGGATTCAAAACAACAATCACCATGCGCACTTTCCTCCATGGGAGTATTGTCTCAAACAGTCCACACTTTGATCGTTAGCTCGATGACCAGTAGTAGATTCCGATGCACATCTGGTGGCATTCTGTAATCTGTGGACTATCAGAGTGTTGATGAAACACAGAAATTGCATCGGGATTGAACACAACAGTCACCATGGGCACTTTCCTCCACGGAGTAATGTCTCAAACAGTCTACGTTTTGATCGTACCCTGGAAGACCAGTAGTAGTTTCCGATGCACATCTGGTGGCTATCTGAAACCTGTGGACTACCAGACTGTTGATGAAACACAGAAATTGCATCGGGATTGAATACAACAGTCACCATGCACACTTTCCTCCACAGGAGTAATGTCTCAAACAGACTAGGCTTTGATAGTTCCCTGGAAGACCAGTAGTAGTTTCCTATGCACATCTATAGGCATTCTGTAATCTGTGGACCTTCAAAGTGTTGATGAAACACTGATATTGCATCGGCATTGAATACAACAGTCACCATGCGCTCTTTCCTCCACCGGAGTAATGTCTCAAACAGTCTATGCTTTGATCGTTCCCTGGAAGACCAGTAGTAATTGCCGATGCACTTCTGGTGGCATTCTGTAATCTGTGGACTATCAGAGTGTTGATGAAACACAGAAATTTAATCGGGACTGATTACAACAGTCACCATGCGCCCCTTCCTCCATGGGAGTAATGTCTGAAAGAGTTTGCGCTTTGATCGTTCCCTGGAAGACGAGTAGTAGTTTCCGATGCACAACTGGAGGCATTCTGTAACCTGTGGTCTATCAGAGTGTTGATGAAACACAGAAATTGCATCGGGATTGAATATAACAGTCACCATGCGCACTTTCCTCCAAGTTAGCAATGTCTCAAACAGTCTACGCTTTGAACTTTCCCTGGAAGACCATTGGTAATTTCCAATGCACATCTGGATTCATTTTGTAATCTGTGGACCTTCAAGGTGTTGATGAAACACAGATATTGCATCGGGATTGAATACAACAGTTACCATGCGCACTCTCCTCCATGGGAGTAATGTCTCAAAGAGTTTACCCTTTGATATTTCCCTGGAAGACCAGTAGCAGTTTCCGATGCACATCTGGTGGCATTCTGTAATCTATGGACTATGAGAGTGTTGAGGAAACACAGGAATTGCATCGGGATTGAATACAACAGTCACCATGCGACTCTGCGCCACAGGAGTAATGTCTCAAAGAGTCTATGCTTTGATCGTTCCCTGGAAGACCAGTAGTAGTTTCCAAAGCACATCTGGAGGCATTCTGTAACCTGTGGACTATCAGAGTGTTAATAAAACACAGAAATTTCATCGGGATTGAATACAACAGTCAACATGCGCACTTTCCTCCATGGCAGTAATGTCTCAAACAGTCTACGCTTTGATCGTTCCCTGGAAAACCAGTAGTAGTTTCCGATGCACATCTGGAGGCATTCTGTAGTCTGTGGACTATCAGAGTGTTGATGAATCACAGAAATTGCATCGGGAATGAATACAACAGTCACCATGCGCACTTTCCTCCACCGGAGTAATGTCTCAAACAGTCTACGATTTGATCGTTCCCTGGAAGACTAGTAGTAGTTTCCGATGCACATGTGGAGGCATTCTGTAATCTGTGGACCTTCAAAATGTTGATGAAACACAGAAATTGCATTGGGAGTGAATACAACAGTCACAATCCGCACTTTCCTCCATGGGAGTAATGTCTCAAACAGTCTACGCTTTGACCGTTCCCTGGAAGACCAGTGGTAGATTCCGATGCACATCTGGAGGAATTCTGCAACCTGTGGACTATCAGATTGTTGATGAAACACAGAAATTGCATCGGAATTGAATACAACAGTCAACATGCGCACTTTCCTCCATGGGAGTAATGTCTCTAACGGTCTACGCTTTGATCGCTCCCTGGAAGTCCAGTAGTAGTCTCCGATGCACGTCTGGTGGCATTCTGTAATCTGTGGACTATCAGATTGTTGATGAAACACAGAAATTGCATCGGGACTGAATACAACAGTCACCATGCACACTTTCCTCCACGGGAGTAATGTCTCAAACAGTCTACGCTTGGTCGTTCCGAGGAAGACCGGTAGTAGTTTCCGATGCACATCTGGAGGCATTCTGTAATCTGTGGAGTACCAGAGTGTTGATGAAACACAGAAGTTGCATCTGGATTGAATACACCATTCACCATGCGCACTTTCCTCCACAGGAGTAATGTCTCAAACAGTCTACGCTTTGATCGTTCCCTGGAAGACCAGTAGTAGTATCCAAAGCACATCTGGGAGCATTCTGTAATCTGTGGACTATCAGAGTGTTGATGTGACACAGAAGTTGCATCGGGATTCAAAACAACAATCACCATGCGCACTTTCCTCCATGGGAGTATTGTCTCAAACAGTCCACACTTTGATCGTTAGCTCGATGACCAGTAGTAGTTTCCGATGCACATCTGGTGGCATTCTGTAATCTGTGGACTATCAGAGTGTTGATGAAACACAGAAATTGCATCGGGATTGAACACAACAGTCACCATGGGCACTTTCCTCCACGGAGTAATGTCTCAAACAGTCTACGTTTTGATCGTACCCTGGAAGACCAGTAGTAGTTTCCGATGCACATCTGGTGGCTATCTGAAACCTGTGGACTACCAGACTGTTGATGAAACACAGAAATTGCATCGGGATTGAATACAACAGTCACCATGCACACTTTCCTCCACAGGAGTAATGTCTCAAACAGACTAGGCTTTGATAGTTCCCTGGAAGACCAGTAGTAGTTTCCTATGCACATCTATAGGCATTCTGTAATCTGTGGACCTTCAAAGTGTTGATGAAACACTGATATTGCATCGGCATTGAATACAACAGTCACCATGCACTCTTTCCTCCACCGGAGTAATGTCTCAAACAGTCTATGCTTTGATCGTTCCCTGGAAGACCAGTAGTAATTGCCGATGCACTTCTGGTGGCATTCTGTAATCTGTGGACTATCAGAGTGTTGATGAAACACAGAAATTTAATCGGGACTGATTACAACAGTCACCATGCGCCCCTTCCTCCATGGGAGTAATGTCTGAAAGAGTTTGCGCTTTGATCGTTCCCTGGAAGACGAGTAGTAGTTTCCGATGCACAACTGGAGGCATTCTGTAACCTGTGGTCTATCAGAGTGTTGATGAAACACAGATATTGCATCGGGATTGAATATAACAGTCACCATGCGCACTTTCCTCCAAGTTAGCAATGTCTCAAACAGTCTACGCTTTGAACTTTCCCTGGAAGACCATTGGTAATTTCCAATGCACATCTGGATTCATTTTGTAATCTGTGGACCTTCAAGGTGTTGATGAAACACAGATATTGCATCGGGATTGAATACAACAGTTACCATGCGCACTCTCCTCCATGGGAGTAATGTCTCAAAGAGTTTACCCTTTGATATTTCCCTGGAAGACCAGTAGCAGTTTCCGATGCACATCTGGTGGCATTCTGTAATCTATGGACTATGAGAGTGTTGACGAAACACAGGAATTGCATCGGGATTGAATACAACAGTCACCATGCGACTCTCCGCCACAGGAGTAATGTCTCAAAGAGTCTATGCTTTGATCGTTCCCTGGAAGACCAGTAGTAGTTTCCAAAGCACATCTGGAGGCATTCTGTAACCTGTGGACTATCAGAGTGTTAATAAAACACAGAAATTTCATCGGGATTGAATACAACAGTCAACATGCGCACTTTCCTCCATGGCAGTAATGTCTCAAACAGTCTACGCTTTGATCTTTCCCTGGAAAACCAGTAGTAGTTTCCGATGCACATCTGGAGGCATTCTGTAGTCTGTGGACTATCAGAGTGTTGATGAATCACAGAAATTGCATCGGGAATGAATACAACAGTCACCATGCGCACTTTCCTCCACCGGAGTAATGTCTCAAACAGTCTACGATTTGATCGTTCCCTGGAAGACTAGTAGTAGTTTCCGATGCACATCTGGACTCATTCTGTAATCTGTGGACTATCAGAGTGTTGATGAAACACAGAAATTGCATCGGGATTGAATACAACAGTCGCCATGCGCACTTTCCTCCACGGGAGTAATGTCTCAAACAGTCTACGTTTTGATCGATCACTTGAAGACCTGTAGTTGTTTCCGATGCACATGTGGAGGCATTCTGTAATCTGTGGACCTTCAAAATGTTGATGAAACACAGAAATTGCATTGGGAGTGAATACAACAGTCACAATCCGCACTTTCCTCCATGGGAGTAATGTGTCAAAAAGTCTACGCTTTGATCGTTCCCTGGAAGACCAGTGGTAGATTCCGATGCACATCTGGAGGAATTCTGCAACCTGTGGACTATCAGATTGTTGATGAAACACAGAAATTGCATCGGAATTGAATACAACAGTCAACATGCGCACTTTCCTCCATGGGAGTAATGTCTCTAACGGTCTACGCTTTGATCGCTCCCTGGAAGTCCAGTAGTAGTTTCCGATGCACGTCTGGTGGCATTCTGTAATCTGTGGACTATCAGATAGTTGATGAAACACAGAAATTGCATCGGGACTGAATACAACAGTCACCATGCACACTTTCCTCCACGGGAGTAATGTCTCAAACAGTCTACGCTTGGTCGTTCCGAGGAAGACCAGTAGTAGTTTCCGATGCACATCTGGAGGCATTCTGTAATCTGTGGAGTACCAGAGTGTTGATGAAACACAGAAGTTGCATCTGGATTGAATACACCATTCACCATGCGCACTTTCCTCCACAGGAGTAATGTCTCAAACAGTCTACGCTTTGATCGTTCCCTGGAAGACCAGTAGTAGTATCCAAAGCACATCTGGGAGCATTCTGTAATCTGTGGACTATCAGAGTGTTGATGTGACACAGAAGTTGCATCGGGATTCAATACAACAATCACCATGCGCACTTTCCTCCACGGGAGTATTGTCTCAAACAGTCCATACTTTGATCGTTAGCTCGATGACCAGTAGTAGTTTCCGATGCACATCTGGTGGCATTCTGTAATCTGTGGACTATCAGAGTGTTGATGAAACACAGAAATTGCATCGGGATTGAACACAACAGTCACCATGGGCACTTTCCTCCACAGAGTAATGTCTCAAACAGTCTACGTTTTGATCGTACCCTGGAAGACCAGTAGTAGATTCCGATGCACATCTGGTGGCTATCTGAAACCTGTGGACTACCAGACTGTTGATGAAACACAGAAATTGCATCGGGATTGAATACAACAGTCACCATGCACACTTTCCTCCACAGGAGTAATGTCTCAAACAGACTAGGCTTTGATAGTTCCCTGGAAGACCAGTAGTAGTTTCCTATGCACATCTATAGGCATTCTGTAATCTGTGGACCTTCAAAGTGTTGATGAAACACTGATATTGCATCGGCATTGAATACAACAGTCACCATGCGCTCTTTCCTCCACCGGAGTAATGTCTCAAACAGTCTATGCTTTGATCGTTCCCTGGAAGACCAGTAGTAATTTCCGATGCACTTCTGGTGGCATTCTGTAATCTGTGGACTATCAGAGTGTTGATGAAACACAGAAATTTAATCGGGACTGATTACAACAGTCACCATGCGCCCCTTCCTCCATGGGAGTAATGTCTGAAAGAGTATGCGCTTTGATCGTTCCCTGGAAGACGAGTAGTAGTTTCCGATGCACAACTGGAGGCATTCTGTAACCTGTGGTCTATCAGAGTGTTGATGAAACACAGAAATTGCATCGGGATTGAATATAACAGTCACCATGCGCACTTTCCTCCAAGTTAGCAATGTCTCAAACAGTCTACGCTTTGAACTTTCCCTGGAAGACCATTGGTAATTTCCAATGCACATCTGGATTCATTTTGTAATCTGTGGACCTTCAAGGTGTTGATGAAACACAGATATTGCATCGGGATTGAATACAACAGTTACCATGCGCACTCTCCTCCATGGGAGTAATGTCCCAAAGAGTTTACGCTTTGATCTTTCCCTGGAAGACCAGTAGCAGTTTCCGATGCACATTTGGTGGCATTCTGTAATCTATGGACTATGAGAGTGTTGACGAAACACAGGAATTGCATCGGAATTGAATACAACAGTCACCATGCGACTCTCCGCCACAGGAGTAATGTCTCAAAGAGTCTATGCTTTGATCGTTCCCTGGAAGACCAGTAGTAGTTTCCAAAGCACATCTGGAGGCATTCTGTAACCTGTGGACTATCAGAGTGTTAATAAAACACAGAAATTTCATCGGGATTGAATACAACAGTCAACATGCGCACTTTCCTCCATGGCAGTAATGTCTCAAACAGTCTACGCTTTGATCGTTCCCTGGAAAACCAGTAGTAGTTTCCGATGCACATCTGGAGGCATTCTGTAGTCTGTGGACTATCAGAGTGTTGATGAATCACAGAAATTGCATCGGGAATGAATACAACAGTCACCATGCGCACTTTCCTCCACCGGAGTAATGTCGCAAACAGTCTACGCTTTGATCGTTCCCTGGCAGACTAGTAGTAGTTTCCGATGCACATCTGGACTCATTCTGTAATCTGTGGACTATCAGAGTGTTGATGAAACACAGAAATCGCATCGGGATTGAATACAACAGTCGCCATGCGCACTTTCCTCCACGGGAGTAATGTCTCAAACAGTCTACGTTTTGATCGATCACTTGAAGACCTGTAGTTGTTTCCGATGCACATGTGGAGGCATTCTGTAATCTGTGGACCTTCAAAATGTTGATGAAACACAGAAATTGCATTGGGAGTGAATACAACAGTCACAATCCGCACTTTCCTCCATGGGAGTAATGTCTCAAACAGTCTACGCTTTGATCGTTCCCTGGAAGACCAGTGGTAGATTCCGATGCACATCTGGAGGCATTCTGCAATCTGTGGACTATCAGATTGTTGATGAAACACAGAAATTGCATCGGAATTGAATACAACAGTCAACATGCGCACTTTCCTCCATGGGAGTAATGTCTCCAACGGTCTACGCTTTGATCGCTCCCTGGAAGTCCAGTAGTAGTTTCCGATGCACGTCTGGTGGCATTCTGTAATCTGTGGACTATCAGATTGTTGATGAAACACAGAAATTGCATCGGGACTGAATACAACAGTCACCATGCACACTTTCCTCCACGGGAGTAATGTCTCAAACAGTCTACGCTTGGTCGTTCCGAGGAAGACCAGTAGTAGTTTCCGATGCACATCTGGAGGCATTCTGTAATCTGTGGAGTACCAGAGTGTTGATGAAACACAGAAGTTGCATCTGGATTGAATACACCATTCACCATGCGCACTTTCCTCCACAGGAGTAATGTCTCAAACAGTCTACGCTTTGATCGTTCCCTGGAAGACCAGTAGTAGTATCCAAAGCACATCTGGGAGCATTCTGTAATCTGTGGACTATCAGAGTGATGATGTGACACAGAAGTTGCATCGGGATTCAATACATCAATCACCATGCGCACTTTCCTCCACGGGAGTATTGTCTCAAACAGTCCACACTTTGATCGTTAGCTCGATGACCAGTAGTAGTTTCCGATGCACATCTGGTGGCATTCTGTAATCTGTGGACTATCAGAGTGTAGATGAAACACATAAATTGCATCGGGATTGAACACAACAGTCACCATAGGCACTTTCCTCCACGGAGTAATGTCTCAACCAGTCTACGTTTTGATCGTACCCAGGAAGACCAGTAGTAGTTTCCGATGCACATCTGGTGGCATTCTGAAATCTGTGGACTACCAGACTGTTGTTGAAACACAGAAATTGCATCGGGATTGAATACAACAGTCACCATGCGCACTTTCCTCCACAGGAGTAATGTCTCAAACAGACTAGGCTTTGATAGTTCCCTGGAAGACCAGTAGTAGTTTCCTATGCACATCTATAGGCATTCTGTAATCTGTGGACCTTCAAAGTGTTGATGAAACACTGATATTGCAACGGGATTGAATACAACAGTCACCATGCGCACATTCCTCCTAGTTAGTAATGTCTCAAACAGTCTACGCTTTGATCGTTCCCTGGAAGACCAGTGGTAGTTTCCAATGCACATCTGGAGGCATTCTGTAATCTGTGGACCTTCAAGGTGTTGATGAAACACAGATATTGCATCGGGATTGAATACAACAGTCACGATGCGCACTCTCCTCCATTGGAGTAATGTCTCAAAGAGTGTACGCTTTGATCGTTCCCTGGAAGACCAGTAGTAGTTTCCGATGCACATCTGGAGGCATTCTGTATTCTGTGGAGTATCAGAGTGTTGATGAAACACAGAAATTGCATCGGGATTGAATACAACAAATAATATGCGCACCTTCCTCCATGGGAGTAATGTCTCAAAAAGTTTACGCTTTGATCGTTCCTTGGAAAACCAGTAGTAGTTTCCGATGCACATCTGGAGGCATTCTGTAACCTGTTTACTATCAGAGTGTTGATGAAACACAGAAATTGCATCGGCATTGAATACAACAGTCACCATGCGCACTTTCCTCCAAGTTAGTAATGTCTCAAACAGTCTACGCTTTGATCGTTCCCTGGAAGACCAGTGGTAGTTTCCAATGCACATCTGGAGGCATTCTGTAATCTGTGGACCTTCAAGGTGTTGATGAAACACAGATATTGCATCGGGATTGAATACAACAGTCACCATGCGCACTCTCCTCCATGGGAATAACGTCTCAAACAGTCCACGCTTTGATCGTTCCCTGGAAGACCAGTAGTAGTTACCGATGCACATCTGGAGGCATTCTGATGTCTGTGGATTAACTGAGTGTTGATGAAACACAGAAATATCATCGAGATTGAATACAACTGTCACCATGCGCACTTTATTCCATGGGAGTAATGTCTCTAACAGTCTACGCTTGGATCGTTACCAGGAAGACCAGTAGTAGATTCCGATGCACATCTGGAGGCATTCTGTAATCTGTGGAGTACCAGAGTGTAGATGAAACACAGAAATTGCATCGGGGTGGAATACAACAGTCACCATGCGCACTCTCCTCCATGGGAGTAATGTCTCAAAGAGTTTACGCTATGATCCTTCACTGGAAGACCAGTAGTAGTTTCCGATGCACATCTGGAGGCATTCTGTTATCTGTGGAGTATCAGAGTGTTGATGAAACACAGAAATTGAATACAACAGTTACCATGCGCACCTTCCTCTATAGGAGTAATGTCTCAAAGAGTTTACGCTTTGATCGTTCCCTGGAAGACCAGTAGCAGTTTCCGATGCACATCTGGAGGCATTCTGTATCTGTGGACTATCAGAGTGTTGATGAAACCCAGAAATTTAGTGGGGATTGATTACAACTTTCACCATGCGCCCCTTCCTCCATGGGAGTAATGTCTGAAAGAGTTTGCGCTTTGATCGTTCCCTGGAAGACCAGTAGTAGTTTCCGATGCACAACTGGAGGCATTCTGTAATCTGTGGTCTATCAGAGTGTTGATGAAACACAGGAATTGCATCGGGATTGAATACAACAGTCACCATGCGACTCTCCGCCACATGAGTAATGTCTCAAAGAGTCTATCCTTTGATCGTTCCCTGGAAGACCAGCAGTAGTTCCGATGCACATCTGGTGGCATTCTGTAATCTGTGGACTATGGGAGTGATGACGAAACACAGGAATTGCATCGGGATTGAATACAACAGTCACCATGCGACTCTCCGCCACAGGAGTAATGTCTCAAAGAGTCTATGCTTTGATCGTTCCCTGGAAGACCAGTAGTAGTTTCCAAAGCACATCTGGAGGCATTCTGTAACCTGTGGACTATCAGAGTGTTAATAAAACACAGAAATTTCATCGGGATTGAATACAACAGTCAACATGCGCACTTTCCCCCATGGGAATAATGTCTCAAACAGTCTACGCTTTGATCGTTCCCTGGAAAACCAGTAGTAGTTTCCGATGCACATCTGGAGGCATTCTTTAGTCTGTGGACTATCAGAGTGTTGATGAATCACAGAAATTGCATCGGGAATGAATACAACAGTCACCATGCGCACTTTCCTCCACCGGAGTAATGTCTCAAACAGTCTACGCTTTGATCGTTCCCTGGAAGACTAGTAGTAGTTTCCGATGCACATCTGGACTCATTCTGTAATCTGTGGACTATCAGAGTGTTGATGAAACACAGAAATTGCATCGGGATTGAATACAACAGTCGCCATGCGCACTTTCCTCCACGGGAGTAAAGTCTCAAACAGTCTACGCTTTGATCGATCACTTGAAGACCTGTAGTTGTTTCCGATGCACATGTGGAGGCATTCTGTAATCTGTGGACCTTCAAAATGTTGATGAAACACAGAAATTGCATTGGGAGTGAATACAACAGTCAACATGCGCACTTTCCTCCATGGGAGTAATGTCTCTAACGGTCTACGCTTTGATCGCTCCCTGGAAATCCAGTAGTAGTTTCCGATGCACGTCTGGTGGCATTCTGTAATCTGTGGACTATCAGATTGTTGATGAAACACAGAAATTGCAACGGGACTGAATACAACAGTCACCATGCACACTTTCCTCCACGGGAGTAATGTCTCAAAAAGTGTACGCTTGGTCGTTCCGAGGAAGACCAGTAGTAGTTTCCGATGCACATCTGGAGGCATTCTGTAATCTGTGGAGTACCAGAGTGTTGATGAAACACAGAAGTTGCATCGGGATTGAATACACCATTCACCATGCGCACTTTCCTCCACAGGAGTAATGTCTCAAACAGTCTACGCTTTGATCGTTCCCTGGAAGACCAGTAGTAGTATCCAAAGCACATCTGGGAGCATTCTGTAATCTGTGGACTATCAGAGTGTTGATGAGACACAGAAGTTGCATCGGGATTCAATACAACAATCACCATGCGCACTTTCCTCCACGGGAGTATTGTCTCAAACAGTCCACACTTTGATCGTTAGCTCGATGACCAGTAGTAGTTTCCGATGCACATCTGGTGGCATTCTGTAATCTGTAGACTATCAGAGTGTTGATGAAACACAGAAATTGCATCGGGATTGAACACAACAGTCACCATGGGCACTTTCCTCCACGGAGTAATGTCTCAACCAGTCTACGTTTTGATCGTACCCAGGAAGACCAGTAGTAGTTTCCGATGCACATCTGGTGGCATTCTGAAATCTGTGGACTACCAGACTGTTGATGAAACACAGAAATTGCATCGGGATTGAATACAACAGTCACCATGCGCACTTTCCTCCACAGGAGTAATGTCTCAAACAGACTAGGCTTTGATAGTTCCCTGGAAGACCAGTAGTAGTTTCCTATGCACATCTATAGGCATTCTGTAATCTGTGGACCTTCAAAGTGTTGATGAAACACTGATATTGCATCGGGATTGAATACAACAGTCACCATGCGCACTTTCCTCCACTGGAGTAATGTCTCAAACAGTCTATGCTTTGATCGTTCCCTGAAAGACCAGTAGTAGATTCCGATGCACATCTGGTGGCATTCTGTAATCTGTGGACTATCAGAGTGTTGACGAAACACAGAATTTGCATCGGGATTGAAAACAACAGTCACCATGCGCACTTTCCTCCACAGGAGTAATGTCTCAAACTGTCTACCCTTTGATCGTTCCCTGGAAGACCAGTAGCAATTTCCGATGCACTTCTGGTGGCATTCTGTAATCTGTGGACTATCAGAGTGTTGATGAAACACAGAAATTTAATCGGGATTGATTACAACAGTCACCATGAGCCCCTTCCTCCATGGGAGTAATGTCTGGAGGAGTTTGGTCTTTGATCGTTTCCTGGAAGACCAGTAGTAGTTTCCGATGCACAACTGGAGGCATTTTGTAATATGTGGTCTATCAGAGTGTTGACGAAACACAGAAATTGCATTGGGATTGAATATAACAGACACCATGCGCACTTTCCTCCAAGTTAGTAATGTCTCAAACAGTCTACGCTTTGAACGTTCCCTGGAAGACCAGTGGTAGTTTCCAATGCACATCTGGAGGCATTATGTAATCTGTGGACCTTCAAGGTGTTGATGAAACACAGATATTGCATCGGGATTGAATACAACAGTCACGATGCGCACTCTCCTCCATTGGAGTAATGTCTCAAAGAGTGTACGCTTTGATCGTTCCCTGGAAGACCAGTAGTAGTTTCCGATGCACATCTGGAGGCATTCTATATTCTGTGGAGTATCAGAGTGTTGATGAAACACAGAAATTGCATCGGGATTGAATACAACAAATAATATGCGCACCTTCCTCCATGGGAGTAATGTCTCAAAAAGTTTACGCTTTGATCGTTCCCTGGAAAACCAGTAGTAGTTTCCGATGCACATCTGGAGGCATTCTGTAACCTGTTTACTACCAGAGTGTTGATGAAACACAGAAATTGCATCTGGGTTGAATACAACAGTCACCATGCGCACTTTCCTCCAAGTTAGTAATGTCTCAAACAGTCTACGCTTTGATCGTTCCCTGGAAGACCAGTGGTAGTTTCCAATGCACATCTGGAGACATTCTGTAATCTGTGGACCTTCAAGGTGTTGATGAAACACAGATATTGCATCGGGATTGAATACAACAGTCACCATGCGCACTCTCCTCCATGGGAATAACGTCTCAAACAGTCCACGCTTTGATCGTTCCCTGGAAGACCAGTAGTAGTTACCGATGCACATCTGGAGGCATTCTGAAGTCTGTGGACTAACTGAGTGTTGATGAAACACAGAAATATCATCGGGATTGAATACAACAGTCACCATGCGCACTTTATTCCATGGGAGTAATGTCTCTAACAGTCTACGCTTGGATCGTTCCCAGGAAGACCAGTAGTAGATTTCGATGCACATCTGGAGACATTCTGTAATCTGTGGAGTACCAGAGTGTAGATGAAACACAGAAATTGCATCGGGATTGAATACAACAGTCACCATGCGCACTCTGCTCCATGGGAGAAATGTCTCAAAGAGTTTACGCTTTGATCGTTCACTGGAAGACCAGTAGTAGTTTCCGATGCACATCTGGAGGCATTCTGTAATCTGTGGAGTATCAGAGTGTTGATGAAACACAGAAATTGCATCGGGATTGAATACAACAGTTACCATGCGCACCTTCCTCTATAGGAGTAATGTCTCAAAGAGTTTACGCTTTGATCGTTCCCTGGAAGACCAGTAGCAGTTTCCGATGCACATCTGGAGGCATTCTGTAATCTGTGGACTATCAGAGTGTTGATGTAACACAGAAATTTAATGGCGATTGATTACAACAGTCACCATGCGCCCCTTCCTCCATGGGAGTAATGTCTGAAAGAGTTTGCGCTTTGATCGTTTCCTGGAAGACCAGTAGTAGTTTCCGTTGCTTAACTGGAGGCATTCTGTAATCTGTGGTCTATCAGAGTGTTGATGAAACACAGGAATTGCATCGGGATTGAATACAACAGTCACCATGCGACTCTCCGCCACAGGAGTAATGTCTCAAAGAGTCTATGCTTTGATCGTTCCCTGGAAAACCAGTAGTATTTTCCGATGCACATCTGGCGGCATTCTGTAACCTGTGGACTATCAGAGTGTTGATGAATCACAGAAATTGCACCGGGATTGAATACAACAGTCACCATGCGCACTTTCCACCACGGGAGTAATGTCTCAAACAGTCTACGCTTTGATCGTTCCCTGGAAAACCAGTAGTAGTTTCCGATGCACATCTGGAGGCATTCTGTAATCTGTGGACTATCAGAGTGTTGATTAAACGCAGAAATTGCATCGGGATTGAATATAATAGTCACCATGCGCACTTTCCTCCACGGGAGTAATGTCTCAAACAGTCTACGCTTTGATCGATCACTTGAAGACCTGTAGTAGTTTCCGATGCACATGTGGAGGCATTCTGTATTCTGTGGACCTTCAAAATGTTGATGAAACACAGAAATTGCATCGGGAGTGAATACAACAGACACCATCCGCACTTTCCTCCATGGCTGTAATGTCTGAAAGAGTCTACGCTTTGATCGTTCCCAGGAAGACCAGTAGTAGTTTCAATGCACATCTGGAGGCAATCGGTACTCTGTGGACTTTCAGAGTGTTGATGAAAATCAGAAAGTGCATCGGGATTGAATACAACAGTCACCATGCGCACTTTCCTCCACGGAAGTAATGTCTCAAACTGTCGACGCTTTGATCGTTCCCTGGAAGACCAGTGGTAGATTTCGATGCACATCTGGAGGCATTCTGTAATCTGTGGACTATCAGATTGTTGATGAAACACAGAAAATGCATCGGGATTGAATACAACAGTCAACATGCGCACTTTCCTCCATGGGAGTAATGTCTCTAACGGTCTACGCTTTGATCGCTCCCTGGAAGTCCAGTAGTAGTTTCCGATGCACGTCTGGTGGCATTCTCTAATCTGTGGACTATCAGGGTGTTGATGAAACACAGAAATTGCATCGGGACTGAATACAACAGTCACCATGCGCACTTTCCTCCACGGGAGTAATGTCTCAAACAGTCTACGCTTGGATCGTTCCCAGGAAGACCAGTAGAAGTTTCCGATGCACATCTGGAGGCGTTCTGTAATCTGTGGAGTACCAGAGTGTTGATGAAAAACAGAAATTGCATCGGGATTGAATACACCAGGCACCATGCGCACTTTCCTCCACAGGTGTAATGTCTCAAAGAGACTACGCTTTGATCGTTCCCTGCAAGACCAGTAGCAGTATCCAAAGCACATCTGGGAGCATTCTGTAATCTGTGGACTATCAGAGTGTTGATGAGACACAGAAGTTGCATCGGGATTTAATACAACAGTCACCATGCGCACTTTCCTCCACGGGAGTATTGTCTCGAACAGTCCTCACTTTGATCGTTCCCTCGATGACCAGTAGTAGTTTCCGATGCACATCTGGTGGCATTCTGTAATCTGTGGACTATCAGAGTGTTGATGAAACACAGATATTGCATCGGGATAGAATACAACAGTCACAATGTGCACTCTCCTCCATGGGAGTCATGTCTCAAAGAGTCTACGCTATGATCGTTCCCTGGAAGACCAGTAGTAGTTTCCGATGCACATCTGGATGCATTCTGTATTCTGAGGAGTATCAGAGTGTTGATGAAACACAGAAATTGCATCGGGATTGAATACAACAAATAATATGCGCACCTTCCTCCATGGGAGCAATGTCTCAAAAAGTTTACGCTTTGATCGTTCCCTGGAAGACCACTAGTAGTTTCCGATGCACATCTGGAGGCATTCTGTAACCTGTTTACTATCAGAGTGTTGATGAAACACAGAAATTGCATCGGAATTGAATATAAGAGTCACCATGCGCACTTTCCTCCATGTTAGTAATGTCTCTAACAGTCTACGATTTGATCGTTCCCTGGAAGACCAGTGGTAGTTTCCAATGCACATCTGGAGGCATTTTGTAATCTGTGGACTATCAGAGTGTTGATGAAACACAGAAATTGCATCGGGATTGAATACAACAGTCACCACGCGCACTTTCCTCCATGGGAGTAATGTCTGAAACAGTCTTCGCTTTGATCGTTCCCTCGAAGACCAGTAGTAGTTTCCGATGCACATCTGGTGCCATTCTGTAATCTGTGGACTATCAGAGAGTTGATGAAACACAGAAATTGCATCGGGATTGAATACAACAGTCACCATGGCCACTTTCCTCCACGGGAGTAATGTCTCAAACAGCCTATGCTTTGAACGTACCCTGGAAGACCAGTAGTAGTTTCCGATGCACATCTGGTGGCATTCTGTAACCAGTGGACTACCTGACTGTTGATGAAACACAGAAATTGCATCGGAAGTGAATACAACAGACACCATCCGCTCTTTCCTCCATGGCAGTAATGTCTGAAAGAGTCTACGCTTTGATCGTTCCCAGGAAGACCAGTAGTAGTTTCAATGCACATCTGGAGGCAATCGGTACTCTGTGGACTTTCAGAGTGTTGATGAAAATCAGAAAGTGCATCGGGATTGAATACAACATTCACCATGCGCATTTTCCTCTACGGAAGTAATGTCTCAAACTGTCTACGCTTTGATCGTTCCCTGGAAAACCAGTGGTAGATTCCGATGCACTTCTGGAGGCATTCTGTAATCTGTGGACTATCAGATTGTTGATGAAACACAGAAAATGAATCGGGATTGAATACAACAGTCAACATGCGCACTTTCCTCCATGGGGGTAATGTCTCTAACGGTCTACGCTTTGATCGCTAGCTGGAAGTCCAGTAGTAGTTTCCGATGCACGTCTGGTGGCATTCTGTAATCTGTGGACTATCAGGGTGTTGATGAAACACAGAAATTGCATCGGGACTGAATACAACAGTCACCATGCGCACTTTCCTCCACGGGAGTAATGTCTCAAACAGTCTACGCTTGGATCGTTCCCAGGAAGACCAGTAGTAGTTTCCGATGCACATCTGGAGGCGTTCTGTAATCTGTGGAGTACCAGAGTGTTGATGAAAAACAGAAATTGCATCGGGATTGAATACACCAGTCACCATGCGCACTTTCCTCCACAGGAGTAATGTCTCAAACAGACTACGCTTTGATCGTTCCCTGGAAGACCAGTAGCAGTATCCAAAGCACATCTGGGAGCATTCTGTAAACTGTGGACTATCAGAGTGTTGATGAGACACAGAAGTTGCATCGGGATTTAATACAACAGTCACCATGCGCACTTTCCTCCACGGGAGTATTGTCTCGAACAGTCCACACTTTGATCGTTCCCTCGATGACCAGTAGTATTTTCCGATGCACATCTGGTGGCATTCTGTAATCTGTGGACTATCAGAGTGTTAATGAAACACAGAAATTGCATCGGGATTGAACACAATAGTCACCATGGGCACTTTCCTCCACGGAGTAATGTCTCAAACAGTCTACGCTTTGATCGTACCCTGGAAGACCAGTAGTAGTTTCCGATGCACATCTGGTGGCATTCTGAAACCTGTGGACTACCACACTGTTGATGAAACACAGAAATTGCATCGGGATTGAATACAACAGTCACCATGCGCACTTTCCTCCACAGGAGTAACGTCTCAAACAGACTAGGCTCTGATAGTTCCCTGGAAGACCAGTAGTAGTTTCCTATGCACATCTATAGGCATTCTGTATTCTGTGGACCTTCAAAGTGTTGATGAAACACTGATATTGCATCGGGATTGAATACAAGAGTCACCATGCGCACTTTCCTCCACCGGAGTAATGTCTAAACAGTCTATGCTTTGATCGTTCCCTGAAAGACCAGTAGTAGTTTCCGATGCACATCTGGTGGCATTCTGTAATCTGTGGACTATCAGAGTGTTGACGAAACACAGAAATTGCATCGGGATTGAAAACAACAGTCACCATGCGCACTTTCCTCCACAGAAGTAATGTCTCAAACTGTCTACGTTTGATCGTTCCCTGGAAGACCAGTAGTAGTTTCCGATGCACATCTGGTGCCATTCTGTAATCTGTGGACTATCAGAGTGTTGATGAAACACAGAAATTGCATCGTGATTGAATACAACAGTCACCATGGCCACTTTCCTCCACGGGAGTAATGTCTCAAACAGTCTATGCTTTGAACGTACCCTGGAAGACCATTAGTAGTTTCCGATGCACATCTGGTGGCATTCTGTAACATGTGGACTACCTGACTGTTGATGAAACACAGAAATTGCATCGGGAGTGAATACAACAGACACCATCCGCTCTTTCCTCCATGGCAGTAATGTCTGAAAGAGTCTACGCTTTGATCGTTCCCAGGAAGACCAGTAGTAGTTTCAATGCACATCTGGAGGCAATCGGTAGTCTGTGGACTTTCAGAGTGTTGATGAAAATCAGAAAGTGCATCGGGATTGAATACAACAGTCACCATGCGCACTTTCCTCCACGGAAGTAATGTCTCAAACTGTCTACGCTTTGATCGTTCCCTGGAAGACAAGTGGTAGATTCCGATGCACATCTGGAGGCATTCTGTAATCTGTTGACTATCAGATTGTTGATGAAACACAGAAAATGCATCAGGATTGAATACAACAGTCAACATGTGCACTTTCCTCCATGGGGTTAATGTCTCTAACGGTCTACGCTTTGATCGCTCCCTGGAAGTCCAGTAGTAGTTTCCGATGCACGTCTGGTGGCATTCTGTAATCTGTGGACTATCCGAGTGTTGATGAAACACAGAAATTGCATCGGAATTGAATACAACAAATAATATGCGCACCTTCCTCCATGGGAGTAATGTCTCAAAAAGTTTACGTTCTGATCGTTCCCTGGAAGACCAGCAGTAGTTTTCGATGCACATCTGGAGGCATTCTGTAACCTGTTTACTATCAGAGTGTTGATGAAACACAGATACTGCATCGGGCTTGAATATAACAGTCACCATGCGCACTTTCCTCCATGTTAGTAATGTCTCTAACAGTCTACGCTTTGATCGTTCCCTGGAAGATCAGTGGTAGTTTCCAATGCACATCTGGAGGCATTTTGTAATCTGTGGACTATCAGAGTGTTGATGAAACACAGAAATTGCATCAGGATTGAATACAACAGTCACCATGCGCACTTTCCTCCATGGGAGTAATGTCTGAAACAGTCCACGCTTTGATCGTTCCCTCGATGACCAGTAGTAGTTTCCGATGCACATCTGGTGGCATTCTGTAATCTGTGGACTATCAGAGTGTTGACGATACACAGAAATTGCATCGGGATTGAATACAACAGTCACCATGCGCACTCTCCTCCATGGGAGTAACGTCTCAAACAGTATTCGCTTTGATCGTTCCCTGGAAGACCAGTAGTAGTTTCCGATGCACATCTGGAGGCATTCTGAAATCTGTGGAGTAACTGAGTGTTGATGAAACACAGAAATATCATCGGGATTTAATACAACAGTCACCATGCGCACTTCATTCCATGGGAGTAATGTCTCTAACAGTCTACGCTTGGACCGTTCCCAGGACGACCAGTAGTAGTTTCCGATGCACAACTGGAGGCATTCTGTAATCTGTGGAGTACCAGAGTGTTGATGAAAGACTGAAATTGCATCGGGATTGAATACAACAGTCACCATGCGCACTTTCCTCCATGGGAGTAATGTATCAAAGAGTTTACGCTTTGATCGTTACCTGGAAGAGCAGTAGTAGTTTCCGATGCACATCTGGAGGCATTCTGTAACCTGTGGAGTATCAGAGTGTTGATGAAACACAGAAATTGCATCGGGATTGAATACAACAGTCACCATGCGCACTTTCCTCCACAGGAGAAATGTCTCAAACAGTCTACGCTTTGATCGTTCCCTGGAAGACCAGTAGTAGTTTCCAAAGCACATCTGGAGGCATTCTGTAACCTGTGGACTATCAGAGTGTTAATAAAACACAGAAATTTCATCGGGATTGAATACAACAGTCACCATGCGCACTTTCCTCCATGGGAGTAATGTCTCAAACAGTCTACGCTTTGATCGTTCCCTGGAAAACCAGTAGTAGTTTCCGATGCACATCTGGAGGCATTTTGTAATCTGTGGACTATCAGAGTGTTGATGAATCACAGAAATTGCGTCGGGATTGAATACAACAGTCACCATGCGCACTTTCCTCCACGGAAGTAATGTCTCAAACAGTTACGCTTTGATCGTTCACACGAAGACCAGTAGTAGTTTCAATGCACATCTGGAGGCAATCTGTACTCTGTGGACATTCAGAGTGTTGATGAAAATCAGAAAGTGCATCGGGATTGAATACAACAGTCACCATGCCCACTTTCCTCCACGGAAGTAATGTCTCAAACTGTCTACGCTTTGATCGTTCCCTGGAAGACCAGTGGTAGATTCCGATGCACATCTGGAGGCATTCTGTAATCTATGGACTATCAGGGTGTTGATGAAACACAGAGATTGCATCGGGACTGAATAAAACAGTCACCATGCGCACGGTCCTCATCGGGAGGAATGTCTCAAACAGTCTACGCTAGGATCGTTCCCAGGAAGACCAGTAGTAGTTTCCGATGCACATCTGGAGGCATTCTGTAGTCTGTGGAGTACCAGAGTGTTGATGAAACACAGAAATTGCATCGGGATTGAATACACCAGTCACCATGCGCACTTTCCTCCACAGGAGTAATGTCTCAAACAGTCTACGCTTTGATCGTTCCCTGGAAAACCAGTGGTAGTTTCCGATGCACATCTGGATTCATCTTGTAATCTGTGGACTATCAGATTGTTGATGAATCACAGAAATTGCATCGGGATTGAATACAACAGTCATCATGCGAACTTTCCTCCATGGGAGTAATGTCTCTAACGGTATACGCTTTGATCGTTCCGTGGAAGTCCAGTAGTAGTTTCCGATGCACGTATGGTGGCATTCTGTAATCTGTGGACTATCAGGGTGTTGATGAAACACAGAAATTGCATCGGGACTGAATACAACAGTCACCATGCGCACTTTACTCCACGGGAGTAATGTCTCAAACAGTCTACGCTTGGATCGTTCCCAGGAAGACCAGTAGTAGTTTCCGATGCACATCTGGAGGCGTTCTGTAATCTGTGGAGTACCAGAGTGTTGATGAAACACAGAAATTGCATCGGGATTGAATACACCAGTCACCATGGCCACTTTCCTCCACGGGAGTAATGTCTCAAACAGTCTATGATTTGAACGTACCCTGGAAGACCATTAGTAGTTTCCGATGCACATCTGGTGGCATTCTGTAACCTGTGGACTACCTGACTGTTGATGAAACACAGAAATTGCATCGGGAGTGAATACAACAGACACCATCCGCTCTTTCCTCCATGGCAGTAATGTCTGAAAGAGTCTACGCTTTGATCGTTCCCAGGAAGACCAGTAGTAGTTTCAATGCACATCTGGAGGCAATCGGTACTCTGTGGACTTTCAGAGTGTTGATGAAAATCAGAAAGTGCATCGGGATTGAATACAACAGTCACCATGCGCACTTTCCTCCACGGAAGTAATGTCTCAAACTGTCTACGCTTTGATCGTTCCCTGGAAGACCCGTAGTAGCTTCCGATGCACATCTGGTGGCATTCTGTAATCTGTGGACTATCCGAGTGTTGATGAAACACAGAAATTGCATCGGGATTGAACACAATAGTCACCATGGGCACTTTCCTCCACGGAGTAATGTCTCAAACAGTCTACGCTTCAATCGTACCCTGGAAGACCAGTAGTAGTTTCCGATGCGCATCTGGTGGCATTCTGAAACCTGTGGACTACCAGACTGTTGATGAAACACAGAAATTTCATCGGGATTGAATACAACATTCACCATGCGCACTTTCCTCCACAGGAGTAATGTCTCAAACAGACTAGGCTTTGATAGTTCCCTGGAAGACCAGTAGTAGTTTCCTATGCACATCTATAGGCATTCTGTATTCTGCGGACCTTCAAAGTGTTGATGAAACACTGATATTGCATCGGGATTGAATACAAGAGTCACCATGCGCACTTTCCTCCACCGGAGTAATGTCTCAAACAGTCTATGCTTTGATCGTTCCCTGAAAGACCAGTAGTAGTTTCCGATGCACATCTGGTGGCATTCTGTAATCTGTGGACTATCAGAGTGTTGACGAAACACAGAAATTGCATCGGGATTGAAAACAACAGTCACCATGCGCACTTTCCTCCACAGAAGTAATGTCTCAAACTGTCTACGTTTGATCGGCCCCTGGAAGACCAGTAGTAGTTTCCGATGCACTTCTGGTGGCATTCTGTAATCTGTGGACTATCAGAGTGTTGATGAAACACAGAAATTTAATCGGGATTGATTACAACAGTCACCATGCACCCCTTCCTCCATGGGAGTAATGTCTGAAAGAGTTTGCGATTTGATCGTTCCCTGGAAGACCAGTTGTAGTTTCCGATGCACAACGGAAGGCATTCTGTAATCTGTGGTCTATCAGAGTGTTGATGAAACACAGATATTGCATCGGGATAGAATACAACAGTCACAATGCGCACTCTCCTCCATGGGAGTAATGTCTCAAAGAGTCTACGCTATGATCGTTCCCTGGAAGACCAGTAGTAGTTTCCGATGCACATCTGGTGGCATTCTGTAACCAGTGGACTACCTGACTGTTGATGAAACACAGAAATTGCATCGGGATTGAATACAACAGTCACCATGCGCACATTCCACCACGGAAGTAATGTCTCAAACAGTCTATGCTTTAATCGTTCCCTGGAAGTCCAGTAGTTGTTTCCGATGCGCATCTGGTGGCATTCTGTAATCTGTGGACTATCTGAGTGTTGACGAAACACAGAAATTGCATCGGGATTGAATACAACAGTCACCATGCGCACTCTCCTCCATGGGAGTAACGTCTCAAACAGTCCACGCTTTGATCGTCCGCTGGAAGACCAGTAGTAGTTACCGATGCACATCTGGAGGCATTCTGAAGTCTGTGGACTAACTGAGTGTTGGTGAAACACAGAAATATCATCGGGATTGAATACAACAGTCACCATGCGCACTTTATTCCATGGGAGTAATGTCTCTAACAGTCTACGCTTGGATCGTTCCCAGGAAGACCAGTAGTAGTTTCCGATGCACATCTGGACGCATTCTGTAATCTGTGGAGTACCAGAGTGTTCATGAAACACAGATATTGCATCGGGATTGAATACAACAGTCACCATGCGCACTTTCCTCCATCGGAGTAATGTCTCAAGGAGTTTACGCGTTGATCGTTCCCTGGAAGACCAGTAGTAGTTTCCGATGCACATCTGGAGGCATTCTGTAATCTGTGGAGTATCAGAGTGTTGATGAAACACAGAAATTGCATCGGGATTGAATACAACAGTTAACATGCGCACCTTCCGCTATAGGAGTAATGTCTTAAAGAGTTTACGCTTTGATCGTTCCCTGGAAGACCAGTAGCAGTTTCCGATGCACATCTGGAGGCATTCTGTAATCTCTGGACTATCAGAGTGTTGATGAAACACAGAAATTGCATCGGGATAGAATACAACAGTCACCATGCGCACTTTTCTCAATATGAGTAACGTCTGTAACAGTCTACGCTTTGATCGTTCCCTGGAAGACCAGTAGTAGTTTCCGATGCACATCTGGTGGCATTCTGTAACCTGTGGACTATCAGAGTGTTGATGAAACACCGAAATTGCATCGGGATTGAATACAACAGTCACCATGCGCAGTCTCCTCCATGGGAGTAATGTCTCGAAGAGTCTACGCTTTGATCGTTCCCTGGAAGACCAGTAGTAGTTTCCGATGCACATCTGGAGGCATTCTGTATTCTGTGGAGTATCAGAGTGTTGATGAAACACAGAAATTGCATCGGAATTGAATACAACAAATAATATGCGCACCTTCCTCCATGGGAGTAATGTCTCAAAAAGTTTACGTTTTGATCGTTTCCTGGAAGACCAGCAGTAGTTTCCGATGCACATCTGGAGGCATTCTGTAACCTGTTTACAATCAGAGTGTTGATGAAACACAGATACTGCATCGGGTTTGAATATAACAGTCACCATGCGCACTTTCCTCCACGTTAGTAATGTCTCTAACAGTCTACGCTTTGATCGTTCCCTGGAAGATCAGTGGTAGTTTCCAATGCACATCTGGAGGCATTTTGTAATCTGTGGACTATCAGAGTGTTGATGAAACACAGAAATTGCATCAGGATTGAATACAACAGTCACCATGCGCACTTTCCTCCATGGGAGTAATGTCTGAAACAGTCCACGCTTTGATCGTTCCCTCGATGACCAGTAGTAGTTTCCGATGCACATCTGGTGGCATTCTGTAATCTGTGGACTATCAGAGTGTTGACGATACACAGAAATTGCATCGGGATTGAATACAACAGTCACCATGCGCACTCTCCTCCATGGGAGTAACGTCTCAAACAGTATTCGCTTTGATCGTTCCCTGGAAGACCAGTAGTAGTTTCCGATGCACATCTGGAGGCATTCTGAAATCTGTGGACTAACTGA
The DNA here is from genome assembly GCF_023897955.1 of Schistocerca gregaria. Classification (NCBI taxonomy): domain Eukaryota; kingdom Metazoa; phylum Arthropoda; class Insecta; order Orthoptera; family Acrididae; genus Schistocerca; species Schistocerca gregaria. Next base: position 20,427,418 of record NC_064929.1, on the reverse strand, counting down.
GTGTTGATGAAACACAGAAATATCATCGGGATTTAATACAACAGTCACCATGCGCACTTCATTCCATGTGAGTAATGTCTCTAACAGTCTACGCTTGGACCGTTCCCAGGAAGACCAGTAGTAGTTTCCGATGCACATCTGGAGGCATTCTGTAATCTGTGGAGTACCAGAGTGTTGATGAAAGACAGAAATTGCATCGGGATTGAATACAACAGTCACCATGCGCACTTTCCTCCACAGGAGTAATATCTCAAACAGTCTACGCTTTGATCGTTCCCTGGAAGACCAGTAGTAGTTTTCAAAGCACATCTGGAGGCATTCTGTAACCTGTGGACTATCAGAGTGTTAATAAAACACAGAAATTTCATCGGGATTGAATACAACAGTCACCATGCGCACTTTCCTCCATGGGAGTAATGTCTCAAACAGTCTACGCTTTGATCGTTCCCTGGAAAACCAGTAGTAGTTTCCGATGCACATCTGGAGGCATTTTGTAATCTGTGGACTATCAGAGTGTTGATGAATCACAGAAATTGCGTCGGGATTGAATACAACAGTCACCATGCGCACTTTCCTCCACGGGAGTAATGTCTCAAACATTTACGCTTTGATCGTTCACAGGAAGACCAGTAGTAGTATCAATGCACATCTGGAGGCAATCTGTACTCTGTGGACATTCAGAGTGTTGATGAAAATCAGAAAGTGCATCAGGATTGAATACAACAGTCACCATGCCCACTTTCCTCCACGGAAGTAATGTCTCAAACTGTCTACGCTTTGATCGTTCCCTGGAAGACCAGTGGTAGATTCCGATGCACATCTGGAGGCATTCTGTAATCTATGGACTATCAGGGTGTTGATGAAACACAGAGATTGCATCGGGACTGAATAAAACAGTCACCATGCGCACGGTCCTCATCGGGAGTAATGTCTCAAACAGTCTACGCTAGGATCGTTCCCAGGAAGACCAGTAGTAGTTTCCGATGCACATCTGGAGGCATTCTGTAGTCTGTGGAGTACCAGAGTGTTGATGAAACACAGAAATTGCATCGGGATTGAATACACCAGTCACCATGCGCACTTTCCTCCACAGGAGTAATGTCTCAAACAGTCTACGCTTTGATCGTTCCCTGGAAGACCAGTAGTAGTTTCCAAAGCACATCTGGAGGCATTCTGTTACCTGTGGACTATCAGAGTGTTAATAAAACTCAGAAATTTCATCGGGATTGAATACAACAGTCACCACGCGCACTTTCCTCCATGGGAGTAATGTCTTAAACAGTCTACGCTTTGATCGTTCCCTGGAAAACCAGTGGTAGTTTCCGATGCACATCTGGATTCATTCTGTAGTCTGTGGAGTACCAGAGTGTTGATGAAACACAGAAATTGCATCGGGATTGAATACACCAGTCACCATGCGCACTTTCCTGCACAGGAGTAATGTCTCAAACAGTCTACGCTTTGATTGTTCCCCGGAAGACCAGTAGTAGTTTCAATGCACATCTGGAGGCAATCCGTACTCTGTGGACATTCAGAGGTTTGATAAAAATCAGAAAGTGCATCGGGATTGAATACAACTCTCACCATGCGCACTTTCCTCAACGGAAGTAATGTCTCAAACTGACTACGCTTTGATCGTTCCCTGGAAGACCAGTGGTAGATTCCGATGCACATCTGGAGGGATTCTGTAATCTGTGGATTATCAGAGTGTTGATGAAACACAGAAATTGCATCGGGTTGAATACAACAGTCACCATGCGCACTTTTCTCCATGGGAGTAATGTCTCTAACGGTCTACGCTTTGATCGTTCCCTGGAAGTCCAGTAGTAGTTTCCGATGCACGTCTGGTGGTATTCTGTAATCTGTGGACTATCAGGGAGTTGATGAAACACAGAAATTGCATCGGGACTGAATAAAACAGTCACCATGCGCACTTTCCTCCACGGGAGTAATGTCTCAAACAGTCTACGCTTTGATCGATCCCTGGAAGACCTCTAGCAGTTTCCGATGCACATCTAGTAGCATTCTGTAATCTGTGGATTTACAGAGTGTTGATGAAACACAGAAATTGCATCGGGATTGAATACAACAGTCACCATGCGCACATTAGTCCTCGGAAGTAATGTCTCAAACAGTCTATGCTTTGATCGTTCCCTGGAAGACCAGTAGTTGTTTCCGATGCACATCTGGTGGCATTCTGTAATCTGTGGACTATCAGAGTGTTGACGAAACACAGAAATTGCATCGGGATTGAATACAACAGTCACCATGCGCACTCTCCTCCATGGGAGTAACGTCTCAAACAGTCCACGCTTTGATCGTTCCCTGGAATACCAGTAGTAGTTTCCGATGCACATCTGGAGGCATTCTGAAATCTGTGGACTAACTGAGTGTTGATGAAACACTGAAATATCATCGGGATTGAAGGCAACAGTCACCATGCGCACTTTATTCCATGGGAGTAATGCCTCTAACAGTCTACGCTTGGATCGTTCCCAGGAAGACCAGTAGTAGATTCCGATGCACATCTGGAGGCATTCTGTAATCTGTGGAGTACCAGAGTGTTGATGTAACACAGAAATTGCATCGGGATTGAATACAACAGTCACCATGCGCACTTTCCTCCATGGGAGTAATGTCTCAAAGTGTTTACGCTTTGGTCGTTCCCTGGAAGACCAGTAGTAGTTTCCGATGCACATCTGGAGGAATTCTGTAATCTGTGGAGTATCAGAGTGTTGATGAAACACAGAAATTGCATCGGGATTGAATACAACAGTTACCATGCGCACCTTCCTCCATAGGAGTAATGTCTCAAAGAGTTTACGCTTTGATCGTTCCCTGGCAGTCCAGTAGCAGTTTCCGAAGCACATCTGGAGGCATTCTGTAATCTGTGGACTATCAAAGTGTTGATGAAACACAGAAATTGCATCGGGATTGAATACAACAGTCACCATGCGCACCATCCTCCATCTTAGTAATGTCTCAAACAGTCTACGCTTTGATCGTTCCCTGGAAGACCAGTGGTAGTTTCCAATGCACATCTGGACGCATTCTGTAATCTGTGGACTATCAGAGTGTTGATGAAACACAGGAATTGCATCGGGATTGAATACAACAGTCACCATGCGACTCTCCGCCACGGGAGTAATGTCTCAAAGGGTCTACGCTTTGATCGTTCCCTGGAAGACCAGTAGTAGTTTCCGATGCACATCTGGTGGCATTCTGTAATCTGTGGACTATCAGAGTGTTGACGAAACACAGAAATTGCATCGGGATTGAATACAACAGTCACCATGCGCACTTTCCTCCACAGGAGTAATGTCTCAAACAGTCTACGCTTTGATCGTTCCCTGGATAACCAGTAGTAGTTTCCAAAGCACATCTGGTGGCATTCTGTAACCTGTGGACTATCAGAGTCTTAATAAAACACAGAAATTTCATCGGGATTGAATACAACAGTCACCATGAGCACTTTCCTCCATGGGAGTAATGTCTCAAACAGTCTACTTTTTAATCGTTCTCTGGAAGACCAGTAGTAGTTTCCGATGCACATCTGGTGGCATTCTGTAATCTGTGGCCTATCAGAGTGTTGATGAATCACAGAAATTGCATCGGGATTGAATACAACAGTCACGATGCGCACTTTCCTCCATGGGAGAAGTGTCTCAAATAGTCTACGCTTTAATCGTTCTCTGGAAGACCAGTAGTAGTTTCCGATGCACATCTGGTGGCATTCTGTAATCTGTGGCCTATCAGAGTGTTGATGAAACACGGAAATTGCATCGGGATTGAATACAACAGTCACCATGCGTACTTTCCTCCATGGGAGTAATGTCTCTAACGGTCTACGCTTTGATCGTTCCCTGGAAGTGTAGTAGTAGTTTCCGATGCACGTCTGTTGGCATTCTGTAGTCTGTGGACCAGCAGAATGTTGATGAAACACACGAATTGTATCGGGATTGAATACAACAGTAACCATGCGCACTTTCCTCCACGGGAGGTATGTCTCAAATAGTCCACGCTTTGATCGTTCCCTGGAAGACCAGTAGTAGTTTCCGATGCACATCTGGATGCAATATGTAATCTGTGGACTTTCAGAGTGTCGATGAAAGTCAGAAATTGCATCGGGATTGAATACAACAGTTACCATGCGCACTTTCCACCAAGGGGAGTAATGTCTCAAACAGTCTACGATTTGATCGTTCCCTGGAAGACCAGTAGTAGCTTCCGATGCACATCTGATGGCATTCTGTAATCTGTGGACTATCAGAGAGTTGATGAAACACAGAAATTGCATCGGGATTGAATACAACAGTCACCATGCGCACATTCCTCCATGGGAGTAAGGTCTCTAACGGTCTACGCTTTGATCGTTCCCTGGAAGTCGAGTAGTAGTTTCCGATGCACGTCTGGTGGCATTCTGTAATCTGTGGACTATCACAGTGGTGATGAATCACAGAAATTGCATCGGGATTGAATACAACAGTCACCATGCGCACTTTCCCCCATGGGAGTAGTGTCTCAAATTGTCTACGCTTTGATCGTTCCCTGGAAGACCAGTAGTAGTTTCCGATGCACATCTGGTGGTATTCTGTAATCTGTGGACTATCAGAGTGTTATGAAACACAGAAATTGCATCGGGATTGAATACAACAGCCACAATGTGCACTTTGCTCAATGGGAGTAATGTCTCAAACAGTCTACGCTTTGATTGTTCCCTGGAAGACCAGTAGTAGTTTCCGATGCACATTTGGAGGCATTCTTTAATCTGTGGACCTTAAAAATGTTGATGAAACACAGAAATTGCATCGTGAGTTAATACAACATTCACCATGCGCACTTTCGTCCATTGGAGAAATGTCTCAAACAGTCTACGCTTTTATCGCTCCCTGGAAGACCAGTGGTAGTTTCTGAAGCACATCTGGTGGCATTCTGTAATCTGTGGACTATCAGAGTGTTGATGAAACACAGAAATTGCATCGGGATTGAATACAACAGTCACCATGCGCACTTTCCTCCATGGGAGTAATGTCTCAAACAGTCTACGCTTTGATCGATCCCTGGAAGACCTCTAGTAGTTTCCGATGCACATCTAGTGGCATTCAGTAATCTGCGGACTATCAGCGTGATGATGAAACACAGAAATTGCATCGGGATTGAATACAACAGTCATCATGCGCACTTTCCTCCACGGGAGTAATGTCTCAAACAGTCTTCGCTTTGATCGTTCCCTGGAAGACCAGTAGTAGTTTCCGAAGCACATCTGGTGGCATTCTGTAATCTGTGGCCTATCAGAGTGTTGATGAAACACAGAAATTGCATCGGGATTGAATACAACAGTCACCATGCGCAATTACCTCCACGGGAGTAATGTCTCAAACAGTCTACGCTTTGATCGTTCCCTGGAAGACCAGTAGTACTTTCCGATGCACATCTGGAGGCATTCTGTAATCTGTGGACCTTCAAAATGTTGATGAAACACAGATATTGCATCGTGATTGAATACAAAAGTCACCATCCACACTTTCCTCCATGGGAGTAATGTCTGAAACAGTCTACGCTTTGATCGTTCCCTGGAAGACCAGTAGTAGTTTCCGATGCACATCTGGAGGCATTCTGTAATCTGTGGACCTTCAAAATATTGATGAAACACAGAATTTGCATCGGGAGCGAATACAACAGTCACCATCCGCACTTTCCTCCATGGGAGTAATGTCTTAAAGAGTCTACGCTTTGATCGTTCCCTGGAAGTCCAGTAGCAGTTTCCGATGCACGTCTGGTGGCATTCTGTAATCTGTGGACTATCTGAGTGTTGATGAAACACAGAAATTGCATCGGGATTGAATACAACAGTCACCATGCGCACTTTCCTCCACGGGAGTAATGTCTCAAAGAGTCTACGCTTTGATCGTTCCCTGGAAGACCAGTAGTAGTTTTCGATGCACATCTATTGGTATTCTGTAATCTGTGGACTATCAGAGTGTTGATGAAACACAGAAATTGCATCGGGATTGAGTACAACAGTCACAATGTGCACTTTGCTCCATGGGAGTAATGTCTCAAACAGTCTACGCTTTGATTGTTCCCTGGAAGACCAGTAGTAGTTTCCGATGCAAATCTGGAGGCATTCTGTAATCTGTGGACCTTCAAAATGTTGATGAAACACAGAAATTGCATCGTGAGTGAATACAACAGTCACCATCCGCACTTTCCTCCATGGGAGTAATGTGTGAAACAGTCTACGCTTTGATCGTTCCCTGGAAGACCAGTAGTAGCTTCCGATGAACATCTGGAGGCATTCTGTAACCTGTGGACCTTCAAAATGTTGATGAAACACAGAAATTGCATCGGGAGTGAATACAACAGTCACCATTCGCACTTTCCTCCATGGGAGTAATGTCTCTAACGGTCTACGCTTTGATCGTTCCCAGGAAGACCAGTAGTAGTTTCCGATGCACATCTGGAGGCAATCTGTAACCTGTGGACTATCAGAGTGTTGATGAAAATCAAGAATTGCTTCGGGATTGAATAAAACAGTCACCATGCGCACTTTCCTCCATTGGAATAATGTCTCAAACAGTCTACGCTTTGATCGTTCCCTGGAAGGCCAGTGGTAGTTTCTGAAGCACATCTGGAGGCATTCTGTAATCTGTGGACTATCAGAGTGTTGATGTAACACAGAAATTGCATCGGGATTGAATACAACAGTCACCATGCGCACTTTCCTCCATGGGAGTAATGTCTCCAACGGTCTACGCTTTGATCCTTCCCTGGAAGACCTGTAGTAGTTTCCGATGCACATCTGGAGGCATTCTGTAATCTGTGGACAATCAGAGTGTTGATGAAACACAGAAATTGCATCGGGATTGAATACAACAGTCACCATGCGCACTTTCCTCCATGGGAGTAATGTCTCTAACGGTCTACGCTTTGATAGTTCCCTATAAGTCCAGTAGTAGTTTCCGATGCACATCTGGAGGCAATATGTAATCCGTGGACGTTCAGAGTGTTGATGAAACACAGAAATAGCATCGGGATTGAATGCAACAGTCATCATGCGCTCTTTCCTCCTCGGGAGTAATGTCTCAAAGAGTCTACGCTTTGATCGTTCCCTGGAAGACCAGTAGTAGTTTCCGAAGCACATCTGGTGGCATTCTGTAATCTGTGGCCTATCAGAGTGTTGATGAAACACAGAAATTGCATCGGGATTGAATACAACAGTCACCATGCGCAGTTACCTCCACGGGAGTAATGTCTCAAACAGTCTACGCTTTGATCGTTCAATGGAAGACCCGTAGTAGTTTCCGATGCACATCTGATGGCATTCTGTAATCTGTGGACTATCAGAGTGTTGATGAAACACAGAAATTGCATCGGGATTGAATACAATGGTCGCCATGGGCACTTACCTCCATGGGACTAAAGTCTCTAAAGGTCTACGCTTTGATCGTTCCCTGGAAGTCGAGTAGTAGTTTCCGATGCACATCTGGTGGTATTCTGTAATCTGTGGACAATCAGAGTGTTGATGAAACACAGAAATCGCATCGGGATTAAATACAACAGTCACCATGTCACTTTGCTCCACGGGAGTACTGTCTCAAACAGTCTACGCTTTGATCGTTCCCTGGAAGACCAGTAGTAGTTTCCTATGCACATCTGGAGGCAATATGTAATCTGTGGACGTTCAGAGTGTTGATGAAACACAGATATAGCATCGGGATTGAATGCAACAGTCAACATGCGCACTTTCCTCCACGGGAGTAATGTCTCAAACAGTCTACGCTTTGATCGTTCCCTGGAAGACCAGTGGTAGTTTCTGAAGCACATCTGGAGGCATTCTGTAATCTGTGGACTATCAGAGTGCTGATGAAACACAGAAATTGCATCGGGATTGAATACAACAGTCACCATGGGCACTTACCTCCGTGGGAGTAATGTCTCTAACGGTCTACGCTTTGATCGTTCCCTGGAAGACCTGTAGTAGGTTCCGATGCACATCTGGAGGCATTCTGTAATCTGTGGACCTTCAAAATGTTGATGAAACACAGATATTGCATCGTGATTGAATACAAAAGTCACCATCCGCACTTTCCTCCATGGGGGTAATGTCTGAAACAGTCTACGCTTTGATCGTTCCCTGGAAGACCAGTAGTAGTTTTCGATGCACATCTGGAGGCATTCAGTAATCTGTGGACCTTCAAAATGTTGATGAAACACAGGAATTGCATCGGGCGTGAATACAACAGTCACCATCCGCACATTCCTCCATGGGAGTAATGCCTTTAAGAGTCAACGCTTACATCGTTCCCAGGAAGATCAGTAGTAGTTTCCGATGCACGTCTGGTGGCATTCTGTAATCTGTGTACCATCAGAGTGTTGATGAAACACAGAAATTGCATCGGGATTGTTTACAACAGTCACCATGCGCACTTTCCTCTATGGAGTAATGTCTGTAACGGTCTACGCTTTGATCGTTCCCTGGAAGTCCAGTAGTAGTCTCCGATGCACGTCTGGTGGCACTCTGTAATCTGTGGACCAGCAGAGTGTTGATGAAACACAGAAATTGAATCGGGATTGAATACAACAGTCACCATGCGCACTTTCCTCGCCGGGAGGTATGTCTCAAACAGTCCACGCTTTGATCGTGCCCTGGAAGACCAGTAGTAGTTTCCGATGCACATCTGGAGGCAATATGTAATCTGTGGACTTTCTTGTGTTGATGAAAATCAGAAATTGCATCGGGATTGAATACAACAGTCACCATGCGCACTTCCCTCCATGGGAGTAATGTCTCAAACTGTCTACGCTTTGATCGTTCCCTGGAAGACCTGTGGTAGTTTCCGATGCATATCTGGAGGCATTCTGTAATCTGTGGACTATCAGAGTGTTGATGAAACACAGAAATTACATCGGGATTGAATACAACAGTCACCATGCGCACTTTCCTCCATGGGAGTAAAGTCTCTAACGGTCTATGCTCTGATCGTTCCCTGGAACTCGAGTAGTTGTTTCCAATGCACGTCTGGTGGCATTCTGCAATCTGTGGACTATCAGAGTGTTGATGAAACACAGAAATTGCATCGGGATTGAATACAACAGTCATCATGCGCACTTTCCTCCATGGGAGAAGTGTCTCAAATAGTCTACGCTTTAATCGTTCCCTGGAAGACCAGTAGTAGTTTCCGAAGCACATCTGGTGGCATTCTGTAATCTGTGGCCTCTCAGAGTGTTGATGAAACACCGAAATTGCATCGGGATTGAATACAACAGTCACCATGCGCAGTTACCTCCACGGGAGTAATGTCTCAAACAGTCTACGCTTTGATCGTTCCCTGGAAGACCAGTAGTAGTTTCCGATGCACATCTGGTTGCATTCTGTAATCTGTGGACCTTCAAAATGTTGATGAAACACAGATATTGCATCGTGATTGAATACAAGTGTCACCATCCGCACTTTCCTAAATGGGAGTAATGTCTGAAAGAGCCCACGCTTTGATCGTTCCCAGGAAGACCAGTAGTAGTTTCCGATGCACGTCTGGTGGCATTCTGTAATCTGTGGACTATCAGAGTGAGGATGAAAATCAGGAATTGCATCGGGATTGAATACAACAGTCACCATGCGCACTTTCCTCCATGGGAGTAATGTCTCAAACAGTCTACGCTTTGATCGTTCCCTGGAAGACCAGTAGTAGTTTCCGTTGCACATCTGGAGGCAATCTGTAATCTGTGGACTATCAGAGTGTTGATGAAAATCAGGAATTGCATTTAGATTGAATACAACAGTCACCATGCGCACTTTCCTCCATAGGAGTAATGTCTCAAACAGTCTACGCTTTGATCGTTCCCTGGAAGACCAGTAGTAGTTTCCGATGCACATCTGGAGGCATTCTGTAAACTGTGGAGTACCAGAGTGTTGATGTAACACAGAAATTGCATCGGGATTGAATACAACAGTCACCATGCGCACTTTCCTCCATGGGAGTAATGTCTCAAAGTGTTTACGCTTTGGTCAATCCCTGGAAGACCTGTAGTAGTTTCCGATGCACATCTGGAGGCTTTCTGTAATTTGTGGAGTATCAGAGTGTTGATGAAACACAGAAATTGCATCGGGATTGAATACAACAGTTACCATGCGCACCTTCCTCCATAGTAGTAATGTCTCAAAGAGTTTACGCTTTGATCGTTCCCTGGCAGTCCAGTAGCAGTTTCCGAAGCACATCTGGAGGCATTCTGTAATCTGTGGATTATCAAAGTGTTGATGTATCACAGAAATTGCATCGGGATTGAATACAAAAGTCACCATGCGCACTTTCCTCCATGGGAGTAATGTCTCAAAGTGTTTACGCTTTGGTCGTTCCCTGGAAGACCAGTAGTAGTTTCCGATGCACATCTGGAGGCATTCTGTAATCTGTGGAGTATCAGAGTGTTGATGAAATACAGAAATTGCATCGGGATTGAATACAACAGTCACCATGCGCAATTTCCTCCATGTTAGTAATGCCTCAAACAGTCTACGCTTTGATCGTTCCCTGGAAGACCAGTGGTAGTTTCCAATGCACATCTGGACGCATTCTGTAATCTGTGGAGTATCAGAGTGTTGATGAAACACAGAAATTGCATCGGGATTGAATACAACAGTCACCATGCGCACTTTCCTCTATGGGACTAATGTCTCAAACAGTCTACGCTTTGATAGTTCCCAGGAAGACCAGCAGTAGTTTCCGATGCACATCTGGAGGCATTCTGTAATCTGTGGACTATCAGAGTGTTGATGAAACACAGAAATTGCATCGGGATTGTATACAACAGTCACCATGCGCATTTTCCTTCACGGGAGTAATGTCTCAAACAGTCAACGCTTTGATCGATCCCTGGAAGACCTGTAGTAGTTTCCGATGCACATGTGGAGGCATTCTGTAGTCTGTGGACCTTCAAAATGTTGATGAAACACAGAAATTGCATCGGGAGTGAATACAACAGTCACCATCCGCACTTTCCTCCATGGGAGTAATGTCTGAAACAGTCTACGCTTTGATCGTTCCCAGGAAGACCAGTAGTAGTTTCAATGCACATCTGGAGGCAATCTGTACTCTGTGGACTTTCAGAGTGTTGATGAAAATCAGAAAGTGCATCGGGATTGAATACAACAGTCACCATGCGCACTTTCCTTCACGGAAGTAATGTCTCAAACTGTCTACGCATTGATCATTCCCTGCAAGACCAGTGGTAGATTCCGATGCACATCTGGAGTCATTCTGTAATCTGTAGGCTATCAGAGTGTTGATGAAACACAGAAATTGCATCGGAATTGAATACAACAGTCACGATGCGCATTTTCCTCCATGGGAGAAGTGTCTCAAATAGTCTACGCTTTAATCGTTCTCTGGAAGACCAGTAGTAGTTTCCGATGCACATCTGGTGGCATTCTGTAACCTGTGGCCTATCAGAGTGTTGATGAAACACAGAAATTGCATCGGGATTGAATACAACAGTCACCATGCGTACTTTCCTCCATGGGAGTAATGTCTCTAACGGTCTACGCTTTGATCCTTCCCTGGAAGTCCAGTAGTAGTTTCCGATGCACGTCTGGTGGCATTCTGTAGTCAGTGGACCAGCAGAGAGTTGATGAAACACTGGAATTAAATCGGGATTGAATACAACAGTCACCATGCGCACTTTCCTCCACGGGAGGTATGTCTCAAACAGTCCACGCTTTGATTGTTCCCTGGAAGACCAGTAGTAGTTTCCGATGCACATCTGGATGCAATATGTAATCTGTGGACTTTCGGAGTGTGGATGAAAATCAGAAATTGCATCGAGATTGAATACAACAGTCACCATGCGCACTTTCCTCCACGGGAGTAATGTCTCAAACAGTCTACGTTTTGATCGTTCCCTGGAAGACCAGTAGTAGTTTCCGATGCACATCTGATGGCATTCTGTAATCTGTGGACTATCAGAGTGTTGATGAAACACAGAAGTTGCATCGGGATTGAATACAACAGTTACCATGCGCACCTTCCTCCATAGGAGTAATGTCTCAAAGAGTTTACGCTTTGATCGTTCCCTGGCAGTCCAGTAGCAGTTTCCGAAGCACATCTGGAGGCATTCTGTAATCTGTGGATTATCAAAGTGTTGATGTATCACAGAAATTGCATCGGGATTGAATACAACAGTCACCATGCGCACTTTCCTCCATGGGAGTAATGTCTCAAAGTGTTTACGCTTTGGTCGTTCCCTGGAAGACCAGTAGTAGTTTCCGATGCACATCTGGAGGCATTCTGTAATCTGTGGAGTATCAGAGTGTTGATGAAATACAGAAATTGCATCGGGATTGAATACAACAGTCACTATGCGCACTTTCCTCCATGTTAGTAATGCCTCAAACAGTCTACGCTTTGATCGTTCCCTGGAAGACCAGTGGTAGTTTCCAATGCACATCTGGACGCATTCTGTAATCTGTGGAGTATCAGAGTGTTGATGAAACACAGAAATTGCATCGGGATTGAATACAACAGTCACCATGCGCACTTTCCTCTATGGGACTAATGTCTCAAACAGTCTACGCTTTGATCGTTCCCTGGAAAACCGGTAGTAGTTTCCGATGCACATCTGGAGGCATTCTGTAATCTGTGGACTATCAGAGTGTTGATGAATCACAGAAATTTCATCGGGAGTGAATACAACATTCACCATGCGCACTTTCCTCCACGGAAGTAATGTCTCAAATTGTCTACGCTTTGATCGTTCCCTGGAAGACCAGTAGTAGTTTCCGATGCACATCTGGAGGCATTCTGTAATCTGTGGACTATCAGAGTGTTGATGAAACACAGAAATTGCATCGGGATTGTATACAACAGTCACCATGCGCATTTTCCTCCACGGGAGTAATGTCTCAAACAGTCAACGCTTTGATCGATCCCTGGAAGACCTGTAGTAGTTTCCGATGCACATGTGGAGGCATTCTGTAGTCTGTGGGCCTTCAAAATGTTGATGAAACACAGAAATTGCATCGGGAGTGAATACAACAGTCACCATCCGCACTTTCCTCCATGGGAGTAATGTCTGAAACAGTCTACGCTTTGATCGTTCCCAGGAAGACCAGTAGTAGTTTCAATGCACATCTGGAGGCAATCTGTACTCTGTGGACTTTCAGAGTGTTGATGAAAATCAGAAAGTGCATCGGAATTGAATACAACAGTCACGATGCGCACTTTCCTCCATGGGAGAAGTGTCTCAAATAGTCTACGCTTTAATCGTTCTCTGGAAGACCAGTAGTAGTTTCCGATGCACATCTGGTGGCATTCTGTAACCTGTGGCCTATCAGAGTGTTGATGAAACACAGAAATTGCATCGGGATTGAATACAACAGTCACCATGCGTACTTTCCTCCATGGGAGTAATGTCTCTAACGGTCTACGCTTTGATCGTTCCCTGGAAGTCCAGTAGCTGTTTCCGATGCACGTCTGGTGGCATTCTGTAGTCTGTGGACCAGCAGAGTGTTGATGAAACACTGGAATTGAATTGGGATTGAATACAACAGTCACCATGCGCACTTTCCTCCACGGGAGGTATGTCTCAAACAGTCCACGCTTTGATTGTTCCCTGGAAGACCAGTAGTAGTTTCCGATGCACATCTGGATGCAATATGTAATCTGTGGACTTTCGGAGTGTCGATGAAAATCAGAAATTGCATCGAGATTGAATACAACAGTCACCATGCGCACTTTCCTCCACGGGAGTAATGTCTCAAAGAGTCTAAGTTTTGATCGTTCCCTGGAAGACCAGTAGTAGTTTCCGATGCACATCTGATGGCATTCTGTAATCTGTGGACTATCAGAGTGTTGATGAAACACAGAAATTGCATCGGGATTGAATACAACAGTCACCATGCGCACTTTCCTCCATGGGAGTAAAGTCTCTAACGGTCTACGCTTTGATCGTTCCCTGGAAGTCGAGTAGTAGTTACCGATGCACGTCTGGTGGCATTCTGTAATCTGTGGACTATCAGAGTGTTGATGAAACACAGAAATTGAATCGGGATTGAATACAACAGTCACCATGCGCACTTTCCTCGACGGGAGTAATGTCTCAAAGAGTCTACGCTTTGATCGTTCCCTGGAAGACCAGTAGTAGTTTCCGATGCACATCTGGTGGTATTCTGTAATCTGTGGACTATCAGAGTGTTGATGAAGCACAGAAATTGCATCGGGATTGAATACAACAGTCACAATGTGCACTTTGTTCCACGGGAGTAATGTCTCAAACAGTCTACGATTTGATTGTTCCCTGGAAGACCAGTAGTAGTTTCCGATGCACATCTGGAGGCATTCTGTAATCTGTGGACCTTCAAAATGTTGATGAAACACAGAAATTGCATCGTGAGTGATTACAACAGTCACCATCCGCACTTTCCTCCATGGGAGTAATGTCTGAAACAGTCTACGCTTTGATCGTTCCCTGGAAGACCAGTAGTAGCTTCCGATGCACATCTGGAGGCATTCTGTAATCTGTGGACCTTCAAAATGTTGATGAAACACAGAAATTGCATCGGGAGTGAATACAACAGTCACCATCCGCACTTTCCTCCATGGGAGTAATGTCTCTAACGGTCTACGCTTTGATCGTTCCCAGGAAGACCAGTAGTAGTTTCCGATGCACATCTGGAGGCAATCTGTAACCTGTGGACTATCAGAGTGTTGATGAAAATCAGGAATTGCTTCGGGATTGAATAAAACAGTCACCATGCGCACTTTCCTCCATTGGAGTAATGTCTCAAACAGTCTACGCTTTGATTGTTCCCTGGAAGACCAGTGGTAGTTTCTGAAGCACATCTGGTGGCATTCTGTAGTCTGTGGACTATCAGAGTGTTGATGTAACACAGAAATTGCATCGGGTTTGAATACAACAGTCACCATGCGCACTTTCCAACATGTTAGTAATGCCTCAAACAGTCTACGCTTTGATCGTTCCCTGGAAGACCAGTGGTAGTTTCCAATGCACATCTGGACGCATTCTGTAATCTGTGGAGTATCAGAGTGTTGATGAAACACAGAAATTGCATCGGGATTGAATACAACAGTCACCATGCGCACTTTCCTCTATGGGACTCTTGTCTCAAACAGTCTACGCTTTGATCGTTCCCTGGAAAACTGGTAGTAGTTTCCGATGCACATCTGGAGGCATTCTGTAATCTGTGGACTATCAGAGTGTTGATGAATCACAGAAATTGCATCGGGAGTGAATACAACATTCACCATGCGCACTTTCCTCCACGGAAGTAATGTCTCAAACAGTCAACGCTTTGATCGATCCCTGGAAGACCTGTAGTAGTTTCCGATGCACATGTGGAGGCATTCTGTAGTCTGTGGACCTTCAAAATGTTGATGAAACACAGAAATTGCATCGGGAGTGAATACAACAGTCACCATCCGCACTTTCCTCCATGGGAGTAATGTCTGAAACAGTCTACGCTTTGATCGTTCCCAGGAAGACCAGTAGTAGTTTCAATGCACATCTGGAGGCAATCTGTACTCTGTGGACTTTCAGAGTGTTGATGAAAATCAGAAAGTGCATCGGGATTGAATACAACAGTCACCATGCGCACTTTCCTCCACGGAAGTAATGTCTCAAACTGTCTACGCATTGATCATTCCCTGCAAGACCAGTGGTTGATTCCGATGCACATCTGGAGGCATTCTGTAATCTGTGGATTATCAAAGTGTTGATGTATCACAGAAATTGCATCGGGATTGAATACAACAGTCACCATGCGCACTTTCCTCCATGGGAGTAATGTCTCAAAGTGTTTACGCTTTGGTCGTTCCCTGGAAGACCAGTAGTAGTTTCCGATGCACATCTGGAGGCATTCTGTAATCTGTGGAGTATCAGAGTGTTGATGAAATACAGAAATTGCATCGGGATTGAATACAACAGTCACTATGCGCACTTTCCTCCATGTTAGTAATGCCTCAAACAGTCTACTCTTTGATCGTTCCCTGGAAGACCAGTGGTAGTTTCCAATGCACATCTGGACGCATTCTGTAATCTGTGGAGTATCAGAGTGTTGATGAAACACAGAAATTGCATCGGGATTGAATACAACAGTCACCATGCGCACTTTCCTCTATGGGACTAATGTCTCAAACAGTCTACGCTTTGATCGTTCCCTGGAAAACCGGTAGTAGTTTCCGATGCACATCTGGAGGTATTCTGTAATCTGTAGACTATCAGAGTGTTGATGAATCACAGAAATTTCATCGGGAGTTAATACAACATTCACCATGCGCACTTTCCTCCACGGAAGTAATGTCTCAAACAGTCTACGCTTTGATCGTTCCCTGGAAGACCAGTAGTAGTTTCCGATGCACATCTGGAGGCATTCTGTAATCTGTGGACTATCAGAGTGTTGATGAAACACAGAAATTGCATCGGGATTGTATACAACAGTCACCATGCGCATTTTCCTCCACGGGAGTAATGTCTCAAACAGTCAACGCTTTGATCGATCCCTGGAAGACCTGTAGTAGTTTCCGATGCACATGTGGAGGCATTCTGTAGTCTGTGGACCTTCAAAATGTTGATGAAACACAGAAATTGCATCGGGAGTGAATACAACAGTCACCATCCGCACTTTCCTCCATGGGAGTAATGTCTGAAACAGTCTACGCTTTGATCGTTCCCAGGAAGACCAGTAGTAGTTTCAATGCACATCTGGAGGCAATCTGTACTCTGTGGACTTTCAGAGTGTTGATGAAAATCAGAAAGTGCATCGGGATTGAATACAACAATCACCATGCGCACTTTCCTCCACGGAAGTAATGTCTCAAACTGTCTACGCATTGATCATTCCCTGCAAGACCAGTGGTAGATTCCGATGCACATCTGGAGGAATTCTGTAATCTTTAGGCTATCACAGTGTTGATGAAACACAGAAATTGCATCGGAATTGAATACAACAGTCACGATGCGCACTTTCCTCCATGGGAGAAGTGTCTCAAATAGTCTACGCTTTAATCGTTCTCTGGAAGACCAGTAGTAGTTTCCGATGCACATCTGGTGGCATTCTGTAACCTGTGGCCTATCAGAGTGTTGATGAAACACAGAAATTGCATCGGGATTGAATACAACAGTCACCATGCGTACTTTCCTCCATGGGAGTAATGTCTCTAACGGTCTACGCTTTGATCGTTCCCTGGAAGTCCAGTAGTAGTTTCCGATGCACGTCTGGTGGCATTCTGTAGTCTGTGGACCAGCAGAGTGTTGATGAAACACTGGAATTGAATCGGGATTGAATACAACAGTCACCATGCGCACTTTCCTCCACGGGAGGTATGTCTCAAACAGTCCACGCTTTGATTGTTCCCTGGAAGACCAGTAGTAGTTTCCGATGCACATCTGGATGCAATATGTAATCTGTGGACTTTCGGAGTGTCGATGAAAATCAGAAATTGCATCGAGATTGAATACAACAGTCACCATGCGCACTTTCCTCCACGGGAGTAATGTCTCAAACAGTCTACGTTTTGATCGTTCCCTGGAAGACCAGTAGTAGTTTCCGATGCACATCTGATGGCATTCTGTAATCTGTGGACTATCAGAGTGTTGATGAAACACAGAAATTGCATCGGGATTGAATACAACAGTCACCATGCGCACTTTCCTCCATGGGAGTAAAGTCTCTAACGGTCTACGCATTGATAGTTCCCTGGAAGTCGAGTAGTAGTTACCGATGCACGTCTGGTGGCATTCTGTAATCTGTGGACTGTCAGAGAGTTGATGAAACACAGAAATTGAATCGGGATTGAATACAACAGTCACCATGCGCACTTTCCTCCACGGGAGTAATGTCTCAAAGAGTCTACGCTTTGATCGTTCCCTGGAAGACCAGTAGTAGTTTCCGATGCACATCTGGTGGTATTCTGTAATCTGTGGACTATCAGAGTGTTGATGAAACACAGAAATTGCATCGGGATTGAATGCAACAGTCACAATGTGCACTTTGCTCCACGGGAGTAATGTCTCAAACAGTCTACGATTTGATTGTTCCCTGGAAGACCAGTAGTAGTTTCCGATGCACATCTGGAGGCATTCTGTAATCTGTGGACCTTCAAAATGTTGATGAAACACAGAAATTGCATCGTGAGTGAATACAACATTCACCATCCGCACTTTCCTCCATGGGAGTAATGTCTGAAACAGTCTACTCTTTGATCGTTCCCTGGAAGACCAGTATTAGCTTCCGATGCACATCTGGAGGCATTCTGTAATCTGTGGACCTTAAAAATGTTAATGAAACACAGAAATTGCATCGGGAGTGAATACAACAGTCACCATCCGCACTTTCCTCCATGGGAGTAATGTCTCTAACGGTCTACGCTTTGATCGTTCCCAGGAAGACCAGTAGTAGTTTCCGATGCACATCTGGAGGCAATCTGTAACCTGTGGACTATCAGAGTGTTGATGAAAATCAGGAATTGCTTCGGGATTGAATAAAACAGTCACCATGCGCACTTTCCTCCATTGGAGTAATGTCTCAAACAGTCTACGCTTTGATTGTTCCCTGGAAGACCAGTGGTAGTTTCTGAAGCACATCTGGTGGCATTCTGTAGTCTGTGGACTATCAGAGTGTTGATGTAACACAGATATTTCATCGGGTTTGAATACAACAGTCACCATGCGCACTTTCCTCCATGGGAGTACTGTCTCTAACGAACTACGCTTTGATCGTTCTCTGGAAGACCTGTAGTAGTTTCCGATGCACATCTGGAGGCATTCTGTAATCTGTGGACTATCAGAGTGTTGATGAAACACAGAAATTGCATCGGGATTGAATACAACAGTCACCATGCGCACTTTCCTCCATGGGAGTAATGTCTCTAACGGTCTACGCTTTGATCGTTCCCTATAAGTCCAGTAGCAGTTTCCGATGCATGTCTGGTGGCATTCTGTAATCTGTGGACTATCAGAGTGTTGATGAAACACAGAAATTGCATCGGGATTGAATGCAAGAGTCACCATGCGCACTTTCCTCCACGGGAGTAATGTCTCAAACAGTCTACGCTTTGATCGATCCCTGGAAGACCTCTAGTAGTTTCCGATGCACATCTAGTGGCATTCTGAAAACTGTGGACTATCAGCGTGATGATGAAACATAGAAATTGCATCGAGATTTAATACAACGGTCATCATGCGCACTTTCCTTCACGGGAGTAATGTCTCAAACAGTCCACGCTTTGATCGTTCCCTGGAAGACCAGTAGTAGTTTCCGAAGCACATCTGGTGGCATTCTGTAATCTGTGGCCTATCAGAGTGTTGATGAAACACAGAAATTGCATCGGGATTGAATACAACAGTCACCATGCGCAGTTAACTCCACGGGAGTATTGTCTCAAAGAGTCTACGCTTTGATCGTTCCCTGGAAGACCAGTAGTACTTTCCGATGCACATCTGGAGGCATTCTGTAATCTGTGGACATTCAAAATGTTGATGAAACACAGATATTGCATCGTGATTGATTACAAAAGTCACCATCCACACTTTCCTCCATGGGAGTAATGTCTGGAACAGTCTACGCTTTGATCGTTCCCTGGAAGACCTGTAGAAGTTTCCGATGCACATCTGGAGGCATTCTGTAATCTGTGGACCTTCAAAATGTTGATGAAACACAGAATTTGCATCGGGAGCGAATACAACGGTCACCATCCGCACTTTCCTCCATGGGAGTAATGTCTGAAAGAGTCTATGCTTTGATCGTTCCCAGGAAGACCAGTAGTAGTTTCCGATGCATGTCTGGTGGCATTCTGTAATCTGTGGACCATCAGAGTGCTGATGAAACACAGAAATTGCATCGGGATTGAATACAACAGTCACCATGCGCACTTTCCTCCATGGGAGTAAAGTCTCTAACGGTCTACGCTTTGATCGTTCCCTGGAAGTCGAGTAGTAGTTACCGATGCACGTCTGGTGGCATTCTGTAATCTGTGGACTATCAGAGTGTTGATGAAACACAGAAATTGCATCGGGATTGAATACAACAGTCACCATGCGCACTTTCCTCCACGGGAGTAACGTCTCAAAGAGTCTACGCTTTGATCGTTCCCTGGAAGACCAGTAGTAGTTTCCGATGCACATCTGGAGGCAATCTGTATCCTGTGGACTATCAGAGTGTTGATGAAAATCAGGAATTGCTTCGGGATTGAATAAAACAGTCACCATGTGCACTTTCCTCCATTGGAGTAATGTCTCAAACAGTCTACACTTTGATTGATCCCTGGAAGACCAGTGGTAGTTTCTGAAGCATATCTGGTGGCATTCTGTAGTCTGTGGACTATCAGAGTGTTGATGTAACATAGAAATTGCATCGGGTTTGAATACAACAGTCACCATGCGCACTTTCCTCCATGGGAGTACTGTCTCTAACGGCCTACGCTTTGATCGTTCCCTGGAAGACCTGTAGTACTTTCCGATGCACATCTGGAGGCATTCTGTAATCTGTGGACATTCAAAATGTTGATGAAACACAGATATTGCATCGTGATTGATTACAAAAGTCACCATCCACACTTTCCTCCATGGGAGTAATGTCTGAAACAGTCTACGCTTTAATCGTTCCCTGAAAGACCAGTAGTAGTTTCCGATGCACATCTGGAGGCATTCTGTAATCTGTGGACCTTCAAAATGTTGATGCAACACAGAATTTGCATCGGGAGCGAATACAACAGTCGCCATCCGCACTTTAATCCATGGGAGTAACGTCTGATAGAGTCTATGCTTTGATCGTTCCCACGAAGACCAGTAGTAGTTTCCGATGCATGTCTGGTGGCATTCTGTAATCTGTGGACCATCAGAGTGTTGATGAAACACAGAAATTGCATCGAGATTGAATACAACAGTCACCATGCGCACTTTCCTCCACGGGAGTAATGTCTCAAACAGTCTACGTTTTGATCGTTCCCTGGAAGACCAGTAGTAGTTTCCGATGCACATCTGATGGCATTCTGTAATCTGTGGACTATCAGAGTGTTGATGAAACACAGAAATTGCATCGGGATTGAATACAACAGTCACCATGCGCACTTTCCTCCATGGGAGTAAAGTCTCTAACGGTGTACGCTTTGATCGTTCCCTGGAAGTCGAGTAGTAGTTACCGATGCACGTCTGGTGGCATTCAGTAATCTGTGGACTATCAGAGTGTTGATGAAACACAGAAATTGCATCGCGATTGAATACAACAGTCACCATGCGCACTTTCCTCCACGGGAGTAATGTCTCAAAGAGTCTACTCTTTGACCGTTCCCTGGAAGACCAGTATTAGTTTCCGATGCAAATCTGGTGGTATTCTGTAATCTGTGGACTATCAGAGTGTTGATGAAACACAGAAACTGCATCGGGATTGAATACAACAGTCACAATGTGCACTTTGCTCCACGGGAGTAATGTCTCAAACAGTCTACGCTTTGATTGTTCCCTGGAAGACCAGTAGTAGTTTCCGATGCACATCTGGAGGCATTCTGTAATCTGTGGACCTTCAAAATGTTGATGAAACACAGAAATTGCATCGTGAGTGAATACAACAGTCACCATCCGCACTTTCCTCCATGGGAGTAATGTCTGAAACAGTCTACGCTTTGATCGTTCCTTGGAAGACCAGTAGTAGCTTCCGATGCACATCTGGAGGCATTCTGTAATCTGTGGACCTTCAAAATGTTGATGAAACACAGAAATTGCATCGGGAGTGAATACAACAGTCACCATCCGCACTTTCCTCCATGGGAGTAATGTCTCTAACGGTCTACGCTTTGATCGTTCCCAGGAAGACCAGTACTAGTTTCCGATGCACATCTGGAGGCAATCTGTAACCTGTTTACTATCAGAGTGTTGATGAAAATCAGGAATTGCTTCGGGATTGAATAAAACAGTCACCATGCGCACTTTCCTCCATTGGAGTAATGTCTCAAACAGTCTACGCTTTGATTGTTCCCTGGAAGACCAGTGGTAGTTTCTGAAGCACATCTGGTGGCATTCTGTAATCTGTGGACTATCAGAGTGTTGATGTAACACAGAAATTGCATCTGGTTTGAATACAACTGTCACCATGCGCACTTTCCTCCTTGGGAGTAATGTCTCTAACGGTCTACGCTTTGATCGTTGCCTGGAAGACCTGTAGTAGTTTCCGATGCACATCTGGAGGCATTCTGTAATCTGTGGACCAACAGAGTGTTGATGAAACACAGAAAATGCATCGGGTTTGATTACAACAGTCACCATGCGCACTTTCCTCCATGGGAGTAATGTCTCTAACGGTCTACGCTTTGATCGTTCCCTATAAGTCCAGTAGTAGTTTCCGATGCACGTCTAGTGGCATTCTGTAATCTGTGGACTATCAGAGTGTTGATGAAACACAGAAATTGCATCGGGACTGAATGCAAGAGACACCATGCGCACTTTCCTCCACGGGAGTAATGTCTCAAACAGTCCACGCTTTGATCGTTCCCTGGAAGACCAGTATTAGTTTCCGAAGCACATCTGGTGGCATTCTGTAATCTGTGGCCTATCAGAGTGTGGATGAAACACAGAAATTGCATCGGGATTGAATACAACAGTCACCATGCGCAGTTACCTCCACGGGAGTATTGTCTCAAACAGTCTACGCTTTGATCGTTCCCTGGAAGACCACTAGTACTTTCCGATGCACATCTGGAGGCATTCTGTAATCTGTGGACATTCAAAATGTTGATAAAACACAGATAATGCATTGTGATTGATTAAAAAAGTCACCAACCACACTTTCCTCCATGGGAGTAATGTCTGAAACAGTCTACGCTTTGATCGTTCCCTGAAAGACCAGTAGTAGTTTCCGATGCACATCAGGAGGCATTCTGCAATCTGTGGACCTTTAAAATGTTGATGAAACACAGAATTTGCATCGGGAGCGAATACAACAGTCACCATCCGCACTTTCCTCCATGGGAGTAATGTCTGAAAGAGTCTATGCTTTGATCGTTCCCAGGAAGACCAGTAGTAGTTTCCGATGCATGTCTGGTGGCATTCTGTAATCTGTGGACCATCAGAGTGTTGATGAAACACAGAAATTGCATCGAGATTGAATACAACAGTCACCATGCGCACTTTCCTCCATGGGAGTATTGTCTCAAACAGTCTACGTTTTGATCGTTCCCTGGAAGACCAGTAGTAGTTTCCGATGCACATCTGATGGCATTCTGTAATCTGTGGACTATCAGAGTGTTGATGAAACACAGAAATTGCATCGGGATTGAATACAACAGTCACCATGCGCACTTTCCTACATGGGAGTAAAGTCTCTAACGGTGTACGCTTTGATCGTTCCCTGGAAGTCGAGTAGTAGTTACCGATGCACGTCTGGTGGCATTCTGTAATCTGTGGACTATCAGAGTGTTGATGAAACACAGAAATTGCATCGCGATTGAATACAACAGTCACCATGCGCACTTTCCTCCACGGGAGTAATGTCTCAAAGAGTCTACGCTTTGATCGTTCCCTGGAAGACCAGTATTAGTTTCCGATGCACATCTGGTGGTATTCTGTAATCTGTGGACTATCAGAGTATTGATGAAACACAGAAATTGCATCGGGATTGAATACAACAGTCACAATGTGCACTTTGCTCCACGGGAGTAATGTCTCAAACAGTCTACGCTTTGATTGTTCCCTGGAAGACCAGTAGTAGTTTCCGATGCACATCTGGAGGCATTCTGTAATCTGTGGACCTTCAAAATGTTGATGAAACACAGAAATTGCATCGTGAGTGAATACAACAGTCACCATCCGCACATTCCTCCATGGGAGTAATGTCTGAAACAGTCTAGGCTTTGATCGTTCCCTGGAAGACCAGTAGTAGCTTCCGATGCACATCTGGAGGCATTCTGTAATCTGTGGACCTTCAAAATGTTGATGAAACACAGAAATTGCATCGGGAGTGAATACAACAGTCGCCATCCGCACTTTCCTCCATGGGAGTAATGTCTCTAACGGTCTACGCTTTGATCGTTCCCAGGAAGACCAGTAGTAGTTTCCGATGCACATCTGGAGGCAATCTGTAACCTGTGGACTATCAGAGTGTTGATGAAAATCAGGAATTGCTTCGGGATTGAATAAAACAGTCACCATGCGCACTTTCCTCCATTGGAGTAATGTCTCAAACAGTCTACGCTTTGATTGTTCCCTGGAAGACCAGTGGTAGTTTCTGAAGCACATCTGGTGGCATTCTGTAATCTGTGGACTATCAGAGTGTTGATGTAACACAGAAATTGTATCGGGTTTGAATACAACAGTCACCATGCGCACTTTCCTCCTTGGGAGTAATGTCTCTAACGGTCTACGCTTTGATCGTTGCCTGGAAGACCTGTAGTAGTTTCCGATGCACATCTGGAGGCATTCTGTAATCTGTGGATCATCAGAGTGTTGATGAAACACAGAAAATGCATCGGGTTTGATTACAACAGTCACCATGCGCACTTTCCTCCATGGGAGTAATGTCTCTAACGGTCTACGCTTTGATCGTTCCCTATAAGTCCAGTAGTAGTTTCCGATGCACGTCTAGTGGCATTCTGTAATCTGTGGACTATCAGAGTGTTGATGAAACACAGAAATTGCATCGGGACTGAATGCAAGAGACACCATGCGCACTTTCCTCCACGGGAGTAATGTCTCAAACAGTCTACGATTTGATCGATCCCTGGAAGACCTCTAGTAGTTTCCGATGCACATCTAGTGGCATTCTGAAAACTGTGGACTATCAGCGTGATGATGAAACATAGAAATTACATCGAGATTGAATACAACGGTCATCATGCGCACTTTCCTTCTTGGGAGTAATGTCTCGAACAGTCCACGCTTTGATCGTTCCCTGAAAGACCAGTAGTAGTTTCCGAAGCACATCTGGTGGCATTCTGTAATCTGTGGCCTATCAGAGTGTTGATGAAACACAGAAATTGCATCGGGATTGAATACAACAGTCACCATGCGCAGTTACCTCCACGGGAGTAATGTCTCAAACAGTCTACGCTTTGATCGTTCCCTGGAAGACCAGTAGTTCTTTCCGATGCACATCTGGAGGCATTCTGTAATCTGTGGACCTTCAAAATGTTAAGGAAACACAGATATTGCATCGCGATTGATTACAAAAGTCACCATCCACACTTTCCTCCATGGGAGTAATGTCTGAAACAGTCTACGCTTTGATGGTTCCCTGGAAGACCAGTAGTAGTTTCCGATGCACATCTGGAGGCATTCTGTAATCTGTGGACCTTCAAAATGTTGAGGAAACACAGATATTGCATCGTGATTGATTACAAAAGTCACCATCCACACTTTCCTCCATGGGAGAAATGTCTGAAACAGTCTACGCTTTGATCGTTCCCTGGAAGACCAGTAGTAGTTTCCGATGCACATCTGGAGGCATTCTGTAATCTGTGGACCTTCAAAATGTTGATGAAACACAGAATTTGCATCGGGAGCGAATACAACAGTCACCATCCGCACTTTATTCCATGGGAGTAATGTCTGAGAGAGTCTATGCTTTGATCGTTCCCAGGAAGACCAGTAGTAGTTTCCGATGCATGTCTGGTGGCATTCTGTAATCTGTGGACTATCAGAGTGTTGATGAAACACAGAAATTGCATCGGGAATGAATACAACAGTCACCATGCCCACTTTCCTCCATGGAGTAATGTCTCTAACGGTCTGAGCTTTGATCGTTCCCTGGAAGTCCAGTAGTAGTTTCCGATGCACGTCTGGTGGCATTCTGTAATCTGTGGACCAGCAGAGTGTTGATGAAACACAGAAATTGAATCGGGATTGAATACAACAGTCACCATGCGCACTTTCCTCCACGGGAGGTATGTCTAAAACAGTCCACGCTTTGATCGTTCCCTGGAGGAAAAGTAGTAGTTTCCGATGCACATCTGGAGGCAATATGTAATCTGTGGACGTTCAGAGTGTTGATGAAACACAGAAATAGCATCGGGATTGAATACAACAGTCAACATGCGCACTTTCCTCCACAGGAGTAATGTCTCAAACAGTCTGCGCTTTGATCGTTCCCTGGAAGACCAGTAGTAGTTTCCGATGCACATCTGATGGCATTCTGTAATCTGTGGACTATCAGAGTGTTGATGAAACACAGAAATTGCATCGGGATTGAATACAACAGTCACCATGGGCACTTACCTCCATGGGAGTGAAGTCTGTAAAGGTCTACGCTTTGCTCGTTCCCTGGAAGTCGAGTAGTAGTTTCCGATGCACATCTGGTGGTATTCTGTAATCTGTGGACTATCAGAGTGTTGATGAAACACAGAAATTGCATCGGGATTGAATACAACAGTCACCATGTCACTTTGCTCCACATGAGTACTGTCTCAAACAGTCTACGCTTTGATCGTTCCCTGGAAGACCAGTAGTAGGTTCCGATGCACATCTGGAGGCAATATGTAATCTGTGGACGTTCAGAGTGTTGATGATACACAGAAATAGCATCGGGATTGAATGCAACAGTCAACATGCGCACTTTCCTCCACGGGAGTAATGTCTCCAACAGTCTACACTTTGATCGTTCCCTATAAGACCAGTGGTAGTTTCTGAAGCACATCTGGAGGCATTCTGTAATCTGTGGACTATCAGAGTGTTGATGAAACACAGAAATTGCATCGGGATTGAATACAACAGTCACCATGGGCACATTCCTCCATGGGAGTAATGTCTCTAACGGTCTACGCTTTGATCGTTCCCTGGAAGACCAGTAGTAGTTTCCGATGCACATCTGGAGGCATTCTGTAATCTGTGGACCTTCAAAATGTTGATGATACACAGATATTGGATCGTGATTGAATACAAAAGTCACCATCCGCACTTTCCTCCATGGGAGTAATGTCTGAAACAGTCTACGCTTTGATCGTTCCGTGGAAGACCAGTAGTAGTTTCCGATGCACATCTGGAGGCATTCTGTAATCTGTGGACCTTCAAAATGTTGATGAAACACAGAAATTGCATCGGGCGTGAATACAACAGTCTTCATCCGCACTTTCCTCCATGGGAGTAATGTCTGAAAGAGTCAACGCTTAGATCGTACCAGGAAGACCAGTAGTAGTTTCCGATGCACGTCTGGTGGCATTCTGCAATCTGTGTACCATCAGAGTGTTGATGAAACACAGAAATTGCATCGGGATTGAATACAACAGTCACCATGCGCACTTTCTTCCATGGAGTAATGTCTGTAACGGTCTACGCTTTGATCGTTTCCTGGAAGTCCGGTAGTAGTTTCCGATGCACGTCTGGTGGCACTCTGTAATCTGTAGACTAGCAGAGTGTTTATGAAACACAGAAATTGAATCGGGATTGAATACAACAGTCACCATGCGCACTTTCCTCGCCGGGAGGTATGTCTCAAACAGTCCACGCTTTGATCATGCCCTGGAAGACCAGTAGTAGTTTCCGATGCACATCTGGAGGCAATATGTAATCTGTGGACTTTCAGAGTGTTGATGAAAATCAGAAATTGCATCGGGATTGAATACAACAGTCACCATGCGCACTTCCCTCCATGGGAGTAATGTCTCAAACTGTCTACGCTTTGATCGTTCCCTGGAATACCTGTGGTAGTTTTCGATGCATATCTGGAGGCATTCTGTAACCTGTGGACTATCAGAGTGTTGATGAAACACAGAAATTACATCGGGATTGAATACAACAGTCACCATGTGCACTTTCCTCCATGGGAGTAAAGTCCCTAACGGACTATGCTTTGATCGTTCCCTGGAAGTCGAGTAGTAGTTTCCAATGCACATCTGGTGGCATTCTGCAATCTGTGGACTATCAGAGTGTTGATGAAACACAGAAATTGTATCGGGATTGAATACAACAGTCATCATGCGCACTTTCCTCCATGGGAGTAATGTCTCAAACAGTCTACGCTTTGATCGTTCCCTGGAAGACCAGTAGTAGTTTCCGATGCACATCTGGTTGCATTCTGTAATCTGTGGACCTTCAAAATGTTGATGAAACACAGATATTGCATCGGGAGTGAATACAACAGTCACCATCCGCACTTTCCTCCATGGGAGTAATGTCTCTAACGGTCTACGCTTTGATCGTTCCCAGGAAGACCAGTAGTAGTTTCCGATGCACATCTGGAGGCAATCTGTAACCTGTGGACTATCAGAGTGTTGATGAAAATCAGGAATTGCTTCGGGATTGAATAAAACAGTCACCATGCGCACTTTCCTCCATTGGAGTAATGCCTCAAACAGTCTACGCTTTGATTGTTCCCTGGAAGACCAGTGGTAGTTTCTGAAGCACATCTGGTGGCATTCTGAAATCTGTGGACTATCAGAGTGTTGATGTAACACAGAAATTGCATCTGGTTTGAATACAACAGTCACCATGCGCACTTTCCTCCTTGGGAGTAATGTCTCTAACGGTCTACGCTTTGATCGTTGCCTGGAAGACCTGTAGTAGTTTCCGATGCACATCTGGAGGCATTCTGTAATCTGTGGACCATCAGAGTGTTGATGAAACACAGAAAATGCATCGGGTTTGATTACAACAGTCACCATGCGCACTTTCCTCCATGGGAGTAATGTCTCTAACGGTCTACGCTTTGATCGTTCCCTATAAGTCCAGTAGTAGTTTCCGATGCACGTCTAGTGGCATTCTGTAATCTGTGGACTATCAGAGTGTTGATGAAACACAGAAATTGCATCGGGACTGAATGCAAGAGACACCATGCGCACTTTCCTCCACGGGAGTAATGTCTCAAACAGTCTACGATTTGATCGATCCCTGGAAGACCTCTAGTAGTTTCCGATGCACATCTAGTGGCATTCTGAAAACTGTGGACTATCAGCGTGATGATGAAACATAGAAATTGCATCGAGATTGTATACAACGGTCATCATGCGCACTTTCCTTCACGGGAGTAATGTCCCAAACAGTCCACGCTTTGATCGTTCCCTGGAAGACCAGTATTAGTTTCCGAAGCACATCTGGTGGCATTCTGTAATCTGTGGCCTATCAGAGTGTGGATGAAACACAGAAATTGCATCGGGATTGAATACAACAGTCACCATGCGCAGTTACCTCCACGGGAGTATTGTCTCAAACAGTCTACGCTTTGATCGTTCCCTGGAAGACCACTAGTACTTTCCGATGCACATCTGGAGGCATTCTGTAATCTGTGGACATTCAAAATGTTGATGAAACACAGATAATGCATTGTGATTGATTAAAAAAGTCACCATCCACACTTTCCTCCATGGGAGTAATGTCTGAAACAGTCTACGCTTTGATCGTTCCCTGAAAGACCAGTAGTAGTTTCCGATGCACATCTGGAGGCATTCTGCAATCTGTGGACCTTCAAAATGTTGATGAAACACAGAATTTGCATCGGGAGCGAATACAACAGTCACCATCCGCACTTTCCTCCATGGGAGTAATGTCTGAAAGAGTCTATGCTTTGATCGTTCCCAGGAAGACCAGTAGTAGTTTCCGATGCATGTCTGGTGGCATTCTGTAATCTGTGGACCATCAGAGTGTTGATGAAACACAGAAATTGCATCGCGATTGAATACAACAGTCACCATGCGCACTTTCCTCCACGGGAGTAATGTCTCAAAGAGTCTACGCTTTGATCGTTCCCTGGAAGACCAGTATTAGTTTCCGATGCACATCTGGTGGTATTCTGTAATCTGTGGACTATCAGAGTGTTGATGAAACACAGAAATTGCATCGGGATTGAATACAACAGTCACAATGTGCACTTTGCTCCACGGGAGTAATGTCTCAAACAGTCTACGCTTTGATTGTTCCCTGGAAGACCAGTAGTAGTTTCCGATGCACATCTGGAGGCATTCTGTAATCTGTGGACCTTCAAAATGTTGATGAAACACAGAAATTGCATCGTGAGTGAATACAACAGTCACCATCCGCACATTCCTCCATGGGAGTAATGTCTGAAACAGTCTACGCTTTGATCGTTCCCTGGAAGACCAGTAGTAGCTTCCGATGCACATCTGGAGGCATTCTGTAATCTGTGGACCTTCAAAATGTTGATGAAACACAGAAATTGCATCGGGAGTGAATACAACAGTCGCCATCCGCACTTTCCTCCATGGGAGTAATGTCTCTAACGGTCTACGCTTTGATCGTTCCCAGGAAGACCAGTAGTAGTTTCCGATGCACATCTGGAGGCAATCTGTAACCTGTGGACTATCAGAGTGTTGATGAAAATCAGGAATTGCTTCGGGATTGAATAAAACAGTCACCATGTGCACTTTCCTCCATTGGAGTAATGTCTCAAACAGTCTACGCTTTGATTGTTCCCTGGAAGACCAGTGGTAGTTTCTGAAGCACATCTGGTGGCATTCTGTAATCTGTGGACTATCAGAGTGTTGATGTAACACAGAAATTGCATCGGGTTTGAATACAACAGTCACCATGCGCACTTTCCTCCTTGGGAGTAATGTCTCTAACGGTCTACGCTTTGATCGTTGCCTGGAAGACCTGTAGTAGTTTCCGATGCACATCTGGAGGCATTCTGTAATCTGTGGACCATCAGAGTGTTGATGAAACACAGAAAATGCATCGGGTTTGATTACAACAGTCACCATGCGCACTTTCCTCCATGGGAGTAATGTCTCTAACGGTCTACGCTTTGATCGTTCCCTATAAGTCCAGTAGTAGTTTCCGATGCACGTCTAGTGGCATTCTGTAATCTGTGGACTATCAGAGTGTTGATGAAACACAGAAATTGCATCGGGACTGAATGCAAGAGACACCATGCACACTTTCCTCCACGGGAGTAATGTCTCAAACAGTCTACGATTTGATCGATCCCTGGAAGACCTCTAGTAGTTTCCGATGCACATCTAGTGGCATTCTGAAAACTGTGGACTATCAGCGTGATGATGAAACATAGAAATTGCATCGAGATTGAATACAACGGTCATCATGCGCACTTTCCTTCTCGGGAGTAATGTCTCGAACAGTCCACGCTTTGATCGTTCCCTGAAAGACCAGTAGTAGTTTCCGAAGCACATCTGGTGGCATTCTGTAATCTGTGGCCTATCAGAGTGTTGATGAAACACAGAAATTGCATCGGGATTGAATACAACAGTCACCATGCGCAGTTACCTCCACGGGAGTAATGTCTCAAACAGTCTACGCTTTGATCGTTCCCTGGAAGACCAGTAGTACTTTCCGATGCACATCTGGAGGCATTCTGTAATCTGTGGACCTTCAAAATGTTAAGGAAACACAGATATTGCATCGTGATTGATTACAAAAGTCACCATCCACACTTTCCTCCATGGGAGTAATGTCTGAAACAGTCTACGCTTTGATGGTTCCCTGGAAGACCAGTAGTAGTTTCCGATGCACATCTGGAGGCATTCTGTAATCTGTGGACCTTCAAAATGTTGAGGAAACACAGATATTGCATCGTGATTGATTACAAAAGTCACCATCCACACTTTCCTCCATGGGAGAAATGTCTGAAACAGTCTACGCTTTGATCGTTCCCTGGAAGACCAGTAGTAGTTTCCGATGCACATCAGGAGGCATTCTGTAATCTGTGGACCTTCAAAATGTTGATGAAACACAGAATTTGCATCGGGAGAGAATACAACAGTCACCATCCGCACTTTATTCCATGGGAGTAATGTCTGAGAGAGTCTATGCTTTGATCGTTCCCAGGAAGACCAGTAGTAGTTTCCGATGCATGTCTGGTGGCATTCTGTAATCTGTGGACTATCAGAGTGTTGATGAAACACAGAAATTGCATCGGGATTGAATACAACAGTCACCATGCCCACTTTCCTCCATGGAGTAATGTCTCTAACGGTCTGAGCTTTGATCGTTCCCTGGAAGTCCAGTAGTAGTTTCCGATGCACGTCTGGTGGCATTCTCTAATCTGTGGACCAGCAGAGTGTTGATGAAACACAGAAATTGAATCGGGATTGAATACAACAGTCACCATGCGCACTTTCCTCCACGGGAGGTATGTCTAAAACAGTCCACGCTTTGATCGTTCCCTGGAAGAAAAGTAGTAGTTTCCGATGCACATCTGGAGGCAATATGTAATCTGTGGACGTTCAGAGTGTTGATGAAACACAGAAATAGCATCGGGATTGAATACAACAATCAACATGCGCACTTTCCTCCACAGGAGTAATGTCTCAAACAGTCTGCGCTTTGATCGTTCCCTGGAAGACCAGTAGTAGTTTCCGATGCACATCTGATGGCATTCTGTAATCTGTGGACTATCAGAGTGTTGATGAAACACAGAAATTGCATCGGGATTGAATACAACAGTCACCATGGGCACTTACCTCCATGGGAGTGAAGTCTGTAAAGGTCTACGCTTTGATCGTTCCCTGGAAGTCGAGTAGTAGTTTCCGATGCACATCTGGTGGTATTCTGTAATCTGTGGACTATCAGAGTGTTGATGAAACACAGAAATTGCATCGGGATTGAATACAACAGTCACCATGTCACTTTGCTCCACATGAGTACTGTCTCAAACAGTCTACGCTTTGATCGTTCCCTGGAAGACCAGTAGTAGGTTCCGATGCACATCTGGAGGCAATATGTAATCTGTGGACGTTCAGAGTGTTGATGATACACAGAAATAGCATCTGGATTGAATGCAACAGTCAACATGCGCACTTTCCTCCACGGGAGTAATGTCTCAAACAGTCTACACTTTGATCGTTCCCTATAAGACCAGTGGTAGTTTATGAAGCACATCTGGAGGCATTCTGTAATCTGTGGACTATCAGAGTGTTGATGAAACACAGAAATTGCATCGGGATTGAATACAACAGTCACCATGGGCACTTTCCTCCATGGGAGTAATGTCTCTAACGGTCTACGCTTTGATCGTTCCCTGGAAGACCAGTAGTAGTTTCCGATGCACATCTGGAGGCATTCTGTAATCTGTGGACCTTCAAAATGTTGATGAAACACAGATATTGGATCGTGATTGAATACAAAAGTCACCATCCGCACTTTCCTCCATGGGAGTAATGTCTGAAACAGTCTACGCTTTGATCGTTACGTGGAAGACCAGTAGTAGTTTCCGATGCACATCTGGAGGCATTCTGTAATCTGTGGACCTTCAAAATGTTGATGAAACACAGAAATTGCATCGGGCGTGAATACAACAGTCTTCATCCGCACTTTCCTCCATGGGAGTAATGTCTGAAAGAGTCAACGCTTAGATCGTACCAGGAAGACCAGTAGTAGTTTCCGATGCACGTCTGGTGGCATTCTGCAATCTGTGTACCATCAGAGTGTTGATGAAACACAGAAATTGCATCGGGATTGAATACAACAGTCACCATGCGCACTTTCTTCCATGGAGTAATGTCTGTAACGGTCTACGTTTTGATCGTTTCCTGGAAGTCCGGTAGTAGTTTCCGATGCACGTCTGGTGGCACTCTATAATCTGTAGACTAGCAGAGTGTTGATGAAACACAGAAATTGAATCGGGATTGAATACAACAGTCACCATGCGCACTTTCCTCGCCGGGAGGTATGTCTCAAACAGTCCACGTTTTGATCATGCCCTGGAAGACCAGTAGTAGTTTCCGATGCACATCTGGAGGCAATATGTAATCTGTGGACTTTCAGAGTGTTGATGAAAATCAGAAATTGCATCGGGATTGAATACAACAGTCACCATGCGCACTTCCCTCCATGGGAGTAATGTCTCAAACTGTCTACGCTTTGATCGTTCCCTGGAATACCTGTGGTAGTTTTCGATGCATATCTGGAGGCATTCTGTAACCTGTGGACTATCAGAGTGTTGATGAAACACAGAAATTACATCGGGATTGAATACAACAGTCACCATGTGCACTTTCCTCCATGGGAGTAAAGTCCCTAACGGACTATGCTTTGATCGTTCCCTGGAAGTCGAGTAGTAGTTTCCAATGCACGTCTGGTGGCATTCTGCAATCTGTGGACTATCAGAGTGTTGATGAAACACAGAAATTGTATCGGGATTGAATACAACAGTCATCATGCGCACTTTCCTCCATGGGAGTAATGTCTCAAACAGTCTACGCTTTGATCGTTCCCTGGAAGACCAGTAGTAGTTTCCGATGCACATCTGGTTGCATTCTGTAATCTGTGGACCTTCAAAATGTTGATGAAACACAGATATTGCATCGTGATTGAATACAAAAGTCACCATCCGCACTTTCCTCCATGGGAGTAATGTCTGAAAGAGTCCACGCTTTGATCGTTCCCAGGAAGACCAGTAGTAGTTTCCGATGCACGTCTGGTGGCATTCTGTAATCTGTGGACTATCAGAGTGTTGATGAAAATCAGGAATTGCATCGGGATTGGATACAACAGTCACCATGCGCACTTTCCTCCATGGGAGTAATGTCTCAAACAGTCTACGCTTTGATCGTTCCCTGGAAGACCAGTAGTAGTTTCCGTTGCACATCTGGAGGCAATCAGTAATCTGTGGACTATCAGAGTGTTGATGAAAATCAGGAATTGCATCGGGATTGAATACAACAGTCACCATGCGCACTTTCCTCCATGGGAGTAATGTCTCAAACAGTCTACGCTTTGATCGTTCCCTGGAAGACCAGTAGTAGTTTCCGTTGCACATCTGGAGGCAATCAGTAATCTGTGGACTATCAGAGTGTTGATGAAAATCAGGAATTGCATCGGGATTGAATACAACAGTCACCATGCGCACTTTCCTCCATGGGAGTAATGTCTCAAAGAGTCTACGCTTTGATCGTTCCCTGGAAGACCAGTAGTAGTTTCCGATGCACATCTGGTGGCATTCTGTAATCTGTGGACTATCAGAGTGTTGACGAAACACAGAAATTGCATCGGGATTGAATACAACAGTCACCATGCGCACTTTCCTCCACAGGAGTAATGTCTCAAACAGTCTACGCTTTGATCGTTCCCTGGAAGACCAGTAGTAGTTTCCAAAGCACATCTGGAGGCATTCTGTAACCTGTGGACTATCAGAGTCTTAATAAAACACAGAAATTTCATCGGGATTTAATACAACAGTCACCATGCGCACTTTCCTCTATGGGACTAATGTCTCAAACAGTCTACGCTTTGATCGTTCCCAGGAAAACCAGTAGTAGTTTCCGATGCACATCTGGAGGCATTCTGTAATCAGTGGATTATCAGAGTGTTGATGAATCACAGAAATTGCATCGGGATTGAATGCAACAGTCACCATGCGCACCTTCCTCCACGGAAGTAATTTCTCAAACAGTCTACGCTTTGATCGTTCCCTGGAAGACCAGTAGTAGTTTCCGATGCACATCTGGAGGCATTCTGTAATCAGTGGACTATCAGAGTGTTGATGAGACACAGAAATTCCATCGGGATTGAATACAACAGTCACCATGCGCATTTTCCTCCACGGGAGTAATGTCTCAAACAGTCAACGCTTTGATCGATCCCTGGAAGACCTGTAGTAGTTTCCGTTGCACATGTGGAGGCATTCTGTAATCTGTGGACCTTCAAAATGTTGATGAAACACAGAAATTGCATCGGGAGTGAATACAACAGTCACCATCCGCACTTTCCTCCATGGGAGTAATGTCTGTAACAGTCTACGCTTTGATCGTTCCCAGGAAGACCAGTAGTAGTTTCAATGCACATCTGGAGGCAGTCTGTACTCTGTGGACTTTCAGAGTGTTGATGAAAATCAGAAAGTGCATCGGGATTGAATACAACAGTCACCATGCGCACTTTCCTCCACGGAAGTAATGTCTCAAACTGTCTACGCATTGATCAGTCCCTGGAAGACGAGTGGTAGATTCCGATGCACATCTGGAGGCATTCTGTAATCTGTAGGCTATCAGAGTGTTGATGAAACACAGAAATTGCATCGGGATTGAATACAACAGTCACGATGCGCACTTTCCTCCATGGGAGAAGTGTCTCAAATAGTCTACGCTTTAATCGTTCTCTGGAAGACCAGTAGTAGTTTCCGATGCACATCTGGTGGCATTCTGTAATCTGTGGCCTATCAGAGTGTTGATGAAACACAGAAATTGCATCGGGATTGAATACAACAGTCACCATGCGTACTTTTCTCCATGGGAGTAATGTCTCTAACGGTCTACGCTTTGATCGTTCCCTGGAAGTCCAGTAGTAGTTTCCGATGCGCGTCTGGTGTCATTCTGTAGTCTGTGGACCAGCAGAGTGTTGATGAAACACAGGAATTGATTCGGGATTGAATACAACAGTCACCATGCGCACTTTCCTCCACGGGAGGTATGTCTCAAACAGTCCACGCTTTGATCGTTCCCTGGAAGACCAGTAGTAGTTTCCGATGCACATCTGGATGCAATATGTAATCTGTGGACTATCTGAGTGTTGATGAAACAC
Source organism: Schistocerca gregaria (assembly GCF_023897955.1). Taxonomy (NCBI): domain Eukaryota; kingdom Metazoa; phylum Arthropoda; class Insecta; order Orthoptera; family Acrididae; genus Schistocerca; species Schistocerca gregaria. The sequence continues at coordinate 20,391,001 of NC_064929.1, read as the reverse complement.
AGAAATTGCATCGGGATTGAATACAACAGTCACCATGCGCACTTTCCTCCACGGGAGTAATGTCTTAAAGAGTCTACGCTTTGATCGTTCCCTGGAAGACCAGTAGTAGTTTCCGATGCACATCTGGTGGTATTCTGTAATCTGTGGACTATCAGAGTGTTGATGAAACACAGAAATTGCATCGGGATTGAATACAACAGTCACAATGTGCACTTTGCTCCACGGGAGTAATGTCTCAAACAGTCTACGCTTTGATTGTTCCCTGGAAGACCAGTAGTAGTTTCCGATGCACATCTGGAATCATTCTGTAATCTGTGGACCTTCAAAATGATGATGAAACACAGAAATTGCATCGTGAGTGAATACAACAGTCACCATCCGCACTTTCCTAAATGGGAGTAATGTCTGAAACAGTCTACGATTTGATCGTTCCCTGGAAGACCAGTAGTAGCTTCCGATGCACATCTGGAGGCATTCTGTAATCTGTGGACCTTAAAAATGTTGATGAAACGCAGAAATTGCATCGCTAGTGAATACAACAGTCACCATCCGCACTTTCCTCCATGGGAGTAATGTCTCTAACGGTCTACGCTTTGATCGATCCCAGGTAGACCAGTAGTAGTTTCCGATGCACATCTGGAGGCATTCTGTAATCTGTGGACTATCAGAGTGTTGATGAAACACAGAAATTGCATCGGGATTGAATACAACAGTCACCATGCGCACTTTCCTCCATGGGAGTAATGTCTCTAACGGTCTATCCTTTGATCGTTCCCTATAAGTCCAGTAGTAGTTTCCGATGCACGTCTGGTGGCATTCTGTAATCTGTGGACTATCAGAGTGTTGATGAAACACAGAAATTGCATCGGGACTGAATGCAAGAGTCACCATGCGCACTTTCCTCCACGGGAGTAATGTCTCAAACAGTCTACGCTTTGATCGATCCCCTGAATACCTCTAGTAGTTTCCGATGCACATCTAGTGGCATTCTGTAAACTGTGGACTATCAGCGTGATGATGAAACATAGAAATTGCATCGAGATTGAATACAACGGTCATCATGCGCACTTTCCTTCACGGGAGTAATGTCTCAAACAGTCCACGCTTTGATCGTTCCCTGGAAGACCTGTAGTAGTTTCCGAAGCACATCTGGTGGCATTCTGTAATCTGTGGCCTATCAGAGTGTTGATGAAACACAGAAATTGCATCGGGATTGAATACAACAGTCACCATGCGCAGTTACCTCCACGGGAGTAATGTCTCAAACAGTCTTCGTTTAATCGTTCCCAGGAAGACCAGTAGTACTTTCCGATGCACATCTGGAGGCATTCTGTAATCTGTGGACCTTCAAAATGTTGATGAAACACAGATATTGCATCGTGATTGAATACAAAAGTCACCATCCACACTTTCCTCCATGGGAGTAATGTCTCAAACAGTCTACGCTTTGATCGCCCCTGGAAGACCAGTAGTAGTTTCCGATGCACATCTGATGGCATTCTGTAATCTGTGGACTATCAGAGTGTTGATGAAACACAGAAATTGCATCGGGATTGAATACAACAGTCACCATGCGCACTTACCTCCATGGGAGTAAAGTCTCTAACGGTCTACGCTTTGATCGTTCCCTGGAAGTCGAGTAGTAGTTTCCGATGCACATCTGGTGGTATTCTGTAATCTGTGGACAATCAGAGTGTTGATGAAACACAGAAATGGCATCGGGATTGAATACAACAGTCACCATGCGCACTTTCCTCCATGGGAGAAGTGTCTCAAACAGTCTACGCTTTAATCGTTCCCAGGAAGACCAGTAGTAGTTTCCGAAGCACATCTGGTGGCATTCTGTAATCTGTGGCCTATCAGAGTGTTGATGAAACACAGAAATTGCATCGGGATGGAATACAACAGTCACCATGCGCAGTTACCTCCACGGGAGTAATGTCTCAAACAGTCTACGCTTTGTTCGTTCCCTGGAAGACCAGTGATAGTGTCCGATGCATATCTGGAGGCATTCCGTAATCTGCGGACCTTCAAAATGTTGATGAAACACAGAAATTGCATCGTGAGTGAATACAACAGTCACCATCCGCACTTTCCTCCATGGGAGTAATGTCTGAAACAGTCTACGCTTTGATCGTTCCCTGGAAGACCAGTAGTAGCTTCCGATGCACATCTGGAGGCATTCTGTAATCTGTGGACCTTCAAAATGTTGATGAAACACAGAAATTGCATCGGGAGTGAATACAACAGTCACCATCCGCACTTTCCTCCATGGGAGTAATGTCTCTAACGGTCTACGCTTTGATCGTTAACAGGAAGACCAGTAGTAGTTTCCGATGCACATCTGGAGGCAATCTGTAACCTGTGGACTATCAGAGTGTTGATGAAAATCAGGAATTGCTTCGGGATTGAATAAAACAGTCACCATGCGCACTTTCCTCCATTGGAGTAATGTCTCAAACAGTCTACGCTTTGATTGTTCCCTGGAAGACCAGTGGTAGATTCTGAAGCACATCTGGTGGCATTCTGTAATCTGTGGACTATCAGAGTGTTGATGTAACACAGAAATTGCATCGGGATTGAATACAAAAGTCACCATGCGCACTTTCCTCCATGGGAGTAATGTCTCTAACGGTCTACGCTTTGATCGTTCAGTATAAATCCAGTAGTAGTTTCCGATGCACGTCTGGTGGCATTCTGTAATCTGTGGACTATCGGAGTGTTGATGAAACACAGAACTTGCATCGGTACTGAATACAAGAGTCACCATGCGCACTTTCCTCCACGGGATTAATGTCTCAAACAGTCTACGGTTTCATCGAACCCTGGAAGACCTCTAGTAGTTTCCGATGCACATCTAGTGGCATTTTTTACACTGTGGACTATCAGCGTGATGATGAAACACAGAAATTGCATCGGGATTGAATACAACGGTCATCATGCGCACTTTCCTCCACGGGAGTAATGTCTCAAACAGTCCACGATTTGATCGTTCCCTGGAAGACCAGTGGTAGTTTCCGAAGCACATCTGGTGGCATGCTGTAATCTGTGGCCTATGAGAGTGTTGATGAAACACTGATATTGCATCGGGATTGAATACAACAGTCACCATGCGCAGTTACCTCCACGGGAGTAATGTCTCAAACAGTCTTCGCTTTGATCGTTCCCTGGAAGACCGGTAGTACTGTCCGATGCACATCTGGAGGAATTCTGTAACCTGTGGACCTTCAAAATGTTGATGAAACACAGAAATTGCATCGGGAGTGAATACAACAGTCACCATTCGCACTTTTCTCAATGGGAGTAATGTCTGAAACAGTCTACTATTTGATCGATCCCAGGAAGACCAGTAGTAGTTTCCGTTGCACATCTGGAGGCAATCTGTAATCTGTGGACTATCAGAGTGATGATGAAAATCAGGAAATGCATCGGGATTGAATACAACAGTCACCATGCGCACTTTCCTATATGGGAGTAATGTCTCAAACAGTCTACGCTTTGATCGTACCCTGGAAGACCAGTAGTAGTTTCCGATGCACATCTGGAGGCATTCTGTAATCTGTGGACTATCAGAGTGTTGATGAAACACAGAAATTGCATCGGAATTGAATACAACAGTCACCATCCGCACTTTCCTCCATGGGAGAAGTGTATCAAATAGTCTACGCTTTAATCGTTCCCTGGAAGACGAGTAGTAGTTTCCGATGCACATCTGGTGGCATTCTGTAATCTGTGTACCATCGGAGTGTTGATGAAACACAGAAATTGCATCGGGATTGAATACAACAGGCACCATGCGCACTTTCCTCCATGGAGTAATGTCTCTAACGGTCTACGCTTTGATCGTTCCCTGGAAGTCCAGTAGTAGTTTCCGATGCACGTCTGGTGGCACTCTGTAATCTGTGGCCCAGCAGAGTGTTGATGAAACACAGAAATTGAATCGGGATTGAATACAACAGTCACCATGTGCACTTTGTTCCACGGGAGTAATGTCTCAAACAGTCTACGCTTTGATCGTTCCCTGGAAGACCAGTGGTAGTTTCCGATGCACCTCTGGAGGCATTCTGTATCTGTGGACCTTCAAAATGTTGATGAATTTCAGAAATTGCATCGTGAGTGACTACAACAGTCACCAACCGCACTTTCCTCCATGGGAGTAATGTCTGAAACTGTCTACGATTTGATCGTTCCCTGGAAGACCAGTAGCAGTTTCCGATGCACATCTGGAGGGTTTCTGTAATCTGTGGACCATCGGAGTGTTGATGAAACAAAGAAATTGCATCGGAATTGAATACAACAGTCACCATGCGCACTTTCCTCCTCGGGAGTAATGTCTCAAACAGTCTACGCTTTGATCGTTCCCTGGAAGACCAGTAGTACTTTCCGATGCACATCTGGTGGTATTCTGTAATCTGTGGACTATCAGAGTGTTGATGAAACACAGAAATTGCATCGGGATTGAATACAACAGTCACCATGCGCACTTTCCACCATGGGAGAAGTGTCTCAAATAGTCTACGCTTTAATCGTTCCCTGGAAGACCAGTAGTAGTTTCCGATGCACATCTGGAGGCATTCTGTAATCTGTGGACTATCAGAGTGTTGATGAAACAAAGAAATTGCATCGGAATTGAATACAACAGTCACCATGCGCACTTTCCTCCACGGGAGTAATGTCTCAAACAGTCTACGCTTTGATCGTCCCCTGGAAGACCTGTAGTAGTTTCCGATGCACATCTGGAGGCATTCTGTAATCTGTGGACATTCAAAATGTTGATGAAACACAGATATTGCGTCGTGATTGAATACAAAAGTCACCATCTGCACTTTCCTCCATGGGAGAAGTGTCTCAAACAGTCTACGCTTTAACCGTTCCCAGGAAGACCAGTAGTAGTTTCCGAAGCACATCTGGTGGCATTCTGTAATCTGTGGCCTATGAGAGTGTTGATGAAACACAGAAATTGCATCGGGATTGAATACAACAGTCACCATGCGCAGTTACCTCCACGGGAGTAATGTCTCAAACAGTCTTCGCTTTGATCGTTCCCTGGAAGACCAGCAGTACTTTCCGATGCACATCTGGAGGAATTCTGTAATCTGTGGACCTTCAAAATGTTGATGAAACACAGAAATTGCATCGGGAGTGAATACAACAGTCACCATCCGCACTTTTCTCAATGGGAGTAATGTCTGAAACAGTCTACGCTTTGATCGATCCCAGGAAGAAAATTAGTAGTTTCCGTTTCACATCTGGAGGCAATCTGTAACCTGTGGACTATCAGAGTGTTGATGAAAATCAGGAATTGCATCGGGATTGAATACAACAGTCACCATGCGCACTTTCCTCCATGGGAGTAATGTCTCAAACAGTCTACGCTTTGATCGTACCCTGGTAGACCAGTAGTAGTTTCCGATGCACATCTGGAGGCATTCTGTAATCTGTGGACTATCAGAGTGTTGATGACACACAGAAATTGCATCGGAATTCAATACAACAGTCACCATGCGCACTTTCCTCCATGGGAGAAGTGTCTCAAATAGTCTACGCTTTAATCGTTCCCTGGAAGACGAGTAGTAGTTTCCGATGCACATCTGGTGGCATTCTGTAATCTGTGTACCATCAGAGTGTTGATGAAACACGGAAATTGCATCGGGATTGAATACAACAGTCACCATGCGCACTTTCCTCCATGGAGTAATGTCTCTAACGGTCTACGCTTTGATCGTTCCCTGGAAGTCCAGTAGTAGTTTCCGATGCACGTCTGGTGGCACTCTGTAATCTGTGGCCCAGCAGAGTGTTGATGAAACACAGAAATTGAATCGGAATTGAATACAACAGTCACCATGTGCACTTTGCTCCACGGGAGTAATGTCTCAAACAGTCTACGCTTTGATCGTTCCCTGGAAGACCAGTAGTAGTTTCCGGTGCACATCTGGAGGCATTCTGTATCTGTGGACCTTCAAAATGTTGATGAAACTCAGAAATTGCATCGTGAGTGAATACAACAGTCACCAACCGCACTTTACTCCATGGGAGTAATGTCTGAAACAGTCTACGATTTGATCGTTCCCTGGAAGACCAGTAGCAGTTTCCGATGCACATCTGGAGGCATTCTGTAATCTGCGGACCTTCAAAATGTTGATGAAACACAGATATTGCATCGTTATTGAATACAAAAGTCACCATCCGCACTTTCCTCCATGGGAGTAATGTCTGAAACAGTCTCCGCTTTGATCGTTCCCTGGAAGACCAGTAGTAGTTTCCGATGCACATCTGGAGGCATTCTGTAATCTGTGGACCTTCAAATTGTTGATGAAACACAGAAATTGCATCGGGAGTGAATACAACAGTCACCAACCGCACTTTCCTCCATGGGAGTAATGTCTGAAACAGTCTACGGTTTGATCGTTCCCTTGAAGACCAGTAGCAGTTTCCGATGCACATCTTTAGGCATTCTGTAATCTGTGGACTATCAGAGTGTTGATGAAACAAAGAATTTGCATCGGAATTGAATACAACAGTCACCATGCGCACTTTCCTCCACGGGAGTAATATCTCAAACAGTCTACGCTTTGATCGTTCCCTGGAAGACCAGTAGTACTTTCCGATGCACATCTGGTGGTATTCTGTAATCTGTGGACTATCAGAGTGTTGATGAAACACAGAAATTGCATCGGGATTGAATACAACAGTCACCATGCGCACTTTCCTCCATGGGAGAAGTGTCTCAAATAGTCTACGCTTTAATCGTTCACTGGAAGACCAGTAGTAGTTTCCGAAGCACATCTGGTGGCATTGTGTAATCTGTGGCCGCTCAGAGTGTTGATGAAACACAGAAATTGCATCGGGATTGAATACAACAGTCACCATGCGCAGTTACCTCCACGGGAGTAATGTCTCAAACAGTCAACGCTTTGATCGATCCCTGGAAGACCTGTAGTAGTTTCCGTTGCACATGTGGAGGCATTCTGTAATCTGTGGACCTTCAAAATGTTGATGAAACACAGAAATTGCATCGGGAGTGAATACAACAGTCACCATCCGCACTTTCCTCCATGGGAGTAATGTCTGTAACAGTCTACGCTTTGATCGTTCCCAGGAAGACCAGTAGTAGTTTCAATGCACATCTGGAGGCAGTCTGTACTCTGTGGACTTTCAGAGTGTTGATTAAAATCAGAAAGTGCATCAGGATTGAATACAACAGTCACCATGCGCACTTTCCTCCACGGAAGTAATGTCTCAAACTGTCTACGCATTGATCAGTCCCTGGAAGACGAGTGGTAGATTCCGATGCACATCTGGAGGCATTCTGTAATCTGTAGGCTATCAGAGTGTTGATGAAACACAGAAATTGCATCGGGATTGAATACAACAGTCACGATGCGCACTTTCCTCCATGGGAGAAGTGTCTCAAATAGTCTACGCTTTAATCGTTCTCTGGAAGACCAGTAGTAGTTTCCGATGCACATCTGGTGGCATTCTGTAATCTGTGGCCTATCAGAGTGTTGATGAAACACGGAAATTGCATCGGGATTGAATACAACAGTCACCATGCGCACTTTCCTCCATGGAGTAATGTCTCTAACGGTCTACGCTTTGATCGTTCCCTGGAAGTCCAGTAGTAGTTTCCGATGCACGTCTGGTGGCACTCTGTAATCTGTGGCCCAGCAGAGTGTTGATGAAACACAGAAATTGAATCGGAATTGAATACAACAGTCACCATGTGCACTTTGCTCCACGGGAGTAATGTCTCAAACAGTCTACGCTTTGATCGTTCCCTGGAAGACCAGTAGTAGTTTCCGGTGCACATCTGGAGGCATTCTGTATCTGTGGACCTTCAAAATGTTGATGAAACTCAGAAATTGCATCGTGAGTGAATACAACAGTCACCAACCGCACTTTACTCCATGGGAGTAATGTCTGAAACAGTCTACGATTTGATCGTTCCCTGGAAGACCAGTAGCAGTTTCCGATGCACATCTGGAGGCATTCTGTAATCTGTGGACTATCGGAGTGTTGATGAAACAAAGAAATTGCATCGGAATTGAATACAACAGTCACCATGCGCACTTTCCTCCACGGGAGTAATGTCTCAAACAGTCTACGCTTTGATCGTTCCCTGGAAAACCAGTAGTACTTTCCGATGCACATCTGGTGGTATTCTGTAATCTGTGGCCTCTCAGAGTGTTGATGAAACACAGAAATTCCATCGGGATTGAATACAACAGTCACCATGCGCAGTTACCTCCACGGGAGTAATGTCTCAAACAGTCTACGCTTTGATCGTTCCCTGGAAGACCAGTAGTAGTTTCCGATGCACATCTGGAGGCATTCTGTAATCTGCGGACCTTCAAAATGTTGATGAAACACAGATATTGCATCGTGATTGAATACAAAAGTCACCATCCGCACTTTCCTCCATGGGAGTAATGTCTGAAACAGTCTCCGCTTTGATCGTTCCCTGGAAGACCAGTAGTAGTTTCCGATGCACATCTGGAGGCATTCTGTAATCTGTGGACCTTCAAATTGTTGATGAAACACAGAAATTGCATCGGGAGTGAATACAACAGTCACCAACCGCACTTTCCTCCATGGGAGTAATGTCTGAAACAGTCTACGGTTTGATCGTTCCCTTGAAGACCAGTAGCAGTTTCCGATGCACATCTTTAGGCATTCTGTAATCTGTGGACTATCAGAGTGTTGATGAAACAAAGAATTTGCATCGGAATTGAATACAACAGTCACCATGCGCACTTTCCTCCACGGGAGTAATATCTCAAACAGTCTACGCTTTGATCGTTCCCTGGAAGACCAGTAGTACTTTCCGATGCACATCTGGTGGTATTCTGTAATCTGTGGACTATCAGAGTGTTGATGAAACACAGAAATTGCATCGGGATTGAATACAACAGTCACCATGCGCACTTTCCTCCATGGGAGAAGTGTCTCAAATAGTCTACGCTTTAATCGTTCCCTGGAAGACCAGTAGTAGTTTCCGAAGCACATCTGGTGGCATTGTGTAATCTGTGGCCGCTCAGAGTGTTGATGAAACACAGAAATTGCATCGGGATTGAATACAACAGTCACCATGCGCAGTTACCTCCACGGGAGTAATGTCTCAAACAGTCAACGCTTTGATCGATCCCTGGAAGACCTGTAGTAGTTTCCGTTGCACATGTGGAGGCATTCTGTAATCTGTGGACCTTCAAAATGTTGATGAAACACAGAAATTGCATCGGGAGTGAATACAACAGTCACCATCCGCACTTTCCTCCATGGGAGTAATGTCTGTAACAGTCTACGCTTTGATCGTTCCCAGGAAGACCAGTAGTAGTTTCAATGCACATCTGGAGGCAGTCTGTACTCTGTGGACTTTCAGAGTGTTGATGAAAATCAGAAAGTGCATCAGGATTGAATACAACAGTCACCATGCGCACTTTCCTCCACGGAAGTAATGTCTCAAACTGTCTACGCATTGATCAGTCCCTGGAAGACGAGTGGTAGATTCCGATGCACATCTGGAGGCATTCTGTAATCTGTAGGCTATCAGAGTGTTGATGAAACACAGAAATTGCATCGGGATTGAATACAACAGTCACGATGCGCACTTTCCTCCATGGGAGAAGTGTCTCAAATAGTCTACGCTTTAATCGTTCTCTGGAAGACCAGTAGTAGTTTCCGATGCACATCTGGTGGCATTCTGTAATCTGTGGCCTATCAGAGTGTTGATGAAACACAGAAATTGCATCGGGATTGAATACAACAGTCACCATGCGTACTTTTCTCCATGGGAGTAATGTCTCTAACGGTCTACGCTTTGATCGTTCCCTGGAAGTCCAGTAGTAGTTTCCGATGCGCGTCTGGTGTCATTCTGTAGTCTGTGGACCAGCAGAGTGTTGATGAAACACAGGAATTGATTCGGGATTGAATACAACAGTCACCATGCGCACTTTCCTCCACGGGAGGTATGTCTCAAACAGTCCACGCTTTGATCGTTCCCTGGAAGACCAGTAGTAGTTTCCGATGCACATCTGGAGGCATTCTGTAATCTGTAGGCTATCAGAGTGTTGATGAAACACAGAAATTGCATCGGGATTGAATACAACAGTCACGATGCGCACTTTCCTCCATGGGAGAAGTGTCTCAAATAGTCTACGCTTTAATCGTTCTCTGGAAGACCAGTAGTAGTTTCCGATGCACATCTGGTGGCATTCTGTAATCTGTGGCCTATCAGAGTGTTGATGAAACACGGAAATTGCATCGGGATTGAATACAACAGTCACCATGCGCACTTTCCTCCATGGAGTAATGTCTCTAACGGTCTACGCTTTGATCGTTCCCTGGAAGTCCAGTAGTAGTTTCCGATGCACGTCTGGTGGCACTCTGTAATCTGTGGCCCAGCAGAGTGTTGATGAAACACAGAAATTGAATCGGAATTGAATACAACAGTCACCATGTGCACTTTGCTCCACGGGAGTAATGTCTCAAACAGTCTACGCTTTGATCGTTCCCTGGAAGACCAGTAGTAGTTTCCGGTGCACATCTGGAGGCATTCTGTATCTGTGGACCTTCAAAATGTTGATGAAACTCAGAAATTGCATCGTGAGTGAATACAACAGTCACCAACCGCACTTTACTCCATGGGAGTAATGTCTGAAACAGTCTACGATTTGATCGTTCCCTGGAAGACCAGTAGCAGTTTCCGATGCACATCTGGAGGCATTCTGTAATCTGTGGACTATCGGAGTGTTGATGAAACAAAGAAATTGCATCGGAATTGAATACAACAGTCACCATGCGCACTTTCCTCCACGGGAGTAATGTCTCAAACAGTCTACGCTTTGATCGTTCCCTGGAAAACCAGTAGTACTTTCCGATGCACATCTGGTGGTATTCTGTAATCTGTGGCCTCTCAGAGTGTTGATGAAACACAGAAATTCCATCGGGATTGAATACAACAGTCACCATGCGCAGTTACCTCCACGGGAGTAATGTCTCAAACAGTCTACGCTTTGATCGTTCCCTGGAAGACCAGTAGTAGTTTCCGATGCACATCTGGAGGCATTCTGTAATCTGCGGACCTTCAAAATGTTGATGAAACACAGATATTGCATCGTGATTGAATACAAAAGTCACCATCCGCACTTTCCTCCATGGGAGTAATGTCTGAAACAGTCTCCGCTTTGATCGTTCCCTGGAAGACCAGTAGTAGTTTCCGATGCACATCTGGAGGCATTCTGTAATCTGTGGACCTTCAAATTGTTGATGAAACACAGAAATTGCATCGGGAGTGAATACAACAGTCACCAACCGCACTTTCCTCCATGGGAGTAATGTCTGAAACAGTCTACGGTTTGATCGTTCCCTTGAAGACCAGTAGCAGTTTCCGATGCACATCTTTAGGCATTCTGTAATCTGTGGACTATCAGAGTGTTGATGAAACAAAGAATTTGCATCGGAATTGAATACAACAGTCACCATGCGCACTTTCCTCCACGGGAGTAATATCTCAAACAGTCTACGCTTTGATCGTTCCCTGGAAGACCAGTAGTACTTTCCGATGCACATCTGGTGGTATTCTGTAATCTGTGGACTATCAGAGTGTTGATGAAACACAGAAATTGCATCGGGATTGAATACAACAGTCACCATGCGCACTTTCCTCCATGGGAGAAGTGTCTCAAATAGTCTACGCTTTAATCGTTCCCTGGAAGACCAGTAGTAGTTTCCGAAGCACATCTGGTGGCATTGTGTAATCTGTGGCCGCTCAGAGTGTTGATGAAACACAGAAATTGCATCGGGATTGAATACAACAGTCACCATGCGCAGTTACCTCCACGGGAGTAATGTCTCAAACAGTCAACGCTTTGATCGATCCCTGGAAGACCTGTAGTAGTTTCCGTTGCACATGTGGAGGCATTCTGTAATCTGTGGACCTTCAAAATGTTGATGAAACACAGAAATTGCATCGGGAGTGAATACAACAGTCACCATCCGCACTTTCCTCCATGGGAGTAATGTCTGTAACAGTCTACGCTTTGATCGTTCCCAGGAAGACCAGTAGTAGTTTCAATGCACATCTGGAGGCAGTCTGTACTCTGTGGACTTTCAGAGTGTTGATGAAAATCAGAAAGTGCATCAGGATTGAATACAACAGTCACCATGCGCACTTTCCTCCACGGAAGTAATGTCTCAAACTGTCTACGCATTGATCAGTCCCTGGAAGACGAGTGGTAGATTCCGATGCACATCTGGAGGCATTCTGTAATCTGTAGGCTATCAGAGTGTTGATGAAACACAGAAATTGCATCGGGATTGAATACAACAGTCACGATGCGCACTTTCCTCCATGGGAGAAGTGTCTCAAATAGTCTACGCTTTAATCGTTCTCTGGAAGACCAGTAGTAGTTTCCGATGCACATCTGGTGGCATTCTGTAATCTGTGGCCTATCAGAGTGTTGATGAAACACAGAAATTGCATCGGGATTGAATACAACAGTCACCATGCGTACTTTTCTCCATGGGAGTAATGTCTCTAACGGTCTACGCTTTGATCGTTCCCTGGAAGTCCAGTAGTAGTTTCCGATGCGCGTCTGGTGTCATTCTGTAGTCTGTGGACCAGCAGAGTGTTGATGAAACACAGGAATTGATTCGGGATTGAATACAACAGTCACCATGCGCACTTTCCTCCACGGGAGGTATGTCTCAAACAGTCCACGCTTTGATCGTTCCCTGGAAGACCAGTAGTAGTTTCCGATGCACATCTGGATGCAATATGTAATCTGTGGACTATCTGAGTGTTGATGAAACACAGAAATTGCATCGGGATTGAATACAACAGTCACCATGCGCACTTTCCTCCACGGGAGTAATGTCTTAAAGAGTCTACGCTTTGATCGTTCCCTGGAAGACCAGTAGTAGTTTCCGATGCACATCTGGTGGTATTCTGTAATCTGTGGACTATCAGAGTGTTGATGAAACACAGAAATTGCATCGGGATTGAATACAACAGTCACAATGTGCACTTTGCTCCACGGGAGTAATGTCTCAAACAGTCTACGCTTTGATTGTTCCCTGGAAGACCAGTAGTAGTTTCCGATGCACATCTGGAGGCATTCTGTAATCTGTGGACCTTCAAAATGATGATGAAACACAGAAATTGCATCGTGAGTGAATACAACAGTCACCATCCGCACTTTCCTAAATGGGAGTAATGTCTGAAACAGTCTACGATTTGATCGTTCCCTGGAAGACCAGTAGTAGCTTCCGATGCACATCTGGAGGCATTCTGTAATCTGTGGACCTTAAAAATGTTGATGAAACGCAGAAATTGCATCGCTAGTGAATACAACAGTCACCATCCGCACTTTCCTCCATGGGAGTAATGTCTCTAACGGTCTACGCTTTGATCGATCCCAGGTAGACCAGTAGTAGTTTCCGATGCACATCTGGAGGCATTCTGTAATCTGTGGACTATCAGAGTGTTGATGAAACACAGAAATTGCATCGGGATTGAATACAACAGTCACCATGCGCACTTTCCTCCATGGGAGTAATGTCTCTAACGGTCTATCCTTTGATCGTTCCCTATAAGTCCAGTAGTAGTTTCCGATGCACGTCTGGTGGCATGCTGTAATCTGTGGACTATCAGAGTGTTGATGAAACACAGAAATTGCATCGGGACTGAATGCAAGAGTCACCATGCGCACTTTCCTCCACGGGAGTAATGTCTCAAACAGTCTACGCTGTGATCGATCCCTGGAATACCTCTATTAGTTTCCGATGCACATCTAGTGGCATTCTGTAAACTGTGGACTATCAGCGTGATGATGAAACATAGAAATTGCATCGAGATTGAATACAACGGTCATCATGCGCACTTTCCTTCACGGGAGTAATGTCTCAAACAGTCCACGCTTTGATCGTTCCCTGGAAGACCTGTAGTAGTTTCCGAAGCACATCTGGTGGCATTCTGTAATTTGTGGCCTATCAGAGTGTTGATGAAACACAGAAATTGCATCGGGATTGAATACAACAGTCACCATGCGCAGTTACCTCCACGGGAGTAATGTCTCAAACAGTCTTCGTTTAATCGTTCCCAGGAAGACCAGTAGTACTTTCCGATGCACATCTGGAGGCATTCTGTAATCTGTGGACCTTCAAAATGTTGATGAAACACAGATATTGCATCGTGATTGAATACAAAAGTCACCATCCACACTTTCCTCCATGGGAGTAATGTCTCAAACAGTCTACGCTTTGATCGCCCCTGGAAGACCAGTAGTAGTTTCCGATGCACATCTGATGGCATTCTGTAATCTGTGGACTATCAGAGTGTTGATGAAACACAGAAATTGCATCGGGATTGAATACAACAGTCACCATGCGCACTTACCTCCATGGGAGTAAAGTCTCTAACGGTCTACGCTTTGATCGTTCCCTGGAAGTCGAGTAGTAGTTTCCGATGCACATCTGGTGGTATTCTGTAATCTGTGGACAATCAGAGTGTTGATGAAACACAGAAATGGCATCGGGATTGAATACAACAGTCACCATGCGCACTTTCCTCCATGGGAGAAGTGTCTCAAACAGTCTACGCTTTAATCGTTCCCAGGAAGACCAGTAGTAGTTTCCGAAGCACTTCTGGTGGCATTCTGTAATCTGTGGCCTATCAGAGTGTTGATGAAACACAGAAATTGCATCGGGATGGAATACAACAGTCACCATGCGCAGTTACCTCCACGGGAGTAATGTCTCAAACAGTCTACGCTTTGATCGTTCCCTGGAAGACCAGTGATAGTGTCCGATGCATATCTGGAGGCATTCGGTAATCAGCGGACCTTCAAAATGTTGATGAAACACAGAAATTGCATCGTGAGTGAATACAACAGTCACCATCCGCACTTTCCTCCATGGGAGTAATGTCTGAAACAGTCTACGCTTTGATCGTTCCCTGGAAGATCAGTAGTAGCTTCCGATGCACATCTGGAGGCATTCTGTAATCTGTGGACCTTCAAAATGTTGATGAAACACAGAAATTGCATCGGGAGTGAATACAACAGTCACCATCCGCACTTTCCTCCATGGGAGTAATGTCTCTAACGGTCTACGCTTTGATCGTTAACAGGAAGACCAGTAGTAGTTTCCGATGCATATCTGGAGGCAATCTGTAACCTGTGGACTATCAGAGTGTTGATGAAAATCAGGAATTGCTTCGGGATTGAATAAAACAGTCACCATGCGCACTTTCCTCCATTGGAGTAATGTCTCAAACAGTCTACGCTTTGATTGTTCCCTGGAAGACCAGTGGTAGATTCTGAAGCACATCTGGTGGCATTCTGTAATCTGTGGACTATCAGAGTGTTGATGTAACACAGAAATTGCATCGGGATTGAATACAACAGTCACCATGCGCACTTTCCTCCATGGGAGTAATGTCTCTAACGGT
This sequence comes from Schistocerca gregaria, assembly GCF_023897955.1. NCBI lineage: Eukaryota > Metazoa > Arthropoda > Insecta > Orthoptera > Acrididae > Schistocerca > Schistocerca gregaria. Next base: position 20,375,553 of record NC_064929.1, on the reverse strand, counting down.
CTACGCTTTGATCGTTCAGTATAAATCCAGTAGTAGTTTCCGATGCACGTCTGGTGGCATACTGTAATCTGTGGACTATCGGAGTGTTGATGAAACACAGAACTTGCATCGGTACTGAATACAAGAGTCACCATGCGCACTTTCCTCCACGGGATTAATGTCTCAAACAGTCTACGCTTTCATCGAACCCTGGAAGACCTCTAGTAGTTTCCGATGCACATCTAGTGGCATTTTTTACACTGTGGACTATCAGCGTGATGATGAAACACAGAAATTGCATCGGGATTGAATACAACGGTCATCATGCGCACTTTCCTCCACGGGAGTAATGTCTCAAACAGTCCACGATTTGATCGTTCCCTGGAAGACCAGTAGTAGTTTCCGAAGCACATCTGGTGGCATGCTGTAATCTGTGGCCTATGAGAGTGTTGATGAAACACTGATATTGCATCGGGATTGAATACAACAGTCACCATGCGCAGTTACCTCCACGGGAGTAATGTCTCAAACAGTCTTCGCTTTGATCGTTCCCTGGAAGACCGGTAGTACTGTCCGATGCACATCTGGAGGAATTCTGTAACCTGTGGACCTTCAAAATGTTGATGAAACACAGAAATTGCATCGGGAGTGAATACAACAGTCACCATTCGCACTTTTCTCAATGGGAGTAATGTCTGAAACAGTCTACTATTTGATCGATCCCAGGAAGACCAGTAGTAGTTTCCGTTGCACATCTGGAGGCAATCTGTAATCTGTGGACTATCAGAGTGATGATGAAAATCAGGAATTGCATCGGGATTGAATACAACAGTCACCATGCGCACTTTCCTCCATGGGAGTAATGTCTCAAACAGTCTACGCTTTGATCGTACCCTGGAAGACCAGTAGTAGTTTCCGATGCACATCTGGAGGCATTCTGTAATCTGTGGACTATCAGAGTGTTGATGAAACACAGAAATTGCATCGGAATTGAATACAACAGTCACCATCCGCACTTTCCTCCATGGGAGAAGTGTCTCAAATAGTCTACGCTTTAATCGTTCCCTGGAAGACGAGTAGTAGTTTCCGATGCACATCTGGTGGCATTCTGTAATCTGTGTACCATCGGAGTGTTGATGAAACACAGAAATTGCATCGGGATTGAATACAACAGGCACCATGCGCACTTTCCTCCATGGAGTAATGTCTCTAACGGTCTACGCTTTGATCGTTCCCTGGAAGTCCAGTAGTAGTTTCCGATGCACGTCTGGTGGCACTCTGTAATCTGTGGCCCAGCAGAGTGTTGATGAAACACAGAAATTGAATCGGGATTGAATACAACAGTCACCATGTGCACTTTGTTCCACGGGAGTAATGTCTCAAACAGTCTACGCTTTGATCGATCCCTGGAATACCTCTATTAGTTTCCGATGCACATCTAGTGGCATTCTGTAAACTGTGGACTATCAGCGTGATGATGAAACATAGAAATTGCATCGAGATTGAATACAACGGTCATCATGCGCACTTTCCTTCACGGGAGTAATGTCTCAAACAGTCCACGCTTTGATCGTTCCCTGGAAGACCTGTAGTAGTTTCCGAAGCACATCTGGTGGCATTCTGTAATCTGTGGCCTATCAGAGTGTTGATGAAACACAGAAATTGCATCGGGATTGAATACAACAGTCACCATGCGCAGTTACCTCCACGGGAGTAATGTCTCAAACAGTCTTCGTTTAATCGTTCCCAGGAAGACCAGTAGTACTTTCCGATGCACATCTGGAGGCATTCTGTAATCTGTGGACCTTCAAAATGTTGATGAAACACAGATATTGCATCGTGATTGAATACAAAAGTCACCATCCACACTTTCCTCCATGGGAGTAATGTCTCAAACAGTCTACGCTTTGATCGCCCCTGGAAGACCAGTAGTAGTTTCCGATGCACATCTGATGGCATTCTGTAATCTGTGGACTATCAGAGTGTTGATGAAACACAGAAATTGCATCGGGATTGAATACAACAGTCACCATGCGCACTTACCTCCATGGGAGTAAAGTCTCTAACGGTCTACGCTTTGATCGTTCCCTGGAAGTCGAGTAGTAGTTTCCGATGCACATCTGGTGGTATTCTGTAATCTGTGGACAATCAGAGTGTTGATGAAACACAGAAATGGCATCGGGATTGAATACAACAGTCACCATGCGCACTTTCCTCCATGGGAGAAGTGTCTCAAACAGTCTACGCTTTAATCGTTCCCAGGAAGACCAGTAGTAGTTTCCGAAGCACATCTGGTGGCATTCTGTAATCTGTGGCCTATCAGAGTGTTGATGAAACACAGAAATTGCATCGGGATGGAATACAACAGTCACCATGCGCAGTTACCTCCACGGGAGTAATGTCTCAAACAGTCTAAGCTTTGATCGTTCCCTGGAAGACCAGTGATAGTGTCCGATGCATATCTGGAGGCATTCCGTAATCTGCGGACCTTCAAAATGTTGATAAAACACAGAAATTGCATCGTGAGTGAATACAACAGTCACCATCCGCACTTTCCTCCATGGGAGTAATGTCTGAAACAGTCTACGCTTTGATCGTTCCCTGGAAGACCAGTAGTAGCTTCCGATGCACATCTGGAGGCATTCTGTAATCTGTGGACCTTCAAAATGTTGATAAAACACAGAAATTGCATCGGGAGTGAATACAACAGTCACCATCCGCACTTTCCTCCATGGGAGCAATGTCTCTAACGGTCTACGCTTTGATCGTTAACAGGAAGACCAGTAGTAGTTTCCGATGCACATCTGGAGGCAATCTGTAACCTGTGGACTATCAGAGTGTTGATGAAAATCAGGAATTGCTTCGGGATTGAATAAAACAGTCACCATGCGCACTTTCCTCCATTGGAGTAATGTCTCAAACAGTCTACGCTTTGATTGTTCCCTGGAAGACCAGTGGTAGATTCTGAAGCACATCTGGTGGCATTCTGTAATCTGTGGACTATCAGAGTGTTGATGTAACACAGAAATTGCATCGGGATTGAATACAACAGTCACCATGCGCACTTTCCTCCATGGGAGTAATGTCTCTAACGGTCTATGCTTTGATCGTTCAGTATAAATCCAGTAGTAGTTTCCGATGCACGTCTGGTGGCATTCTGTAATCTGTGGACTATCGGAGTGTTGATGAAACACAGAACTTGCATCGGTACTGAATACAAGAGTCACCATGCGCACTTTCCTCCACGGGATTAATGTCTCAAACAGTCTACGCTTTCATCGAACCCTGGAAGACCTCTAGTAGTTTCCGATGCACATCTAGTGGCATTTTTTACACTGTGGACTATCAGCGTGATGATGAAACACAGAAATTGCATCGGGATTGAATACAACGGTCATCATGCGCACTTTCCTCCACGGGAGTAATGTCTCAAACAGTCCACGATTTGATCGTTCCCTGGAAGACCAGTAGTAGTTTCCGAAGCACATCTGGTGGCATGCTGTAATCTGTGGCCTATGAGAGTGTTGATGAAACACTGATATTGCATCGGGATTGAATACAACAGTCACCATGCGCAGTTACCTCCACGGGAGTAATGTCTCAAACAGTCTTCGCTTTGATCGTTAACTGGAAGACCGGTAGTACTGTCCGATGCACATCTGGAGGAATTCTGTAACCTGTGGACCTTCAAAATGTTGATGAAACACAGAAATTGCATCGGGAGTGAATACAACAGTCACCATTCGCACTTTTCTCAATGGGAGTAATGTCTGAAACAGTCTACTATTTGATCGATCCCACGAAGACCAGTAGTAGTTTCCGTTGCACATCTGGAGGCAATCTGTAATCTGTGGACTATCAGAGTGATGATGAAAATCAGGAATTGCATCGGGATTGAATACAACAGTCACCATGCGCACTTTCCTCCATGGGAGTAATGTCTCAAACAGTCTACGCTTTGATCGTACCCTGGAAGACCAGTAGTAGTTTCCGATGCACATCTGGAGGCATTCTGTAATCTGTGGACTATCAGAGTGTTGATGAAACACAGAAATTGCATCGGAATTGAATACAACAGTCACCATCCGCACTTTCCTCCATGGGAGAAGTGTCTCAAATAGTCTACGCTTTAATCGTTCCCTGGAAGACGAGTAGTAGTTTCCGATGCACATCTGGTGGCATTCTGTAATCTGTGTACCATCGGAGTGTTGATGAAACACAGAAATTGCATCGGGATTGAATACAACAGGCACCATGCGCACTTTCCTCCATGGAGTAATGTCTCTAACGGTCTACGCTTTGATCGTTCCCTGGAAGTCCAGTAGTAGTTTCCGATGCACGTCTGGTGGCACTCTGTAATCTGTGGCCCAGCAGAGTGTTGATGAAACACAGAAATTGAATCGGGATTGAATACAACAGTCACCATGTGCACTTTGTTCCACGGGAGTAATGTCTCAAACAGTCTACGCTTTGATCGTTCCCTGGAAGACCAGTGGTAGTTTCCGATGCACCTCTGGAGGCATTCTGTATCTGTGGACCTTCAAAATGTTGATGAATTTCAGAAATTGCATCGTGAGTGACTACAACAGTCACCAACCGCACTTTCCTCCATGGGAGTAATGTCTGAAACTGTCTACGATTTGATCGTTCCCTGGAAGACCAGTAGCAGTTTCCGATGCACATCTGGAGGGTTTCTGTAATCTGTGGACCATCGGAGTGTTGATGAAACAAAGAAATTGCATCGTAATTGAATACAACAGTCACCATGCGCACTTTCCTCCACGGGAGTAATGTCTCAAACAGTCTACGCTTTGATCGTTCCCTGGAAGACCAGTAGTACTTTCCGATGCACATCTGGTGGTATTCTGTAATCTGTGGACTATCAGAGTGTTGATGAAACACAGAAATTGCATCGGGATTGAATACAACAGTCACCATGCGCACTTTCCTCCATGGGAGAAGTGTCTCAAATAGTCTACGCTTTAATCGTTCCCTGGAAGACGAGTAGTAGTTTCCGATGCACATCTGGAGGCATTCTGTAATCTGTGGACTATCAGAGTGTTGATGAAACAAAGAAATTGCATCGGAATTGAATACAACAGTCACCATGCGCACTTTCCTCCACGGGAGTAATGTCTCAAACAGTCTACGCTTTGATCGTTCCCTGGGAGACCAGTAGTACTTTCCGATGCACATCTGGTGGTATTCTGTAATCTGTGGACTATCAGGGTGTTGATGAAACACAGAAATTGCATCGGGATTGAATACAACAGTCACCATGCGCACTTTCCTCCATGGGAGAAGTGTCTCAAATAGTCTACGCTTTAATCGTTCCCTGGAAGACCAGTAGTAGTTTCCGAAGCACATCTGGTGGCATTCTGGAATCTGTGGCCGCTCAGAGTGCAGATGAAACACAGAAATTGCATCGGGATTGAATACAACAGTCACCATGCGCAGTTACCTCCACGGGAGTAATGTCTCTAACAGTCTACGCTTTGATCGTCCCCTGGAAGACCAGTAGTAGTTTCCGATGCACATCTGGAGGCATTCTGTAATCTGTGGACATTCAAAATGTTGATGAAACACAGATATTGCGTCGTGATTGAATACAAAAGTCACCATCTGCACTTTCCTCCATGGGAGAAGTGTCTCAAACAGTCTACGCTTTTACCGTTCCCAGGAAGACCAGTAGTAGTTTCCGAAGCACATCTGGTGGCATTCTGTAATCTGTGGCCTATGAGAGTGTTGATGAAACACAGAAATTGCATCGGGATTGAATACAACAGTCACCATGCGCAGTTACCTCCACGGGAGTAATGTCTCAAACAGTCTTCGCTTTGATCGTTCCCTGGAAGACCAGCAGTACTTTCCGATGCACATCTGGAGGAATTCTGTAATCTGTGGACCTTCAAAATGTTGATGAAACACAGAAATTGCATCGGGAGTGAATACAACAGTCACCATCCGCACTTTTCTCAATGGGAGTAATGTCTGAAACAGTCTACGCTTTGATCGATCCCAGGAAGACCAGTAGTAGTTTCCGTTGCACTTCTGGAGGCAATCTGTAACCTGTGGACTATCAGAGTGTTGATGAAAATCAGGAATTGCATCGGGATTGAATACAACAGTCACCATGCGCACTTTCCTCCATGGGAGTAATGTCTCAAACAGTCTACGCTTTGATCGTACCCTGGTAGACCAGTAGTAGTTTCCGATGCACATCTGGAGGCATTCTGTAATCTGTGGACTATCAGAGTGTTGATGAAACACAGAAATTGCATCGGAATTCAATACAACAGTCACCATGCGCACTTTCCTCCATGGGAGAAGTGTCTCAAATAGTCTACGCTTTAATCGTTCCCTGGAAGACGAGTAGTAGTTTCCGATGCACATCTGGTGGCATTCTGTAATCTGTGTACCATCAGAGTGTTGATGAAACACGGAAATTGCATCGGGATTGAATACAACAGTCACCATGCGCACTTTCCTCCATGGAGTAATGTCTCTAACGGTCTACGCTTTGATCGTTCCCTGGAAGTCCAGTAGTAGTTTCCGATGCACGTCTGGTGGCACTCTGTAATCTGTGGCCCAGCAGAGTGTTGATGAAACACAGAAATTGAATCGGAATTGAATACAACAGTCACCATGTGCACTTTGCTCCACGGGAGTAATGTCTCAAACAGTCTACGCTTTGATCGTTCCCTGGAAGACCAGTAGTAGTTTCCGGTGCACATCTGGAGGCATTCTGTATCTGTGGACCTTCAAAATGTTGATGAAACTCAGAAATTGCATCGTGAGTGAATACAACAGTCACCAACCGCACTTTACTCCATGGGAGTAATGTCTGAAACACTCTACGATTTGATCGTTCCCTGGAAGACCAGTAGCAGTTTCCGATGCACATCTGGAGGCATTCTGTAATCTGTGGACTATCGGAGTGTTGATGAAACAAAGAAATTGCATCGGAATTGAATACAACAGTCACCATGCGCACTTTCCTCCACGGGAGTAATGTCTCAAACAGTCTACGCTTTGATCGTTCCCTGGAAAACCAGTAGTACTTTCCGATGCACATCTGGTGGTATTCTGTAATCTGTGGCCTCCCAGAGTGTTGATGAAACACAGAAATTCCATCGGGATTGAATACAACAGTCACCATGCGCAGTTACCTCCACGGGAGTAATGTCTCAAACAGTCTACGCTTTGATCGTTCCCTGGAAGACCAGTAGTAGTTTCCGATGCACATCTGGAGGCATTCTGTAATCTGAGGACCTTCAAAATGTTGATGAAACACAGATATTGCATCGTGATTGAATACAAAAGTCACCATCCGCACTTTCCTCCATGGGAGTAATGTCTGAAACAGTCTCCGCTTTGATCGTTCCCTGGAAGACCAGTAGTAGTTTCCGATGCACATCTGGAGGCATTCTGTAATCTGTGGACCTTCAAATTGTTGATGAAACACAGTAATTGCATCGGGAGTGAATACAACAGTCACCAACCGCACTTTCCTCCATGGGAGTAATGTCTGAAACAGTCTACGGTTTGATCGTTCCCTTGAAGACCAGTAGCAGTTTCCGATGCACATCTTTAGGCATTCTGTAATCTGTGGACTATCAGAGTGTTGATGAAACAAAGAATTTGCATCGGAATTGAATACAACAGTCACCATGCGCACTTTCCTCCACGGGAGTAATATCTCAAACAGTCTACGCTTTGATCGTTCCCTGGAAGACCAGTAGTACTTTCCGATGCACATCTGGTGGTATTCTGTAATCTGTGGACTATCAGAGTGTTGATGAAACACAGAAATTGCATCGGGATTGAATACAACAGTCACCATGCGCACTTTCCTCCATGGGAGAAGTGTCTCAAATAGTCTACGCTTTAATCGTTCCCTGGAAGACCAGTAGTAGTTTCCGAAGCACATCTGGTGGCATTCTGTAATCTGTGGCCGCTCAGAGTGTTGATGAAACACAGAAATTGCATCGGGATTGAATACAACAGTCACCATGCGCAGTTACCTCCACGGGAGTAATGTCTCAAACAGTCTACGCTTTGATCGTTCCCTGGAAGACCAGTAGTAGTTTCCGATGCACATCTGGAGGCATTCTGTAATCTGTGTACCTTCAAATTGTTGATGAAACACAGAAATTGCATCGGGAGTGAATACAACAGTCACCATCCGCACTTTCCTCCATGGGAGTAATGTCTGAAAGAGTCCACGCTTTGATCGTTCCCAGGAAGACCAGTAGTAGTGTCCGATGCACATCTGGAGGCAATCTGTAATCTGTGGACCTTCAAAATGTTGATGAAACACAGATATTGCATCGTGATTGATTACAAAAGTCACCATCCGCATTTTCCTCCATGGGAGTAATGTCTGAAACAGCCTACGCTTTGATCGTTCCCTGGAAGACCAGTAGTAGTTTCCGATGCACATCTGAAGGCATTCTGTAATCTGTGGACCTTCAAAATGTTGATGAAACACAGAAATTGCATCGGGAGTGAATACAACAGTCACCATCCGCACTTTCCTCCATGGGAGTAGTAACTGAAACAGTCCACGCTTTGATCGTTCCCAGGAAGACCAGTAGTAGTTTCCGATGCACGTCTGGTGGCATTCTGTAATCTGTGTACCATCAGAGTGTTGATGAAACACAGAAATTGCATCGGGATTGAATACAACAGTCACCATGCGCACTTTCCTCCATGGGAGAAGTGTCTCAAATAGTCTACGCTTTAATCGTTCCCTGGAAGACCAGTAGTAGTTTCCGAAGCACATCTGGTGGCATTCTGTAATCTGTGGCCGCTCAGAGTGTTGATGAAACACAGAAATTGCATCGGGATTGAATACAACAGTCACCATGCGCAGTTACCTCCACGGGAGTAATGTCTCAAACAGTCTACGCTTTGATCGTTCCCTGGAAGACCAGTAGTAGTTTCCGATGCACATCTGGAGGCATTCTGTAATCTGTGTACCTTCAAATTGTTGATGAAACACAGAAATTGCATCGGGAGTGAATACAACAGTCACCATCCGCACTTTCCTCCATGGGAGTAATGTCTGAAAGAGTCAACGCATTGATCGTTCCCAGGAAGACCAGTAGTAGTTTCCGATGCACATCTGGAGGCAATCTGTAATCTGTGGACCTTCAAAATGTTGATGAAACACAGATATTGCATCGTGATTGATTACAAAAGTCACCATCCGCATTTTCCTCCATGGGAGTAATGTCTGAAACAGCCTACGCTTTGTTCGTTCCCTGGAAGACCAGTAGTAGTTTCCGATGCACATCTAAAGGCATTCTGTAATCTGTGGACCTTCAAAATGTTGATGAAACACAGAAATTGCATCGGGAGTGAATACAACAGTAACCATGCGCACTTTCCTCCATTGGAGTAATGTCTCAAACAGTCTACGCTTTGATTGTTCCCTGGAAGACCAGTGGTAGATTCTGAAGCACATCTGGTGGCATTCTGTAATCTGTGGACTATCAGAGTGTTGATGTAACACAGAAATTGCATCGGGATTGAATACAACAGTCACCATGCGCACTTTCCTCCATGGGAGTAATGTCTCTAACGGTCTACGCTTTGATCGTTCAGTATAAGTCCAGTAGTAGTTTCCGATGAGCGTCTGGTGGCATTCTGTAATCTGTGGACTATCGGAGTGTTGATGAAACACAGAACTTGCATCGGTACTGAATACAAGAGTCACCATGCGCACTTTCCTCCACGGGATTAATGTCTCAAACAGTCTACGCTTTCATCGATCCCTGGATGACCTCTAGTAGTTTCCGATGCACATCTAGTGGCATTTTGTAAACTGTGGACTATCAGCGTGATGATGAAACACAGAAATTGCATCGGGATTGAATACAACGGTCATCATGCGCACTTTCCTCCACGGGAGTAATGTCTCAAACAGTCCACGATTTGATCGTTCCCTGGAAGACCAGTAGTAGTTTCCGAAGCACATCTGGTGGCATGCTGTAATCTGTGGCCTATGAGAGTGTTGATGAAACACTGATATTGCATCGGGATTGAATACAACAGTCACCATGTGCAGTTACCTCCACGGGAGTAATGTCTCAAACTGTCTTCGCTTTGATCGTTCCCTGGAAGACCAGTAGTACTTTCCGATGCACATCTGTAATCTGTGGACCTTCAAAATGTTGATGAAACACAGAAATTGCATCGGGAGTGAATACAACAGTCACCATCCGCACTTTTCTCAATGGGAGTAATGTCTGAAACAGTCTACTATTTGATCGATCCCAGGAAGACCAGTAGTAGTTTCCGTTGCACATCTGGAGGCAATCTGTAATCTGTGGACTATCAGAGTGATGATGAAAATCAGGAATTGCATCGGGATTGAATACAACAGTCACCATGCGCACTTTCCTCCATGGGAGTAATGTCTCAAACAGTCTACGCTTTGATCGTACCCTGGAAGACCAGTAGTAGTTTCCGATGCACATCTGGAGGCATTCTGTAATCTGTGGACCTTCAAATTGTTGATGAAACACAGTAATTGCATCGGGAGTGAATACAACAGTCACCAACCGCACTTTCCTCCATGGGAGTAATGTCTGAAACAGTCTACGGTTTGATCGTTCCCTTGAAGACCAGTAGCAGTTTCCGATGCACATCTTTAGGCATTCTGTAATCTGTGGACTATCAGAGTGTTGATGAAACAAAGAATTTGCATCGGAATTGAATACAACAGTCACCATGCGCACTTTCCTCCACGGGAGTAATATCTCAAACAGTCTACGCTTTGATCGTTCCCTGGAAGACCAGTAGTACTTTCCGATGCACATCTGGTGGTATTCTGTAATCTGTGGACTATCAGAGTGTTGATGAAACACAGAAATTGCATCGGGATTGAATACAACAGTCACCATGCGCACTTTCCTCCATGGGAGAAGTGTCTCAAATAGTCTACGCTTTAATCGTTCCCTGGAAGACCAGTAGTAGTTTCCGAAGCACATCTGGTGGCATTCTGTAATCTGTGGCCGCTCAGAGTGTTGATGAAACACAGAAATTGCATCGGGATTGAATACAACAGTCACCATGCGCAGTTACCTCCACGGGAGTAATGTCTCAAACAGTCTACGCTTTGATCGTTCCCTGGAAGACCAGTAGTAGTTTCCGATGCACATCTGGAGGCATTCTGTAATCTGTGTACCTTCAAATTGTTGATGAAACACAGAAATTGCATCGGGAGTGAATACAACAGTCACCATCCGCACTTTCCTCCATGGGAGTAATGTCTGAAAGAGTCCACGCTTTGATCGTTCCCAGGAAGACCAGTAGTAGTGTCCGATGCACATCTGGAGGCAATCTGTAATCTGTGGACCTTCAAAATGTTGATGAAACACAGATATTGCATCGTGATTGATTACAAAAGTCACCATCCGCATTTTCCTCCATGGGAGTAATGTCTGAAACAGCCTACGCTTTGATCGTTCCCTGGAAGACCAGTAGTAGTTTCCGATGCACATCTGAAGGCATTCTGTAATCTGTGGACCTTCAAAATGTTGATGAAACACAGAAATTGCATCGGGAGTGAATACAACAGTCACCATCCGCACTTTCCTCCATGGGAGTAGTAACTGAAACAGTCCACGCTTTGATCGTTCCCAGGAAGACCAGTAGTAGTTTCCGATGCACGTCTGGTGGCATTCTGTAATCTGTGTACCATCAGAGTGTTGATGAAACACAGAAATTGCATCGGGATTGAATACAACAGTCACCATGCGCACTTTCCTCCATGGGAGAAGTGTCTCAAATAGTCTACGCTTTAATCGTTCCCTGGGAGACCAGTAGTAGTTTCCGAAGCACATCTGGTGGCATTCTGTAATCTGTGGCCGCTCAGAGTGTTGATGAAACACAGAAATTGCATCGGGATTGAATACAACAGTCACCATGCGCAGTTACCTCCACGGGAGTAATGTCTCAAACAGTCTACGCTTTGATCGTTCCCTGGAAGACCAGTAGTAGTTTCCGATGCACATCTGGAGGCATTCTGTAATCTGTGTACCTTCAAATTGTTGATGAAACACAGAAATTGCATCGGGAGTGAATACAACAGTCACCATCCGCACTTTCCTCCATGGGAGTAATGTCTGAAAGAGTCAACGCATTGATCGTTCCCAGGAAGACCAGTAGTAGTTTCCGATGCACATCTGGAGGCAATCTGTAATCTGTGGACCTTCAAAATGTTGATGAAACACAGATATGGCATCGTGATTGATTACAAAAGTCACCATCCGCATTTTCCTCCATGGGAGTAATGTCTGAAACAGCCTACGCTTTGATCGTTCCCTGGAAGACCAGTAGTAGTTTCCGATGCACATCTAAAGGCATTCTGTAATCTGTGGACCTTCAAAATGTTGATGAAACACAGAAATTGCATCGGGAGTGAATACAACAGTAACCATGCGCACTTTCCTCCATTGGAGTAATGTCTCAAACAGTCTACGCTTTGATTGTTCCCTGGAAGACCAGTGGTAGATTCTGAAGCACATCTGGTGGCATTCTGTAATCTGTGGACTATCAGAGTGTTGATGTAACACAGAAATTGCATCGGGATTGAATACAACAGTCACCATGCGCACTTTCCTCCATGGGAGTAATGTCTCTAACGGTCTACGCTTTGATCGTTCAGTATAAGTCCAGTAGTAGTTTCCGATGAGCGTCTGGTGGCATTCTGTAATCTGTGGACTATCGGAGTGTTGATGAAACACAGAACTTGCATCGGTACTGAATACAAGAGTCACCATGCGCACTTTCCTCCACGGGATTAATGTCTCAAACAGTCTACGCTTTCATCGATCCCTGGATGACCTCTAGTAGTTTCCGATGCACATCTAGTGGCATTTTGTAAACTGTGGACTATCAGCGTGATGATGAAACACAGAAATTGCATCGGGATTGAATACAACGGTCATCATGCGCACTTTCCTCCACGGGAGTAATGTCTCAAACAGTCCACGATTTGATCGTTCCCTGGAAGACCAGTAGTAGTTTCCGAAGCACATCTGTAATCTGTGGACCTTCAAAATGTTGATGAAACACAGAAATTGCATCGGGAGTGAATACAACAGTCACCATCCGCACTTTTCTCAATGGGAGTAATGTCTGAAACAGTCTACTATTTGATCGATCCCAGGAAGACCAGTAGTAGTTTCCGTTGCACATCTGGAGGCAATCTGTAATCTGTGGACTATCAGAGTGATGATGAAAATCAGGAATTGCATCGGGATTGAATACAACAGTCACCATGCGCACTTTCCTCCATGGGAGTAATGTCTCAAACAGTCTACGCTTTGATCGTACCCTGGAAGACCAGTAGTAGTTTCCGATGCACATCTGGAGGCATTCTGTAATCTGTGGACTATCAGAGTGTTGATGAAACACAGAAATTGCATCGGAATTGAATACAACAGTCACCATCCGCACTTTCCTCCATGGGAGAAGTGTCTCAAATAGTCTACGCTTTAATCGTTCCCTGGAAGACGAGTAGTAGTTTCCGATGCACATCTGGTGGCATTCTGTAATCTGTGTACCATCAGAGTGTTGATGAAACACAGAAATTGCATCGGGATTGAATACAACAGGCACCATGCGCACTTTCCTCCATGGAGTAATGTCTCTAACGGTCTACGCTTTGATCGTTCCCTGGAAGTCCAGTAGTAGTTTCCGATGCACGTCTGGTGGCACTCTGTAATCTGTGGCCCAGCAGAGTGTTGATGAAACACAGAAATTGAATCGGGATTGAATACAACAGTCACCATGTGCACTTTGTTCCACGGGAGTAATGTCTCAAACAGTCTACGCTTTGATCGTTCCCTGGAAGACCAGTAGTAGTTTCCGATGCACATCTGGAGGCATTCTGTATCTGTGGACCTTCAAAATGTTGATGAATTTCAGAAATTGCATCGTGAGTGACTACAACAGTCACCAACCGCACTTTCCTCCATGGGAGTAATGTCTGAAACAGTTTACGATTTGATCGTTCCCTGGAAGACCAGTAGGAGTTTCCGATGCACATCTGGAGGGTTTCTGTAATCTGTGGACTATCGGAGTGTTGATGAAACAAAGAAATTGCATCGGAATTGAATACAACAGTCACCATGCGAACTTTCCTCCATGGGAGAAGTGTCTCAAATAGTCTACGCTTTAATCGTTCCCTGGAAGACCAGTAGTAGTTTCCGAAGCACATCTGGTGGCATTCTGTAATCTGTGGCCTCTCAGAGTGTTGATGAAACATAGAAATTGCATCGGGATTGAATACAACAGTCACCATGCGCAGTTACCTCCACGCCAGTAATGTCTCAAACAGTCTACGCTTTGATCGTTCCCTGGAAGACCAGTAGTAGTTTCCGATGCACATCTGGTGGCATTCTGTAATCTGTGGACCTTCAAAATGTTGATCAAACACAGATATTGCATCGTGATTGAATACAAAAGTCAGCATCCGCACTTTCCTCCATGGGAGTAATGTCTGAAACTGTCTCCGCTTTGATCGTTCCCTGGAAGACCAGTATTAGTTTCCGATGCACATCTGGAGGCATGCTGTAATCTGTGGACCTTCAAAATGTTGATGAAACCCAGAAATTGCGTCGGGAGTGAATACAACAGTCACCAACCGCACTTTCCTCCATGGGAGTAATGTCTGAAACAGTCTACGGTTTGATCGTTCCCTGGAACACCAGTAGCAGTGTCCGATGCACATCTGGAGGCATTCTGTAATCTGTGGACTATCAGAGTGTTGATGAAACAAAGAAATTGCATCGGAATTGAATATAACAGTCACCATGCGCACTTTCCTCCACGGGAGTAATGTCTCAAACAGTCTACGCTTTGATCGTTCCCTGGAAGACCAGTAGTACTTTCCGATGACCATCTGGTGGTATTCTGTAATCTGTGGACTATCAGGGTGTTGATGAAACACAGAAATTGCATCGGGAGTGAATACAACAGTCACCATCCGCACTTTCCTCCATGGGAGTAATGTCTGAAAGAGTCCACGCTTTGATCGTCCCCAGGAAGACCAGTAGTAGTTTCCGATGCACATCTCGAGGCAATCTGTAATCTGTGGACCTTCAAAATGTTGATGAAACACAGATATTGCATCGTGATTGATTACAAAAGTCACCATCCGCATTTTCCTCCATGGGGGTAATGTCTGAAACAGCCTACGCTTTGATCGTTCCCTGGAAGACCAGTAGTAGTTTCCGATGCACATCTAAAGGCATTCTGTAATCTGTGGACCTTCAAAATGTTGATGAAACACAGAAATTGCATCGGGAGTGAATACAACAGTCACCATGCGCACTTTCCTCCATTGGAGTAATGTCTCAAACAGTCTACGCTTTGATTGTTCCCTGGAAGACCAGTGGTAGATTCTGAAGCACATCTGGTGGCATTCTGTAATCTGTGGACTATCAGAGTGTTGATGTAACACAGAAATTGCATCGGGATTGAATACAACAGTCACCATGCGCACTTTCCTCCATGGGAGTAATGTCTCTAACGGTCTACGCTTTGATCGTTCAGTATAAGTCCAGTAGTAGTTTCCGATGCACGTCTGGTGGCATTCTGTAATCTGTGGACTATCGGAGTGTTGATGAAACACAGAACTTGCATCGGTACTGAATACAGGAGTCCCCATGCGCACTTTATCCACGGGATTAATGTCTCAAACAGTCTACGCTTTCATCGATCCCTGGAAGACCTCTAGTAGTTTCCGATGCACATCTAGTGGCATTTTGTAAACTGTGGACTATCAGCGTGATGATGAAACACAGAAATTGCATCGGGATTGAATACAACGGTCATCATGCGCACTTTCCTCCACGGGAGTAATGTCTCAAACAGTCCACGATTTGATCGTTCCCTGGAAGACCAGTAGTAGTTTCCGAAGCACATCTGGTGGCATGCTGTAATCTGTGGCCTATGAGAGTGTTGATGAAACACTGATATTGCATCGGGATTGAATACAACAGTCACCATGCGCAGTTACCTCCACGGGAGTAATGTCTCAAACAGTCTTCGCTTTGATCGTTCCCTGGAAGACCAGTAGTACTTTCCGATGCACATCTGGAGGAATTCTGTAATCTGTGGACCTTCAAAATGTTGATGAAACACAGATATTGCATCGGGAGTGAATACAACAGTCACCATCCGCACTTTTCTCAATGGGAGTAATGTCTGAAACAGTCTACTATTTGATCGATCCCAGGAAGACCAGTAGTAGTTTCCGTTGCACATCTGGAGGCAATCTGTAATCTGTGGACTATCAGAGTGATGATGAAAATCAGGAATTGCATCGGGATTGAATACAACAGTCACCATGCGCACTTTCCTCCATGGGAGTAATGTCTCAAACAGTCTACGCTTTGATCGTACCCTGGAAGACCAGTAGTAGTTTCCGATGCACATCTGGAGGCATTCTGTAATCTGTGGACTATCAGAGTGTTGATGAAACACAGAAATTGCATCGGAATTGAATACAACAGTCACCATCCGCACTTTCCTCCATGGGAGAAGTGTCTCAAATAGTCTACGCTTTAATCGTTCCCTGGAAGACGAGTAGTAGTTTCCGATGCACATCTGGTGGCATTCTGTAATCTGTGTACCATCAGAGTGTTGATGAAACACAGAAATTGCATCGGGATTGAATACAACAGGCACCATGCGCACTTTCCTCCATGGAGTAATGTCTCTAACGGTCTACGCTTTGATCGTTCCCTGGAAGTCCAGTAGTTGTTTCCGATGCACGTCTGGTGGCACTCTGTAATCTGTGGCCCAGCAGAGTGTTGATGAAACACAGAAATTGAATCGGGATTGAATACAACAGTCACCATGTGCACTTTGTTCTACGGGAGTAATGTCTCAAACAGTCTACGCTTTGATCGTTCCCTGGAAGACCAGTAGTAGTTTCCGATGCACATCTGGAGGCATTCTGTATCTGTGGACCTTCAAAATGTTGATGAATTTCAGAAATTGCATCGTGAGTGACTACAACAGTCACCAACCGCACTTTCCTCCATGGGAGTAATGTCTGAAACAGTCTACGATTTGATCGTTACCTGGAAGACCAGTAGCAGTTTCCGATGCACATCTGGAGGGTTTCTGTAATCTGTGGACTATCGGAGTGTTGATGAAACAAAGAAATTGCATCGGAATTGAATACAACAGTCACCATGCGCACTTTCCTCCACGGGAGTAATGTCTCTAACAGTGTACGCTTTGATCGTTCCCTGGAAGACCGGTAGTACTTTCCGATGCACATCTGGTGGTATTCTGTAATCTGTGGACTATCAGAGTGTTGATGAAACACAGAAATTGCATCGGGATTGAATACAACAGTCACCATGCGCACTTTCCTCCATGGGAGAAGTGTCTCAAATAGTCTACGCTTTAATCGTTCCCTGGAAGACCAGTAGTAGTTTCCGAAGCACATCTGGTGGCATTCTGTAATCTGTGGCCTCTCAGAGTGTTGATGAAACATAGAAATTGCATCGGGATTCAATACAACAGTCACCATGCGCAGTTACCTCCACGGGAGTAATGTCTCAAACAGTCTACGCTTTGATCGTTCCCTGGAAGACCAGTAGTAGTTTCCGATGCACATCTGGAGGCATTCTGTAATCTGTGGACCTTCAAAATGTTGATGAAACACAGATATTGCATCGTGATTGAATACAAAAGTCAGCATCCGCACTTTCCTCCATGGGAGTAATGTCTGAAACAGTCTCCGCTTTGATCGTTCCCTGGAAGACCAGTAGTAGTTTCCGATGCACATCTGGAGGCATTCTGTAATCTGTGGACCTTCAAAATGTTGATGAAACCCAGAAATTGCGTCGGGAGTGAATACAACAGTCACCAACCGCACTTTCCTCCATGGGAGTAATGTCTGAAACAGTCTACGGTTTGATCGTTCCCTGGAACACCAGTAGCAGTTTCCGATGCACATCTGGAGGCATTCTGTAATCTGAGGACTATCAGAGTGTTGATGAAACAAAGAAATAGCATCGGAATTGAATACAACAGTCACCATGCGCACTTTCCTCCACGGGAGTAATGTCTCAAACAGTCTACGATTTGATCGTTCCCTGGAAGACCAGTAGTACTTTCCGATGCACATCTGGTGGTATTCTGTAATCTGTGGACTATCAGGGTGTTGATGAAACACAGAAATTGCATCGGGATTGAATACAACAGTCACCATGCGCACTTTCCTCCATGGGAGAAGTGTCTCAAATAGTCTACGCTTTAATCGTTCCCTGGAAGACCAGTAGTAGTTTCCGAAGCACATCTGGTGGCATTCTGGAATCTGTGGCCGCTCAGAGTGCTGATGAAACACAGAAATTGCATCGGGATTGAATACAACAGTCACCATGCGCAGTTACCTCCACGGGAGTAATGTCTCAAACAGTCTACGCTTTGATCGTCCCCTGGAAGACCAGTAGTAGTTTCTGATGCACATCTGGAGGCATTCTGTAATCTGTGGACATTCAAAATGTTGATGAAACACAGATATTGCATCGTGATTGAATACAAAAGTCACCATCTGCACTTTCCTCCATGGGAGAAGTGTCTCAAACAGTCTACGCTTTAACCGTTCCCAGGAAGACCAGTAGTAGTTTCCGAAGCACATCTGGTGGCATTCTGTAATCTGTGGCCTATGAGAGTGTTGATGAAACACAGAAATTGCATCGGGATTGAATACAACAGTCACCATGCGCAGTTACCTCCACGGGAGTAATCTCTCAAACAGTCTTCGCTTTGATCGTTCCCTGGAAGACCAGTAGTACTTTCCGATGCACATCTGGAGGAATTCTGTAATCTGCGGACCTTCAAAATGTTGATGAAACACAGAAATTGCATCGGGAGTGAATACAACAGTCACCATCCGCACTTTTCTCAATGGGAGTAATGTCTGAAACAGTCTACGCTTTGATCGATCCCAGGAAGACCAGTAGTAGTTTCCGTTGCACATCTGGAGGCAATCTGTAATCTGTGGACTATCAGAGTGTTGATGAAAATCAGGAATTGCATCGGGATTGAATACAACAGTCACCATGCGCACTTTCCTCCATGGGAGTAATGTCTCAAACAGTCTACGCTTTGATCGTACCCTGGTAGACCAGTAGTAGTTTCCGATGCACATCTGGAGGCATTCTGTAATCTGTGGACTATCAGAGTGTTGATGAAACACAGAAATTGCATCGGAATTGAATACAACAGTCACCATGCGCACTTTCCTCCATGGGAGAAGTGTCTCAAATAGTCTACGCTTTAATCGTTCCCTGGAAGACGAGTAGTAGTTTCCGATGCACATCTGGTGGCATTCTGTAATCTGTGTACCATCAGAGTGTTGATGAAACACGGAAATTGCATCGGGATTGAATAAAACAGTCACCATGCGCACTTTCCTCCATGGAGTAATGTCTCTAACGGTCTACGCTTTGATCGTTCCCTGGAAGTCCAGTAGTAGTTTCCGATGCACGTCTGGTGGCACTCTGTAACCTGTGGCCCAGCAGAGTGTTGATGAAACACAGAAATTGAATCGGAATTGAATACAACAGTCACCATGTGCACTTTGCTCCACGGGAGTAATGTCTCAAACAGTCTACGCTTTGATCGTTCCCTGGAAGACCAGTAGTAGTTTCCGGTGCACATCTGGAGGCATTCTGTATCTGTGGACCTTCAAAATGTTGATGAAACACAGAAATTGCATCGTGAGTGAATACAACAGTCACCAACCGCACTTTCCTCCATGGGAGTAATGTCTGAAACAGTCTACGATTTGATCGTTCCCTGGAAGACCAGTAGCAGTTTCCGATGCACATCTGGAGGCATTCTGTAATCTGTGGACTATCGGAGTGTTGATGAAACAAAGAAATTGCATCGGAATTGAATACAACAGTCACCATGCGCACTTTCCTCCACGGGAGTAATGTCTCAAACAGTCTACGCTTTGATCGTTCCCTGGAAAACCAGTAGTACTTTCCGATGCACATCTGGTGGTATTCTGTAATCTGTGGACTATCAGAGTGTTGATGAAACACAGAAATTGCATCGGGATTGAATACAACAGTCACCATGCGCACTTTCCTCCATGGGAGAAGTGTCTCAAATAGTCTACGCTTTAATCGTTCCCTGGAAGACCAGTAGTAGTTTCCGAAGCACATCTGGTGGTATTCTGTAATCTGTGGCCTCTCAGAGTGTTGATGAAACACAGAAATTCCATCGGGATTGAATACAACAGTCACCATGCGCAGTTACCTCCACGGGAGTAATGTCTCAAACAGTCTACGCTTTGATCGTTCCCTGGAAGACCAGTAGTAGTTTCCGATGCACATCTGGAGGCATTCTGTAATCTGTGGACCTTCAAAATGTTGATGAAACACAGATATTGCATCGTGATTGAATACAAAAGTTACCATCCGCACTTTCCTCCATGGGAGTAATGTCTGAAACAGTCTCCGCTTTGATCGTTCCCTGGATGACCAGTAGTAGTTTCCGATGCACATCTGGAGGCATTCTGTAATCTGTGGACCTTCAAAATGTTGATGAAACACAGAAATTGCATCGGGAGTGAATACAACAGTCACCAACCGCACTTTCCTCCATGGGAGTTATGTCTGAAACAGTCTACGGTTTGATCGTTCCCTGGAAGACCAGTAGCAGTTTCCGATGCACATCTGTAGGCATTCTGTAATCTGTGGACTATCAGAGTGTTGATGAAACAAAGAATTTGCATCGGAATTGAATACAACAGTCACCATGCGCACTTTCCTCCACGGGAGTAATGTCTCAAACAGTCTACGCTTTGATCGTTCCCTGGAAGACCAGTAGTACTTTCCGATGCACATCTGGTGGTATTCTGTAATCTGTGGACTATCAGAGTGTTGATGAAACACAGAAATTGCATCGGGATTGAATACAACAGTCACCATGCGCACTTTCCTCCATGGGAGAAGTGTCTCAAATAGTCTACGCTTTAATCGTTCCCTGGAAGACCAGTAGTAGTTTCCGAAGCACATCTGGTGGCATTCTGTAATCTGTGGCCGCTCAGAGTGTTGATGAAACACAGAAATTGCATCGGGATTGAATACAACAGTCACCATGCGCAGTTACCTCCACAGGAGTAATGTCTCAAACAGTCTACGCTTTGATCGTTCCCTGGAAGACCAGTAGTAGTTTCCGATGCACATCTGGAGGCATTCTGTAATCTGTGTACCTTCCAATTGTTGATGAAACACAGAAATTGCATCGGGAGTGAATACAACAGTCACCATCCGCACTTTCCTCCATGGGAGTAATGTCTGAAAGAGTCCACGCTTTGATCGTTCCCAGGAAGACCAGTAGTAGTTTCCGATGCACATCTGGAGGCAATCTGTAATCTGTGGACCTTCAAAATGTTGATGAAACACAGATATTGGATCGTGATTGATTACAAAAGTCACCATCCGCATTTTCCTCCATGGGAGTAATGTCTGAAACAGCCTACGCTTTGATCGTTCCCTGGAAGACCAGTAGTAGTTTCCGATGCACATCTGAAGGCATTCTGTAATCTGTGGACCTTCAAAATGTTGATGAAACACAGAAATTGCATCGGGAGTGAATACAACAGTCACCATGCGCACTTTCCTCCATGGGCTAAGTGTCTCAAATAGTCTACGCTTTAATCGTTCCCTGGAAGACCAGTAGTAGTTTCCGATGCCCATCTGGTGGCATTCTGTAATCTGTGTACCATCAGAGTGTTGATGAAACACAGAAATTGCATCGGGATTGAATACAACAGTCACCATGCGCACTTTCCTCCATGGAGTAATGTCTCTAACGGTCTACGCTTTGATCGTTCCCTGGAAGTCCAGTAGTAGTTTCCGATGCACGTCTGGTGGCACTCTGTAATCTGTGGCCCAGCAGAGTGTTGATGAAACACAGAAATTGAATCGGGATTGAATACAACAGTCACCATGCGCACTTTCCTACACGGTAATAATGTCTCAAACAGTCTACGCTTTGATCGTTCCCTGGAAGACCAGTAGTAGTTTCCGATGCACATCTGGTGGTATTATGTAATCTGTGGCCTATCAGAGTGTTGATGAAACACAGAAATTCCATCGGGATTGAATACAACAGTCACCATGCGCACTTTTCCATGGGAGAAGTGTCTCAAATAGTTTACGCTTTAATCGTTCCCTCGAAGACCAGTAGTAGTTTCCGAAGCACATCTGGTGGCATTCTGTAATCTGTGGCCTCTCAGAGTGTTGATGAAACACAGAAATTGCATCGGGATTGAATACAACAGTCACCATGCGCAGTTACCTCCACGGGGGTAATGTCTCAAACATTCTACGCTTTGATCGTGCCCTGGAAGACCGGTAGTAGTTTCCGATTCACATCTGGAGGCAATATGTAATCTGTATACTTTCAGAGTGTTGACGAAAATCAGAAATTGCATCGGGATTGAATACAACAGTCACCATGCGCACTTTCCTCCATGGGAGTAAAGTCTCTAACGGTCTACGCTTTGATCGTTCCCTGGAAGTCAAGTAGTAGTTTCCAATGCAAGTCTGGTGGCATTCTGCAATCTGTGCACTATCAGAGTGTTGATGAAACACAGAAATTGCATCGGGATTGATTACAACAGTCACCATGCGCACTTTCCTCCATGGGAGAAGTGTCTCAAATAGTGTACGCTTTAATCGTTCCCTGGAAGACCAGTAGTGGTTTCCGAAGCACATCTGGAGGCATTCTGTAATCTGTGGACCTTCAAAATGTTGATGAAACACAGATATTCCATCGTGATTGAATACAAAAGTCATCATCCGCACTTTCCTCCATGGGAGTAATGTCTGAAAAAATCTACGCTTTGATCGTTCCCTGGAAGACCAGTAGTAGTTTCCGATGCACATCTGGAGGCATTCTGTAATCTGTGGACCTTCAAAATGTTGATGTAACACAGAAATTGCATCGGGAGTGAATACAACAGTCACCATCCGCACTTTCCTCCATGCGAGTAATGTCTGAAAGAGTCCACGCTTTGATCGTTCCCAGGAAGACCAGTAGTAGTTTCCGATGCACGTCTGGTGGCATTCTGTAATCTGTGCACCATCAGAGTGTTGATGAAACACAGAAATTGCATCGGGATTGAATACAACAGTCACCATGCACACTTTCCTCCATGGAGTAATGTCTCTAACGGTCTACGCATTGATCGTTCCCTGGAAGTCCAGTAGTAGTTTCCGATGCACGTCTGGTGGCACTCTGTAATCTGTGGACCAGCAGAGTGTTGATGAAACACAGAAACTCAATCGGGATTGAATACAACAGTCACCATGCGCACTTTCCTCGCCGGGAGGTATGTCTCTAACAGTCCACGCTTTGATCGTGCCCTGGAAGACCAGTAGTAGTTTCCGATGCACATCTGGAGGCAATATGTAATCTGTGGACTTTCAGAGTGTTGATGAAAATCAGAAATTGCATCGGGATTGAATACAACAGTCACCATGCGCACTTCCCTCCACGGGAGTAATGTCTCAAACTGTCTACGTTTTGATCGTTCCCTGGAAGACCAGTGGTAGTTTCCGATGCATATCTGGAGGCATTCTGTAATCTGTGAACTATCAGAGAGTTGATGAAACACAGAAATTGCATCGGGATTGAATACAACAGTCACCATGCGCACTTTCCTCCATGGGAGTAAAGTCTCTAACGGTCTACGCTTTGATCGTTCCCTGGAAGTCGAGTAGTAGTTTCCAATGCACGTCTGGTAACATTCTGTAATCTGTGGACTTTTAGAGTGTTGATGAAACACAGAAATTGCATCGGAATTGAATACAGCAGTCACCATGCGCACTTTCCTCCACGGGAGTAATGTCTCATACAGTCTACGCTTTGATAGTTCCCTGGAAGACCAGTAGTAGTTTCCGATGCGCATCTGGTGGTATTCTGTAATCTGTGGACTATCAGAGTGTTGATGAAACACAGAAATTGCATCGGGATTGAATACAACAGTCACCATGTGCACTTTGCTCCACGGGAGTAATGTCTCAAACAGTCTACGCTTTGATAGTTCCCTGGAAGAGCAGTAGTAGTTTCCGATGCACATCTGGAGGCACTCTGTAATCTGTGGACCTTCAAAATGTTGATGAAACTCAGAAATTGCATCGTGAGTGAATACAACAGTCACCAACCGCACTTTCCTCCATGGGAGTAATGTCTGAAACAGTCTACGGTTTGATCGTACCCTGGAAGACCAGTAGCAGTTTCCGATGCACATCTGGAGGCATTCTGTAATCTGTGGACCTTCAAAATGTTGATGAAACACAGATATTGCATCGGGAGTGAATACAACAGTCACCATCCGCACTTTTCTCAATGGGAGTAATGTCTGAAACAGTCTACTATTTGATCGATCCCAGGAAGACCAGTAGTAGTTTCCGTTGCACATCTGGAGGCAATCTGTAATCTGTGGACTATCAGAGTGATGATGAAAATCAGGAATTGCATCGGGATTGAATACAACCGTCACCATGCGCACTTTCCTCCATGGGAGTAATGTCTCAAACAGTCTACGCTTTGATCGTACCCTGGAAGACCAGTAGTAGTTTCCGATGCACATCTGGAGGCATTCTGTAATCTGTGGACTATCAGAGTGTTGATGAAACACAGAAATTGCATCGGAATTGAATACAACAGTCACCATCCGCACTTTCCTCCATGGGAGAAGTGTCTCAAATAGTCTACGCTTTAATCGTTCCCTGGAAGTCGAGTAGTAGTTTCCAAAGCACGTCTGGTGGCATTCTGTAATCTGTGGACTATCAGAGTGTTTATGAAACAAAGAAATTGCATCGGAATTTAATACAACAGTCACCATGCGCACTTTCCTCCACGGGAGTAATGTCTCAAACAGTCTACGCTTTGATCGTTCCCTGGAAGACCAGTAGTAGTTTCCGATGCACATCTGGAGGCATTCTGTAATCTGTGGACCTTCAAAATGTTGATGAAACTCAGAAATTGCATCGTGAGTGAATACAACAGTCACCAACCGCACTTTCCTCCATGGGAGTAATGTCTGAAACAGTCTACGGTTTGATCGTACCCTGGAAGACCAGTAGCAGTTTCCGAAGCACATCTGGAGGCATTCTGTAATCTGTGGACCTTCAAAATGTTGATGAAACACAGATATTGTATCGTGATTGAATACAAAAGTCATCATCCGCACTTTCCTCCATGGGAGTAATGTCTGAAACAGTCTACGTTTTGATCGTTCCCTGGAAGACCAGTAGTAGTTTCCGATGCACATCTGGAGGCGTTCTGTAATCTGTGGACCTTCAAAATGTTGATGAAACTCAGAAATTGCATCGTGAGTGAATACAACAGTCACCAACCGCACTTTCCTCCATGGGAGTAATGTCTGAAACAGTCTACGCTTTGATCGTACCCTGGAAGACCAGTAGCAGTTTCCGAAGCACATCTGGAGGCATTCGGTAATCTATGGACCTTCAAAATGTTGATGAAACACAGATATTGCATCGTGATTGAATACAAAAGTCATCATCCGCACTTTCCTCCATGGGAGTAAAGTCTCTAACGGTCTACACTTTGATCGTTCCCTGGAAGCCGAGTAGTAGTTTCCAAAGCACGTCGGGTGGCATTCTGTAATCTGTGGACTATCAGAGTGTTGAAGAAACAAAGAAATTGCATCGGAATTGAATACAACAGTCACCATGCGCACTTTCCTCCACGGGAGTAATGTCTCAAACAGTCTACGCTTTGATCGTTCCCTGGAAGACCAGTAGTAGATTCCGATGCACATCTGGTGGTATTCTGTAATCTGTGGACTATCAGAGTGTTGATGAAACACAGAAATTGCATCGGGATTGAATACAACAGTCACCATGCGCACTTTCCTCCATGGGAGAAGTGTCTCAAATAGTCTACGCTTTAATCGTTCCCTGGAAGACCAGTAGTAGTTTCCGAAGCACATCTGGTGGCATTCTGTAATCTGTGGCCTCTCAGAGTGTTTATGAAACACAGAAATTGCATCGGGATTGAATACAACAGTCACCATGCGCAGTTACCTCCACGGGAGTAAAGTCTCAAACACTCTACTCTTTGATCGTTCCCTGGAGGACCAGTAGTAGTTTCCAATGCACATCTGGAGGCATTCTGTAATCTGTGGACCTTCAAAATGTTGATGAAACACAGATATTGCATCGTGATTGAATACAAAAGTCACCATCCGCACTTTCCTCCATGGGAGTATTGTCTGAAACAGTCTACGCTTTGATCGTTCCCTGGAAGACCAGTAGTAGTTCCCGATGCACATCTGGAGGCATTCTGTAATCTGTGGACCTTCAAAATGTTGATGAAACACAGAAATTGCATCGGGAGTGAATACAACAGTCACCATGCGCACTTTCCTCCACGGGAGTAATGTCTCAAACTGTCTACGCTTTGATCGTTCCCTGGAAGACCAGTGATAGTTTCCGATGCATATCTGGAGGCATTCTGTAATCTGTGGACCATCAGAGTGTTGATGAAACACAGAAATTGCATCGGGATTGAATACAACAGTCACCATGCGCACTTTCCTCCATGGGAGTAAAGTCTCTAACGGTCTACGCTTTGATCGTTTCCTGGAAGACCAGTGGTAGTTTCCGATGCATATCTGGAGGCATTCTGTAATCTGTGGACTATCAGAGAGTTGATGAAACACAGAGATTGCATCGGGATTGAATACAACAGTCACCATGCGCACTTTCCTCCATGGGAGTAAAGTCTCTAACGGTCTACGCTTTGATCGTTCCCTGGAAGTCGAGTAGTAGTTTCCAATGCACGTCTGGTGGCATTCTGTAATCTGTGGACTCTTAGAGTGTTGATGAAACACAGAAATTGCATCGGAATTGAATACAACAGTCACCATGAGCAATTTCCTCCACGGGAGTAATGTCTCATACAGTCTACGTTTTGATCGTTCCCTGGAAGACCAGTAGTAGTTTCCGATGCACATCTGGTGGTATTCTGTAATCTGTGTACTATCAGAGTGTTGATGAAACACAGAAATTGCATCGGGATTAAATACAACAGTAACCATGTGCAATTTGCTCCATGGGAGTAATGTCTCAAACAGTCTACGCTTTGATCGTTCCCTGGAAGAGCAGTAGTAGTTTCCGATGCACATCTGGAGGCATTCTGTAATCTGTGGACCTTCAAAATGTTGATGAAACTCAGAAATTGCATCGTGAGTGAATACAACAGTCACCAACCGCACTTTCCTCCATGGGAGTAATGTCTGAAACAGTCTACGGTTTGATCGTACCCTGGAAGACAAGTAGCAGTTTCCGATGCACATCTGGAGGCATTCTGTAATCTGTGGACCTTCAAAATGTTGATGAAACACAGAAATTGCATCGGGAGTGAATACAACAGTCACCATCCGCACTTTTCTCAATGGGAGTAATGTCTGAAACAGTCTACGCTTAGATCGTTCCCAGGAAGACCAGTAGTAGTTTCCGTTGAACATCTGGAGGCAATCTGTAATCTGTGGACTATCAGAGTGTTGATGAAAATCAGGAATTTCATCGGGATTGAATACAACAGTCACCATGCGCACTTTCCTCCATGGAGTAATGTCTGTAACAATCTACGCTTTGATCGTTCCCTGGAAGTCCAGTAGTAGTTTCCAATGCACGTCTGGTGGCACTCTGTAATCTGTGGCCCAGCAGAGTTTTGATGAAACACAGAAATTGAATCGGGATTGAATACAACAGTCACCATGCGCACTTTCCTCCATGGAATTAAAGTCTCTAACGGTCTACGCTTTGATCGTTCCCTGGAAGTCGAGTAGTAGTTTCCAAAGCACGTCTGGTGGCATTCTGTAATCTGTGGACTATCAGAGTGTTGATGAAACAAAGAAATTGCATCGGAATTTAATACAACAGTCACCATGCGCACTTTCCTCCACGGGAGTAATGTCTCAAACAGTCTACGCTTTGATCGTTCCCTGGAAGACCAGTAGTAGTTTCCGATGCACATCTGGTGGTATTCTGTAACCTGTGGACTATCAGAGTGTTGATGAAACACAGAAATTGCATCGGGATTGAATACAACAGTCACCATGCGCACTTTCCTCCATGGGAGAAGTGTCTCAAATAGTCTACGCTTTAATAGTTCCCTGGAAGACCAGCAGTAGTTTCCGAAGCACATCTGGTGGCATTCTGTAATCTGTGGCCTCTCAGAGTGTTTATGAAACACAGAAATTGCATCGGGATTGAATACAACAGTCACCATGCGCAGTTACCTCCACGGGAGTAATGTCTCAAACACTCTACGCTTTGATCGTTCCCTGGAAGACCAGTAGTAGTTTCCGATGCACATCTGGAGGCATTCTGTAATCTGTGGACCTTCAAAATGTTGATGAAACTCAGAAATTGCATCGTGAGTGAATACAACAGTCACCAACCGCACTTTCCTCCATGGGAGTAATGTCTGAAACAGTCTACGGTTTGATCGTACCCTGGAAGACCAGTAGCAGTTTCCGAAGCACATCTGGAGGCATTCGGTAATCTATGGACCTTCAAAATGTTGATGAAACACAGATATTGCATCGTGATTGAATACAAAAGTCATCATCCGCACTTTCCTCCATGGGAGTAATGTCTGAAACAGTCTACGCTTTGATCGTTCCCTGGAAGACCAGTAGTAGTTTCCGATGCACATCTGGAGGCATTCTGTAATCTGTGGACCTTCAAAATGTTGATGAAACTCAGAAATTGCATCGTGAGTGAATACAACAGTCACCATCCGCACTTTCCTCCATGGGAGTAATGTCTGAAACAGTCTACGGTTTGATCGTACCCTGGAAGACCAGTAGCAGTTTCCGATGCACATCTGGAGGCATTCTGTAATCTGTGGACCTTCAAAATGTTGATGAAACACAGTAATTGCATCGGGAGTGAATACAACAGTCACCATCCGCACTTTTCTCAATGGGAGTAATGTCTGAAACAGTCTACGCTTTGATCGTTCCCAGGAAGACCAGTAGTTGTTTCCGTTGAACATCTGGAGGCAATCTGTATCTGTGGACTATCAGAGTGTTGATGAAAATCAGGAATTGCATCGGGATTGAATACAACAGTCACCATGCGCACTTTCCTCCATGGTGTAATGTCTGTAACGGTCTACGCTTTGATCGTTCCCTGGAAGTCCAGTAGTAGTTTCCGATGCACGTCTGGTGGCACTCTGTAATCTGTGGCCCAGCAGAGTGTTGATGAAACACAGAAATTGAATCGGGATTGAATACAACAGTCACCATGCGCACTTACCTCGCCGGGAGGTATGTCTCAAACAGTCCACGATTTGATCGTGCCCTGGAAGACCAGTAGTAGTTTCCGAAGCATATCTGGAGGCATTCTGTAATCTGTGGACTATCAGAGTGTTGATGAAACACAGAAATTGCATCGGGATTGAATACAACAGTCACCATGCCCACTTTCCACATGGGAATAGAGTCTCTAACGGTCTACGCTTTGATCGTTCCCTGGAAGTCGAGTAGTAGTTTCCAATGCACGTCTGGTGGCATTCTGTAATCTGTGGACTATCAGAGTGTTGATGAAACAAAGAAATTGCATCGGAATTGAATACAACAGTCACCATGCGCACTTTCCTCCATGGGAGGCATGTCTCAAACTGTCTACGCTTTGATCGTTCCCTGGAAGACCAGTAGTAGTTTCCGATGCACATCTGGTGGCATTCTGTAATCTGTGGACTATCAGAGTGTTGATGATACACGGAAATTGCATCGGGATTGAATACAACAGTCACCATGCGCACTTTCCTCCACGGGAGTAATGTCTCAAACAGTCTACGCTTTGATCGTTCCCTGGAAGACCAGTAGTAGTTTCCGATGCACATCTGGTGGTATTCTGTAATCTGTGGACTATCAGAGTGTTGATGAAACACAGAAATTGCATCGGGATTGAATACAACAGTCACCATGCGCACTTTCCTCCATGGGAGAAGTGTCTCAAATAGTCTACGCTTTAATCGTTCCCTGGAAGACCAGTGGTAGTTTCCGAAGCACATCTGGTGGCATTCTGTAATCTGTGGCCTCTCAGAGTGTTTATGAAACACAAAAATTGCATCGGGATTGAATACAACAGTCACCATGCGCACTTTCCTCCATGGAGTAATGTCTGTAACGGTCTACGCTTTGATCGTTCCCTGGAGGTCCAGTAGTAGTTTCCGATGCACGTCTGGTGGCACTGTGTAATCTGTGGCCCAGCAGAGTGTTGATGAAACACAGAAATTGAATCGGGATTGAATACAACAGTCACCATGCGCACTTTCCTCGCCGGGAGGTATGTCTCAAACAGTCCACGCTTTGATCGTGCCCTGGAAGACCAGTAGTAGTTTCCGATGCACATCTGGAGGCAATATGTATACTGTGGACTTTCAGAGTGTTGATGAAACACAGAAATTGCATCGGGATTGAATACAACAGTCACCATGCGCACTTCCCTCCACGGGAGTAATGTCTCAAACTGTCTACGCTTTGATCGTTCCATGGAAGACCAGTAGTAGTTTCCGATGCACATCTAGAGGCATTCTGTAATCTGTGCACCTTCAAAATGTTGATGAAACTCAGAAATTGCATCGTGAGTGAGTACAACAGTCACCAACTGCACTTTCCTCCATGGGAGTAATGTCTGAAACAGTCTACGGTTTGATCGTTCCTGGAAGACCAGTAGCAGTTTCCGATGCACATCTGGCGGCATTCTGTAATCTGTGGACCTTCAAAATGTTGATGAAACACAGAAATTGCATCAGGAGTGAATACAACATTCACCATCCGATACTTTTCTCAATGGGAGTAATGTCTGAAACAGTCTACGCTTTGATCGATCCCAGGAAGACCAGTAGTAGTTTCCGTTGCACATCTGGAGGCAATCTGTAATCTGTGGACTATCAGAGTGTTGATGAAAATCAGGAATTGCATCGGGATTGAATACAACAGTCACCATGCGCACTTCCCTCCACGGGAGTAATGTCTCAAACTATCTACGCTTCGATCGTTCCCTGGAAGACCAGTGGTAGTTTCTGATGCATATCTGGAGGCATTCTGTAATCTGCGGACTATCAGAGTGTTGATGAAACACAGAAATTGAATCGGGATTGAATACAACAGTCACCATGCGCACTTTCCTCCATGGGAGTAAAGTCTCTAACGGTCTACACTTTGATCGTTCCCTGGAAGCCGAGTAGTAGTTTCCAAAGCACGTCGGGTGGCATTCTGTAATCTGTGGACTATCAGAGTGTTGATGAAACAAAGAAATTGCATCGGGATTGAATACAACAGTCACCATGCGCACTTTCCTCCACGGGAGTAATGTCTCAAACAGTCCACGCTTTGATCGTTCCCAGGAAGACCAGTAGTTGTTTCCGTTGAACATCTGGAGGCAATCTGTATCTGTGGACTATCAGAGTGTTGATGAAAATCAGGAATTGCATCGGGATTGAATACAACAGTCACCATGCGCACTTTCCTCCATGGTGTAATGTCTGTAACGGTCTACGCTTTGATCGTTCCCTGGAAGTCCAGTAGTAGTTTCCGATGCACGTCTGGTGGCACTCTGTAATCTGTGGCCCAGCAGAGTGTTGATGAAACACAGAAATTGAATCGGGATTGATTACAACAGTCACCATGCGCACTTACCTCGCCGGGAGGTATGTCTCAAACAGTCCACGATTTGATCGTGCCCTGGAAGACCAGTAGTAGTTTCCGATGCACATCTGGAGGCAATATGTAATCTGTGGACTTTCAGAGTGTTGATGAAAATCAGAAATTGCATCGGGATTGAATACAACAGTCACCATGCGCACTTCCCTCCACGGGAGTAATGTCTCAAACTATCTACGCTTTGATCGTTCCCTGGAAGACCAGTGGTAGTTTCCGATGCATATCTGGAGGCATTCTGTAATCTGTGGACTATCAGAGTGTTGATGAAACACAGAAATTGAATCGGGATTGAATACAACAGTCACCATGCGCACTTTCCTCCATGGGAGTAAAGTCTCTAACGGTCTACACTTTGATCGTTCCCTGGAAGCCGAGTAGTAGTTTCCAAAGCACGTCGGGTGGCATTCTGTAATCTGTGGACTATCAGAGTGTTGAAGAAACAAAGAAATTACATCGGAATTGAATACAACAGTCACCATGCGCACTTTCCTCCACGGGAGTAATGTCTCAAACAGTCTACGCTTTGATCGTTCCCTGGAAGACCAGTAGTAGATTCCGATGCACATCTGGTGGTATTCTGTAATCTGTGGACTATCAGAGTGTTGATGAAACACAGAAATTGCATCGGGATTGAATACAACAGTCACCATGCGAACTTTCCTCCATGGGAGAAGTGTCTCAAATAGTCTACGCTTTAATCGTTCCCTGGAAGACCAGTAGTAGTTTCCGAAGCACATCTGGTGGCATTCTGTAATCTGTGGCCTCTCAGAGTGTTTATGAAACACAGAAATTGCATCGGGATTGAATACAACAGTCACCATGCGCAGTTACCTCCACGGGAGTAAAGTCTCAAACACTCTACTCTTTGATCGTTCCCTGGAGGACCAGTAGTAGTTTCCAATGCACATCTGGAGGCATTCTGTAATCTGTGGACCTTCAAAATGTTGATGAAACACAGATATTGCATCGTGATTGAATACAAAAGTCACCATCCGCACTTTCCTCCATGGGAGTATTGTCTGAAACAGTCTACGCTTTGATCGTTCCCTGGAAGACCAGTAGTAGTTCCCGATGCACATCTGGAGGCATTCTGTAATCTGTGGACCTTCAAAATGTTGATGAAACACAGAAATTGCATCGGGAGTGAATACAACAGTCACCATGCGCACTTTCCTCCACGGGAGTAATGTCTCAAACTGTCTACGCTTTGATCGTTCCCTGGAAGACCAGTGATAGTTTCCGATGCATATCTGGAGGCATTCTGTAATCTGTGGACTATCAGAGTGTTGATGAAACACAGAAATTGCATCGGGATTGAATACAA
Source organism: Schistocerca gregaria (assembly GCF_023897955.1). Classification (NCBI taxonomy): domain Eukaryota; kingdom Metazoa; phylum Arthropoda; class Insecta; order Orthoptera; family Acrididae; genus Schistocerca; species Schistocerca gregaria. The sequence goes on along the minus strand of NC_064929.1, from coordinate 20,342,473 downwards.
CAGTCACCATGCGCACTTTCCTCCATGGGAGTAAAGTCTCTAACGGTCTACGCTTTGATCGTTCCCTGGAAGACCAGTGGTAGTTTCCGATGCATATCTGGAGGCATTCTGTAATCTGTGGACTATCAGAGAGTTGATGAAACACAGAAATTGCATCGGGATTGAATACAACAGTCACCATGCGCACTTTCCTCCATGGGAGTAAAGTCTCTAACGGTCTACGCTTTGATCGTTCCCTGGAAGTCGAGTAGTAGTTTCCAATGCACGTCTGGTGGCATTCTGTAATCTGTGGACTCTTAGAGTGTTGATGAAACACAGAAATTGCATCGGAATTGAATACAACAGTCACCATGAGCAATTTCCTCCACGGGAGTAATGTCTCATACAGTCTACGTTTTGATCGTTCCCTGGAAGACCATTAGTAGTTTCCGATGCACATCTGGTGGTATTCTGTAATCTGTGTACTATCAGAGTGTTGATGAAACACAGAAATTGCATCGGGATTAAATACAACAGTAACCATGTGCAATTTGCTCCATGGGAGTAATGTCTCAAACAGTCTACGCTTTGATCGTTCCCTGGAAGAGCAGTAGTAGTTTCCGATGCACATCTGGAGGCATTCTGTAATCTGTGGACCTTCAAAATGTTGATGAAACTCAGAAATTGCATCGTGAGTGAATACAACAGTCACCAACCGCACTTTCCTCCATGGGAGTAATGTCTGAAACAGTCTACGGTTTGATCGTACCCTGGAAGACAAGTAGCAGTTTCCGATGCACATCTGGAGGCATTCTGTAATCTGTGGACCTTCAAAATGTTGATGAAACACAGAAATTGCATCGGGAGTGAATACAACAGTCACCATCCGCACTTTTCTCAATGGGAGTAATGTCTGAAACAGTCTACGCTTAGATCGTTCCCAGGAAGACCAGTAGTAGTTTCCGTTGAACATCTGGAGGCAATCTGTAATCTGTGGACTATCAGAGTGTTGATGAAAATCAGGAATTTCATCGGGATTGAATACAACAGTCACCATGCGCACTTTCCTCCATGGAGTAATGTCTGTAACAATCTACGCTTTGATCGTTCCCTGGAAGTCCAGTAGTAGTTTCCAATGCACGTCTGGTGGCACTCTGTAATCTGTGGCCCAGCAGAGTTTTGATGAAACACAGAAATTGAATCGGGATTGAATACAACAGTCACCATGCGCACTTTCCTCCATGGAATTAAAGTCTCTAACGGTCTACGCTTTGATCGTTCCCTGGAAGTCGAGTAGTAGTTTCCAAAGCACGTCTGGTGGCATTCTGTAATCTGTGGACTATCAGAGTGTTGATGAAACAAAGAAATTGCATCGGAATTTAATACAACAGTCACCATGCGCACTTTCCTCCACGGGAGTAATGTCTCAAACAGTCTACGCTTTGATCGTTCCCTGGAAGACCAGTAGTAGTTTCCGATGCACATCTGGTGGTATTCTGTAATCTGTGGACTATCAGAGTGTTGATGAAACACAGAAATTGCATCGGGATTGAATACAACAGTCACCATGCGCACTTTCCTCCATGGGAGAAGTGTCTCAAATAGTCTACGCTTTAATAGTTCCCTGGAAGACCAGCAGTAGTTTCCGAAGCACATCTGGTGGCATTCTGTAATCTGTGGCCTCTCAGAGTGTTTATGAAACACAGAAATTGCATCGGGATTGAATACAACAGTCACCATGCGCAGTTACCTCCACGGGAGTAATGTCTCAAACACTCTACGCTTTGATCGTTCCCTGGAAGACCAGTAGTAGTTTCCGATGCACATCTGGAGGCATTCTGTAATCTGTGGACCTTCAAAATGTTGATGAAACTCAGAAATTGCATCGTGAGTGAATACAACAGTCACCAACCGCACTTTCCTCCATGGGAGTAATGTCTGAAACAGTCTACGGTTTGATCGTACCCTGGAAGACCAGTAGCAGTTTCCGAAGCACATCTGGAGGCATTCGGTAATCTGTGGACCTTCAAAATGTTGATGAAACACAGATATTGCATCGTGATTGAATACAAAAGTCATCATCCCCACTTTCCTCCATGGGAGTAATGTCTGAAACAGTCTACGTTTTGATCGTTCCCTGGAAGACCAGTAGTAGTTTCCGATGCACATCTGGAGGCATTCTGTAATCTGTGGACCTTCAAAATGTTGATGAAACTCAGAAATTGCATCGTGAGTGAATACAACAGTCACCATCCGCACTTTCCTCCATGGGAGTAATGTCTGAAACAGTCTACGGTTTGATCGTACCCTGGAAGACCAGTAGCAGTTTCCGATGCACATCTGGAGGCATTCTGTAATCTGTGGACCTTCAAAATGTTGATGAAACACAGTAATTGCATCGGGAGTGAATACAACAGTCACCATCCGCACTTTTCTCAATGGGAGTAATGTCTGAAACAGTCTACGCTTTGATCGTTCCAGGGAAGACCAGTAGTTGTTTCCGTTGAACATCTGGAGGCAATCTGTATCTGTGGACTATCAGAGTGTTGATGAAAATCAGGAATTGCATCGGGATTGAATACAACAGTCACCATGCGCACTTTCCTCCATGGTGTAATGTCTGTAACGGTCTACGCTTTGATCGTTCCCTGGAAGTCCAGTAGTAGTTTCCGATGCACGTCTGGTGGCACTCTGTAATCTGTGGCCCAGCAGAGTGTTGATGAAACACAGAAATTGAATCGGGATTGAATACAACAGTCACCATGCGCACTTACCTCGCCGGGAGGTATGTCTCAAACAGTCCACGATTTGATCGTGCCCTGGAAGACCAGTAGTAGTTTCCGAAGCATATCTGGAGGCATTCTGTAATCTGTGGACTATCAGAGTGTTGATGAAACACAGAAATTGCATCGGGATTGAATACAACAGTCACCATGCCCACTTTCCACATGGGAATAGAGTCTCTAACGGTCTACGCTTTGATCGTTCCCTGGAAGTCGAGTAGTAGTTTCCAATGCACGTCTGGTGGCATTCTGTAATCTGTGGACTATCAGAGTGTTGATGAAACAAAGAAATTGCATCGGAATTGAATACAACAGTCACCATGCGCACTTTCCTCCATGGGAGGCATGTCTCAAACTGTCTACGCTTTGATCGTTCCCTGGAAGACCAGTAGTAGTTTCCGATGCACATCTGGTGGCATTCTGTAATCTGTGGACTATCAGAGTGTTGATGAAACACGGAAATTGCATCGGGATTGAATACAACAGTCACCATGCGCACTTTCCTCCACGGGAGTAATGTCTCAAACAGTCTACGCTTTGATCGTTCCCTGGAAGACCAGTAGTAGTTTCCGATGCACATCTGGTGGTATTCTGTAATCTGTGGACTATCAGAGTGTTGATGAAACACAGAAATTGCATCGGGATTGAATACAACAGTCACCATGCGCACTTTCCTCCATGGGAGAAGTGTCTCAAATAGTCTACGCTTTAATCGTTCCCTGGAAGACCAGTGGTAGTTTCCGAAGCACATCTGGTGGCATTCTGTAATCTGTGGCCTCTCAGAGTGTTTATGAAACACAGAAATTGCATCGGGATTGAATACAACAGTCACCATGCGCACTTTCCTCCATGGAGTAATGTCTGTAACGGTCTACGCTTTGATCGTTCCCTGGAGGTCCAGTAGTAGTTTCCGATGCACGTCTGGTGGCACTGTGTAATCTGTGGCCCAGCAGAGTGTTGATGAAACACAGAAATTGAATCGGGATTGAATACAACAGTCACCATGCGCACTTTCCTCGCCGGGAGGTATGTCTCAAACAGTCCACGCTTTGATCGTGCCCTGGAAGACCAGTAGTAGTTTCCGATGCACATCTGGAGGCAATATGTATACTGTGGACTTTCAGAGTGTTGATGAAACACAGAAATTGCATCGGGATTGAATACAACAGTCACCATGCGCACTTCCCTCCACGGGAGAAATGTCTCAAACTGTCTACGCTTTGATCGTTCCATGGAAGACCAGTAGTAGTTTCCGATGCACATCTAGAGGCATTCTGTAATCTGTGCACCTTCAAAATGTTGATGAAACTCAGAAATTGCATCGTGAGTGAGTACAACAGTCACCAACTGCACTTTCCTCAATGGGAGTAATGTCTGAAACAGTCTACGGTTTGATCGTTCCTGGAAGACCAGTAGCAGTTTCCGATGCACATCTGGCGGCATTCTGTAATCTGTGGACCTTCAAAATGTTGATGAAACACAGAAATTGCATCGGGAGTGAATACAACATTCACCATCCGATACTTTTCTCAATGGGAGTAATGTCTGAAACAGTCTACGCTTTGATCGATCCCAGGAAGACCAGTAGTAGTTTCCGTTGCACATCTGGAGGCAATCTGTAATCTGTGGACTATCAGAGTGTTGATGAAAATCAGGAATTGCATCGGGATTGAATACAACAGTCACCATGCGCACTTTCCTCCATGGGAGTAATGTCTCAAACAGTCTACGTTTTGATCGTTCCCTGGAAGACCAGTAGTACTTTCCGATGCACATCTGGGGGCATTCTGTAATCTGTGGACCTTCAAAATGTTGATGAATCTCAAAAATTGCATCGTGAGTGAATGCAACAGTCACCATCCGCACTTTCCTCCAAGGGAGTAATGTCTGAAACAGTCTACGCTTTGATTGTTCCCAGGAAGACCAGTAGTAGTTTCCGATGCACATCTTGAGGCAATCTGTAATCTGTGGACCTTCTAAATGTTGATGAAACACAGATATTGCATCGTGATTGAATACGAAAGTCACCATCCGCACTTTCCTCCATGGGAGTAATGTCTGAAACAGTCTACGCTTTGATCGTTCCCTGGAAGACCAGTAGTAGTTTCCGATGCACATCTGGAGGCATTCTGTAATCTGTGGACCTTCAAAATGTTGATGAAACACAGAAATTGCATCGGGAGTGAATACAACAGTCACCATCCGCACTTTCCTCTATGGGAGTAATGTCTGAAAGAGTCCACGCTTTGATCGTTCCCAGGAAGACCAGTAGTAGTTTCCGATGCACGTCTGGTGGCACTCTGTAATCTGTGTACCATCAGAGTGTTGATGAAACACAGAAATTGCATCGGGATTGAATACAACAGTCACAATGCGCACTTTCCTCCATGGGAGAAGTGTCTCAAATAGTCTACGCTTTAATCGTTCCCTGGAAGACCAGTAGTAGTTTCCGAAGCACATCTGGTGGCATTCTGTAATCTGTGGACTATCAGAGTGTTGATGAAACACAGAAATTGCATCGGGATTGAATACAACAGTCACCATGCGCACTTTCCTCCACGGGAGTAATGTCTCAAACAGTCTACGCTTTGATCGTTCCCTGGAAGACCAGTAGTAGTTTCCGATGCACATCTGGAGGCATTCTGTAATCTGTGGACCTTCAAAATGTTGATGAAACACAGATATTGCATCGGGATTGAATACAACAGTCACCATGCGCACTTTCCTCCACGGGAGTAATGTCTCAAACAGTCTACGCTTTGATCGTTCCCTGGAAGACCAGTAGTAGTTTCCGATGCACATCTGGAGGCATTCTGTAATCTGTGGACCTTCAAAATGTTAATGAAACACAGAAATTACATCGGGATTGAATACAACAGTCACCATCCGCACTGTCCTCCATGGGAGTAATGTCTGAAAGAGTCCACGCTTTGATCGTTCCCAGGAAGACCAGTAGTAGTTTCCGAGGCACGTCTGGTGGCATTCTGTAATCTGTGTACCATCAGAGTGTTGATGAAACACAGAAATTGCATCGGGGGTTAAATACAACAGTCACCATGCGCACTTTCCTCCATGGAGTAATGTCTCTAACGGTCTACGCTTTGATCGTTCCCTGGAAGTCCAGTAGTAGTTTCCGATGCACGACTGGTGGCACTCTGTAATCTGTGGACCAGCAGACTGTTGATGAAACACAGAAATTGAATCGGGATTGAATACAACAGTCACCATGCGCACTTTCCTCCACGGGAGGTATGTCTCAAACAGTCCACGCTTTGATCGTGCCCTGGAAGACCAGTAGTAGTTTCCGATGCACATCTGGAGGCAATATGTAACCTGTGGACTTTCAGAGTGTTGATGAAAGTCAGAAATTGCATCGGGATTGAATACAATAGTCACCATGCGCACTTTCCTCCATGGGTGTAATGTCTCAAACAGTCTACGCTTTAATCGTTCAGTGGAAGACCAGTAGTAGTTTCCGATGCACATATGGGGGCATTCTGTAATATGTGGACCTTCAAAATGTTGATGAATCTCAAAAATTGCATCGGGAGTGAATGCAACAGTCACCATCCGCACTTTCCTCCAAGGGAGTAATGTCTGAAACAGTCTACGCTTTGATCGGTCCCAGGAACACCAGTAGTAGTTTCCGATGCACATCTGGAGGCAATCTGTAATCTGTGGACCTTCAAAATGTTGATGAAACACAGATATTGCATCGTGATTGAATACAAAAGTCACCATCCGCACTTTCCTCCATGGGAGTAATGTCTGAAACAGTCTACGCTTTGATCGTTCCCAGGAAGACCAGTAGTAGTTTCCGATGCACATCTGGAGGCAATCTGTAATCTGTGGACCTTCAAAATGTTGATGAAACACAGATATTGCATCGTGATTGAATACAAAAGTCACCATCCGCACTTTCCTCCATGGGAGTAATGTCTGAAACAGTCTACGCTTTGATCGTTCAGTGGAAGACCAGTAGTAGTTTCCGATGCACATCTGGGGGCATTCTGTAATATGTGGACCTTCAAAATGTTGATGAATCTCAAAAATTGCATCGGGAGTGAATGCAACAGTCACCATCCGCACTTTCCTCCAAGGGAGTAATGTCTGAAACAGTCTACGCTTTGATCGTTCCCAGGAAGACCAGTAGTAGTTTCCGATGCACATCTGGAGGCAATCTGTAATCTGTGGACCTTCAAAATGTTGATGAAACACAGATATTGCATCGTGATTGAATACAAAAGTCACCATCCGCACTTTCCTCCATGGGAGTAATGTCTGAAACAGTCTACGCTTTGATCGTTCCCAGGAAGACCAGTAGTAGTTTCCGATGCACATCTGGAGGCAATCTGTAATCTGTGGACCTTCAAAATGTTGATGAAACACAGATATTGCATCGTGATTGAATACAAAAGTCACCATCCGCACTTTCCTCCATGGGAGTAATGTCTGAAACAGTCTACGCTTTGACCGTTCCCTGGAAGACCAGTAGTAGTTTCCGATGCACATCTGGAGGCATTCTGTAATCTGTGGACCTTCAAAATGTTGATGAAACACAGAAATTGCATCGCGAGTGAATACAACAGTCACCATCCGCACTTTCCTCCATGGGAGTAATTTCTGAAAGAGTCCACGCTTTGATCGTTCCCAGGAATACCAGTAGTAGTTTCCGATGCACGTCTGGTGGCATTCTGTAATCTGTGTACCATCAGAGTGTTGATGAAACACAGAACTTGCATCGGGATTGAATACAACAGCCACCATGCGAACTTCCCTCCACGGGAGGTATGTCTCAAACAGTCCACGCTTTGATCGTGCCCTGGAAGACCAGTAGTAGTTTCCGATGCACGTCTGGTGGCATTCTGTAATCTGTGGACTATCAGAGTGTTGATGAAACACAGAAATTGCATCGGAATTGAATACAACAGTCACCATTCGCACTTTCCTCCACGCGAGTAATGTCTCATACAGTCTACGCTTTGATCGTTCCCTGGAAGACCAGTAGTAGTTTCCGATGCATATCTGGAGGCATTCTGTAATCTGTGGACTATCAGAGTGTTGATGAAACACAGAAATTGCATCGGGATAGAATACAACAGTCACCATGCGCACTTCCCTCCATGGGAGTAAAGTCTCTAACGGTCTACGATTTGATCGTTCCCTGGAAGTCGAGTAGTAGTTTCCAATGCACGTCTGGCGGTATTCTGTAATCTGTGGACTATCAGAGTGTTGATGAAACACAGAAATTGCATCGGAATTGAATACAACAGTCACCATGCGCACTTTCCTACACGGGAGTAATGTCTCATACAGTCTACGCTTTGATCGTTCCCTAGAGGACCAGTACTAGTTTCCGATGCACATCTGGAGGCATTCTGTAATCTGTGGACCTTCAAAATGTTGATGAAACTCAGAAATTGCATCGTGAGTGAATACAACAGTCACCAACCGCACTTTCCTCCATGGGAGTAATGTCTGAAACAGTCTACGGTTTGATCGTTCCCTGGAAGACCAGTAGCAGTTTCCGATGCACATCTGGAGGCATTCTGTAATCTGTGGACCTTCAAAATGTTGATGAAACACAGAAATTGCATCGGGAGTGAATACAACAGTCACCATCCGCACTTTTCTCAATGGGAGTAATGTCTGAAACAGTCTACGCTTTTATCGTTCCCAGGAAGACCAGTACTAGTTTCCGTTGCACATCTGGAGGCAATCCGTAATCTGTGGACTATCAGAGTGTTGATGAAAATCAGGAATAGCATCGGGATTGAATACAACAGTCACCATGCGCACTTTCCTCCATGGGAGTAATGTCTCAAACAGTCTACGCTTTGATCGTTCCCTGGAAGACCAGTAGTAGTTTCCGATGCACATCTGGGGCATTTTGTAATCTGTGGACTTTCAAAATGTTGATGAATCTCAAATATTGCATCGTGAGTGAATGCAACAGTCACCATCCGCACTTTCCTCCAAGGGAGTAATGTCTGAAACAGTCTACGCTTTGATCGTTCCCACGAAGACCAGTAGTAGTTTCCGATGCACATCTGGAGGCAATCTGTAATCTGTGGACTATCAGAGTGTTCATGAATCACAGAAATTGCATCGGGATTGAATACAACAGTCACCATGCGCACTTTCCTCCGCGGGAGTAATGTCTCATACAGTCTACGCTTTGATCGTTCCCTGGAAGACCAGTAGTAGTTTCCGATGCATATCTAGAGGCATTCTGTAATCTGTGGACCTTCAAAATGTTGATGAAACTCAGAAATTGCATCGTGAGTCAATACAACAGTCACCAACCGCACTTTCCTCCATGGTAGTAATGTCTGAAACAGTCTACGGTTTGATCGTTCCCTGGAAGACCAGTAGCAGTTTCCGATGCACATCAGGAGGCATTCTGTAATCTGTGGACCTTCAAAAAGTTGATGAAACACAGAAATTGCATCGGGAGTGAATACAACAGTCACCATCCGCACTTTTCTCAATGGGAGTAATGTCTGAAACAGTCTACGCTTTGATCGTTCCCAGGAAGACCAGTAGTAGTTTCCGTTGCACATCTGGAGGCAAACCGTAATCTGTGGACTATCCGAGTGTTGATGAAAATCAGGAATTGCATCGGGATTGAATACAACAGTCACCATGCGCACTTTCCTCCATGGGAGTAATGTATCAAACAGTCTACGCTTTGATCGTTCCCTGGAAGACCAGTAGTAGTTTCCGATGCACATCTGGGGGCATTCTGTAATCTGTGGACCTTTAAAATGTTGATGAATCTCAAAAATTGCATCGTGAGTGAATGCAACAGTCACCATCCGCACTTTCCTCCAAGGGAGTAATGTCTGAAACAGTCTACGCTTTGATCGTTCCCTGGAAGACCAGTAGTAGTTTCCGATGCACATCTGGAGGTAATCTGTAATCTGTGGACTATCAGAGTGTGGATGAAAATCAGGAATTGCATCGGGATTGAATACAACAGTCACCATGCGCACTTTCCTCCATAGGGGTAATGTCTCAAACAGTCCACGCTTTGATCGTTCCCTGGAAGACCAGCGGTAGTTTCTGATGCATATCTGGAGCCATTCAGTAATCTGTGGACCATCAGAGTGTTGATCAAACACAGAAATTGCATCGGGATTGAATACAACAGTCACCATGCACACTTTCCTCCATGGTAGTAATGTCTCTAACGGTCTACGCTTTGATCGTTGCCTAGAAGTCCAATAGTAGTTTCCGATACACTTCCGGAGGCATTCTGTAATCAGAGGACCATCAAAGTGTTGATGAAACACAGAAATTGCCTCGGGAGTGAATACAACAGTCACAATCCGCACTTTCATACTTAGGAGTAATGTCTGAAACAGTCTACAAGTTGATCGTTCCCTGGAAGACCAGTAGTAGTTTCCGATGCACATCTGGAGGCATTCTGTAACCTGTGGACTATCAGAGCGTTGATGGAACACAGAAATTGCATCGGGATTGAATACAACAGTCACCATGCGAACTTCGCTCCACGGGAGTAATGTCTCAAACAGTCTACGCTTTGATCGTTCCCTGGAAGACCAGTAGTATTTCCCGATGTACATCTGGTGGCATTGTGTAATTTGTGGACAATCAGTGTGTTGATAAAACACAGAAATTGCATCGGGATTGAATACAACAGTCACCATCCGCACTTTCCTCCATGGGAGTAATGTGTCAAACAGTCTACGCTTTGATCGTTCCCTGGAAGGCCAGTAGTGGTTTCCGATGCACAACTGGTGGCATTCTGTAATGTGTGGACTATCAGAGTGTTGATGAAACACAGAAATTGAATCGGCATTGAATACAACATTCACCATACGCACTTTCCTCCACGGGAGTAATGTCTCAAACAGTCTACGCTTTGATCGTTCCCTGGAATACCAGTAGTAGTTTCCGATGCACATCTGGTGGCATTCTGTAATCTGTGGACTATCAGAGTGTTGATGAAACACAGTAATAGCGTCGGGATTGAATACCACATTCACCATGCGCACTTTCCTCCATGGGAGTAATGTCTCAAACAGTCTACGATTTGATTGTTCCCTGGAAGGCCAGTAGTACTTTCCGATCCACATCTGGAGGCATTCTGTAATCTGTGGACCTTCAAAGTGTTGATGAAACACAGAAATTGCATCGGGTTTGAATAAAACAATCACCATGCGCAATTCCCTCCATGGGAGTAATTTCTCGAACAGTTTACGCTTTGATCGTTCCCTGGAAGACCAGTAGTAGCTTCCGATGCACATCTGGAGGCTATCTGTAATCTGTGGACTATCAGAGTGTTGATGAAACATAGAAATAGCATCGGGATTGAATACAACAGTCACCATCCGCAATTTCCTCCATGGGTGTAATGTCTCAAACAGTCTACGCTTTGATCGTTCCCTGGAAGACATGTAGTAGTTTCCGATACACATCTGGAGGCATTCTGTAATCTGTGGACCTTCAAAGTGTTGATGAAACACAGAAATAGCCTTGGGATTGAATACAACGGTCACCATGCTCACTTTCTTCCACGGGAGTAATGTCTCAAACAGTCTACGCTTTGATCGTTCTCTGGAAGACAAGAAGTAGTTTCCGATGAGAATCTGGAGGCATTCTGTAATCTGTGGACCTTCAAAGTGTTGATGAAACACAGAAATTGCATCGGGAGTGAATACAACAGTCACTATGCGCACTTTCCTACATAGGAGTAATGTCTGAAACAGTCTAAAATTTGATCGTTCCGTAGAAGACCAGTAGTAGTTTCCGATGCACATCTGGAGGCATTCTGTAATATGTGGACTATTAGAGTGTTGATGAAATACAGAAATTGCATTTGCATTGAATACAACAGTCACCATCCGTACTTTCCCTCATGGGAGTAATGTCTGAAACAGTCCAGGCTTTGATCCTTCCCTGGAAGACCAGTAGTAGTTCCCGATGTACATCTGGTGGCATTGTGTAATGTGTGGACTATCAGTGTGTTGATGAAACACAGAAATTGCATCGGGATTAAATACAACAGTCGCCATGCGATCTCTCCTCAATGGGAGTAATGTCTCAAACAGTCTACGCTTTGATCGTTCCCTGGAAGACCAGTAGTAGTTTCCGTTGCACATCTGTAATCTGTGGACTATCAGAGTGTTGATGAAACACAGAAATTGAATCGGCATTGAATACAACAATCACCATGCGCACTTTCCTCCACGGGAGTAATGTCTCAAATAGTCTACGCTTTGATCGTTCCCTGGAATACCAGTAGTAGTTTCCGATGCACATCTGGAGGCATTCTGTAATCTGTGCTTTATCAGAGTGTTGATGAAACACAGAAATAGCATCGGGATTGAATACAACAGTCACCATGCGCACTTTCCACCATGGGAGTAATGTCCCAAACAGTCTACGCTTTGATCGTTCATTGGAAGACCAGTAGTAGTTTCCGATGCACATCTGGTGGCATTCTGTAATCTGTGGACTATCAGAGTGTTGATGAAACACAGAAATTGCATCGGGATTGAATACAACAGTCACCATCCGCACTTTCCTCCATCAGAGTAATGTCTCAAACAGTCTACGCTTTGATCGTTCCCTGGAGGACCAGTAGTACTTTCTGATGCACATCTGGAGGCATTCTGTAATCTGTGGACCTTCAAAGTGTTGATGAAACACAGAAATTGCATCGGGATTGAATACAACAGTCACCATCCGCACTTTCCTCCATGGAAGTAATGTCTCAAACAGTCTACGTTTTGATCGTTCCCTGGAAGACCAATAGTAGTTTCCGATACACATCTGGAGGCATTCTGTTATCTGTGGACCTTCAAAGTGTTGATGAAACAAAGAAATTGCTCCGGGGGTGAATACAACAGTCACAATCCGCACTTTCCTACTTTGGAGTAATGTCTCAAACTGTCTACGCTTTGATCGGTCTCTGGAAGACAAGTAGTAGTTTCCGATGAAATTCTGGAGGCATTCTGTAATCTGTGGACCTTCAAAGTAATGATGAAACACAGAAATTGCATCGGGAGTGAATGCAACAGTCACAATCCGCTCTTTCCTACATGGGGGTAATGTCTGAAACAGATGATGAAACACAGAAATTGCATCGGGAGTGAATGCAACAGTCACAATCCGCTCTTTCCTACATGGGGGTAATGTCTGAAACAGTCTAAAATTTGATCGTTCCCTGGAAGACCAGTAGTAGTTCCCGATGTACATATGGTGGCATTCTGTAATTTATGGACTATCAGAGTGTTGATGAAACGCAGAAATTAAATCGGGATTGAATACAACAGTCACCATCCGCACTTTCCTCCATGGGAGTAATGCCTCAACCAGTCTACGCTTCGATCGTTCCCTGGAAGACCAGTAGTAGTTCCCGATGTACATCTGGTGGCATTCTGTAATTTGTGGACTATCAGAGTGTTGATGAAACACAGAAATTGTATCGGGATTAAATACAACAGTCACCTTCCGAACTTTCCTCCATGGGAGTAATGTCTCAAACAGTCTACGCTTTGATCGTTCCCTGGAAGACCAGTAGTGGTTTCCGATGCACAACTGGTGGCATTCTGTAATCTGTGGACCTTCAAAATGTTGTTGAAGCACAGAAATGGCATCGGGATTGAATACAACAGTCACCATTCGCACTTACCTCCAGTGGGGTAATGTCTCAATCAGTCTACGCTTTGATCTTTCCCTGAGAGGACCAGTAGTAGTTTCCGATGCACATCTGGTGGCATTCTGTAATCTGTGGACTATCAGAGTGTTGATGAAACACAGAAATTGCATCGGGATTGAATACAACAGTCACCAACCACACTTTCCTCCATGGCAGGAACGTCTGAAAGAGCCTCCGCTTTGATCGTTCCCTGGAAGACCAGTAGTAGATCCCGATGTACATCTGGTGGCATTCTGTAATTTGTGGACTGTCAGAGTGTTGATGAAACACAGAAATTGCATCGGGAGTGAATACAACAGTCACCATGCGCACTTTCCTCCATGGGAGTAATGTCTCAAACAGTCGACGCTTTGATCGTTGCCTGGAAGACAAGTAGTGGTTTCCGATGCACAACTGGTGGCATTCTGTAATCTGTGGACCTTCAAAATGTTGATGAAACACAGAAATTGCATCGGGATTGAATACAACAGTCACCATGCGCACTTACCTCCACGGGAGTAATGTCTCAAACAGTCTACGCTTTGATCGTTCCCTGAAAGACCAGTGGTAGTTTCCGATGCACGTCTGGTGGCATTCTGTAATCTGTGGACTACCAGAGTGTTGATGAAACACAGAAATTGCATCGGATTGAATACAACAGTCACCATGCGCCCTTTCATCCACGGGAGTAATGTCTCAAACAGACTACGCTTTGATCGTTCCCTTTAAGACCAGTAGTAGTTCCCGATGTACATCTGGTGGCATTCTGTAATTTATGGACTATCAGAGTGTTGATGAAACACAGAAATTGCATCGGGATTGAATACAACAGTCACCATCCTCACTTTCCTCCATGGGAGTAATGTCTGAAACAGTCCACGCTTTGATCGTTCCCTGGAAGACCAGTAGTAGTTTCCGACCCACATCTGGTGGCATTCTGTAATCTGTATACTATCAGAGTGTTGATGAAACACAGAAATGGCATCGGGATTGAATGCAACAGTCAACATGCGCACTTTCCTCCATGGGAGTTATGTCTCAAACGGTCTACGATTTGATCGTTCCCTGGAAGACCAGTAGTGGCTTCCGATGCACAACTGGTGGCATTCTGAAATCTGTGGACTATCAGAGTGTTGATGATACACAGGAAATGCATCGGGATTGAATACAACTGTCACCACGCGCACATTCCTCCACGGGACTAACGTCTCAAACAGTCTAAGATTTGATCGTTCCCTGGAATACCAGTAGTAGTTCCCGATGTACATCTGGTGGCATTCTGTAATTTGTGGTCTATCAGAGTGTTGATGAAACACAGAAATTGCATCGGGAGTGAATACAACAGTCACCATGCGCACTTTCCTCCATGGGAGTAATGTCTCAAACAGTCGACGCTTTGATCGTTGCCTGGAAGACAAGTAGTGGTTTCCGATGCACAACTGGTGGCATTCTGCAATCTGTGGACCTTCAAAATGTTGATGAAACATAGAAATTGTATCGGGATTGATAACAACAGTCACCATCCGCACTTTCCTCCATGGGAGTAATGTCTCAAACAGTCTACGTTTTGATCGTTCCCTGGAGGACCAGTAGTGGATTCCGATGCACAACTGGTGGCATTCTGTAATCTGTGGACTATCAGAGTGTTGATGAAGCACAGAAATTGAATCGGCATTGAATACAACAATCACCATGCACGGGAGTAATGTCTCAAATAGTCTACGCTTTGATCGTTCCCTGGAATACCAGTAGTACTTTCCGATGCACATCTGGAGGCATTCTGTAATCTGTGCACTATCAGAGTGTTGATGAAACACAGAAATAGCATCGGGATTGAATACAACAGTCACCATGCGCACATTCCACCATGGGAGTAATGTCCCAAACAGTCTACGCTTTGATCGTTCATTGGAAGACCAGTAATAGTTTCCGATGCACATCTGGTGGCATTCTGTAATCTGTGGACTATCAGAGTGTTGATGAACACAGAAATTGCATCGGGATTGAATACAACAGTCACCATCCGCACTTTCCTCCATGAGAGTAATGTCTCAAACAGTCTACGCTTTGATCGTTCCCTGGAAGATTAGTAGTACTTTCCGATGCACATCTGGAGGCATTCTGTAATCTGTGGACCTTCAAAGTGTTGATGAAACACAGAAATTGCATCGAGTTTCAATAAAACAAGCACCATGCGCAATTTCCTCCAATGGAGTAATGTCTCAAACAGTCTACGCTTTGATCGTTCCCTGGAAGACCAGTAGTAGTTTCCGATGCACATCTGGAGGCTATCTGTATTCTGTGACCTATCAGAGTGTTGATGAAACACAGAAATTGCATCGTTATTGAATTCAACAGTCACCATCCGCACTTGCCTCCATGGAAGTAATGTCTCAAACAGTCTACGTTTTGATCGTTCCCTGGAAGACCAATAGTAGTTTCCGATACACATCAGGAGGCATTCTGTAATCTGTGGACCTTCAAAGTGTTGATGAAACAAAGAAATTGCCTCGGGAGTGAATACAACAGTCACAATCCGCACTTTCCTACTTTGGAGTAATGTCTCAAACGGTCTACGCTTTGATCGGTCTCTGGAAGACAAGTAGTAGTTTCCGATGAAATTCTGGAGGCATTCTGTAATCTGTGGACCTTCAAAGTGATGATGAAACACAGAAATTGCATCGGGAGTGAATGCAACAGTCACAATCCGCTCTTTCCTACATGGGAGTAATGTCTGAAACAGACTAAAATTTGATCGTTCCCTGGAAGACCAGTAGTAGTTCCCGATGTACATCTGGTGGCATTCTGTAATTTATGGACTATCAGAGTGTTGATGAAACGCAGAAATTAAATCGGGATTGAATACAACAGTCACCATCCGCACTTTCCTCCATGGGAGTAATGCCTCAACCAGTCTACTCTTTGATCGTTCCCTGGAAGACCAGTAGTGGTTCCCGATGCACAACTGGTGGCATTCTGTAATCTGTGGTCTATCAGAGTGTTGATGAAACACAGAAATTGAATCGGCATTGAATACAACAATCACCATGCGCACTTTCCTATACGGGAGTAATGTCTCAAACAGTCTACGCTTTGACCGTTCCGTGGAATACCAGTACTAGTTTCCGATGCACATCTGGTGGCATTCTGTATTCTGCGGACTATCAGAGTGTTGATGAAACACAGAAATAGCGTCGGGATTGAATACAACTGTCACCATGCGCACTTTCCTCCATGGGGGTAATGTCTCAAACAGTCTACGCTTTGCTCGTTCCCTGGAAGACCAGTAGTAGTTTCCGATGCACATCTGGTGGCATTCTGTAATCTGTGGACTATCAGAGTGTTGATGAAACACAGAAATTGCATCGGGATTGATGACAACAGTCACCATCCGCACTTTCCTAAATGGGAGTAATGTCTCAAACAGTCTACGCTTTGATTGTTTCCTGGAAGACTAGTAGTACTTTCCGATGCACATCTGGAGGCATTCTGTAATCTGTGGACTTTCAAAGTGTTGATGAAACACAGAAATTGCATCGGGTTTGAAAAAAACATTCACCATGCGCAATTCCCTCCATGGGAGTAATGTCTCTAACGGTCTACGCTTTGATCGTTGCCTCTAAGTCCAGTAGTAGTTTCCGATGTAACGTCTGGTGGCATTCTGTAATCTGTGGACCATCAGAGTGTTGATGAAACACATAAATTGCATCGGGATTGAATACAACAGTCACCATCCGCATTTTCCTCCATGGGAGTAATGTCTCAAACAGTCTACGCTTTGATTGTTCCCTGGAAGACCCGTAGTGGTTTTCCGATGCACAACTGGTGGCATTCTGCAATCTGTGGACCTTCAAAATGTTAATGAAACACAGAAATTGCATCGGGATTGATGACAACAGTCACCATCCGCACTTTCCTAAATGGGAGTAATGTCTCAAACAGTCTACGCTTTGATCGTTCCCTGGAAGACCGATAGTAGTTTCCGATACACTTCCGGAGGCATTCTGTAATCTGAGGACCATCAAAGTGTTGATGAAACACAGAAATTGCCTCGGGAGTGAATACAACAGTCACAATCCGCACTTTCATACTTAGGAGTAATGTCTGAAACAGTCTACAAGTTGATCGTTCCCTGGAAGACCAGTAGTAGTTTCCGATGCACATCTGGAGGCATTCTGTAACCTGTGGACTATCAGAGCGTTGATGGAACACAGAAATTGCATCGGGATTGAATACAACAGTCACCATGCGAACTTCGCTCCACGGGAGTAATGTCTCAAACAGTCTACGCTTTGATCGTTCCCTGGAAGACCAGTAGTATTTCCCGATGTACATCTGGTGGCATTGTGTAATTTGTGGACAATCAGTGTGTTGATAAAACACAGAAATTGCATCGGGATTGAATACAACAGTCACCATCCGCACTTTCCCCCATGGGAGTAATGTGTCAAACAGTCTACGCTTTGATCGTTCCCTGGAAGGCCAGTAGTGGTTTCCGATGCACAACTGGTGGCATTCTGTAATGTGTGGACTATCAGAGTGTTGATGAAACACAGAAATTGAATCGGCATTGAATACAACATTCATCATACGCACTTTCCTCCATGGGAGTAATGTCTCAAACAGTCTACGCTTTGATCGTTCCCTGGAATACCAGTAGTAGTTTCCGATGCACATCTGGTGGCATTCTGTAATCTGTGGACTATCAGAGTGTTGATGAAACACAGTAATAGCGTCGGGATTGAATACCACATTCACCATGCGCCCTTTCCTCCATGGGAGTAATGTCTCAAACAGTCTACCATTTGATCGTTCCCTGGAAGACCAGTAGTAGTTTCCGATGCACATCTGGTGGCATTCTGTAATCTGTGGACTATCAGAGTGTTGATGAAACACAAAAATTGCATCGGGATTGAATACAACAGTCACCATCCACACTTTCCTCCATGGGAGTAATGTCTCAAACAGTCTACGCTTTGATTGTTCCCTGGAAGGCCAGTAGTACTTTCCGATCCACATCTGGAGGCATTCTGTAATCTGTGGACCTTCAAAGTGTTGATGAAACACAGAAATTGCATCGGGTTTGAATAAAACAATCACCATGCGCAATTCCCTCCATGGGAGTAATGTCTCGAACAGTTTACGCTTTGATCGTTCCCTGGAAGACCAGTAGTAGCTTCCGATGCACATCTGAAGGCTATCTGTAATCTGTGGACTATCAGAGTGTTGATGAAACATAGAAATAGCATCGGGATTGAATACAACAGTCACCATCCGCACTTTCCTCCATGGGTGTAATGTCTCAAACAGTCTACGCTTTGATCGTTCCCTGGAAGACATGTAGTAGTTTCCGATACACATCTGGAGGCATTCTGTAATCTGTGGACCTTCAAAGTGTTGATGAAACACAGAAATTGCCTTGGGATTGAATACAACGGTCACCATGCTCACTTTCCTCCACGGGAGTAATGTCTCAAACAGTCTACGCTTTGATCGTTCTCTGGAAGACAAGTAGTAGTTTCCGATGAGAATCTGGAGGCATTCTGTAATCTGTGGACCTTCAAAGTGTTGATGAAACACAGAAATTGCATCGGGAGTGAATACAACAGTCACTATGCGCACTTTCCTACATAGGAGTAATGTCTGAAACAGTCTAAAATTTGATCGTTCCGTAGAAGACCAGTAGTAGTTTTCGATGCACATCTGGAGGCATTCTGTAATCTGTGGACTATTAGAGTGTTGATGAAATACAGAAATTGCATTTGCATTGAATACAACAGTCACCATCCGTACTTTCCCTCATGGGAGTAATGTCTGAAACAGTCCAGGCTTTGATCCTTCCCTGGAAGACCAGTAGTAGTTCCCGATGTACATTTGGTGGCATTGTGTAATGTGTGGACTATCAGTGTGTTGATGAAACACAGAAATTTCATCGGGATTAAATACAACAGTCACCATGCGATCTCTCCTCAATGGGAGTAATGTCTCAAACAGTCTACGCTTTGATCGTTCCCTGGAAGACCAGTAGTAGTTTCCGTTGCACATCTGTAATCTGTGGACTATCAGAGTGTTGATGAAACACAGAAATTGAATCGGCATTGAATACAACAATCACCATGCGCACTTTCCTCCACGGGAGTAATGTCTCAAATAGTCTACGTTTTAGTTCGTTCCCTGGAATACCAGTAGTAGTTTCCGATGCACATCTGGAGGCATTCTGTAATCTGTGCACTATCAGAGTGTTGATGAAACACAGAAATAGCATCGGGATTGAATACAACAGTCACCATGCGCACTTTCCACCATGGGAGTAATGTCCCAAACAGTCTACGCTTTGATCGTTCATTGGAAGACCAGTAGTAGTTTCCGATGCACATCTGGTGGCATTCTGTAATCTGTGGACTATCAGAGTGTTGATGAAACACAGAAATTGCATCGGGATTGAATACAACAGTCACCATCCGCACTTTCCTCCATCAGAGTAATGTCTCAAACAGTCTACGCTTTGATCGTTCCCTGGAGGACCAGTAGTACTTTCCGATGCACATCTGGAGGCATTCTGTAATCTGTGGACCTTCAAAGTGTTGATGAAACACAGAAATTGCATCGGGTTTCAATACAATAAGCACCATGCGCAATTTCCCACAATGGAGTAATGTCTCAAACAGTCTACGCTTTGATCGTTCCCTGGAAGACCAGTAGTAGTTTCCGATGCACATCTGGAGGCTATCTGTATTCTGTGGCCAATCAGAGTGTTGATGAAACACAGAAATTGCATCGGGATTGAATACAACAGTCACCATCCGCACTTTCCTCCATGGAAGTAATGTCTCAAACAGTCTACGTTTTGATCGTTCCCTGGAAGACCAATAGTAGTTTCCGATACACATCTGGAGGCATTCTGTAATCTGTGGACCTTCAAAGTGTTGATGAAACAAAGAAATTGCCTCGGGAGTGAATACAACAGTCACAATCCGCACTTTCCTACTTTGGAGTAATGTCTCAAACTGTCTACGCTTTGATCGGTCTCTGGAAGACAAGTAGTAGTTTCCGATGAAATTCTGGAGGCATTCTGTAATCTGTGGACCTTCAAAGTGATGATGAAACACAGAAATTGCATCGGGAGTGAATGCAACAGTCACAATCCGCTCTTTCCTACATGGGGGTAATGTCTGAAACAGTCTAAAATTTGATCGTTCCCTGGAAGACCAGTAGTAGTTCCCGATGTACATATGGTGGCATTCTGTAATTTATGGACTATCAGAGTGTTGATGAAACGCAGAAATTAAATCGGGATGGAATACAACAGTCACCATCCGCACTTTCCTCCATGGGAGTAATGCCTCAACCAGTCTACGCTTTGATGGTTCCCTGGAAGACCAGTAGCGGTTCCCGATGCACAAGTGGTGGCATTCTGTAATCTGTGGTCTATCAGAGTGCTGATGAAACACAGAAATTGAATCGGCATTGAATACAACAATCACCATGCGCACTTTCCTATACGGGAGTAATGTCTCAAACAGTCTACGCTTTGATCGTTCCCTGGAATACCAGTACTAGTTTCCGATGCACATCTGGTGGCATTCTGTATTCTGCGGACTATCAGAGTGTTGATGAAACACAGAAATTGCATCGGGTTTGAATAAAACATTCACCATGCGCAATTCCCTCCATGGGAGTAATGTCTGTAACGGTCTACGCTTTGATCGTTGCCTCTAAGTCCAGTAGTAGTTTCCGATGGAACGTCTGGTGGCATTCTGTAATCTGTGGACCATCAGAGTGTTGATGAAACACATAAATTGCATCGGGATTGAATTCAACAGTCACCATGCGCACTTCCCTCCACGGGAGTAATGTCTCAAACAGTCTACGCTTTGATCTTTCCCTGGATGAACAGTAGTAGTTTCCGATGCACATCTGGTTGCATTCTGTAAACTGTGGACTATCAGAGTGTTGATGAAACACAGAAATTGCATCGGGATTGAATACAACAGTCACCATCCGCACTTTCCTCAATGGTAGTAACGTCTGAAACAGTCTACGCTTCGATCGTTCCCTGGAAGACCAGTAGTAGTTCCCGATGTACATCTGGTGGCATTCTGTAATTTGTGGACTATCAGAGTGTTGATGAAACACAGAAATTGTATCGGGATTAAATACAACAGTCACCTTCCGAACTTTCCTCCATGGGAGTAATGTCTCAAACAGTCTACGCTTTGATCGTTCCCTGGTAGACCAGTAGTGGTTTCCGATGCACAACTGGTGGCATTCTGTAATCTGTGGACCTTCAAAATGTTGTTGAAGCACAGAAATGGCATCGGGATTGAATACAACAGTCACCATTCGCAATTACCTCCACGGGGGTAATGTCTCAATCAGTCTACGCTTTGATCGTTCCCTGAGAGGACCAGTAGTAGTTTCCGATGCACATCTGGTGGCATTCTGTAATCTGTGGACTATCAGAGTGTTGATGAAACACAGAAATTGCATCGGGATTGAATACAACAGTCACCAACCACACTTTCCTCCATGGTAGGAACGTCTGAAATAGTCTCCGCTTTGATCGTTCCCTGGAAGACCAGTAGTAGATCCTGATGTACATCTGGTGGCATTCTGTAATTTGTGGACTGTCAGAGTGTTGATGAAACACAGAAATTGCATCGGGATTGAATCCAACAGTCACCATCCGCATTTTCCTCCATGGGAGTAATGTCTCAAACAGTCTACGCTTTGATCGTTCCCTGGAAGACCAATAGTGGTTTTCCGATGCACAACTGGTGGCATTCTGCAATATGTGGTCCTTCAAAATGTTAATGAAACACAGAAATTGCATCGGGATTGAATACAACAGTCACCATCCGCACTTTCCTCCATGGGTGTAATGTCTCAAACAGTCTACGCCTTGATCGTTCCCTGGAGGACCAGTAGTGGTTTCCGATGCACATCTGGTGGCATTCTGTAATCTGTGGACTATCAGAGTGTTGATGAAACACAGAAATAGCATCGGGATTGAATACAACAATCACCATCCGCACTTTCCTCCATGGGAGTAATGTCTCAAACAGTCTACGCTTTGATCGTTCCCTGGAAGACCAGTAGTACTTTCCGATGCACATCTGGAGGCACTCTGTAATCTGTGGACCTTCAAGGTGTTGATGAAACACAGAAATTGCATCGGGTTTCAATACAACAGTCACCATGCGCAATTTCCTCCATGGGAGTAATGTCTCAAACAGTCTACGCTTTGATCGTTCCCTGGAAGACCAGTAGTAGTTTCCGATGCACATCTGGAGGCTATCTGTAATCTGTGGACTATCAGAGTGTTGATGAAACATTGAAATTGCATCGGGATTGAATACAACAGTCACCATCCGCACTTTCCTCCATGGGAGTAATGTCTCAAACAGTCTACGTTTTGATCGTTCCCTGGAAGACCAGTAGTGGTTTCCGATGCACAACTGGTGGCATTCTGTAATGTGTGGACTATCAGAGTGTTGATGAAACACAGAAATTGAATCGGCATTGAATACAACATTCACCATACGCACTTTCCTCCACGGGAGTAATGTCTCAAACAGTCTACGCTTTGATCGTTCCCTGGAATACCAGTAGTAGTTTCCGATGCACATGTGGTTGCATTCTGTAATCTGTGTACTATCAGAGTGTTGATGAAACACAGTAATTGCATCGGTATTGAATACAACAGTCACCTTGCGCACTTTCCTCCATGTTAGTAATGTCTCAAACAGTGTACGCTTTGATCGTTCCATGGGAGACCAGTGGTAGTTTCCAATGCACATCTGGAGGCTTTCTGTAATCTGTGGACTATCAGAGTGTTGATGAAACACAGAAATTGCATCGGGATTGAATACAACAGTCACAATGCGCACTTTCCTTCAGGAGAGTAATGTCTGAAACAGTCCACGCTCTGATCGTCCCCTGGAAGACCAGTAGTAGTTTCCGATGCATATCTGGAGGCATGCTGTAATCTGTCGACCATCAGAGTGTTGATGAAACAAGGATATTGCATCGGGATTGAATACAACAGTCACCATGAGCACTTTGCTCCACGGGAGTAATGTCTCAAACAGTCTACGCTTTGATCGTTCCCTAGAAGCCCAGTAGTAGTTTCCGATGCACATCTGGTTGCATTCTGTAATCTGTGTACTATCAGAGTGTAGATGAAACACAGAAATTGCATCGGGATTGAATACAACAGTAACCATGTGCTGTTTCCTCCACGGGAGTAACGTCTCACACGGTCTACGCTTTAATCGTTCCCTGGAAGACCAGTAGTAGTTTCCGATGCACGTCTGGTGGCATTCTGTAGCCTGTGGACTATCAGAGTGTTGATGAAACACAGAAATTGCACCGGGATTGAATACAACAGTCACCATGCGCACTTTCCTCCACAGGAGTAATGTCTCAAACAGTCTACGCTTTGATCGTTCCCTGGAAGACCAGTGGTAGATTCCAATGCACATCTGGAGGCATTCTGTAATCTGTGGTCTATCAGAGTGTTGATGAAACACAGAAATTGCATCGGGATCGAATACAACAGTCACCATGCGCACTTTCCTCCACAGGAGTAATATCTCAAACAGTGTACGCTTTTTTCATTCCCTGGAAGACCAGTAGTAGTTTCCAATGGACATCTGGAGGCATTCTGTAATCTGTGGACCATCAGAGTGTTGATGTTACACAGATATTGCATCGGGATTCAATACAACATTCACCATGAGCACTTTCGTCCACGGGAGTAATGTCTCAAACAGTTTACGCTTTGATCGTTCCCTGGAAGACCAGTAGTAGTTTCCGATGCACATCTGGTTGCATTCTGTAATCTGTGGACTATCAGAGTGCTGATGAAACACAGAAATTGCATCGGGATTGAATACAACAGTCACCATGTGCTCTTTCCTCCACGGGAGTAACGTCTCACAAGATCTACGCTTTGATCGTTCCCTGGAAGACCAGTAGTAGTTTCCGATGCACGTCTGGTGGCATTCTGTAACCTGTGGACTATCAGAGTGTTAATGAAACACAGAAATTGCATCGGGATTGAATAAAACAGTCACTATGCGCACTTTCCTCCATGGGAGTAATGTCTCAAACAGTCTACGCTTTGATCGTTCCCTGGAAGACCAGTAGTAGTTTCCGATGCACATCTGGAGGCATTCTGAAATCTGTGGTCTAACTGAGTGTTGATAAAACACGAAAATTGCATCGGGATTAGATACAACAGTCACCATGCGCACTTTCCTCCATGGTAGTCATGTCTCAAACATTCTACGCTTTGATCGTTCCCTGGAAGACCAGTAGTAGTTTCTGATGCACATCTGGTTGCATTCTGTAATCTGTGGACTATCAGAGTGTTGACGAAACACAGTAATTGCATCGGTATTGAATACAACAGTCACCATGCGCACTTTCCTCCATGTTAGTAATGTCTCAAACAGTGTATGCTTTGATCGTTCCATGGGAGACCAGTGGTAGTTTCCAATGCACATCTGGAGGCTTTCTGTAATCTGTGGACTATCCGAGTGTTGATGAAACACAGAAATTGCATCGGGATTGAATACAACAGTCACAATGCGCACTTTCCTCCAGGGGAGTAATGTGTGAAACAGTCCACGCTCTGATCGTCCCCTGGAAGACCAGTAGTAGTTTCCGATGCACATCTGGAGGCATTCTGTAATCTGCCGACCATCAGAGTGTTGATGAAACACAGATATTGCATCGGGATTGAATACAACAGTCACCATGAGCACTTTGCTCCACGGGAGTAATGTCTCAAACAGTCAACGCTTTGATCGTTCCCTAGAAGCCCAGTAGTAGTTTCCGATGCACATCTGGTTGCATTCTGTAATCTGTGTACTATCAGAGTGTAGATGAAACACAGAAATTGCATCGGGATTGAATACAACAGTCACCATGTGCTGTTTCCTCCACGTGAGTAACGTCTCACACGGTCTACGCTTTGATCGTTCCCTGGAAGACCAGTAGTAGTTTCCGATGCACGTCTGGTGGCATTCTGTAGCCTGTGGACTATCAGAGTGTTGATGAAACACGGAAATTGCACCGGGATTGAATACAACAGTCACCATGCGCACTTTCCTCCACAGGAGTAATGTCTCAAACAGTCTACGCTTTGATCGTTCCCTGGAAGACCAGTGGTAGTTTCCAATGCACATCTGGAGGCATTCTGTAATCTGTGGTCTATCAGAGTGTTGATGAAACACAGAAATTGCATCGGGATCGAATACAACAGTCACCATGCGCACTTTCCACCACAGGAGTAATGTCTCAAACAGTGTACGCTTTGATCGTTCCCTGGAAGACCAGTAGTAGTTTCCAATGGACATCTGGAGGCATTCTGTAATCT
The DNA here is from genome assembly GCF_023897955.1 of Schistocerca gregaria. Classification (NCBI taxonomy): domain Eukaryota; kingdom Metazoa; phylum Arthropoda; class Insecta; order Orthoptera; family Acrididae; genus Schistocerca; species Schistocerca gregaria. The sequence continues at coordinate 20,316,657 of NC_064929.1, read as the reverse complement.
GTGGACCATCAGAGTGTTGATGTTACACAGATATTGCATCGGGATTTAATACAACAGTCACCATGTGCTCTTCCTCCACGGGAGTAACATCTCACACGGTGTACGCTTTGATCGTTCCCTGGAAGACCAGTAGTAGTTTCCGATGCACGTCTGGTGGCATTCTGTAACCTGTGGACTATCAGGGTGTTAATGAAACACAGAAATTGCATCGGGATTGAATACAACAGTCACTATGCGCACTTTCCTCCATGGGAGTAATGTCTCAAACAGTCTACGCTTTGATCGTTCCCTGGAAGACCAGTAGTAGTTTCCGATGCACATCTGGAGGCATTCTGAAATCTGTGGTCTAACTGAGTGTTGATAATACACGAAAATGGCATCGGGATTAAATACAACAGTCACCATGCGCACTTTCCTCAATGGTAGTCATGTCTCAAGCATTCTACGCTTTGATCGTTCCCTGGAAGACCAGTAGTAGTTTCCGATGCACATGTGGTTGCATTCTGTAATCTGTGGACTATCAGAGTGTTGACGAAACACAGTAATTGCATCGGTATTGAATACAACAGTCACCTTGCGCACTTTCCTCCATGTTAGTAATGTCTCAAACAGTGTACGCTTTGATCGTTCCATGGGAGACCAGTGGTAGTTTCCAATGCACATCTGGAGGCTTTCTGTAATCTGTGGACTATCAGAGTGTTGATGAAACACAGAAATTGCATCGGGATTGAATACAACAGTCACAATGCGCACTTTCCTTCAGGAGAGTAATGTCTGAAACAGTCCACGCTCTGATCGTCCCCTGGAAGACCAGTAGTAGTTTCCGATGCATATCTGGAGGCATGCTGTAATCTGTCGACCATCAGAGTGTTGATGAAACAAGGATATTGCATCGGGATTGAATACAACAGTCACCATGAGCACTTTGCTCCACGGGAGTAATGTCTCAAACAGTCTACGCTTTGATCGTTCCCTAGAAGCCCAGTAGTAGTTTCCGATGCACATCTGGTTGCATTCTGTAATCTGTGTACTATCAGAGTGTAGATGAAACACAGAAATTGCATCGGGATTGAATACAACAGTAACCATGTGCTGTTTCCTCCACGGGAGTAACGCCTCACACGGTCTACGCTTTGATCGTTCCCTGGAAGACCAGTAGTAGTTTCCGATGCACGTCTGGTGGCATTCTGTAGCCTGTGGACTATCAGAGTGTTGATGAAACACAGAAATTGCACCGGGATTGAATACAACAGTCACCATGCGCACTTTCCTCCACAGGAGTAATGTCTCAAACAGTCTACGCTTTGATCGTTCCCTGGAAGACCAGTGGTAGATTCCAATGCACATCTGGAGGCATTCTGTAATCTGTGGTCTATCAGAGTGTTGATGAAACACAGAAATTGCATCGGGATCGAATACAACAGTCACCATGCGCACTTTCCTCCACAGGAGTAATATCTCAAACAGTGTACGCTTTTTTCATTCCCTGGAAGACCAGTAGTAGTTTCCAATGGACATCTGGAGGCATTCTGTAATCTGTGGACCATCAGAGTGTTGATGTTGCACAGATATTGCATCGGGATTCAATACAACATTCACCATGAGCACTTTCCTCCACGGGAGTAATGTCTCAAACAGTTTACGCTTTGATCGTTCCCTGGAAGACCAGTAGTAGTTTCCGATGCACATCTGGTTGCATTCTGTAATCTGTGGACTATCAGAGTGCTGATGAAACACAGAAATTGCATCGGGATTGAATACAACAGTCACCATGTGCTCTTTCCTCCACGGGAGTAACGTCTCACACGATCTACGCTTTGATCGTTCCCTGGAAGACCAGTAGTAGTTTCCGATGCACGTCTGGTGGCATTCTGTAACCTGTGGACTATCAGAGTGTTAATGAAACACAGAAATTGCATCGGGATTGAATAAAACAGTCACTATGCGCACTTTCCTCCATGGGAGTAATGTCTCAAACAGTCTACGCTTTGATCGTTCCCTGGAAGACCAGTAGTAGTTTCCGATGCACATCTGGAGGCATTCTGAAATCTGTGGTCTAACTGAGTGTTGATAAAACACGAAAATTGCATCGGGATTAGATACAACAGTCACCATGCGCACTTTCCTCCATGGTAGTCATGTCTCAAACATTCTACGCTTTGATCGTTCCCTGGAAGACCAGTAGTAGTTTCTGATGCACATCTGGTTGCATTCTGTAATCTGTGGACTATCAGAGTGTTGACGAAACTCAGTAATTGCATCGGTATTGAATACAACAGTCACCATGCGCACTTTCCTCCATGTTAGTAATGTCTCAAACAGTGTATGCTTTGATCGTTCCATGGGAGACCAGTGGTAGTTTCCAATGCACATCTGGAGGCTTTCTGTAATCTGTGGACTATCCGAGTGTTGATGAAACACAGAAATTGCATCGGGATTGAATACAACAGTCACAATGCGCACTTTCCTCCAGGGGAGTAATGTGTGAAACAGTCCACGCTCTGATCGTCCCCTGGAAGACCAGTAGTAGTTTCCGATGCACATCTGGAGGCATTCTGTAATCTGCCGACCATCAGAGTGTTGATGAAACACAGATATTGCATCGGGATTGAATACAACAGTCACCATGAGCACTTTGCTCCACGGGAGTAATGTCTCAAACAGTCAACGCTTTGATCGTTCCCTAGAAGCCCAGTAGTAGTTTCCGATGCACATCTGGTTGCATTCTGTAATCTGTGTACTATCAGAGTGTAGATGAAACACAGAAATTGCATCGGGATTGAATACAACAGTCACCATGTGCTGTTTCCTCCACGGGAGTAACGTCTCACACGGTCTACGCTTTGATCGTTCCCTGGAAGACCAGTAGTAGTTTCCGATGCACGTCTGGTGGCATTCTGTAGCCTGTGGACTATCAGAGTGTTGATGAAACACAGAAATTGCACCGGGATTGAATACAACAGTCACCATGCGCACTTTCCTCCACAGGAGTAATGTCTCAAACAGTCTACGCTTTGATCGTTCCCTGGAAGACCAGTGGTAGTTTCCAATGCACATCTGGAGGCATTCTGTAATCTGTGGTCTATCAGAGTGTTGATGAAACACAGAAATTGCATCGGGATCGAATACAACAGTCACCATGCGCACTTTCCACCACAGGAGTAATGTCTCAAACAGTGTACGCTTTGATCGTTCCCTGGAAGACCAGTAGTAGTTTCCAATGGACATCTGGAGGCATTCTGTAATCTGTGGACCATCAGAGTGTTGATGTTACACAGATATTGCATCGGGATTGAATACAACAGTCACCATGTGCTCTTTCCACCACGGGAGTAACGTCTCACACGATCTACGCTTTGATCGTTCCCTGGAAGACCAGTAGTAGTTTCCGATGCACATCTGGTGGCATTCTGTAACCTGCGTACTATCAGAGTGTTAATGAAACACAGAAATTGCATCGGGATTGAATACAGAAGTCACCATCCTCACTTTCCTCCATGGGTGTAATGTCTCAATCAGTCTACGCTTTGATCGTTACCTGGAAGAACAGTAGTAGTTTCGGATGCACATCTGGTGACATTCCTTTACCTGTGGACTATCAGACTGTTGATGAAACACAGAAATTGCATCGGGATTGAATACAACCGTCACCATGTGCACTTGCCTCCATGTTAGTAATGTCTCAAACAGTCTACGCTTTGATCATTCCCTGGAAGACCAGTGGTAGTTTCCAATGCATATCTGGAGGCATTCTGTATTCTGTGGACTATCAGAGTGTTGATGAAACACAGAAATTGCATCGGGATTGAATACAACAGTCACCATGCGCACTTTCCGCCATGGGAGTAATGTCTCTAACAGTCTACGCTTGGATCGTTCCCAGGAAGACCAGTAGATGTTTCCGATGCACATCTGGAGGCATTCTGTAATCTGTGGAGTATCAGAGTGTTGATGAAACACAGAAATTGCATCGGGATTGAATACAACAGTCACCATGCGCATTTTCCTCAATGTTAGTAATGTCTCAAACAGTCTACGTTTTGATCGTTCAAATGAAGACCAGTAGTAGTTTCCGATGCCCATCTGGTGGCATTCTGTAATCTGTGGACTATCAGAGTGTTGATGAAACACAGAAATTGCATTGGGATTGAATACAACAGTCACCATGCACACTTTCCTCCATGGGAGTAATGTCTGAAACAGTCCACGCTTTGATCGTTCCCTGGAAGACCAGTAGTAGTTTACCATGTAATTCTGGTGGCATTCTGTATTCCGTGGACTATCAGAGTGTTGATGGAACACAGAAATTGCATCGTGATTGAATACAACAGTCACCATGTGCTCTTTCCTCCACGGGAGTAACGTCTCACACGATCTACGCTTTGATCGTTCCCTGGAAGACCAGTAGTAGTTTCCGATGCACGTCTGGTGGCATTCTGTAACCTGTGGACTATCAGAGTGTTAATGAAACACAGAAATTGCATCGGGATTGAATAAAACAGTCACTATGCGCACTTTCCTCCGTGGGAGTAATGTCTCAAACAGTCTACGCTTTGATCGTTCCCTGGAAGACCAGTAGTAGTTTCCGATGCACATCTGGAGGCATTCTGAAATCTGTGGTCTAACTGAGTGTTGATAAAACACGAAAATTGCATCGGGATTAGATACAACAGTCACCATGCGCACTTTCCTCCATGGTAGTCATGTCTCAAACATTCTACGCTTTGATCGTTCCCTGGAAGACCAGTAGTAGTTTCTGATGCACATCTGGTTGCATTCTGTAATCTGTGGACTATCAGAGTGTTGACGAAACACAGTAATTGCATCGGTATTGAATACAACAGTCACCATGCGCACTTTCCTCCATGTTAGTAATGTCTCAAACAGTGTATGCTTTGATCGTTCCATGGGAGACCAGTGGTAGTTTCCAATGCACATCTGGAGGCTTTCTGTAATCTGTGGACTATCCGAGTGTTGATGAAACACAGAAATTGCATCGGGATTGAATACAACAGTCACAATGCGCACTTTCCTCCAGGGGAGTAATGTGTGAAACAGTCCACGCTCTGATCGTCCCCTGGAAGACCAGTAGTAGTTTCCGATGCACATCTGGAGGCATTCTGTAATCTGCCGACCATCAGAGTGTTGATGAAACACAGATATTGCATCGGGATTGAATACAACAGTCACCATGAGCACTTTGCTCCACGGGAGTAATGTCTCAAACAGTCAACGCTTTGATCGTTCCCTAGAAGCCCAGTAGTAGTTTCCGATGCACATCTGGTTGCATTCTGTAATCTGTGTACTATCAGAGTGTAGATGAAACACAGAAATTGCATAGGGATTGAATACAACGGTCACCATGTGCTGTTTCCTCCACGGGAGTAACGTCTCACACGGTCTACGCTTTGATCGTTCCCTGGAAGACCAGTAGTAGTTTCCGATGCACGTCTGGTGGCATTCTGTAGCCTGTGGACTATCAGAGTGTTGATGAAACACAGAAATTGCACCGGGATTGAATACAACAGTCACCATGCGCACTTTCCTCCACAGGAGTAATGTCTCAAACAGTCTACGCTTTGATCGTTCCCTGGAAGACCAGTGGTAGTTTCCAATGCACATCTGGAGGCATTCTGTAATCTGTGGTCTATCAGAGTGTTGATGAAACACAGAAATTGCATCGGGATCGAATACAACAGTCACCATGCGCACTTTCCACCACAGGAGTAATGTCTCAAACAGTGTACGCTTTGATCGTTCCCTGGAAGACCAGTAGTAGTTTCCAATGGACATCTGGAGGCATTCTGTAATCTGTGGACCATCAGAGTGTTGATGTTACACAGATATTGCATCGGGATTGAATACAACAGTCACCATGTGCTCTTTCCTCCACGGGAGTAACGTCTCACACGATCTACGCTTTGATCGTTCCCTGGAAGACCAGTAGTAGTTTCCGATGCACATCTGGTGGCATTCTGTAACCTGCGTACTATCAGAGTGTTAATGAAACACAGAAATTGCATCGGGATTGAATACAGCAGTCACCATCCTCACTTTCCTCCATGGGTGTAATGTCTCAATCAGTCTACGCTTTGATCGTTACCTGGAAGAACAGTAGTAGTTTCGGATGCACATCTGGTGACATTCCTTTATCTGTGGACTATCAGACTGTTGATGAAACACAGAAATTGCATCGGGATTGAATACAACCGTCACCATGTGCACTTGCCTCCATGTTAGTAATGTCTCAAACAGTCTACGCTTTGATCATTCCCTGGAAGACCAGTGGTAGTTTCCAATGCATATCTGGAGGCATTCTGTAATCTGTGGACTATCAGAGTGTTGATGAAACACAGAAATTGCATCGGGATTGAATACAACAGTCATCATGCGCACTTTCCGCCATGGGAGTAATGTCTCTAACAGTCTACGCTTGGATCGTTCCCAGGAAGACCAGTAGATGTTTCCGATGCACATCTGGAGGCATTCTGTAATCTGTGGAGTATCAGAGTGTTGATGAAACACAGAAATTGCTTGGGTATTGAATACAACAGTCACCATGCGCATTTTCCTCAATGTTAGTAATGTCTCAAACAGTCTACGTTTTGATCGTTCAAATGAAGACCAGTAGTAGTTTCCGATGCCCATCTGGTGGCATTCTGTAATCTGTGGACTATCAGAGTGTTGATGAAACACAGAAATTGCATTGGGATTGAATACAACAGTCACCATGCACACTTTCCTCCATGGGAGTAATGTCTGAAACAGTCCACGCTTTGATCGTTCCCTGGAAGACCAGTAGTAGTTTACCATGTAATTCTGGTGGCATTCTGTATTCCGTGGACTATCAGAGTGTTGATGGAACACAGAAATTGCATCGTGATTGAATACTACAGTCACCATGCGCACTTTTTTCCACGGGAGGTATGTCTCAAACTGTCTACGCTTTGATCTTTCCCTGGGAGACCAGTAGTAGTTTCCGATGCACATCTGGTTGCATTCTGTAATCTGTGGACTATCAGAGTGTTGATGAAACACAGTAATTGCATCGGTATTGAATACAACAGTCACTATGCGCACTTTCCTCCATGGGAGTAATGTCTCAAACAGTCTACGCTTTGATCGTTCCCTGGAAGACCAGTAGTAGTTTCCGATGCACATCTGGTGGCATTCTGTAATCTGTGGACTATCAGAGTGTTGATGAAACACAGTAATTGCATCGGTATTGAATACAACAGTCACCATGCGCACTTTCCTCCATGTTAGTAATATCTCAAACCGTCTACGCTTTGATCGTTCCATGGAAGACCAGTAGTAGTTTCCGATGCACATCTGGTGGCATTCTGTAATCTATGGACTATCAGAGTGTTAATGAAACACAGAAATTGCATCGGGATTGATACAACAGTCACCATGCGCACTTTCCTCCAGGGGCGTAATGTCTGAAACAGTCCACGATCTGATTGTCCACTGGAAGACCAGTAGTAGTTTCCGATGTACATCTGGAGGCATTCTGTAATCTCTGGACTATCAGAGTGTTGATGAAACACAGAAGTTGAATCGGGATCGAATACAACAGTCACCATGCGCACTTTCCTCCACAGGAGTAATGTCTCAAACAGTCTACGCTTTGATCGTTCCCTGGAAGACCAGTAGTAGTTTCCAATGCACATCTGGAGGCATTCTGTAATCTGTGGACCATCAGAGTGTTGATGAAACACAGATATTGCATCGGGATTGAATACAACAGTCACCATGCGCACTTTGCTCCACGGGAGTAATGTCTCAAACAGTTTACGCTTTGATCGTTCCCTGGAAGACCAGTAGTAGTTTCCGATGCACATCTGGTTGCATTCTGTAATCTGTGGACTATCAGAGTGTTGATGAAACACAGAAATTGCATCGGGATTTAATACAACAGTCACCATGTGCTCTTTCCTCCACGGGAGTAACATCTCACACGGTGTGCGCTTTGATCGTTCCCTGGAAGACCAGTAGTAGTTTCCGATGCACGTCTGGTGGCATTCCGTAACCTGTGGACTATCAGAGTGTTGATGAAACACAGAAATTGCATCGGGATTGAATACAACAGTCACCATGCGCACATTCCGTCATGGGAGTAATCTCTCTAACAGTCTACGCTTGGATCGTTCCCAGGAAGACCAGTAGTTTTTTCCGATGCACATCTGGAGGCATTCTGTAATCTGTGGACTATCAGAGTGTTGATGAAACACAGATATTGCATCGGGATTGAATACAACAGTCACCATGCGCACTTTCCTCGGCAGGAGTAATGTTTCAAACAGTCTACGCTTTGATCGTTCCCTGGAAGACCAGTAGTAGTTTCCAATGCACATCTGGAGGCATTCTGTAATCTGTCGACTATCAGAGTGTTGATGAAACACAGAAATTGCACCGGGATTGAATACAACAGTCACCATGCGCACTTTCCTCCATGGGAGTAATGTCTCAAACAGTCTATGCTTTGATCGTTCCTGGAAGACCAGTGGTAGTTTCCAATGCACATCTGGAGGCATTCTGTAATCTGTGGACTATCAGAGTGTTGATGAAACACAGATATTGCATCGTGATTGAATACAACAGTCACCATGCGCACTTTCCTCCACAGGAGTAATGTCTCAAACAGTCTACGCTTTGATCATTCCCTGGAAGACCAGTAGTAGTTTCCAATGGACATCTGGAGGCAGTCTGTAATCTGTGGACCATCAGAGTGTTGATGTTACACAGATATTTCATCGGGATTGAATACAACAGTCACCATGTGCTGTTTCCTCCACGGGAGTAACGTCTCACACGGTCTACGCTTTGATCGTTCCCTGGATGACCAGTAGTAGTTTCCGATGCACATCTGGTTGCATTCTGTAATCTGTGGACTATCAGAGTGTTGATGAAACACAGAAATTGCATCGGGATTGAATACAACAGTCACCATGTGCTCTTTCCTCCACGGGAGAAACGTCTCACACGGTCTACGCTTTGATCGTTCCCTGGGAGACCAGTAGTAGTTTCCGATGCACGTCTGGTGGCATTCTGTAACCTGTGTACTATCAGAGTGTTGATGAAACACAGAAATTGCATCGGCATCGAATACAACAGTCACCATGCGCACTTTCCTCCATGGGAGTAATGTCTCAAACCGTCTACGCTTTGACCGTTCCCTGGAGGACCAGTAGTAGTTTCCGATGGACATCTGGTGACACTGTGTAACCTGTGGACTAACAGAGTGTTGAAGGAACATAGAAATTGCATCGGGATTGAATACAGCAGTCACCATTCTCACTTTCCTCCATGGGTGTAATGTCCCAATAAGTCTACGCTTTGATCGTTGCCTGGAAGTCCAGTAGTAGTTTCCGATGCACATCTGGATGCATTCTGTAACCTGTGGACCTTCAAACAGTTGATGAAACACAGAAATTGCATCGGGATTGAATACAACAGTCACCATGTGCACTTGCCTCCATGTTAGGATTGTCTCAAACAGTCTACGCTTTGATCATTCCCTGGAAGACCAGTGGTAGTTTCCGATGCACATCTGGAGGCATTCTGTAATCTGTGGACTATCAGAGTGTTGATGAAACACAGATATTGCATCGGGATTGAATACAACAGTCACCATGCGCACTTTCCGCCATGGGAGTAATGTCTGAAACAGTCCACGCTTTGATCGTTCCCTGGAAGACCAGTAGTAGTTTCCCATGTAATTCTGGTGGCATTCTGTATTCCGTGGACTATCAGAGTGTTGATGAAACACAGAAATTCCATGGGGATTGAATACGACAGTCACCATGCGCACTTTTCTCCACGGGAGGTATGTCTCAAACTGTCTACGCTTTGACCTTTTCCTGGGAGACCAGTAGTACTTTCCGATGCACATCTCGTGGCATTCTGTAATCTGTGGACTATAAGAGTGTTGCTGAAACACAGAAATTGCATCGGGATTGAATACAACAGTCACCATGCGCACTTTCCTCCAGAGGAGTAATGTCTCAAACATTCTACGCTTTGATCGTTCCCTGGAAGACCAGTAGTAGTTTCCAATGCACATCTGGAGGCATTCTGTAATCTGTGGACCATCAGAGTGTTGATGATACACAGAAATTCCATCTTGATTGAATACAACAGCCACGATGAGCAGTTTCCTCCATGGGAGAAATGTCTCAAACAGTCTACGCTTTGATCGTTCCCTGGAAGACCAGAAGTAGTTTCCGATGCACATCTGGTGACATTGTGTAACCTGTGGACTATCAGAGTGTTGATGGAACACAGAAATTGCATCGGGATTGAATACAGCAGTCACCATCCTCACTTTCCTCCATGGGTGTAATGTCTCAAACAGTCTACGATTTGATCGTTCCCTGGAAGACCAGTAGTAGTTTCGGATGCACATCTGGTGACATTCCTTTATCTGTGGACTATCAGAGTGTTGATGAAACACAGAAATTGCATCGGGATTGAATACAACAGACACCATGCGCACTTTCCTCCATGGGGGTAATGTCTCAAACAGTCTACGATTTGATCGTTCCCTGGAAGACCAGTAGTAGTTTCCGATGCACATCTGGTGACATTCTGTAATCTGTGGACCTTCAAAGTGTTGATGAAACACAGAAATTGCATCGGGATTGATTACAACAGTCACCATGCACACTTGCCTCCATGTTAGTAATGTCTCAAACAGTCTACGCTTTGATCATTCCCTGGAAGACCAGTGTTAGTTTCCGATGCACATCTGGAGGCATTCTGTAATCTGTGGCCTATCAGAGTGTTGATGAAACACAGGAATTGCATCGGGAATGAATACAACAGTCACCATGCGCACTTTCCTCCATGGGAGTAATGTCTGAAACAGTCCACGCTTTGATCGTTCCCTGGAAGACCAGTAGTAGTTTCCGATGCAATTCTGGTGGCATTCTGTAACCCGTGGACTATCAGAGTGTTGATGAAACACGGAAATCGCATCGGGATTGAATACGACAGTCACCATGAGCAGTTTCCTCCATGGGAGTAATGTCACAAACAGTCTACGCTTTGATCGTTCCCTGGAAGACCAGAAGTAGCTTCCGATGCACATCTGGTGGCATTCTGTAACCTGTGGACTATCAGAGTGTTGATGAAACACAGAAATTGCATCGGGATTGAATACAACAGTCACCATGCGCACTTTCCTCCATTTGAGTAATGTCTCAAACAGTCTACGCTTTGAACGTTCCCTGGAGGACCAGTAGTAGTTTCCGATGCACATCTGGTGACATTGTGTAACCTGTGGACTATCAGAGTGTTGATGGAACACAGAAATTGCATCGGGATTGAATACAGCAGTCACCATCCTCACTTTCCTCCATGGGTGTAATGTCTCAAACAGTCTACGATTTGATCGTTCCCTGGAAGACCAGTAGTAGTTTCGGATGCACATCTGGTGACATTCCTTTATCTGTGGACTATCAGAGTGTTGATGAAACACAGAAATTGCATCGGGATTGAATACAACAGTCACCATGCGCACTTTCCTCCATTTGAGTAATGTCTCAAACAGTCTACGCTTTGATCGTACCCTGGAAGACCAGTAGTAGTTTCCGATGCTCATCTTTATGCATTCTGTAATCTGTGGACCTTCAAACTGTTGATGAAACACAGAAATTGCTTCGGGATTGAATACAACAGTCACCATGTGCACTTGCCTCTATGTTAGTAATGTCTAAAACAGTCTACGCATTGATCATTCCCTGGAAGACCAGTGGTAGTTTCCGATGCACATCTGGAGGCATTCTGTAATCTGTGGACTATCAGAGTGCTGATGAAACACAGAAATTGCATCGGGATTGAATACAACAGTCACCATGCGCACATTCCGTCATGGGAGTAATCTCTCTAACAGTCTACGCTTGGATCGTTCCCAGGAAGACCAGTAGTTTTTTCCGATGCACATCTGGAGGCATTCTGTAATCTGTGGACTATCAGAGTGTTGATGAAACACAGATATTGCATCGGGATTGAATACAACAGTCACCATGCGCACTTTCCGCCATGGGAGTAATGTCTGAAACAGTCCACGCTTTGATCGTTCCCTGGAAGACCAGTAGTAGTTTCCCATGTAATTCTGGTGGCATTCTGTATTCCGTGGACTATCAGAGTGTTGATGAAACACAGAAATTCCATGGGGATTGAATACGACAGTCACCATGCGCACTTTTATCCACGGTAGGTATGTCTCAAACTGTCTACGCTTTGACCTTTTCCTGGGAGACCAGTAGTACTTTCCGATGCACATCTGGTGGCATTCTGTAATCTGTGGACTATCAGAGTGTTGATGAAACACAGAAATTGCATCGGGATTGAATACAACAGTCACCATGCGCACTTTCCTCCAGAGGAGTAATGTCTCAAGCAATCTACGCTTTGATCGTTCCCTGGAAAACCAGTATTAGTATCCGATGCACATCTGGAGGCATTCTGTAATCTGTGGTTTATCAGAGTGTTGATGAAACACAGAAATTGCATCGGGATTGAATACAACAGTCACCATGCACACTTTCCTCCATGGGAGTAATGTCTCAAACATTCTACGCTTTGATCGTTCCCTGGAAGACCAGTAGTAGTTTCCAATGCACATCTGGAGGCATTCTGTAATCTGTGGACCATCAGAGTGTTGATGATACACAGAAATTGCATCTTGATTGAATACAACAGCCACCATGAGCAGTTTCCTCCATGGGAGTAATGTCTCAAACAGTCTACGCTTTGATCGTTCCCTGGAAGACCAGAAGTAGTTTCCGATGCACATCTGGTGACATTGTGTAACCTGTGGACTATCAGAGTGTTGATGGAACACAGAAATTGCATCGGGATTGAATACAGCAGTCACCATCCTCACTTTCCTCCATGGGTGTAATGTCTCAAACAGTCTACGATTTGATCGTTCATTGGAAGACCAGTAGTAGTTTCAGATGCACATCTGGTGACATTCCTTTATCTTTGGACTATCAGAGTGTTGATGAAACACAGAAATTGCATCGGGATTGAATACAACAGTCACCATGCGCACTTTCCTCCATGGGGGTAATGTCTCAAACAGTCTACGATTTGATCGTTCCCTGGAAGACCAGTAGTAGTTTCCGATGCACATCTGGAGACATTCTGTAATCTGTGGACTATCAGAGTGCTGATGGAACACAGAAATTGCATCGGGATTGAATACAGCAGTCACCATCCTCACATTCCTCCACAGGTGTAATGTCTCAAACAGTCTACGCTTTGATCGTTCCCTGGAAGACCAGTAGTAGTTTCGGATGCACATCTGGTGGCATTCCTTTATCTGTGGACTATCAGAGAGTTGATGAAACACAGAAATTTCAACGAGATTGAATGCAACAGTCTCCATGCGCACTTTCCTCCATGGGAGTAATGTCTCAAATAGTGTACGCTTTGATCGTTCCCTGGAAGACCAGTAGTAGTTTCCGATGCACGTCTGGATGCATTCTGTAATCTGTGGACCTTCAAAGTGTTGATGAAACACAGAAATTGCATCGGGATTGATTACAACAGTCACCATGCACACTTGCCTCCATGTTAGTAATGTCTCAAACAGTCTACGCTTTGATCATTCCTTGGAAGACCAGTGGTAGTTTCCGATGCACATCTGGAGGCATTCTGTAATCTGTGGCCTATCAGAGTGTTGATGAAACACAGGAATTGCATCGGGAATGAATACAACAGTCACCATGCGCACTTTCCTCCATGGGAGTAATGTCTGAAACAGTCCACGCTTTGATCGTTCCCTGGAAGACCAGTAGTAGTTTCCGATGCAATTCTGGTGGCATTCTGTAACCCGTGGACTATCAGAGTGTTGATGAAACACGGAAATCGCATCGGGATTGAATACGACAGTCACCATGAGCAGTTTCCTCCATGGGAGTATTGTCACAAACAGTCTACGCTTTGATCGTTCCCTGGAAGACCAGAAGTAGCTTCCGATGCACATCTGGTGGCATTCTGTAACCTGTGGACTATCAGAGTGTTGATGAAACACAGAAATTGCATCGGGATTGAATACAGCAGTCACCATCCTCACTTTCCTCCATGGGTGTAATGTCTCAAACAGTCTACGATTTGATCGTTCCCTGGAAGACCAGTAGTAGTTTCGGATGCACATCTGGTGACATTCCTTTATCTGTGGACTATCAGAGTGTTGATGAAACACAGAAATTGCATCGGGATTGAATACAACAGTCACCATGCGCACTTTCCACCATGGGTGTAATGTCTTAAATAGTCTACGCTTTGATCGTTCCCTGGAAGACCAGTAGTAGTTTCCGATGCTCATCTTTATGCATTCTGTAATCTGTGGACCTTCAAACTGCTGATGAAACACAGAAATTGCTTCGGGATTGAATACAACAGTCACCATGTGCACTTGCCTCTATGTTAGTAATGTCTCAAACAGTCTACGCATTGATCATTCCCTGGAAGACCAGTGGTAGTTTCCGATGCACATCTGGAGGCATTCTGTAATCTGTGGACTATCAGAGTGTTGATGAAACACAGAAATTGCATCGGGATTGAATACAACAGTCACCATGCGCACTTTCCGTCATGGGAGTAATCTCTCTAACAGTCTACGCTTGGATCGTTCCCAGGAAGACCAGTAGTTTTTTCCGATGCACATCTGGAGGCTTCTGTAATCTGTGGAGTATCAGAGTGATGATGAAACACAGATATTGCATCGGGATTGAATACAAGATTCACCATGCGCACTTTCCTCCATGTTAGTAATGTCTCAAACAGTCCACGCTTTGATCGTTCCCTGGAAGACCAGTAGTAGTTTCCCAAGTAATTCTGGTGGCATTCTGTATTCCGTGGACTATCAGAGTGTTGATGAAACACAGAAATTGCATCGGGATTGAATACGACAGTCACCATGCGCACTTTGCTCCACGGGAGTAATATCTCAAACAGTTTACGCTTTGATCGTTCCCTGGAAGACCAGTAGTAGTTTCCGATGCACATCTGGTTGCATTCTGTAATCTGTGGACTATCAGAGTGTTGATGAAACACAGAAATTGCATCGGGATTTAATACAACAGTCACCATGTGCTCTTTCCTCCACGGGAGTAACATCTCACACGGTGTGCGCTTTGATCGTTCCCTGGAAGACCAGTAGTAGTTTCCGATGCACGTCTGGTGGCATTCCGTAACCTGTGGACTATCAGAGTGTTAATGAAACACAGAAATTGCATCGGGATTGAATACAACAGTCACTATGCGCACTTTCCTCCATGGGAGTAATGTCTCAAACAGTCTACGCTTTGATCGTTCACTGGAAGACCAGTAGTAGTTTCCGATGCACATCTGGAGGCATTCTGAAATCTGTGGTCTAACTGAGTGTTGATAAAACACGAAAATTGCATCGGGATTAAATACAACAGTCACCATGCGCACTTTCCTCCATGGTAGTCATGTCTCAAACATTCTACGCTTTGATCGTTCCCTGGAAGACCAGTAGTAGTTTCCGATTCACATCTGGTTGCATTCTGTAATCTGAGGACTATCAGAGTGTTGATGAAACACAGAAATTGCATCGGGATTGAATACAACAGTCACCATGCGCACTTTCCTCCATTTGAGTAATGTCTCAAACAGTCTACGCTTTGATCGTTCCCTGGAAGACCAGTAGTAGTTTCCGATGCACATCTGGTGACATTGTGTAACCTGTGGACTATCAGAGTGTTGATGGAACACAGAAATTGCATCGGGATTGAATACAGCAGTCACCATCCTCACTTTCCTCCATGGGTGTAATGTCTCAAACAGTCTACGATTTGATCGTTCCCTGGAAGACCAGTAGTAGTTTCGGATGCACATCTGGTGACATTCCTTTATCTGTGGACTATCAGAGTGTTGATGAAACACAGAAATTGCATCGGGATTGAATACAACAGTCACCATGCGCACTTTCCACCATGGGTGTAATGTCTTAAATAGTCTACGCTTTGATCGTTCCCTGGAAGACCAGTAGTAGTTTCCGATGCTCATCTTTATGCATTCTGTAATCTGTGGACCTTCAAACTGCTGATGAAACACAGAAATTGCTTCGGGATTGAATACAACAGTCACCATGTGCACTTGCCTCTATGTTAGTAATGTCTCAAACAGTCTACGCATTGATCATTCCCTGGAAGACCAGTGGTAGTTTCCGATGCACATCTGGAGGCATTCTGTAATCTGTGGACTATCAGAGTGTTGATGAAACACAGAAATTGCATCGGGATTGAATACAACAGTCACCATGCGCACTTTCCGTCATGGGAGTAATCTCTCTAACAGTCTACGCTTGGATCGTTCCCAGGAAGACCAGTAGTTTTTTCCGATGCACATCTGGAGGCTTCTGTAATCTGTGGAGTATCAGAATGATGATGAAACACAGATATTGCATCGGGATTGAATACAAGATTCACCATGCGCACTTTCCTCCATGTTAGTAATGTCTCAAACAGTCCACGCTTTGATCGTTCCCTGGAAGACCAGTAGTAGTTTCCCAAGTAATTCTGGTGGCATTCTGTATTCCGTGGACTATCAGAGTGTTGATGAAACACAGAAATTGCATCGGGATTGAATACGACAGTCACCATGCGCACTTTGCTCCACGGGAGTAATATCTCAAACAGTTTACGCTTTGATCGTTCCCTGGAAGACCAGTAGTAGTTTCCGATGCACATCTGGTTGCATTCTGTAATCTGTGGACTATCAGAGTGTTGATGAAACACAGAAATTGCATCGGGATTTAATACAACAGTCACCATGTGCTCTTTCCTCCACGGGAGTAACATCTCACACGGTGTGCGCTTTGATCGTTCCCTGGAAGACCAGTAGTAGTTTCCGATGCACGTCTGGTGGCATTCCGTAACCTGTGGACTATCAGAGTGTTAATGAAACACAGAAATTGCATCGGGATTGAATACAACAGTCACTATGCGCACTTTCCTCCATGGGAGTAATGTCTCAAACAGTCTACGCTTTGATCGTTCACTGGAAGACCAGTAGTAGTTTCCGATGCACATCTGGAGGCATTCTGAAATCTGTGGTCTAACTGAGTGTTGATAAAACACGAAAATTGCATCGGGATTAAATACAACAGTCACCATGCGCACTTTCCTCCATGGTAGTCATGTCTCAAACATTCTACGCTTTGATCGTTCCCTGGAAGACCAGTAGTAGTTTCCGATTCACATCTGGTTGCATTCTGTAATCTGAGGACTATCAGAGTGTTGACGAAACACAGTAATTGCATCGGTATTGAATACAACAGTCACCATGCGCACTTTCCTCCATGTTAGTAATGTCTCAAACAGTCTACGCTTTGATCGTTACATGGGAGACCATTTGTAGTTTCCAATGCACATCTGGAGGCTTTCTGTAATCTGTGGACTATCAGAGTGTTGATGAAACACAGAAATTGCATCGGGATTGAATACAACAGTCACAATGCGCACTTTCCTACAGGGGAGTAATGTCTGAAACAGTCCACGCTCTGATCGTCCATTGGAAGACCAGTAGTAGTTTCCGATGCACATCTGGTGGCATTCTGTAATCTGTGGACTATCAGAGTGTTGATGAAACACAGAAATTGCATCGGGATCGAATACAACAGTCACCATGCGCACTTTCCTCGGCAGGAGTAATGTTTCAAACAGTCTACGCTTTGATCGTTCCCTGGAAGACCAGTAGTAGTTTCCAATGCACATCTGGAGGCATTCTGTAATCTGTCGACTATCAGAGTGTTGATGAAACACAGAAATTGCACCGGGATTGAATACAACAGTCACCATGCGCACTTTCCTCCATGGGAGTAATGTCTCAAACAGTCTATGCTTTGATCGTTCCTGGAAGACCAGTGGTAGTTTCCAATGCACATCTGGAGGCATTCTGTAATCTGTGGACTATCAGAGTGTTGATGAAACACAGATATTGCATCGTGATTGAATACAACAGTCACCATGCGCACTTTCCTCCACAGGAGTAATGTCTCAAACAGTCTACGCTTTGATCATTCCCTGGAAGACCAGTAGTAGTTTCCAATGGACATCTGGAGGCAGTCTGTAATCTGTGGACCATCAGAGTGTTGATGTTACACAGATATTTCATCGGGATTGAATACAACAGTCACCATGTGCTGTTTCCTCCACGGGAGTAACGTCTCACACGGTCTACGCTTTGATCGTTCCCTGGATGACCAGTAGTAGTTTCCGATGCACATCTGGTTGCATTCTGTAATCTGTGGACTATCAGAGTGTTGATGAAACACAGAAATTGCATCGGGATTGAATACAACAGTCACCATGTGCTCTTTCCTCCACGGGAGTAACGTCTCACACGGTCTACGCTTTGATCGTTCCCTGGGAGACCAGTAGTAGTTTCCGATGCACGTCTGGTGGCATTCTGTAACCTGTGTACTATCAGAGTGTTGATGAAACACAGAAATTGCATCGGCATCGAATACAACAGTCACCATGCGCACTTTCCTCCATGGGAGTAATGTCTCAAACCGTCTACGCTTTGACCGTTCCCTGGAGGACCAGTAGTAGTTTCCGATGGACATCTGGTGACACTGTGTAACCTGTGGACTAACAGAGTGTTGAAGGAACATAGAAATTGCATCGGGATTGAATACAGCAGTCACCATTCTCACTTTCCTCCATGGGTGTAATGTCCCAATAAGTCTACGCTTTGATCGTTGCCTGGAAGTCCAGTAGTAGTTTCCGATGCACATCTGGATGCATTCTGTAACCTGTGGACCTTCAAACAGTTGATGAAACACAGAAATTGCATCGGGATTGAATACAACAGTCACCATGTGCACTTGCCTCCATGTTAGGATTGTCTCAAACAGTCTACGCTTTGATCATTCCCTGGAAGACCAGTGGTAGTTTCCGATGCACATCTGGAGGCATTCTGTAATCTGTGGACTATCAGAGTGTTGATGAAACACAGATATTGCATCGGGATTGAATACAACAGTCACCATGCGCACTTTCCGCCATGGGAGTAATGTCTGAAACAGTCCACGCTTTGATCGTTCCCTGGAAGACCAGTAGTAGTTTCCCATGTAATTCTGGTGGCATTCTGTATTCCGTGGACTATCAGAGTGTTGATGAAACACAGAAATTCCATGGGGATTGAATACGACAGTCACCATGCGCACTTTTCTCCACGGGAGGTATGTCTCAAACTGTCTACGCTTTGACCTTTTCCTGGGAGACCAGTAGTACTTTCCGATGCACATCTCGTGGCATTCTGTAATCTGTGGACTATAAGAGTGTTGCTGAAACACAGAAATTGCATCGGGATTGAATACAACAGTCACCATGCGCACTTTCCTCCAGAGGAGTAATGTCTCAAACATTCTACGCTTTGATCGTTCCCTGGAAGACCAGTAGTAGTTTCCAATGCACATCTGGAGGCATTCTGTAATCTGTGGACCATCAGAGTGTTGATGATACACAGAAATTCCATCTTGATTGAATACAACAGCCACCATGAGCAGTTTCCTCCATGGGAGTAATGTCTCAAAGAGTCTACGCTTTGATCGTTCCCTGGAAGACCAGAAGTAGTTTCCGATGCACATCTGGTGACATTGTGTAACCTGTGGACTATCAGAGTGTTGATGGAACACAGAAATTGCATCGGGATTGAATACAGCAGTCACCATCCTCACTTTCCTCCATGGGTGTAATGTCTCAAACAGTCTACGATTTGATCGTTCCCTGGAAGACCAGTAGTAGTTTCGGATGCACATCTGGTGACATTCCTTTATCTGTGGACTATCAGAGTGTTGATGAAACACAGAAATTGCATCGGGATTGAATACAACAGACACCATGCGCACTTTCCTCCATGGGGGTAATGTCTCAAACAGTCTACGATTTGATCGTTCCCTGGAAGACCAGTAGTAGTTTCCGATGCACATCTGGTGACATTCTGTAATCTGTGGACCTTCAAAGTGTTGATGAAACACAGAAATTGCATCGGGATTGATTACAACAGTCACCATGCACACTTGCCTCCATGTTAGTAATGTCTCAAACAGTCTACGCTTTGATCATTCCCTGGAAGACCAGTGTTAGTTTCCGATGCACATCTGGAGGCATTCAGTAATCTGTGGCCTATCAGAGTGTTGATGAAACACAGGAATTGCATCGGGAATGAATACAACAGTCACCATGCGCACTTTCCTCCATGGGAGTAATGTCTGAAACAGTCCACGCTTTGATCGTTCCCTGGAAGACCAGTAGTAGTTTCCGATGCAATTCTGGTGGCATTCTGTAACACGTGGACTATCAGAGTGTTGATGAAACACGGAAATCGCATCGGGATTGAATACGACAGTCACCATGAGCAGTTTCCTCCATGGGAGTAATGTCACAAACAGTCTACGCTTTGATCGTTCCCTGGAAGACCAGAAGTAGCTTCCGATGCACATCTGGTGGCATTCTGTAACCTGTGGACTATCAGAGTGTTGATGAAACACAGAAATTGCATCGGGATTGAATACAACAGTCACCATGCGCACTTTCCTCCATTTGAGTAATGTCTCAAACAGTCTACGCTTTGATCGTTCCCTGGAAGACCAGTAGTAGTTTCCGATGCACATCTGGTGACATTGTGTAACCTGTGGACTATCAGAGTGTTGATGGAACACAGAAATTGCATCGGGATTGAATACAGCAGTCACCATCCTCACTTTCCTCCATGGGTGTAATGTCTCAAACAGTCTACGATTTGATCGTTCCCTGGAAGACCAGTAGTAGTTTCGGATGCACATCTGGTGACATTCCTTTATCTGTGGACTATCAGAGTGTTGATGAAACACAGAAATTGCATCGGGATTGAATACAACAGTCACCATGCGCACTTTCCACCATGGGTGTAATGTCTTAAATAGTCTACGCTTTGATCGTACCCTGGAAGACCAGTAGTAGTTTCCGATGCTCATCTTTATGCATTCTGTAATCTGTGGACCTTCAAACTGTTGATGAAACACAGAAATTGCTTCGGGATTGAATACAACAGTCACCATGTGCACTTGCCTCTATGTTAGTAATGTCTAAAACAGTCTACGCATTGATCATTCCCTGGAAGACCAGTGGTAGTTTCCGATGCACATCTGGAGGCATTCTGTAATCTGTGGACTATCAGAGTGTTGATGAAACACAGAAATTGCATCGGGATTGAATACAACAGTCACCATGCGCACATTCCGTCATGGGAGTAATCTCTCTAACAGTCTACGCTTGGATCGTTCCCAGGAAGACCAGTAGTTTTTTCCGATGCACATCTGGAGGCATTCTGTAATCTGTGGACTATCAGAGTGTTGATGAAACACAGATATTGCATCGGGATTGAATACAACAGTCACCATGCGCACTTTCCTCCATTTGAGTAATGTCTCAAACAGTCTACGCTTTGATCGTTCCCTGGAAGACCAGTAGTAGTTTCCGATGCACATCTGGTGACATTGTGTAACCTGTGGACTATCAGAGTGTTGATGAAACACAGAAATTGCATCGGGATTGAATACAACAGTCACCATGCGCACTTTCCTCCAGAGGAGTAATGTCTCAAGCAATCTACGCTTTGATCGTTCCCTGGAAAACCAGTATTAGTATCCGATGCACATCTGGAGGCATTCTGTAATCTGTGGTTTATCAGAGTGTTGATGAAACACAGAAATTGCATCGGGATTGAATACAACAGTCACCATGCACACTTTCCTCCATGGGAGTAATGTCTCAAACATTCTACGCTTTGATCGTTCCCTGGAAGACCAGTAGTAGTTTCCAATGCACATCTGGAGGCATTCTGTAATCTGTGGACCATCAGAGTGTTGATGATACACAGAAATTGCATCTTGATTGAATACAACAGCCACCATGAGCAGTTTCCTCCATGGGAGTAATGTCTCAAACAGTCTACGCTTTGATCGTTCCCTGGAAGACCAGAAGTAGTTTCCGATGCACATCTGGTGACATTGTGTAACCTGTGGACTATCAGAGTGTTGATGGAACACAGAAATTGCATCGGGATTGAATACAGCAGTCACCATCCTCACTTTCCTCCATGGGTGTAATGTCTCAAACAGTCTACGATTTGATCGTTCATTGGAAGACCAGTAGTAGTTTCAGATGCACATCTGGTGACATTCCTTTATCTGTGGACTATCAGAGTGTTGATGAAACACAGAAATTGCATCGGGATTGAATACAACAGTCACCATGTGCACTTGCCTCCATGTTAGGATTGTCTCAAACAGTCTACGCTTTGATCATTCCCTGGAAGACCAGTGGTAGTTTCCGATGCACATCTGGAGGCATTCTGTAATCTGTGGACTATCAGAGTGTTGATGAAACACAGATATTGCATCGGGATTGAATACAACAGTCACCATGCGCACTTTCCGCCATGGGAGTAATGTCTGAAACAGTCCACGCTTTGATCGTTCCCTGGAAGACCAGTAGTAGTTTCCCATGTAATTCTGGTGGCATTCTGTATTCCGTGGACTATCAGAGTGTTGATGAAACACAGAAATTCCATGGGGATTGAATACGACAGTCACCATGCGCACTTTTCTCCACGGGAGGTATGTCTCAAACTGTCTACGCTTTGACCTTTTCCTGGGAGACCAGTAGTACTTTCCGATGCACATCTCGTGGCATTCTGTAATCTGTGGACTATAAGAGTGTTGCTGAAACACAGAAATTGCATCGGGATTGAATACAACAGTCACCATGCGCACTTTCCTCCAGAGGAGTAATGTCTCAAACATTCTACGCTTTGATCGTTCCCTGGAAGACCAGTAGTAGTTTCCAATGCACATCTGGAGGCATTCTGTAATCTGTGGACCATCAGAGTGTTGATGATACACAGAAATTCCATCTTGATTGAATACAACAGCCACCATGAGCAGTTTCCTCCATGGGAGTAATGTCTCAAACAGTCTACGCTTTGATCGTTCCCTGGAAGACCAGAAGTAGTTTCCGATGCACATCTGGTGACATTGTGTAACCTGTGGACTATCAGAGTGTTGATGGAACACAGAAATTGCATCGGGATTGAATACAGCAGTCACCATCCTCACTTTCCTCCATGGGTGTAATGTCTCAAACAGTCTACGATTTGATCGTTCCCTGGAAGACCAGTAGTAGTTTCGGATGCACATCTGGTGACATTCCTTTATCTGTGGACTATCAGAGTGTTGATGAAACACAGAAATTGCATCGGGATTGAATACAACAGACACCATGCGCACTTTCCTCCATGGGGGTAATGTCTCAAACAGTCTACGATTTGATCGTTCCCTGGAAGACCAGTAGTAGTTTCCGATGCACATCTGGTGACATTCTGTAATCTGTGGACCTTCAAAGTGTTGATGAAACACAGAAATTGCATCGGGATTGATTACAACAGTCACCATGCACACTTGCCTCCATGTTAGTAATGTCTCAAACAGTCTACGCTTTGATCATTCCCTGGAAGACCAGTGTTAGTTTCCGATGCACATCTGGAGGCATTCTGTAATCTGTGGCCTATCAGAGTGTTGATGAAACACAGGAATTGCATCGGGAATGAATACAACAGTCACCATGCGCACTTTCCTCCATGGGAGTAATGTCTGAAACAGTCCACGCTTTGATCGTTCCCTGGAAGACCAGTAGTAGTTTCCGATGCAATTCTGGTGGCATTCTGTAACCCGTGGACTATCAGAGTGTTGATGAAACACGGAAATCGCATCGGGATTGAATACGACAGTCACCATGAGCAGTTTCCTCCATGGGAGTAATGTCACAAACAGTCTACGCTTTGATCGTTCCCTGGAAGACCAGAAGTAGCTTCCGATGCACATCTGGTGGCATTCTGTAACCTGTGGACTATCAGAGTGTTGATGAAACACAGAAATTGCATCGGGATTGAATACAACAGTCACCATGCGCACTTTCCTCCATTTGAGTAATGTCTCAAACAGTCTACGCTTTGATCGTTCCCTGGAAGACCAGTAGTAGTTTCCGATGCACATCTGGTGACATTGTGTAACCTGTGGACTATCAGAGTGTTGATGGAACACAGAAATTGCATCGGGATTGAATACAGCAGTCACCATCCTCACTTTCCTCCATGGGTGTAATGTCTCAAACAGTCTACGATTTGATCGTTCCCTGGAAGACCAGTAGTAGTTTCGGATGCACATCTGGTGACATTCCTTTATCTGTGGACTATCAGAGTGTTGATGAAACACAGAAATTGCATCGGGATTGAATACAACAGTCACCATGCGCACTTTCCACCATGGGTGTAATGTCTTAAATAGTCTACGCTTTGATCGTACCCTGGAAGACCAGTAGTAGTTTCCGATGCTCATCTTTATGCATTCTGTAATCTGTGGACCTTCAAACTGTTGATGAAACACAGAAATTGCTTCGGGATTGAATACAACAGTCACCATGTGCACTTGCCTCTATGTTAGTAATGTCTAAAACAGTCTACGCATTGATCATTCCCTGGAAGACCAGTGGTAGTTTCCGATGCACATCTGGAGGCATTCTGTAATCTGTGGACTATCAGAGTGTTGATGAAACACAGAAATTGCATCGGGATTGAATACAACAGTCACCATGCGCACATTCCGTCATGGGAGTAATCTCTCTAACAGTCTACGCTTGGATCGTTCCCAGGAAGACCAGTAGTTTTTTCCGATGCACATCTGGAGGCATTCTGTAATCTGTGGACTATCAGAGTGTTGATGAAACACAGATATTGCATCAGGATTGAATACAACAGTCACCATGCGCACTTTCCGCCATGGGAGTAATGTCTGAAACAGTCCACGCTTTGATCGTTCCCTGGAAGACCAGTAGTAGTTTCCCATGTAATTCTGGTGGCATTCTGTATTCCGTGGACTATCAGAGTGTTGATGAAACACAGAAATTCCATGGGGATTGAATACGACAGTCACCATGCGCACTTTTCTCCACGGTAGGTATGTCTCAAACTGTCTACGCTTTGACCTTTTCCTGGGAGACCAGTAGTACTTTCCGATGCACATCTGGTGGCATTCTGTAATCTGTGGACTATCAGAGTGTTGATGAAACACAGAAATTGCATCGGGATTGAATACAACAGTCACCATGCGCACTTTCCTCCAGAGGAGTAATGTCTCAAGCAATCTACGCTTTGATCGTTCCCTGGAAAACCAGTATTAGTATCCGATGCACATCTGGAGGCATTCTGTAATCTGTGGTTTATCAGAGTGTTGATGAAACACAGAAATTGCATCGGGATTGAATACAACAGTCACCATGCACACTTTCCTCCATGGGAGTAATGTCTCAAACATTCTACGCTTTGATCGTTCCCTGGAAGACCAGTAGTAGTTTCCAATGCACATCTGGAGGCATTCTGTAATCTGTGGACCATCAGAGTGTTGATGATACACAGAAATTGCATCTTGATTGAATACAACAGCCACCATGAGCAGTTTCCTCCATGGGAGTAATGTCTCAAACAGTCTACGCTTTGATCGTTCCCTGGAAGACCAGAAGTAGTTTCCGATGCACATCTGGTGACATTGTGTAACCTGTGGACTATCAGAGTGTTGATGGAACACAGAAATTGCATCGGGATTGAATACAGCAGTCACCATCCTCACTTTCCTCCATGGGTGTAATGTCTCAAACAGTCTACGATTTGATCGTTCATTGGAAGACCAGTAGTAGTTTCAGATGCACATCTGGTGACATTCCTTTATCTGTGGACTATCAGAGTGTTGATGAAACACAGAAATTGCATCGGGATTGAATACAACAGTCACCATGCGCACTTTCCTCCATGGGGGTAATGTCTCAAACAGTCTACGATTTGATCGTTCCCTGGAAGACCAGTAGTAGTTTCCGATGCACATCTGGTGACATTCTGTAATCTGTGGACTATCAGAGTGCTGATGGAACACAGAAATTGCATCGGGATTGAATACAGCAGTCACCATCCTCACATTCCTCCACAGGTGTAATGTCTCAAACAGTCTACGCTTTGATCGTTCCCTGGAAGACCAGTAGTAGTTTCGGATGCACATCTGGTGGCATTCCTTTATCTGTGGACTATCAGAGAGTTGATGAAACACAGAAAATTCAACGAGATTGAATGCAACAGTCTCCATGCGCACTTTCCTCCATGGGAGTAATGTCTCAAATAGTGTACGCTTTGATCGTTCCCTGGAAGACCAGTAGTAGTTTCCGATGCACGTCTGGATGCATTCTGTAATCTGTGGACCTTCAAAGTGTTGATGAAACACAGAAATTGCATCGGGATTGATTACAACAGTCACCATGCACACTTGCCTCCATGTTAGTAATGTCTCAAACAGTCTACGCTTTGATCATTCCCTGGAAGACCAGTGGTAGTTTCCGATGCACATCTGGAGGCATTCTGTAATCTGTGGCCTATCAGAGTGTTGATGAAACACAGGAATTGCATCGGGAATGAATACAACAGTCACCATGCGCACTTTCCTCCATGGGAGTAATGTCTGAAACAGTCCACGCTTTGATCGTTCCCTGGAAGACCAGTAGTAGTTTCCGATGCAATTCTGGTGGCATTCTGTAACCCGTGGACTATCAGAGTGTTGATGAAACACGGAAATCGCATCGGGATTGAATACGACAGTCACCATGAGCAGTTTCCTCCATGGGAGTATTGTCACAAACAGTCTACGCTTTGATCGTTCCCTGGAAGACCAGAAGTAGCTTCCGATGCACATCTGGTGGCATTCTGTAACCTGTGGACTATCAGAGTGTTGATGAAACACAGAAATTGCATCGGGATTGAATACAACAGTCACCATGCGCACTTTCCTCCATTTGAGTAATGTCTCAAACAGTCTACGCTTTGATCGTTCCCTGGAAGACCAGTAGTAGTTTCCGATGCACATCTGGTGACATTGTGTAACCTGTGGACTATCAGAGTGTTGATGGAACACAGAAATTGCATCGGGATTGAATACAGCAGTCACCATCCTCACTTTCCTCCATGGGTGTAATGTCTCAAACAGTCTACGATTTGATCGTTCCCTGGAAGACCAGTAGTAGTTTCGGATGCACATCTGGTGACATTCCTTTATCTGTGGACTATCAGAGTGTTGATGAAACACAGAAATTGCATCGGGATTGAATACAACAGTCACCATGCGCACTTTCCACCATGGGTGTAATGTCTTAAATAGTCTACGCTTTGATCGTTCCCTGGAAGACCAGTAGTAGTTTCCGATGCTCATCTTTATGCATTCTGTAATCTGTGGACCTTCAAACTGCTGATGAAACACAGAAATTGCTTCGGGATTGAATACAACAGTCACCATGTGCACTTGCCTCTATGTTAGTAATGTCTCAAACAGTCTACACATTGATCATTCCCTGGAAGACCAGTGGTAGTTTCCGATGCACATCTGGAGGCATTCTGTAATCTGTGGACTATCAGAGTGTTGATGAAACACAGAAATTGCATCGGGATTGAATACAACAGTCACCATGCGCACTTTCCGTCATCTGAGTAATCTCTCTAACAGTCTACGCTTGGATCGTTCCCAGGAAGACCAGTAGTTTTTTCCGATGCACATCTGGAGGCTTCTGTAATCTGTGGAGTATCAGAGTGATGATGAAACACAGATATTGCATCGGGATTGAATACAAGATTCACCATGCGCACTTTCCTCCATGTTAGTAATGTCTCAAACAGTCCACGCTTTGATCGTTCCCTGGAAGACCAGTAGTAGTTTCCCAAGTAATTCTGGTGGCATTCTGTATTCCGTGGACTATCAGAGTGTTGATGAAACACAGAAATTGCATCGGGATTGAATACGACAGTCACCATGCGCACTTTTCTCCACGGGAGGTATGTCCCAAACTGTCTACGCTTTGATCTTTCATGGGAGACCATTAGTAGTTTCCGATGCACATCTGGTGGCATTCTGTAATCTGTGGACTTTCAGAGTGTTGATGAAACACAGAAATTGCATCGGGATTGAATACAACAGTCACCATGCGCACTTTCCTCCAGGGGAGTAATGTCTGAAACAGTCCACGCTCTGATCGTTCCCTGGAAGACCAGTAGTAGTTTCCGATGCACATCTGGTGGCATTCTGTAATCTGTGGACTATCAGAGTGTTGATGAAACACAGAAATTGCATCGGGATTGAATACAACAGTCACCACGCGCACTTCCCTCCAGAGGAGTAATGTCTCAAACAGTCTACGCTTTGATCGTTCCCTGGAAAACCAGTATTAGTATCCGATGCACATCTGGAGGCATTCTGTAATCTGTGGTTTATCAGAGTGTTAATGAAACACAGAAATTGCATCGGGATTGAATACAACAGTCACCATGCCCACTTTCCTCCATGGGAGTAATGTCTCAAACATTCTACGCTTTGATCGTTCCCTGGAAGACCAGTAGTAGTTTCCAATGCACATCTGGAGGCATTCTGTAATCTGTGGACCATCAGAGTGTTGATGAAACACAGAAATTGCATCTTGATTGAATACAACAGTCACCATGAGCAGTTTCCCCCATGGGCTTAATGTCTAAAACAGTCTACGCTTTGATCGTTCCCTGGAAGACCAGAAGTGGCTTCCGATGCACATCTGGAGGCATTATGTAATCTGTGGACTCTCAGAGTGTTGATGAAACACAGAAATTGCATCGGGATTGAATACAACGATCACATTGTGATCTTCCTCCACGGGAGTAACGTCTCACACGGTCTACGCTTTGATCGTTCCCTGGAAGACCAATATTAGTTTCTTATGCACGTCAGGTGGTATTCTGTAATCTGTGGACTATCAGAGTGTTGATGAAACACAGAAATTGCATCGGGATTGAATACAACAGTCACCATGCGCACTTTTCTCCATGGGGGTAATGTCTCAAACAGTCTACGATTTGATCGTTCCCTGGAAGACCAGTAGTAGTTTCCGATGCACATCTGGTGACATTCTGTAATCTGTGGACTATCAGAGTGCTGATGGAACACAGAAATTGCATCGGGATTGAATACAGCTGTCACCATCCTCACATTCCTCCACAGGTGTAATGTCTCAAACAGTCTACGCTTTGATCGTTCCCTGGAAGACCAGTAGTAGTTTCGGATGCACATCTGGTGGCATTCCTTTATCTGTGGACTATCAGAGAGTTGATGAAACACAGAAATTTCATCGAGATTGAATGCAACAGTCTCCATGCGCACTTTCCTCCATGGGAGTAATGTCTCAAATAGTGGACGCTTTGATCGTTCCCTGGAAGACCAGTGGTAGTTTCCGATGCACGTCTGGATGCATTCTGTAATCTGTGGACCTTCAAAGTGTTGATGAAACACAGAAATTGCATCGGGATTGATTACAACAGTCACCATGCACACTTGCCTCCATGTTAGTAATGTCTCAAACAGTCTACGCTTTGATCATTCCCTGGAAGACCAGTGGTAGTTTCCGATGCACATCTGGAGGTATTCTGTAATCTGTGGCCTATCAGAGTGTTGATGAAACACAGGAATTGCATCGGGATTGAATACAACAGTCACCATGCGCACTTTCCTCCATGGGAGTAATGTCTGAAACAGTCCACGCTTTGATCGTTCCCTGGAAGACCAGTAGCAGTTTCCGATGCAATTCTGGTGGCATTCTGTAACCCGTGGACTATCAGAGTGTTGATGAAACACGGAAATCGCATCGGGATTGAATACGACAGTCACCATGAGCACTTTCCTCCACGGGAGTAATGTCTCAAACAGTTTACGCTTTGATCGTTCCCTGGAAGATCAGTAGTAGTTTCCGATGCACATCTGGTTGCATTCTGTAATCTGTGGGCTATCAGAGTATTGATGAATCAGAGAAATTGCATCGGGATTGAATACAACAGTCACCATGCGCACTTTCCTCCACGGGAGTAACGTCTCACACGGTCTACGCTTTGATAGTTCCCTGGAAGACCAGTAGTAGTTTCCGATGCACGTCTGGTGGCATTCTGTAATCTGTGGACTATCAGAGTGTTGATGAAACACAGAAATTGCATCGGGATTGAACACAACAGTCACCTTGCGCACTTACCTTCATGGGTGTAATGTCTGAAATAGTCTACGCTTTGATCGTTCCCTGGAAGACCAGTAGTAGTTTCCGATGCACATCTGGATGCATTCTGTAATCTGTGGACCTTCAAACGGTTGATGAAACGCGGAAATTGCATCGGGATTGAATACAACAGTCACCATGCGGACTTGCCTCCATGTTAGTAATGTCTCAAACAGTCTACGCTTTGATCATTCCCTGGAAGACCAGTGGTAGTTTCCGATGCACATCTGGAGGCATTCTGTGATCTGTGGACTATCAGAATGTTGATGAAACACAGAAATTGCATCGGGATTGAATACAACAGTCACCATGCGCTCTTTCCTCCATGGGAGAAATGTCTCTAACAGTCTACGCTTGGATCGTTCCCAGGAAGACCAGTAGTTGTTTCCGATGCACATCTGGAGGCATTCTGTAATCTGTGGAGTATCAGAGTGTTGATCAAACACAGAAATTGCATCGGGATTGAATACAACGGTCACCATGCGCACCTTCCTCCATGGGAGTAATGTCTCAAAGAGTTTACGCTTTGATCGTTCCCTGGAAGACCAGTAGCAGTTTCCGATGCTCTTCTGGAGGCATTCTGTAATCTGTGGACTATCAGAGTGTTGATGAAACACAGAAATTGCATCGGGATTGAATACAACAGTCACCATGCGCACTTTCCTCCACAGGAGTAATGTCTCAAACAGTCTACGCTTTGATCGTTCCCTGGAAAACCTGTAGTAGTTTCCGATGCACATCTGGAGGCATTCTGTAATCTGTGGACCTTCAAAGTGTTGATGAAACACAGATATTGCATCGGGATTGATTACAACCGTCACCATGCGCACTTTCCTCCATATGAGTAATGTCCCTAACAGTCTACGCTTTGATCGTTCCCTGGAAGACCAGTAGTAGTTTCCGATGCACTTCTGGAGGCATTCTGTATTCTGTGGGCTATCAGAGTGTTGATGAATCACAGAAATTGCTTCGGGATTGAATACAACAGTCACCATGTGCACTTTCTCCACGAAAGTAATGTCTCAAACAGTCTACGCTTTGATTGTTCCCTGGAAGACCAGTAGTAGTTTCCGATGCATGTCTGGTGGCATTCTGTAATCTGTGGACTATCAGAGTGTTGACGGAACACAGAAATTGCATCGGGATTGAATACAGCAGTCAGCATCCTCACTTTCCTCCACGGGTGTAATGTCTCAAACACTCTACGCTTTGATCGTTCCCCTGAAGACCAGTAGTAGTTTCGGATGCACATCTGGTGACATTCCTTTACCTGTGGACTATCAGAGTGTTGATGAAACACAGAAATTGCATCGGGATTGAATACAACAGTCACCATGCGCACTTTGCTCCATGGGTGTAATGTCTCAAATAGTCTACGCTTTGATCGTTCCCTGGAAGACCAGTAGTAGTTTCCGATGCACATCTGGAGACATTCTGTAATCTGTGGACTATCAGAGTGTTGATGGAACACAGAAATAGCATCGGGATTGAATACAGCAGTCACCATCCTCACTTTCCTCCAAGGGTGTAATGTCACAAACAGTCTACGCTTTGATCTTTCCCTGGAAGACCAGTAGTAGTTTCGGATGCACACCTGGAGGCATTCTGTAATCTGTGGACTATCAGAGTGTTGATGAAACACAGAAATTGCATCGGGATTGAATACAACAGTCACCATGCGCACTTTTCTCCATGGGAGTAAAGTCTCTAACAGTCTACGCTTGGATCGTTCCCAGGAAGACCACTAGTTGTTTCCAATGCACATCCACAGGCATTCTGTAATGTGTAGAGTATCAGAGTGTCGATCAAACACAGAAATTGCATCGGGATTGAATAAAACAGTCACCATGCGCACCTTCCTCCATGGGAGTAATGTCTCAAAGAGTTTAAGCTTTGATCGTTCCCTGGAAGACCAGTAGTAGTTTCCGATGCACATCTGGAGGCATTCTGTAATCTGTGGACTATCAGAGAGTTGATGAAACACAGGAATTGCATCGGGATTGAATACAACAGTCACCATGCGCACTTTCCTCCATGGGAGTAATGTCTGAAACAGTCCACGTTTTGATCGTTCCCTGCTAAACCTGTAGTAGTTTCCGATGCACATCTGGAGGCATTCTGTAATCTGTGGACCTTCAAAGTGTTGATGAAACACAGATATTGCATCGGGATTGAATACAACAGTCACCATGCGCACTTGCTTCCATGTTAGTAATGTCTCAAACAGTCTACGCTTTCTTCATTCCCTGGAAGACCTGATGTAGTTTCAGATGCACATCTGGAGGCATTCTGTAATCTGTGGACTATCAGAGTGTTCGTGAAACACAGAAATAGCATCAGGATTGAATACAGCAGTCACCATCCTCACTTTCCTCCACGGGTGTAATGTCACAAACAGTCTACGCTTTGATCGTTCCCTGGAAGACCAGTAGTAGTTTCGGATGCACATCTGGTGACATTCCTTAATCTGTGGACTATCAGAGTGTTGATGAAACACAGAAATTGCATCGGGATAGAATACAACGGTCACCATGCGCACTTTCCTCCATGGGAGTAAAGTCTCTAACAGTCTACGCTTGGATCGTTCCCAGGAAGACCACTAGTTGTTTCCAATGCACATCCACAGGCATTCTGTAATGTGTAAAGTATCAGAGTGTTGATCAAACACAGAAATTGCATCGGGATTGAATACAACAGTCACCATGCGCACTTTCCTCCATGGGAGTAATGTCTCAAACAGTCTACGCTTTGATCGTTCCCTGGAAAACCTGTAGTAGTTTCCGATGCACATCTGGAGGAATTCTGTAATCTGTGGACCTTCAAAGTGTTGATGAAACACAGATATTGCATCGGGATTGAATGCAACAGTCACCATGCGCACTTTCTTCCACGGGTGTAATGTCTCTAACAGTCTACGCTTTGATCGTTCCCTGGAAGACCAGTAGTAGTTTCCGATGCACATCTGGTGACATTCTGTAATCTCTGGACTATCAGAGTGTTGATGGAACACAGAAATAGCATTGGGATTGAATACAGCAGTCACCATCCTCACTTTCCTCCACGGGTGTAATGTCACAAACAGTCTACGCTTTGATCGTTCCCTGGAAGACCAGTAGTAGTTTCCGATGCATGTCTGGTGGCATTCTGTAATCTGTGGACTATCAGAGTGTTGACGGAACACAGATATTGCATCGGGATTGAATACAGCAGTCAGCATCCTCACTTTCCTCCACGGGTGTAATGTCTCAAACACTCTACGCTTTGATCGTTCCCCTGAAGACCAGTAGTAGTTTCGGATGCACATCTGGTGACATTCCTTTACCTGTGGACTATCAGAGTGTTGATGAAACACAGAAATTGCATCGGGATTGAATACAACAGTCACCATCCGCACTTTGCTCCATGGGTGTAATGTCTCAAATAGTCTACGCTTTGATCGTTCCCTGGAAGACCAGTAGTAGTTTCCGATGCAATTCTGGTGGCATTCTGTAACCCGTGGACTATCAGAGTGTTGATGAAACACGGAAATCGCATCGGGATTGAATACGACAGTCACCATGAGCAGTTTCCTCCATGGGAGTAATGTCTCAAACACTCTACGCTTTGATCGTTCCCTGGAAGACCAGAAGTAGTTCCCGATGCACATCTGGAGGCATTCTGTAATCTGTGGACTATCAGAGTGTTGATGAAAAACAGAAATTGCATCGGGATTGAAT
Source organism: Schistocerca gregaria (assembly GCF_023897955.1). NCBI lineage: Eukaryota > Metazoa > Arthropoda > Insecta > Orthoptera > Acrididae > Schistocerca > Schistocerca gregaria. The sequence continues at coordinate 20,282,759 of NC_064929.1, read as the reverse complement.
ACAACAGTCACCATGCTCACTTTCCTCCATGGGAGTAATGCCTCAAACAGTCTACGATTTGATCGTTCCCTGGAAGACCAGTAGTAGTTTCCGATGCACATCTGGTGACATTCTGTAATCTGTGGACTATCAGAGTGTTGATGGAACACAGAAATAGCATCGGGATTGAATACAGCAGTCACCATCCTCACTTTCCTCCAAGGGTGTAATGTCACAAACAGTCTACGCTTTGATCTTTCCCTGGAAGACCAGTAGTAGTTTCGGATGCACATCTGGAGGCATTCTGTAATCTGTGGACTATCAGAGTGTTGATGAAACACAGAAATTGCATCGGGATTGAATACAACAGTCACCATGCGCACTTTTCTCCATGGGAGTAAAGTCTCTAACAGTCTACGCTTGGATCGTTCCCAGGAAGACCACTAGTTGTTTCCAATGCACATCCACAGGCATTCTGTAATGTGTAAAGTATCAGAGTGTTGATCAAACACAGAAATTGCATCGGGATTGAATACAACAGTCACCATGCGCACTTTCCTCCATGGGAGTAATGTCTCAAACAGTCTACGCTTAGATCGTTCCCTGGAAAACCTGTAGTAGTTTCCGATGCACATCTGGAGGAATTCTGTAATCTGTGGACCTTCAAAGTGTTGATGAAACACAGATATTGCATCGGGATTGAATGCAACAGTCACCATGCGCACTTTCTTCCACGGGTGTAATGTCTCTAACAGTCTACGCTTTGATCGTTCCCTGGAAGACCAGTAGTAGTTTCCGATGCACATCTGGTGACATTCTGTAATCTCTGGACTATCAGAGTGTTGATGGAACACAGAAATAGCATTGGGATTGAATACAGCAGTCACCATCCTCACTTTCCTCCACGGGTGTAATGTCACAAACAGTCTACGCTTTGATCGTTCCCTGGAAGACCAGTAGTAGTTTCCGATGCATGTCTGGTGGCATTCTGTAATCTGTGGACTATCAGAGTGTTGACGGAACACAGATACTGCATCGGGATTGAATACAGCAGTCAGCATCCTCACTTTCCTCCACGGGTGTAATGTCTCAAACACTCTACGCTTTGATCGTTCCCCTGAAGACCAGTAGTAGTTTCGGATGCACATCTGGTGACATTCCTTTACCTGTGGACTATCAGAGTGTTGATGAAACACAGAAATTGCATCGGGATTGAATACAACAGTCACCATCCGCACTTTGCTCCATGGGTGTAATGTCTCAAATAGTCTACGCTTTGATCGTTCCCTGGAAGACCAGTAGTAGTTTCCGATGCAATTCTGGTGGCATTCTGTAACCCGTGGACTATCAGAGTGTTGATGAAACACGGAAATCGCATCGGGATTGAGTACGACAGTCACCATGAGCAGTTTCCTCCATGGGAGTAATGTCTCAAACACTCTACGCTTTGATCGTTCCCTGGAAGACCAGAAGTAGTTCCCGATGCACATCTGGAGGCATTCTGTAATCTGTGGACTATCAGAGTGTTGATGAAAAACAGAAATTGCATCGGGATTGAATACAACAGTCACCATGCTCACTTTCCTCCATGGGAGTAATGCCTCAAACAGTCTACGATTTGATCGTTCCCTGGAAGACCAGTAGTAGTTTCCGATGCACATCTGGTGACATTCTGTAATCTGTGGACTATCAGAGTGTTGATGGAACACAGAAATAGCATCGGGATTGAATACAGCAGTCACCATCCTCACTTTCCTCCAAGGGTGTAATGTCACAAACAGTCTACGCTTTGATCTTTCCCTGGAAGACCAGTAGTAGTTTCGGATGCACATCTGGAGGCATTCTGTAATCTGTGGACTATCAGAGTGTTGATGAAACACAGAAATTGCATCGGGATTGAATACAACAGTCACCATGCGCACTTTTCTCCATGGGAGTAAAGTCTCTAACAGTCTACGCTTGGATCGTTCCCAGGAAGACCACTAGTTGTTTCCAATGCACATCCACAGGCATTCTGTAATGTGTAGAGTATCAGAGTGTTGATCAAACACAGAAATTGCATCGGGATTGAATACAACAGTCACCATGCGCACCTTCCTCCATGGGAGTAATGTCTCAAAGAGTTTAAGCTTTGATCGTTCCCTGGAAGACCAGTAGTAGTTTCCGATGCACATCTGGAGGCATTCTGTAATCTGTGGACTATCAGAGTGTTGATGAAACACAGGAATTGCATCGGGATTGAATACAACAGTCACCATGCGCACTTTCCTCCATGGGAGTAATGTCTGAAACAGTCCACGTTTTGATCGTTCCCTGGAAGACCAGTAGTAGTTTCCGATGCAATTCTGGTGGCATTCTGTACTCCGTGGACTATCAGAGTGTTGATGAAACACAGAAATTGCATCGGGATTGAATACGACAGTCACCATGCGCACTTTCCTCCACAGGAGTAATGTCTCAAACAGTCTACGCTTTGATCGTTCCCTGGAAGACCAGTAGTAGTTTCCGAAGCACGTCTGGTGAAATTCTGTAATCTGTGGACCTTCAAAGTGTTGATGAAACACAGATATTGCATCGGGATTGAATACAACAGTCACCATGCGCACTTTCCTCCATATGAGTAATGTCCCTAACAGTCCACGCTTTGATCGTTTCCTGGAAGACCAGTAGTAGTTTCCGATGCATATTTGGTGGCATTCTGTAATCTGTGGACTATCAGAGTGTTGATGGAACACAGAAATTGCATCGGGACTGAATACAGCAGTCACTATCCTCACTTTCCTATACAGGTGTAATGTCTCAAACACTCTACGCTTTGATCGTTCCCCTGAAGACCAGTAGTAGTTTCGGATGCACATCTGGTGACATTCCTTTACCTGTGGACTATCAGAGTGTTGATGAAACACAGAAATTGCATCGGGATTAAATACAACAGTCACCATGCGCACTTTGCTCCATGGGTGTAATGTCTCAAAGAGTCTACGCTTTGATCGTTCCCTGGAAGACCAGTAGTAGTTTCCGATGCACATCTGGATGCATTCTGTAATCTGTGGACCTTCTAACTGTTGATGAAACACAGAAATTGCATCGGGATTGGATACAGAAGTAACCATCCTCACTTTCCTCCACGGGTGTAATGTCTCAAACAGTCTACGATTTTATCGTTCCCTGGAAGACCAGTAGTATTTTCGGGTGCACATCTGGTGACATTCCTTTATCTGTGGACTATCAGAGTGTTGATGAAACACAGAAATTGCATCGGGATTGAATGCAACAGTCACCATGCGCACTTTCCTCCATGGGTGTAATGTCTCAAATAGTGTACGCTTTGATCGTTCCCTGGAAGACCAGTAGAAGTTTCCGATGCACATCTGGATGCATTCTGTAATCAGTGGACCTTCAAAGTGTTGATGAAACACAGATATTGCATCGGGATTGAATACAACAGTCACCATGCGCACTTGCCTCCATGTTAGTAATGTCTCAAACAGTCTACGCTTTCTTCATTCCCTGGAAGACCTGATGTAGTTTCAGATGCACATCTGGAGGCATTCTGTAATCTGTGGACTATCAGAGTGTTGATGAAACACAGAAATAGCATCGGGATTGAATACAGCAGTCACCATCCTCACTTTCCTCCACGGGTGTAATGTCACAAACAGTCTACGCTTTGATCGTTCCCTGGAAGACCAGTAGTAGTTTCGGATGCACATCTGGTGACATTCCTTAATCTGTGGACTATCAGAGTGTTGATGAAACACAGAAATTGCATCGGGATCGAATACAACGGTCACCATGCGCACTTTCCTCCATGGGAGTAAAGTCTCTAACAGTCTACGCTTGGATCGTTCCCAGGAAGACCACTAGTTGTTTCCAATGCACATCCACAGGCATTCTGTAATGTGTAAAGTATCAGAGTGTTGATCAAACACAGAAATTGCATCGGGATTGAATACAACAGTCACCATGCGCTCTTTCCTCCATGGGAGTAATGTCTCAAACAGTCCACGTTTTGATCGTTCCCTGGAAGACCAGTAGTAGTTTCCGATGCAATTCTGGTGGCATTCTGTACTCCGTGGACTATCAGAGTGTTGATGAAACACAGAAATTGCATCGGGATTGAATACGACAGTCACCATGCACACTTTCCTCCACAGGAGTAATGTCTCAAACAGTCTACGCTTTGATCGTTCCCTGGAAAACCTGTAGTAGTTCCCGATGCACATCTGGAGGCATTCTGTAATCTGTGGACCATCAAAGTGTTGATGCAACACAGATATTGCATCGGGATTGAATGCAACAGTCACCATGCGCACTTTCTTCCATGGGTGTAATGTCTCTAACAGTCTACGCTTTGATCGTTCCCTGGAAGACCAGTAGTAGTTTCCGATGCACATCTGGTGACATTCTGTAATCTCTGGACTATCAGAGTGTTGATGGAACACAGAAATAGCATCGGGATTGAATACAGCAGTCACCATCCTCACTTTCCTCCACGGGTGTAATGTCATAAACAGTCTACGCTTTGATCGTTGCCTGGAAGACAATTAGTAGTTTCGGATGCACATCTGGTGACATTCCTTAATCTGTGGACTATCAGAGTGTTGATGAAACACAGAAATTGCATCGGGTTCGAATACAACGGTCACCATGCGCACTTTCCTCCATGGGAGTAAAGTCTCTAACAGTCTACGCTTGGATCGTTCCCAGGAAGACCACTAGTTGTTTCCAATGCACATCCACAGGCATTCTGTAATGTGTAAAGTATCAGAGTGTTGATCAAACACAGAAATTGCATCGGGATTGAATACAACAGTCACCATGCGCACTTTCCTCCATGGGAGTAATGTCTCAAACAGTCCACGTTTTGATCGTTCCCTGGAAGACCAGTAGTAGTTTCCGATGCAATTCTGGTGGCATTCTGTACAGCGTGGACTATCAGAGTGTTGATGAAACACAGAAATTGCATCGGGATTGAATACGACAGTCACCATGCGCACTTTCCTCCACAGGAGTAATGTCTCAAACAGTCTACGCTTTGATCGTTCCCTGGAAAACCTGTAGTAGTTTCCGATGCACATCTGGAGGCATTCTGTAATCTGTGGACCTTCAAAGTGTTGATGAAACACAGATATTGCATCGGGATTGAATACAACAGTCACCATGCACACTTTCCTCCATATGAGTAATGTCCCTAACAGTCTACGCTTGGATCGTTTCCTGGAAGACCAGTAGTAGTTTCCGATGCACATCTGGATACATTCTGTAATATGTGGGCTATCAGAGTGTTGATGAATCACAGAAATTGCATCGGGATTGAATACAACAGTCACCATGTGCACTTTCTCCACGGATGTAATGTCTCAAACAGTGTACGCTTTGATTGTTCCCTGGAAGACCAGTGGTAGTTTCCGATGCACATCTGGAGGCATTCTGAAATCTGTGGTCTAACTGATTGTTGATGAAACACAGAAATTGCTTTGGGATTGATTACAACAGTCACCATGCGCACTTTCAACCATGGGAGTAATGTCTCAAACAGTCTACGCTTTGATCGTTAACTGGAAGGCCAGTAGTAGTTTCCGATGCACATCTGGAGGCATTCTGAAAGATGTGGCCTAACTGAGTGTTGATGAAACACAGAAATTGCATCGGGATTGAATACAACAGTCACCATGCGCACTTTCCTCAATGGGAGTAATGTCTCAAACAGTCTACGCTTTGTTCGTTGCCTGGAAGACCAGAAGTAGCTTCCGATGCACATCTGGAGGCATTCTGTAATCTGTGGACTATCAGAGTGTTAATGGAACACAGAAATGGCATCGGGATTGAATACAACAGTCACCATGCGCACTTTGCACCACGGGAGGATTGTCTCAAACAGTTTCGCTTTGATCGTTCCCTGGAAGACCAGTAGTAGTTTCCGATGCACATCTGGTTGCATTCTGTAATCTGTGGACTATCAGAGAGTTGATGAAACACAGAAATTGCATCGGGATTAAATACAACAGTCACCATGTGCCCTTTCATCCACGGGAGTAAGGTCTCACACAGTCTACGTTTTGATCGTTCCCTGTAAGACCAGTAGTAGTTTCCGATGCACGTCTGGTGGCATTCTGTAATCTGTGGACCTTCAAAGTGTTGATGAAACACAGATATTGCATCGGGATTGAATACAACAGTCACCATGCGCACTTTCCTCCATATGAGTAATGTCCGTAACAGTCTACGCTTAGATCGTTTCCTGGAAGACCAGTAGTAGTTTCCGATGCACATCTGGATGCATTCTGTAATCTGTGGGCTATCAGAGTGTTGATGAATCACAGAAATTGCATCGGGATTGAATACAGCAGTCACCATGCGCACTTGCGTCCATGTTAGTAATGTCTCAAACAGTCTACGCTTTGATCGTTCCCTGGAAGACCAGAAGTAGCTTCCGATGCACATCTGGAAGCATTCTGTAATCTGTGGACTATCAGAGTGTTGATGGAACACAGAAATTGCATCGGGATTGAATACAACAGTCACCATGCGCACTATGCTCCACGGGAGTAATGTCTCAAACAGTTTACGCATTGATCGTTCCCTGGAAGACCAGTAGTAGTTTCCGATGCACATCTGGTTGCATTCTGTAATCTGTGGACTATCAGAGCGTTGATGAAAAACAGAAATTGCATCGGGATTGAATACAACAATCACCATGTGCTCCTTCCTCCACAGGTGTAATGTCTCACACGGTCTACGCTTTGATCGTTCCCTATAAGACCAGTAGTAGTTTGCGATGCACGTCTGGTGGCATTCTGTAATCTGTGGACTAACAGAGTGTTGATGAAACACAGAAATTGCATCGGGATTGAATACAACAGTCAGCATGCGCACTTCCCTCCATGGGAGTAATGTCTCAAACAGTCTACGCTTTGATCGTTCCTTGGAAGACCAGTAGTAGTTTCCGATGCACATCTGGAACTATTCTGAAATCTGTGGTCTAACTGAGTGTTGATGAAACACAGAAATTGCATCGGGATTGAATACAACAGTGACCATGCGCAATTTCCTCCATGGGAGTAATGTCTCAAACAGTCTACGCTTTGATCGTTCCCTCGAAGACCAGAAGTAGCTTCCGATGCACATCTGAATTCATTCTGTAGTCTGTGGACTATCAGAGTGTCGATGGAACACAGAAATTGCATCGGGATTGAATACAACAGTCAGCATGCGCACTTCCCTCCATGGGAGTAATGTCTCAAACAGTCTACGCTTTGATCGTTCCCTGGAAGACCAGTAGTAGTTTCCGATGCACATCTGGTTGCATTCTGTAATCTGGGGGCTACCTGAGTGTTGATGAAACACAGAAATTGCATCGGGATTGAATACAACAGTCACCATGTGCACTTTCTCCACGGAAGTAATGTCTCAAACAGTCTACGCTTTGATTGTTCCCTGGAAGACCAGTAGTAGATTCCGATGCACATCTGGAGGCATTCTGAAATCTGTGGACTAACTGATTGTTGATGAAACACAGATATAGATTTGGGATTGATTACAACAGTCACCATGCGCACATTCCTCCATGGGTGTAATGTCTCAAATAGTCTACGCTTTGATCGTTCCCTGGAAGACCAGTAGTAGTTTCCGATGCACATCCGGATGCATTCAGTAATCTGTGGACCTTCAAAGTTTTGATGAAACACAGAAATTGCATCGGGATTGAATACAACAGTCACCATGCGCACTTGCCTCCATGTTAGTAATGTCTCAAACAGTCTACGCTTTGATCATTCCCTGGAAGACCAGTGGTAGTTTCCGATGCACATCTGGAGGCATTCTGTAATCTGTGGACTATCAGAGTGTTGATGAAACACAGAAATTGCATCGGGATTGAATACAACAGTCACCATGCGCACTTTCCTCCAAGTTAGTAATGTCTCAAACATTCTACGCTTTGATCGTTCCCTGGAAGACCAGTGGTAGCTTCCAATTCACATCTGGAGGCATTCTGTAATCTGTGGAATATCAGAGTGTTGATGAAACACAGAAATTGCATCGGGATTGAATACAACAGTCACCATGCGCACTTTCCTCTATGGGAGTAATGTCTGAAAGAGTCCACGCTTTGATCGTTCCCTGGAAGACCTGTAGTAGCTTCCTATGCAATTCTGGTGGCATTCTGTACTCCGTGGACTATCAGAGTGTTGATGAAACACAGAAATTGCATCGGGATTGAATACAACAGTCACCATGCGCACTTTCTTCCTCAGGAGAAATGTCTCTAACAGTCTAGGCTTGGATCGTTCCCAGGAAGACCAATAGTAGTTTCCGATGCACATCTGGAGGCATTCTGTAATCTGTGGAGTATCAGAGTGTTCATGACACACAGAAATTGCATCGGGATTGAATACAATAGTCACCATGCGCACTTTCCTCCATGGGAGTAATGTCTCAAACTGTCTACGCTTGGATCGTTCCCTGGAAGACCAGTGGTAGTTTGCAATGCACATCTGGAGGCATTCTGTAATTTGTGGACTATCAGATTGTTGATGAAACACAGAAATTGCATCGGGATAGAATACAACAGTCACAATGCGCACGTTCCTCCATGAGAGTAATGTCGGAAACAGTCCACGCTTTGATCGTTCCCTGGAAGACCAGTAGTAGTTTCCGATGCACATCTGGTGGCATTCTGTAATCTGTGGACTATCAGAGTGTTGATGAAACACAGAAATTGCATTGGGATTGAATACAACAGTCACCATGCTCGCTTTACACCACGGGAGTAATGTCTCAAACAGCTTACGCTTTGATCGTTCCCTGGAACACCAGTAGTGGTTTTCGATGCATATCTGGTGGCATTCTGTAATCTGTGGAGTATCAGAGTGTTGACGAAACACAGATATTGCGTCGGGATTGAACACAACAGTCACCATGCGCACTTTCCTCCACAGGAGTAATGTCTCAAACAGTCTACGCTTTGATCGTTCCGTGGAAGACCAGTAGTAGTTTCCGATGCACATCTGGTGGCATTCTGTAATCTGTGGACTATCAGAGTGTTGATGAAACACAGATATTGAATCGGGATATAATACAACAGTCACCATGCGCACTTTCCTCCATGTTACTAATGTCTCAAAGAGTCTACGCTTTGATCGTTCCCTGGAAGACCAGTGGCAGTTTCCAATGCACATCTGGAGGCATTCTGTAATCTGTGGACTATCAGAGTGTTGATGAAACACAGAAATTGCATCGGGATTGAATACAACAGTCACCTTGCGCATTTTCCTCCATTTGAGTACTGTCTCTAACAGTCAACGCTTTGATCGTTAGCTGGAAGACCAGTAGTAGTTTCAGATGCATATCTTGAGGCATCCTGCAATCTGAGGACTATCAGAGTGTTGATGAAACTCAGAAATTGTATTGGGATTGAATACAACAGTCACCATGCGCACTCTCCTCCATGGGAGTAATGTCTCAAACAGTCTACGCTTTGATCGTCCCCTGGAAGACCAGTAGTAGTTTCCGATGCACATCTGGAGGCATTCTGAAATATGTGGACTAATTGAGTGTTGATGAAACACAGAAACTGCATCGGGATTGAATACGACAGTCACCATGCGCACTCTCCTCCACGGGAGGTATGTCTAAAACTGTCTACGCTTTGATCGTTGCCTGGAAGACTAGTAGAAGTTTCCGATGCACATCTGGAGGGATTCTGTAATCTGTGGACCTTCAAAGTGTTCATGAAACACAGATATTCCATCGGGATTGAATACAACAGTCACCATGCGCACTTTCCTCCATATGAGTAACGTCCCTAACACTCTACGCTTTGATCGTTCCCTGGAAGACCAGTAGTAGTTTCCGATGCACATCTGGAGGCATTCTGTAATCTCTGGGCTATCAGAGTGTTGATGAATCACAGAAATTGCATCGGGATTGAATACAACAGTCACCATGTGCACTTTCTCCACGGAAGTAATGTCTCAAACAGTCTACGCATTGATTGTTCCCTGGAAGACCAGTAGTAGTTTCCGATGCACATCTGGAGGCATTCTGAAATCTGTGGTCTAACTGAGTGTTGATGAAACACAGAAATTGCATCGGGATTGAATACAACAGTCACCATGCGCACTTACCTCCATGGGTGTAATGTCTCAAACAGTCTACGCTTTGATCGTTCCCTGGAAGACCAGAAGTAGCTTCCGATGCACATCTGGAGGCATTCTGCAATCTGTGGACTATCAGAGTGTTGATGGAACACAGAAATTGCATCGGGATTGAATACAAAAGTCACCATGCGCACTTTGCTCCACGGGTGTAAGGTGTCAAACAATTTACGCTTTGATCGTTCCCTGGAAGACCAGTAGTAGTTTCCGATGCACATTTGGTTGCATTCTGTAATCTGTGGACTATCAGAGTGTTGATGAAACACAGAAATTGAATCGGGATTGAATACAACAATCAACATGTGCTCCTTCCTCCACGGGAGTAATGTATCACACGGTCTACGTTTTGATCGTTCCCTGGAAGACCACTAGTAGTTTCCGATGCACGTCTGGTGGCATTCTGTAATCTGTGGACTAACAGAGTGTTGATGAAACACAGAAATTGCATCGGGATTGAATATAATAGTCAGCATGTACACTTCCCTCCATGGGAGTAATGTCTCAAACAGTCTACGCTTTGATCGTTCCTTGGATGACCAGTAGTAGTTTCCGATGCACATCTGGAGGCATTCTGAAATCTGTGGTCTAACTGAGTGTTGATGAAACACAGAAATTGCATCGGGATTGAATACAACAGTCACTATGCGCACTTTCCTCCATGGGAGTAATGTCTCAAACAGTCTACGCTTTGATCGTTCCCTCGAAGACCAGAAGTAGCTTCCGATGCACATCTGGAGGCATTCTGTAATCTGTGGACTATCAGAGTGTTGATGGAACACAGAAATTGCATCGGGATTGAATACAACAGTCACCCTGCACACTTTGCTCCACGGGAGTAATGTCTCAAACAGTTTACGAATTGATCGTTCCCTGGAAGACCAGTAGTAGTTTCCGATGCACATCTGGTTGCATTCTGTAATCTGGGGGCTACCAGAGTGTTGATGAATCACAGAAATTGCATCGGGATTGAATACAACAGTCACCATGTACACTTTCTCCACGGAAGTAATGTCTTAAACAGTCTACGCTTTGATTGTTCCCTGGAAGACCAGTAGTAGTTTCCGATGCACATCTGGAGGCATTCTGAAATCTGTGGACTAACTGATTGTTGATGAAACACATATATAGATTTGGGATTGATTACAACAGTCACCATGCGCACATTCCTCCATGGGTGTAATGTCTCAAATAGTCTACGCTTTAATCGTTCCCTGGAAGACCAGTAGTAGTTTCCGATGCACATCTCGATGCATTCAGTAATCTGTGGACCTTCAAAGTGTTGATGAAACACAGAAATTGCATCGGGATTGAATACAACAGTCACCCTGCACACTTTGCTCCACGGGAGTAATGTCTCAAACAGTTTACGAATTGATCGTTCCCTGGAAGACCAGTAGTAGTTTCCGATGCACATCTGGTTGCATTCTGTAATCTGGGGGCTACCAGAGTGTTGATGAATCACAGAAATTGCATCGGGATTGAATACAACAGTCACCATGTGCACTTTCTCCACGGATGTAAAGTCTTAAACAGTCTACGCTTTGATCATTCCCTGGAAGACCAGTGGTAGTTTCCGATGCACATCTGGAGGCATTCTGTAATCTGTGGACTGTCAGAGTGTTGATGAAACACAGAAATTGCATCGGGATTGAATACAACAGTCACCATGCGCACTTTCCTCCATTTTAGTAATGTCTCAAACAGTCTGCGCTTTGATCGTTCCCTGGAAGACCAGTGGTAGTTTCCAATTCACATCTGGAGGCATTATGTAATCTGTGGAATATCAGAGTGTTGATGAAACACAGAAATTGCATCGGGATTGAATACAACAGTCACCATGCGCACTTTCCTCTATGGGAGTAATGTCTGAAAGAGTCCACGCTTTGATCGTTCACTGGAAGACCTGTAGTAGCTTCCGATGCAATTCTGGTGGCATTCTGTACTCCGTGGACTATCAGAGTGTTGATGAAACACAGAAACTGCATCGGGATTGAATACGACAGTCACCATGCGCACTCTCCTCCACGGGAGGTATGTCTCAATCTGTCTACGCTTTAATCGTTGCCTGGAAGACCAGTAGAAGTTTCCGATGCACATCTGGTGGCATTAAGTAATCTGTGGACTATCAGGGTGTTGAAGAGACACAGAAATTGCATCGGGATTGAATACAACAGTAACCATGCGCACTTTGCTCCACGGGAGTATTGTCTCAAACAGTCTACGCTTTGATCGTTCCCTGGAAGACCAGTGGTAGTTTCCGATTCACATCTGGAGGCATTCTGTAATCTGTGGACTATCAGAGTGTTGATGAAACACAGAAATTGCATCGGGATTGAATACAACAGTCATCATGCGCAATTTCTTCCACAGGAGTAATGTCTCTAACAGTCTAAGCTTGGATCGTTCCCAGGAAGACCAGTAGTAGTTTCCGATGCACATCTGGAGGCATTCTGTAATCTGTGGAGTATCAGAGTGTTCATGACACACAGAAATTGCATTGGGATTGAATACAACAATCACCATGCGCACCTTCCTCCATGATAGTAATGTCACAAAGAGTTTACGGTTTGATCGGTCCCTGGAAGGCCAGTAGTAGTTTCCTATGCACATCTGGAGGCATTCTGTAATCTGTGGACTATCAGAGTGTTGATGAAACACAGAAAATGCATCGGTATTGAATACAACAGCCACCATGCGCACTTTCCTCCATGTTAGTAATATCTCAAACAGTCTACGCTTTGATCGTTCCCTGGAAGACCTGTGGTAGTTTGCAATGCACATATGGAGGCATTCTGTAATTTCTGGACTATCAGATTGTTGATGAAACACAGAAATTGCATCGGGATAGAATACAAAAGCCACAATGCGCACGTTCCTCCATGAGAATAATGTCGGAAACAGTCCACGCTTTGATCGTTCCCTGGAAGACCAGTAGTAGTTTCCGATGCACATCTGGTGGCATTCAGTAATCTGTGGACCATCAGAGTGTTGATGAAACACAGAAATTGCATTGGGATTAAGTACAACAGTCACTATGCTCACTTTCCACCACGGGAGTAATGTCTCAAACAACTTACGCTTTGATCGTTAACTGGAACACCAGTAGTGGTTTCCGATGCATATATGGTGGCATTCTGTAATCTGTGGAGTATCAGAGTGTTGACGAAACACAGATATTGCATCGGGATTGAATACAACAGTCACCATGCGCACTTTCCTCCGCAGGAGTAATGTCTCAAACAGTCTACGCTTTGATCGTTCCGTGGAAGACCAGTAGTTGTTTCCGATGCACATCTGGTGGCATTCTGTAATCTGTGGACTATCAGAGTGTTGATGAAACACAGAAATTGCATTGGGATTGAATACAACAGTCACCATGCTCACTTTACACCACGGGAGTAATGTCTCAAACAGCTTACGCTTTGATCGTTCCCTGGAACACCAGTAGTGGTTTCCGATGCATATCTGGTGGCATTCTGTAATCTGTGGAGTATCAGAGTGTTGACGAAACACAGATATTGCATCGGGATTGAATACAACAGTCACCATGCGCATTTTCCTCCATTTGAGTTATGTCTCTAACAGTCAACGCTTTGATCGTTCCCTGGAAGGCCAGTAGTAGTTTCCGATGCATATCTTGAGGCATCCTGCAATCTGTGGACTATCAGAGTGTTGATGAAACACAGAAATTGTATTGGGATTGAACACAACAGTCACCATGCGCACTTTCCTCCATGGGAGTAATGTCTCAAACAGTCTACGCTTTCATCGTTCCCTTGAAGACCAGTAGTAGTTTCCGATGCACATCTGGAGGCATTCTGAAATCTGTGGACTAACTGATTGTTGATGAAACACAGATATTGATTTGGGATTCATTACAACAGTCACCATGCGCACCTTCCTCCATGGGAGTAATGTCTCAAACAGTCTACGCTTTCATCGTTCCCTGGAAGACCAGAAGTAGCTTCCGATGCACATCTGGAGGCATTCTGTAATCTGTGGACTATCAGAGTGTTGATGGAACACAGAAATTGCATCGGGATTGAATACAAGAGTCACCATGCGTACTTTGCTCCACGGGAGTAATGTCTCAAACAGTTTACGCTTTGATCGTTCCCTGGAAGACCAGTAGTAGTTTCCGATGCACATCTGGTTGCATTCTGTAATCTGTGGACTATCAGAGTGTTGATGAAACACAGAAATTGCATCGGGATTGAATACAACAATCACCATGTGCTCCTTCCTCCACGGGAGTAATGTCTCACACGGTCTACGCTTTGATCGGTCCCTGGAAGACCACTAGTAGTTTCCGATGCACGTGTGGTGGCATTCTGTAAACTGTGGACAAACAGAGTGTTGATGAAACACAGAAATTGCATCGGGATTGAATACAACAGTCAGCATGCGCACTTCCCTCCATGGGAGTAATGTCTCAAACAGTCTACGCTTTGATCGTTCCTTGGAAGACCAGTAGTAGTTTCCGATGCACATCTGGAGGCATTCTGAAATCTGTGGTCTAACTGAGTGTTGATGAAACACAGAAATTGCATCGGGATTGAATACAACAGTCACCATGCGCACTTTCCTCCATGGGAGTAATGTCTCAAACAGTCTACGCTTTGATCGTTCCCTGGAAGACCAGTAGTAGTTTCCGATGGACATCTGGTTGCATTCTGTAATCTAAGGGCTAACAGAGTGTTGATGAATCACAGAAATTGCATCGGGATTGAATACAACAGTCACCATGTGCACTTGCTCCACGGAAGTAATGTCTCAAACAGTCTATGCTTTGATTGTTCCCTGGAAGACCAGTAGTAGTTTCCGATGCACATCTGGAGGCATTCTGAAATCTGTGGACTAACTTATTGTTGATGAAACACAGATATAGATGTGGGATTGATGACAACAGTCACCATGTGCACATTCCTCCATGGGTGTAATGTCTCAAATAGTCTACGCTTTGATCGTTCCCTGGAAGACCAGTAGTAGTTTCCGATGCACATCTGGATGCATTCAGTAATCTGTGGACCTTCAAAGTGTTGATGAAACACAGAAATTGCATCGGGATTGAATACAACAGTCACCATGCGCACTTGCCTCAATGTTAGTAATGTCTCAAACAGTCTACGCTTTGATCATTCCCGGGAAGACCAGTGGTAGTTTCCGATGCACATCTGGAGGCATTCTGTAATCTGTGGACTATCAGAGTGTTGATGAAACACAGAAATTGCATCGGGATTGAATACAACAGTCACCATGCGCACTTTCCTCCATGTTAGTAATGTCTCAAATAGACTGCGCTTTGATTGTTCCCTGGAAGACCAGTGGTAGATTCCAATTCACATCTGGAGGCATTCCGTAATCTGTGGAATATCAGAGTGTTGATGAAACACAGATATTGCATCGGGATTGAATACAACAGTCACCATGCGCACTTTCCTCTATGGGAGTAATGTCTGAAACAGTCCACGCTTTGATCGTACCCTAGAAGACCTGTAGTAGCTTCCGATGCAATTCTGGTGGCATTCTGTTCTCCGTGGACTATCAGAGTGTTGATGAAACACGGAAATTGCATCGCTATTGAATGCGACAGTCACCATGCGCACTCTCCTCCACGGGAGGTATGTCTTAAACTGTCTACGCTTTAATCGTTGCCTGGAAGACCAGTAGAAGTTTCCGATGCACATCTGGTGGCATTCTGTAATCTGTGGACTATCAGAGTGCTGATGAAACACAGAAATTGCATCGGGATTGAATACAACAGTAACCATGCGCAATTTCTTCCACAGGAGTAATGTCTCTAAGAGTCTACGCTTGGATCGTTCCCAGGAAGACCAGTAGTAGTTTCCTATGCACATCTGGAGGCATTCTGTAATCTGTGGAGTATCAGAGTGTTCATGACACACAGAAATTGCATCGGGATTGAATACAACAATCACCATGCGCACCTTCCTCCATGGCAGTAATGTCACAAGGAGTTTACGGTTTGATCGGTCCCTGGAAGACCAGTAGAAGTTTCCTATGCACATCTGGAGGCATTCTGTAATCTGTGGACTATCAGAGTGTTGATGAAACACAGAAATTGCATCGGTATTGAATACAAGAGCCACCATGCGCACTTTCCTCCATGTTAGTAATATCTCAAACAGACTACGCTTTCATCGTTCCCTGGAAGACCAGTGGTAGTTTGCAATGCACATCTGGAGGCATTCTGTAATTTGTGGACTATCAGAGTGTTGATGAAACACAGAAATTGCATCGGTATTGAATACAACAGTCACCATGCGCACTTTCCTCCATGTTAGTAATATCGCAAACAGTCTACGCTTTCATCGTTCCCTGGAAGACCAGTGGTAGTTTGCAATGCACATCTGGAATCTTTCTGTAATTTGTGGACTATCAGAGTGTTGAAGACACACAGAAATTGCATCGGGATAGAATACAACAGTCACAATGCGCACGTTCCTCCATGAGAGTAATGTCGGAAACAGTCCACGCTTTGATCGTTCCCTGGAAGACCAGTAGTAGTTTCCGATGCACATCTGGTGGCATTCTGTAATCTGTGGACTATCAGAGTGTTGACGAAACACAGAATTTGCATTGGGATTGAATACAACAGTCACCATGCTCACTTTCCACCACGGGAGTAATGTCTCAAACAGCTTACGCTTTGATCGTTCCCTGGAACACCAGTAGTGGTTTCCGATGCATATCTGGTGGCATTCTGTAATGTGTGGAGTATCAGAGTGTTGACGAAACACAGATATTGCATCGGGATTGAATACAACAGTCACCATGCGCACTTTCCTCCACAGGAGTAATGTCTCAAACAGTGTACGCTTTGATCGTTCCGTGGAAGACCAGTAGTAGTTTCCGATGCACATCTGGTGGCATTCTGTAATCTGTGGACTATCAGTGTGTTGATGAAACACAGAAATTGCATGGGTCTTGAATACAGCAGTCACCATGCGCACTTTCCTCCATGTTAGTAATATCGCAAACAGTCTACGCTTTCATCGTTCCCTGGAAGACCAGTGGTAGTTTGCAATGCACATCTGGAGGCATTCTGTAATTTGTGGACTATCAGAGTGTTGATGAAACACAGAAATTGCATCGGGATTGAATACAACATTCACAATGCGCACTTTCCTCCATGGGAGTAATGTCGGAAACAGCTTACGCTTTGATCGTTCCCTGGTACACCAGTAATGGTTTCCGATGCATATCTTGTGGCATTCTGTAATCTGTGGAGTATCAGAGTGTTGACGAAACACAGATATTGCATCGGGATTGAATACAACAGTCACCATGCGCACTTTCCTCCACAGGAGTAATGTCATAAACAGTCTACGTTTTGATCGTTCCGTGGAAGACCAGTAGTAGTTTCCGATGCACATCTGGTGGCATTCTGTAATCTGTGGACTATCAGAGTGTTGATGAAACACAGATATTGCATCGGGATATAATTCAAGAGTCACCATGCGCACTTTCTTCCATGTTACTAATGTCTCAAACAGTCTACGCTTTGATCGTTCCCTGGAAGACCAGTGGTAGTTTCCAATGCACATCTGGAGGCATTCTGTAATTTTGCGGACTATCAGAGTGTTGATGAAACACAGAAATTGCATCGGGATTGAATACAACAGTCACCATGCGCATTTTCCTCCATTTGAGTAATGTCTCAAACAGCTTACGCTTTGATCGTTCCCTGGAACACCAGTAGTGGTTTCCGATGCATATATGGTGGCATTCTGTAATCTGTGGAGTATCAGAGTGTTGACGAAACACAGATATTGCATCGGGATTGAATACAACAATCACCATGCGCACTTTCCTCCGCAGGAGTAATGTCTCAAACAGTCTACGCTTTGATCGTTCCGTGGAAGACCAGTAGTTGTTTCCGATGCACATCTGGTGGCATTCTGTAATCTGTGGACTATCAGAGTGTTGATGAAACACAGAAATTGCATTGGGATTGAATACAACAGTCACCATGCTCACTTTACACCACGGGAGTAATGTCTCAAACAGCTTACGCTTTGATCGTTCCCTGGAACACCAGTAGTGGTTTCCGATGCATATCTGGTGGCATTCTGTAATCTGTGGAGTATCAGAGTGATGACGAAACACAGATATTGCATCGGGATTGAATACAACAGTCACCATGCGCACTTTCCTCCACAGGAGTAATGTCTCAAACAGTCTACGCTTTGATCGTTCCGTGGAAGACCAGTAGTAGTTTCCGATGCACATCTGGTGGCATTCTGTAATCTGTGGACTATCAGAGTGTTGATTAAACACAGATATTGCATCGGGATATAATACAACAGTCACCATGCGCACTTTCTTCCATGTTACTAATGTCTCAAACAGTCTACGCTTTGATCGTTCCCTGGAAGACCAGTGGTAGTTTCCAATGCACATCTGGAGGCATTCTGTAATCTGTTGACTATCAGAGTGTTGATGAAACACTGAAATTGCATCGGGATTGAATACAACAGTCACCATGCGCATTTTCCTCCATTTGAGTTATGTCTCTAACAGTCAACGCTTTGATCGTTCCCTGGAAGACCAGTAGTAGTTTCCGATGCATATCTTGAGGCATCCTGCAATCTGTGGACTAACTGATTGTTGATGAAACACAGATATTGATTTGGGATTGATTACAACAGTCACCATGCGCACCTTCCTCCATGGGAGTAATGTCTCAAACAGCCTACGCTTTGATCGTTCCCTGGAAGACCAGTAGTAGTTTCCGATGCACATCTGGAGGCATTCTGAAATCTGTGGTCTATTTGAGTGTTGATGAAACACAGAAATTGCATCGGGATTGAATACAACAGTCACCATGCGCACTTTCCTCCATGGGAGTAATGTCTCAAACAGTCTACGCTTTCATCGTTCCCTGGAAGACCAGAAGTAGCTTCCGATGCACATCTGGAGGCATTCTGTAATCTGTGGACTATCAGAGTGTTGATGGAACACAGAAATTGCATCGGGATTGAATACAAGAGTCACCATGCGTACTTTGCTCCACGGGAGTAATGTCTCAAACAGTTTACGCTTTGATCGTTCCCTGGAAGACCAGTAGTAGTTTCCGATGCACATCTGGTTGCATTCTGTAATCTGTGGACTATCAGAGTGTTGATGAAACACAGAAATTGCATCGGGATTGAATACAACAATCACCATGTGCTCCTTCCTCCACGGGAGTAATGTCTCACACGGTCTACGCTTTGATCGTTCCCTGGAAGACCACTAGTAGTTTCCGATGCACGTGTGGTGGCATTCTGTAAACTGTGGACTAACAGAGTGTTGATGAAACACAGAAATTGCATCGGGATTGAATACAACAGTCAGCATGCGCACTTCCCTCCATGGGAGTAATGTCTCAAACAGTCTACGCTTTGATCGTTCCCTGGAAGACCAGTAGTAGTTTCCGATGGACATCTGGTTGCATTCTGTGATCTAAGGGCTACCAGAGTGTTGATGAATCACAGAAATTGCATCGGGATTGAATACAACAGTCACCATGTGCACTTGCTCCATGGCAGTAATGTCACAAGGAGTTTACGGTTTGATCGGTCCCTGGAAGACCAGTAGAAGTTTCCTATGCACATCTGGAGGCATTCTGTAATCTGTGGACTATCAGAGTGTTGATGAAACACAGAAATTGCATCGGTATTGAATACAAGAGCCACCATGCGCACTTTCCTCCATGTTAGTAATATCTCAAACAGACTACGCTTTCATCGTTCCCTGGAAGACCAGTGGTAGTTTGCAATGCACATCTGGAGGCATTCTGTAATTTGTGGACTATCAGAGTGTTGATGAAAAACAGAAATTGCATCGGTATTGAATACAACAGTCACCATGCGCACTTTCCTCCATGTTAGTAATATCGCAAACAGTCTACGCTTTCATCGTTCCCTGGAAGACCAGTGGTAGTTTGCAATGCACATCTGGAATCATTCTGTAATTTGTGGACTATCAGAGTGTTGAAGAAACACAGAAATTGCATCGGGATAGAATACAACAGTCACAATGCGCACATTCCTCCATGAGAGTAATGTCGGAAACAGTCCACGCTTTGATCGTTCCCTGGAAGACCAGTAGTAGTTTCCGATGCACATCTGGTGGCATTCTGTAATCTGTGGACTATCAGAGTGTTGACGAAACACAGAAATTGCATTGGGATTGAATACAACAGTCACCATGCTCACTTTCCACCACGGGAGTAATGTCTCAAACAGCTTACGCTTTGATCATTCCCTGGAACACCAGTAGTGGTTTCCGATGCATATCTGGTGGCATTCTGTAATCTGTGGAGTATCAGAGTGTTGACGAAACACAGATATTGCATCGGGATTGAATACAACAGTCACCATGCGCACTTTCCTCCACAGGAGTAATGTCTCAAACAGTGTACGCTTTGATCGTTCCGTGGAAGACCAGTAGTAGTTTCCGATGCACATCTGGTGGCATTCTGTAATCTGTGGACTATCAGAGTGTTGATGAAACACAGAAATTGCATGGGTATTGAATACAGCAGTCACCATGCGCACTTTCCTCCATGTTAGTAATATCGCAAACAGTCTACGCTTTCATCGTTCCCTGGAAGACCAGTGGTAGTTTGCAATGCACATCTGGAGGCATTCTGTAATTTCTGGACTATCAGAGTGTTGATGAAACACAGAAATTGCATCGGGATTGAATACAACATTCACAATGCGCACTTTCCTCCATGGGAGTAATGTCGGAAACAGCTTACGCTTTGATCGTTCCCTGGTACACCAGTAGTGGTTTCCGATGCATATCTTGTGGCATTCTGTAATCTGTGGAGTATCAGAGTGTTGACGAAACACAGATATTGCATCGGGATTGAATACAACAGTCACCATGCGCACTTTCCTCCACAGGAGTAATGTCTCAAACAGTCTACGCTTTGATCGTTCCGTGGAAGACCAGTAGTAGTTCCCGATGCACATCTGGTGGCATTCTGTAATCTGTGGACTATCAGAGTGTTGATGAAACACAGATATTGCATCGGGATATAATACAACAGTCACCATGCGCACTTTCTTCCATGTTACTAATGTCTCAAACAGTCTACGCTTTGATCGTTCCCTGGAAGACCAGTGGTAGTTTCCAATGCACATCTGGAGGCATTCTGTAATCTGCGGACTATCAGAGTGTTGATGAAACACAGAAATTGCATCGGGATTGAATACAACAGTCACCATGCGCATTTTCCTCCATTTGAGTAATGTCTCTAACAGTCAACGCTTTGATCGTTCCCTGGAAGACCAGTAGTAGTTTCCGATGCATATCATGAGGCATCCTGCAATCTGTAGACTATCAGAGTGTTGATGAGACACAGAAATTGTATTGGGATTGAATACAACAGTCACCATGCGCACTCTCCTCCATGGGAGTAATGTCTCAAACAGTCTACGCTTTCATCGTTGCCTGGAAGACCAGTAGTAGTTTCCGATGCACATCTGTAGGCATTCTGAAATATGTGGACTAATTGAGTGTTAATGAAACACAGAAATTGTATCGGGATTGAATACAACAGTCACCATGCGCACTTTCCTCCATGGGAGTGAGGTCTCAAACAGTCTACGCTTTGATCGTTCCCTGGAAGACCAGCAGTAGTTTCGGATGCACATCTGGAGGCATTCTGTAATCTGTGGACTATCAGAGTGTTGATGAAATACAGAAATTGCATCGGGATTGAATATAACAGTCACCATGCGCACTTTCCTCCATGGGAGTAATTCTCAAACAGTCTACGCTTTGATCGTTCCCTGGAAGACCAGTAGTAGTTTCCGATGCACATCTGGTGGCATTCTGTAATCTGTGGACTATCAGAGTGTTGATGAGACACAGAAATTGTATTGGGATTGAATACAACAGTCACCATGCGCACTCTCCTCCATGGGAGTAATGTCTCAAACAGTCTACGCTTTGATCGTTCCCTGGAAGACCAGTAGTAGTTTCCGATGCACATCTGTAGGCATTCTGAAATATGTGGACTAATTGAGTGTTAATGAAACACAGAACTTGTATCGGGATTGAATACAACAGTCACCATGCGCACTTTCCTCCATGGGAGTGAGGTCTCAAACAGTCTACGCTCTGATCGTTCCCTGGAAGACCAGCAGTAGTTTCGGATGCACATCTGGAGGCATTCTGTAATCTGTGGACTATCAGAGTGTTGATGAAATACAGAAATTGCATCGGGATTGAATATAACAGTCACCATGCGCACTTTCCTCCATGGGAGTAATTCTCAAACAGTCTACGCTTTGATCGTTCCCTGGAAGACCAGTAGTAGTTTCCGATGCACATCTGGTGGCATTCTGTAATCTGTGGACTATCAGAGTGTTGATGAAACACAGAAATTGCATCGGGATTGAATCCAAATGTCATCATGCGCACTCTCCTCCATGGGTGTAATGTCTCAAATAGTCTACGGTTTGATCGTTCCCTGGAAGACCAGTAGTAGTTTCCGATGCACATCTGGATGCATTCTGTAATCTGTGGACCTTGAAAGTGTTGATGAATCACAGAAATTGCATCGGGATTGAATACAACAGTCACCATGCGCACTTGCCTCCATGTTAGTAATGACTAAAACAGTCTACGCTTTGATCATTCCCTGGAAGACCAGTGGTAGTTTCCGATGCACATGTGGAAGCATTCTGTAATCTGTGGACTATCAGAGTGTTGATGGAACACAGAAATTGCATCGGGATTTAATACAACAGTCACCATGCGCACTTTCCTCTATGGGAGTAATGTCTGAAACAGTCCACGATTTGATCGTTCCCTGGAAGACCTGTAGTAGCTTCCGATGCAATTCTGGTGGCATTCTGCAGTCCGTGGACTATCAGAGTGTTGATGAAACAGAGAAATTGCATCGGGATTGAATACGACAGTCACCATGCGCACTCTCCTCCACGGAAGGTATGTCTCAAACTGTCTACGCTTTGATCGTTGCCTGGAAGACCAGTAGAAGTTTCCGATGCACATCTGGAGGCATTCTGTAATCTGTGGAGTATCAGAGTGTTCATGACACACAGAAATTGCATCGGGATTGAATACAAAAGTCACCATGCGCACCTTCCTCCATGGGAGTAATGTCACAAAGAGTTTACGGTTTGATCGGTCCCTGGAAGACCAGTAGTAGTTTCCGATGCACATCTGGAGGCATTCTGTAATCTGTGGACTATCAGAGTGTTGATGAAACACAGAAATTGCATCGGTATTGAATACAACAGTCACCATGCGCACTTTGCTCCATGTTAGTAATATCTCAAACAGTCTACGCTTTGATCGTTCCCTGGAAGACCAGTGGTAGTTTGCAATGCACATCTGGAGGCATTATGTAATTTGTGGACTATCAGAGTGTTGATGTAACACAGAAATTGCATCGGGATTGAATACAAGAGTCACAATGCGCACGTTCCTCTATGGGAGTAATGTCGGAAACAGTCCACGCTTTGATACTTCCCTGAAAGACCAGTAGTAGTTTCCGATGCACATCTGGTGGCATTCTGTAATCTGTGGACTATCAGAGTGTTGATGAAACACAGAAATTGCATTTTGATTGAATACAACAGTCACCATGCTCACTTTCCACCACGGGAGTAATGTCTCAAACAGCTTACGCTTTGATCGTTCCCTGGAACACCAGTAGTGGTTTCCGATGCATATCTGGTGGCATTCTGTAATCTGTGGAGTATCAGAGTGTTGACGAAACACAGATATTGCATCGGGATTGAGTACAACAGTCACCATGCACACTTTCCTCCATGGGAGTAATGTCTCAATCAGTTTACGCTTTGGTCGTTCCCTGGAAGACCAGTAGTGGTTTCCGATGCACATCTTCTGACATTCTGTATTGTGTGGACTATCAGAGAGTTGATGAAACACAGAAATAGCATCGGGATTGAATACAACAGTCACCATGCGCACTTTCCTCCACGGGAGTAATGTCTCCAACAGTCTACGCTTTGATCGTTCCCTGGAAGACTAGTAGTAGTTTCGGATGCACATCTGTAGACATTCTGTAATCTGTGGACCGTCAAAGTGTTGATGAAACACAGATATTGCATCGGGATTTAATACAACAGTCACCATGCGCACTTTCTTCCATATTACTACTGTCTCAAACAGTCTACGCTTTGATCGTTCCCTGGAAGACCAGTGGTAGTTTCCAATGCACATCTGGAGGCATTCTGTAATCTGTGGACTATCAGAGTGTTGATGATACACAGAAATTGCATCGGGATCGAATACAACAGTCACCATGTGCATTTTCCTCCATTTGAGTAATGTCTCTAACAGTCAACGCTTTGATCGTTCCCTGGAAGACCAGTAGTAGCTTCCGATGCATATCTGGAGGCATCCTGCATTCTGTGGACTATCAGAGTGTTGATGAAACACATTAATTGTAATGGGATTGAATACAACAGTCACCAGGCGCACTCTCCTCCATGGGAGTAATGTCTCAAATAGTCTACGCTTTGATCGTTCCCTGGAAGACCAGTAGTAGTTTCCGGTGCACATCTGGAGGCATTCTGAAATCTGTGGACTAATTGAGTGTTGATGAAACACAGAAATTGCATCGGGATTGAATACAACAGTCACTATGCGCACTATCCTCCATGGGAGTAATGTCTCAAACAGTCTACGCTTTGATCGTTCCGTGGAAGACCAGTAGTTGTTTCCGATGCACATCTGGTGGCATTCTGTAATCTGTGGACTATCAGTGTTGATGAAACACAGAAATTGCATTGGGATTGAATACAACAGTCACCATGCTCACTTTACACCACGGGAGTAATGTCTCAAACAGCTTACGCTTTGATCGTTCCCTGGAACACCAGTAGTGGTTTCCGATGCATATCTGGTGGCATTCTGTAATCTGTGGAGTATCAGAGTGTTGACGAAACACAGATATTGCATCGGGATTGAATACAACAGTCACCATGCGCACTTTCCTCCACAGGAGTAATGTCTCAAACAGTCTACGCTTTGATCGTTCCGTGGAAGACCAGTAGTGGTTTCCGATGCACATCTGGTGGCATTCTGTAATCTGTGGACTATCAGAGTGTTGATGAAACACAGATATTGCATCGGGATATAATACAACAGTCACCATGCGCACTTTCTTCCATGTTACTAATGTCTCAAACAGTCTACGCTTTGATCGTTCCCTGGAAGACCAGTGGTAGTTTCCAATGCACATCTGGAGGCATTCTGTAATCTGTTGACTATCAGAGTGTTGATGAAACACTGAAATTGCATCGGGATTGAATACAACAGTCACCATGCGCATTTTCCTCCATTTGAGTTATGTCTCTAACAGTCAACGCTTTGATCGTTCCCTGGAAGACCAGTAGTAGTTTCCGATGCATATCTTGAGGCATCCTGCAATCTGTGGACTAACTGATTGTTGATGAAACACAGATATTGATTTGGGATTGATTACAACAGTCACCATGCGCACTTTCCTCCATAGGAGTAATGTCTCAAACAGTCTACGCTTTCATCGTTCCCTGGAAGACCAGAAGTAGCTTCCGATGCACATCTGGAGGCATTCTGTAATCTGTGGACTATCAGAGTGTTGATGGAACACAGAAATTGCATCGGGATTGTATACAAGAGTCACCATGCGTACTTTGCTCCACGGGAGTAATGTCTCAAACAGTTTACGCTTTGATCGTTCCCTGGAAGACCAGTAGTAGTTTCCGATGCACATCTGGTTGCATTCTGTAATCTGTGGACTATCAGAGTGTTGATGAAACACAGAAATTGCATCGGGATTGAATACAACAATCACCATGTGCTCCTTCCTCCACGGGAGTAATGTCTCACACGGTCTACGCTTTGATCGTTCCCTGGAAGACCACTAGTAGTTTCCGATGCACGTGTGGTGGCATTCTGTAAACTGTGGACTAACAGAGTGTTGATGAAACACAGAAATTGCATCGGGATTGAATACAACAGTCAGCATGCGCACTTCCCTCCATGGGAGTAATGTCTCAAACAGTCTACGCTTTGATCGTTCCTTGGAAGACCAGTAGTAGTTTCCGATGCACATCTGGAGGCATTCTGAAATCTGTGGTCTAACTGAGTGTTGATGAAACACAGAAATTGCATCGGGATTGAATACAACAGTCACCATGCGCACTCTCCTCCATGGGAGTAATGTCTCAAACAGTCTACGCTTTGATCGCTCCCTGGAAGACCAGTAGTAGTTTCCGATGGACATCTGGTTGCATTCTCTAATCTAAGGGCTACCAGAGTGTTGATGAATCACAGAAATTGCATCGGGATTGAATACAACAGTCACCATGTGCACTTGCTCCATGGCAGTAATGTCACAAGGAGTTTACGGTTTGATCGGTCCCTGGAAGACCAGTAGAAGTTTCCTATGCACATCTGGAGGCATTCTGTAATCTGTGGACTATCAGAGTGTTGATGAAACACAGAAATTGCATCGGTATTGAATACAAGAGCCACCATGCGCACTTTCCTCCATGTTAGTAATATCTCAAACAGACTACGCTTTCATCGTTCCCTGGAAGACCAGTGGTAGTTTGCAATGCACATCTGGAGGCATTCTGTAATTTGTGGACTATCAGAGTGTTGATGAAACACAGAAATTGCATCGGTATTGAATACAACAGTCACCATGCGCACTTTCCTCCATGTTAGTAATATCGCAAACAGTCTACGCTTTCATCGTTCCCTGGAAGACCAGTGGTAGTTTGCAATGCACATCTGGAATCATTCTGTAATTTGTGGACTATCAGAGTGTTGAAGAAACACAGAAATTGCATCGGGATAGAATACAACAGTCACAATGCGCACATTCCTCCATGAGAGTAATGTCGGAAACAGTCCACGCTTTGATCGTTCCCTGGAAGACCAGTAATAGTTTCCGATGCACATCTGGTGGCATTCTGTAATCTGTGGACTATCAGAGTGTTGACGAAACACAGAAATTGCATTGGGATTGAATACAACAGTCACCATGCTCACTTTCCACCACGGGAGTAATGTCTCAAACAGCTTACGCTTTGATCATTCCCTGGAACACCAGTAGTGGTTTCCGATGCATATCTGGTGGCATTCTGTAATCTGTGGAGTATCAGAGTGTTGACGAAACACAGATATTGCATCGGGATTGAATACAACAGTCACCATGCGCACTTTCCTCCACAGG
Organism: Schistocerca gregaria; assembly: GCF_023897955.1. NCBI lineage: Eukaryota > Metazoa > Arthropoda > Insecta > Orthoptera > Acrididae > Schistocerca > Schistocerca gregaria. The sequence continues at coordinate 20,255,378 of NC_064929.1, read as the reverse complement.
AGTAATGTCTCAAACAGTGTACGCTTTGATCGTTCCGTGGAAGACCAGTAGTAGTTTCCGATGCACATCTGGTGGCATTCTGTAATCTGTGGACTATCAGAGTGTTGATGAAACACAGAAATTGCATGGGTATTGAATACACAGTCACCATGCGCACTTTCCTCCATGTTAGTAATATCGCAAACAGTCTACGCTTTCATCGTTCCCTGGAAGACCAGTGGTAGTTTGCAATGCACATCTGGAGGCATTCTGTAATTTGTGGACTATCAGAGTGTTGATGAAACACAGAAATTGCATCGGGATTGAATACAACATTCACAATGCGCACTTTCCTCCATGGGAGTAATGTCGGAAACAGCTTACGCTTTGATCGTTCTCTGGTACACCAGTAGTGGTTTCCGATGCATATCTTGTGGCATTCTGTAATCTGTGGAGTATCAGAGTGTTGACGAAACACAGATATTGCATCGGGATTGAATACAACAGTCACCATGCGCACTTTCCTCCACAGGAGTAATGTCTCAAACAGTCTACGCTTTGATCGTTCCGTGGAAGACCAGTAGTAGTTCCCGATGCACATCTGGTGGCATTCTGTAATCTGTGGACTATCAGGGTGTTGATGAAACACAGATATTGCATCGGGATATAATACAACAGTCACCATGCGCACTTTCTTCCATGTTACTAATGTCTCAGACAGTCTACGCTTTGATCGTTCCCTGGAAGACCAGTGGTAGTTTCCAATGCACATCTGGAGGCATTCTGTAATCTGCGGACTATCAGAGTGTTGATGAAACACAGAAATTGCATCGGGATTGAATACAACAGTCACCATGCGCATTTTCCTCCATTTGAGTAATGTCTCTAACAGTCAACGCTTTGATCGTTCCCTGGAAGACCAGTAGTAGTTTCCGATGCATATCATGAGGCATCCTGCAATCTGTAGACTATCAGAGTGTTGATGAGACACAGAAATTGTATTGGGATTGAATACAACAGTCACCATGCGCACTCTCCTCCATGGGAGTAATGTCTCAAACAGTCTACGCTTTGATCGTTCCCTGGAAGACCAGTAGTAGTTTCCGATGCACATCTGTAGGCATTCTGAAATATGTGGACTAATTGAGTGTTAATGAAACACAGAAATTGTATCGGGATTGAATACAACAGTCACCATGCGCACTTTCCTCCATGGGAGTGAGGTCTCAAACAGTCTACGCTTTGATCGTTCCCTGGAAGACCAGCAGTAGTTTCGGATGCACATCTGGAGGCATTCTGTAATCTGTGGACTATCAGAGTGTTGATGAAATACAGAAATTGCATCGGGATTGAATATAACAGTCACCATGCGCAGTTTCCTCCATGGGAGTAATTCTCAAACAGTCTACGCTTTGATCGTTCCCTGGAAGACCAGTAGTAGTTTCCGATGCACATCTGGTGGCATTCTGTAATCTGTGGACTATCAGAGTGTTGATGTAACACAGAAATTGCATCGGGATTGAATACAAATGTCATCATGCGCACTCTCCTCCATGGGTGTAATGTCTCAAATAGTCTACGGTTTGATCGTTCCCTGGAAGACCAGTAGTAGTTTCCGATGCACATCTGGATGCATTCTGTAATCTGTGGACCTTGAAAGTGTTGATGAATCACAGAAATTGCATCGGGATTGAATACAACAGTCACCATGCGCACTTGCCTCCATGTTAGTAATGACTAAAACAGTCTACGCTTTGATCATTCCCTGGAAGACCAGTGGTAGTTTCCGATGCACATGTGGAGGCATTCTGTATTCTGTGGACTATCAGAGTGTTGATGGAACACAGAAATTGCATCGGGATTTAATACAACAGTCACCATGCGCACTTTCCTCTATGGGAGTAATGTCTGAAACAGTCCACGATTTGATCGTTCCCTGGAAGACCTGTAGTAGCTTCCGATGCAATTCTGGTGGCATTCTGCAGTCCGTGGACTATCAGAGTGTTGATGAAACAGAGAAATTGCATCGGGATTGAATACGACAGTCACCATGCGCACTCTCCTCCACGGAAGGTATGTCTCAAACTGTCTACGCTTTGATCGTTGCCTGGAAGACCAGTAGAAGTTTCCGATGCACATCTGGAGGCATTCTGTAATTTGTGGAGTATCAGAGTGTTCATGACACACAGAAATTGCATCGGGATTGAATACAACAGTCACCATGCGCACTTTGCTCCATGTTAGTAATATCTCAAACAGTCTACGCTTTGATCGTTCCCTGGAAGACCAGTGGTAGTTTGCAATGCACATCTGGAGGCATTATGTAATTTGTGGACTATCAGAGTGTTGATGTAACACAGAAATTGCATCGGGATTGAATACAAGAGTCACAATGCGCACGTTCCTCTATGGGAGTAATGTCGGAAACAGTCCACGCTTTGATACTTCCCTGAAAGACCAGTAGTAGTTTCCGATGCACATCTGGTGGCATTCTGTAATCTGTGGACTATCAGAGTGTTGATGAAACACAGAAATTGCATTTTGATTGAATACAACAGTCACCATGCTCACTTTCCACCACGGGAGTAATGTCTCAAACAGCTTACGCTTTGATCGTTCCCTGGAACACCAGTAGTGGTTTCCGATGCATATCTGGTGGCATTCTGTAATCTGTGGAGTATCAGAGTGTTGACGAAACACAGATATTACATCGGGATTGAGTACAACAGTCACCATGCACACTTTCCTCCATGGGAGTAATGTCTCAATCAGTTTACGCTTTGGTCGTTCCCTGGAAGACCAGTAGTGGTTTCCGATGCACATCTTCTGACATTCTGTATTGTGTGGACTATCAGAGAGTTGATGAAACACAGAAATAGCATCGGGATTGAATACAACAGTCACCATGCGCACTTTCCTCCACGGGAGTAATGTCTCCAACAGTCTACGCTTTGATCGTTCCCTGGAAGACTAGTAGTAGTTTCGGATGCACATCTGTAGACATTCTGTAATCTGTGGACCCTCAAAGTGTTGATGAAACACAGATATTGCATCGGGATTTAATACAACAGTCACCATGCGCACTTTCTTCCATATTACTACTGTCTCAAACAGTCTACGCTTTGATCGTTCCCTGGAAGACCAGTGGTAGTTTCCAATGCACATCTGGAGGCATTCTGTAATCTGTGGACTATCAGAGTGTTGATGATACACAGAAATTGCATCGGGATCGAATACAACAGTCACCATGTGCATTTTCCTCCATTTGAGTAATGTCTCTAACAGTCAACGCTTTGATCGTTCCCTGGAAGACCAGTAGTAGCTTCCGATGCATATCTGGAGGCATCCTGCATTCTGTGGACTATCAGAGTGTTGATGAAACACATTAATTGTAATGGGATTGAATACAACAGTCACCAGGCGCACTCTCCTCCATGGGAGTAATTTCTCAAATAGTCTACGCTTTGATCGTTCCCTGGAAGACCAGTAGTAGTTTCCGGTGCACATCTGGAGGCATTCTGAAATCTGTGGACTAATTGAGTGTTGATGAAACACAGAAATTGCATCGGGATTGAATACAACAGTCACTATGCGCACTATCCTCCATGGGAGTAATGTCTCAAACAGTCTACGCTTTGATCGTTCCCTGGAAGACCAGCAGTAGTTTCCGATGCACATCTGGAGGCATTCTGTAATCTGTGGACTATCAGAGTGTTGATGAAATACAGAAATTGCATCGGGATTGAATACAGCAGTCACCATGCGCTCTTTCCTCCATGGGAGTAATTCTCTAACAGTCTACGCTTCTATCGTTCCCTGGAAGACCAGTGGTAGTTTCCGATGCACATCTGGAAGCATTCTGTAATCTGTGGACTATCAGAGTGTTGATGAAATACAGAAATTGCATCGGGATTGAATATAACAGTCACCATGCGCACTTTCCTCCATGGGAGTAATTCTCAAACAGTCTACGATTTGATCGTTCTCTGGAAGACCAGTAGTAGTTTCCGATGCACATCTGGTGGCATTCTGTAATCTGTGGACTATCAGAGTGTTGATGAAACACAGAAATTGCATCGGGATTGAATACAACTGTCATCATGCGCACTCTCCTCCATGGGTGTAATGTCTCAAATTGTCTACGCTTTGATCTTTCCCTGGAAGACCAGTAGTAGTTTCCGATGCACATCTGGATGCATTCAGTAATCTGTGGACCTTGAAAGTGTTGATGAATCACAGAAATTGCATCGGGATTGAATACAACAGTAACCTTGCGCACTTGCCTCCATGTTAGTAATGACTAAAACAGTCTACGATTTGATCATTCCCTGGAAGACCAGTGGTAGTTTCCGATGCACATGTGGAGGCATTCTGTAATCTGTGGACTATCAGAGTGTTGATGAAACACAGAAATTGCATCGGGATTTAATACAACAGTCACCATGCGCACTTTCCTCTATGGGAGTAATGTCTGAAACAGTCCACGATTTGATCGTTCCCTGGAAGACCTGTAGTAGCTTCCGATGCAATTCTGGTGGCATTCTGCAGTCCGTGGTCTATCAGAGTGTTGATGAAACACAGAAATTGCATCGGGATTGAATACGACAGTCACCATGCGCACTCTCCTCCACGGAAGGTATGTCTCAAACTGTCTACGCTTTGATCGTTGCCTGGAAGACCAGTAGAAGTTTCCGATGCACATCTGGAGGCATTCTGTAATCTGTGGAGTATCAGAGTGTTCATGACACAAAGAAATTGCATCGGGATTGAATACAACAGTCACCATGCGCACCTTCCGCCATGGGAGTAATGTCACAAAGAGTTTACGGTTTGATCGGTCCCTGGAAGACCAGTAGTAGTTTCCGATGCACATCTGGAGGCATTCTGTAATCTGTGGACTATCAGAGTGTTGATGAAATACAGAGATTGCATCGGTATTGAATACAACAGTCACCATGCGCACTTTGCTCCATGTTAGTAATATCTCAAACAGTCTACGCTTTGATCGTTCTGTGGAAGACCAGTGGTAGTTTGCAATGCACATCTGGAGGCATTATGTAATTTGTGGACTATCAGAGTGTTGATGTAACACAGAAATTGCATCGGGATTGAATACAACAGTCACAATGCGCACGTTCCTCCATGGGAGTAATGTCGGAAACAGTCCACGCTTTGATACTTCCCTGAAAGACCAGTAGTAGTTTCCGATGCACATCTGGTGGCATTCTGTAATCTGTGGACTATCAGAGTGTTGATGAAACACAGAAATTGCATTTTGATTGAATACAACAGTCACCATGCTCACTTTCCACCACGGGAGTAATGTCTCAAACAGCTTACGCTTTGATCGTTCCCTGGAACACCAGTAGTGGTTTCCGATGCATATCTGGTGGCATTCTGTAATCTGTGGAGTATCAGAGTGTTGACGAAACAGAGATATTGCATCGGGATTGAATACAACAGTCACCATGCACACTTTCCTCCACAGGAGTAATGTCTCAAACAGTCTTCGTTTTGATCGTTCCGTGGAAGACCAGTAGTAGTTTCCGATGCACATCTGGTGGCATTCTGTAATCTGTGGACTAGCAGAGTGTTGATGAAACACAGAAATTGCATCGGGATTTAATACAACAGTCACCATGCGCACTTTCCTCCACGGGAGTAATGTCTCCAACAGTTTACGCTTTGATCGTTCCCTGGAAGACTAGTAGTAGTTTCCGATGCACATTTGTAGACATTCTGTAATCTGTGGACCCTCAAAGTGATGATGAAACACAGATATTGCATCGGGATTTAATACAACAGTCACCATGCGCACTTTCTTCCATGTTACTACTGTCTCAAACAGTCTACGCTTTGATCGTTCCCTGGAAGACCAGTGGTAGTTTCCAATGCACATCTGGAGGCATTCTGTAATCTGTGGACTATCAGAGTGTTGATGATACACAGAAATTGCATCGGGATCGAATACAACAGTCACCATGTGCATTTTCCTCCATTTGAGTAATGTCTCTAACAGTCAACGCTTTGATCGTTCCCTGGAAGACCAGTAGTAGCTTCCGATGCATATCTGGAGGCATCCTGCATTCTGTGGACTATCAGAGTGTTGATGAAACACATTAATTGTAATGGGATTGAATACAACAGTCACCAGGCGCACTCTCCTCCATGGGAGTAATTTCTCAAATAGTCTACGCTTTGATCGTTCCCTGGAAGACCAGTAGTAGTTTCCGGTGCACATCTGGAGGCATTCTGAAATCTGTGGACTAATTGAGTGTTGATGAAACACAGAAATTGCATCGGGATTGAATACAACAGTCACTATGCGCACTATCCTCCATGGGAGTAATGTCTCAAACAGTCTACGCTTTGATCGTTCCCTGGAAGACCAGCAGTAGTTTCCGATGCACATCTGGAGGCATTCTGTAATCTGTGGACTATCAGAGTGTTGATGAAATACAGAAATTGCATCGGGATTGAATACAGCAGTCACCATGCGCTCTTTCCTCCATGGGAGTAATTCTCTAACAGTCTACGCTTCTATCGTTCCCTGGAAGACCAGTGGTAGTTTCCGATGCACATCTGGAAGCATTCTGTAATCTGTGGACTATCAGAGTGTTGATGAAATACAGAAATTGCATCGGGATTGAATATAACAGTCACCATGCGCACTTTCCTCCATGGGAGTAATTCTCAAACAGTCTACGATTTGATCGTTCTCTGGAAGACCAGTAGTAGTTTCCGATGCACATCTGGTGGCATTCTGTAATCTGGGACAATCAGAGTGTTGATGAAACACAGAAATTGCATCGGGATTGAATACAACTGTCATCATGCGCACTCTCCTCCATGGGTGTAATGTCTCAAATTGTCTACGCTTTGATCTTTCCCTGGAAGACCAGTAGTAGTTTCCGATGCACATCTGGATGCATTCAGTAATCTGTGGACCTTGAAAGTGTTGATGAATCACAGAAATTGCATCGGGATTGAATACAACAGTAACCTTGCGCACTTGCCTCCATGTTAGTAATGACTAAAACAGTCTACGATTTGATCATTCCCTGGAAGACCAGTGGTAGTTTCCGATGCACATGTGGAGGCATTCTGTAATCTGTGGACTATCAGAGTGTTGATGAAACACAGAAATTGCATCGGGATTTAATACAACAGTCACCATGCGCACTTTCCTCTATGGGAGTAATGTCTGAAACAGTCCACGATTTGATCGTTCCCTGGAAGACCAGTAGTAGTTTCCGATGCACATCTGGTGGCATTCTGTAATCTGTGGACTAGCAGAGTGTTGATGAAACACAGAAATTGCATCGGGATTTAATACAACAGTCACCATGCGCACTTTCCTCCACGGGAGTAATGTCTCCAACAGTTTACGCTTTGATCGTTCCCTGGAAGACTAGTAGTAGTTTCCGATGCACATTTGTAGACATTCTGTAATCTGTGGACCCTCAAAGTGATGATGAAACACAGATATTGCATCGGGATTTAATACAACAGTCACCATGCGCACTTTCTTCCATGTTACTACTGTCTCAAACAGTCTACGCTTTGATCGTTCCCTGGAAGACCAGTGGTAGTTTCCAATGCACATCTGGAGGCATTCTGTAATCTGTGGACTATCAGAGTGTTGATGATACACAGAAATTGCATCGGGATCGAATACAACAGTCACCATGTGCATTTTCCTCCATTTGAGTAATGTCTCTAACAGTAAACGCTTTGATCGTTCCCTGGAAGACCAGCAGTAGTTTCCGATGCACATCTGGAGGCATTCTGTAATCTGTGGACTATCAGAGTGTTGATGAAATACAGAAATTGCATCGGGATTGAATACAGCAGTCACCATGCGCACTTTCCTCCATGGGAGTAATTCTCAAACTGTCTACGCTTCTATCGTTCCCTGGAAGACCAGTGGTAGTTTCCAATGCACATCTGGAGGCATTCTGTAATCTGTGGACTATCAGAGTGTTGATGAAACACAGAAATTGCATCGGGATTGAATACAACAGTCACAATGCGCACTTTCCTCCATGGGAGTAATGTCTGAAACAGTCCTCGCTTTGATCGTTACCTGGAAGACCAGTAGTAGTTTCCGATGCACATCTGATGTCATTCTTTAATCTGTGGACTATCAGAGTGTAGATGAAACACAGAAATTGCATCGGGATTGAATACAACAGTCACCATGCTCACTTCCCTCCATGGGAGTAATGTCCCAAACTGTCTACGCTTTGATCGTTCCCTGGAAGACCAGTAGTAGTTTACCCGAGCACATCTGGTGGCATTCTGTAATCTGTCGACTATCAGAGTGTTGACGAAACACAGATATTGCATCGGGATTGAATACAACAGTCACCATGCTCACTTCCCTCCATGGGAGTAATGTCTCAAACTGTCTACGCTTTGATCGTTACCTGGAAGACCAGTAGTAGTTTCCGATGCACATCTGGTGTCATTCTTTAATCTGTGGACTATCAGAGTGTAGATGAAACACAGAAATTGCATCGGGATTGAATACAGCAGTCACCATGCGCACTTTCCTCCATGGGAGTAATTCTCAAACTGTCTACGCTTCTATCGTTCCCTGGAAGACCAGTGGTAGTTTCCAATGCACATCTGGAGGCATTCTGTAATCTGTGGACTATCAGAGTGTTGATGAAACACAGAAATTGCATCGGGATTGAATACAACAGTCACAATGCGCACTTTCCTCCATGGGAGTAATGTCTGAAACAGTCCTCGCTTTGATCGTTACCTGGAAGACCAGTAGTAGTTTTCGATGCACATCTGATGTCATTCTTTAATCTGTGGACTATCAGAGTGTAGATGAAACACAGAAATTGCATCGGGATTGAATACAACAGTCACCATGCGCACTTTCCTCAATGGGAGTAATGTCTCAAACAGTCCTCGCTTTGATCGTTCCCTGGAAGACCAGTAGTAGTTTCCTATGCAATTCTGGTGGCATTCTGTATTCCATGGACTATCAGAGTGTTGATGAAACACAGAAATTGCATCGGGATTGAATACGACAGTTACCATGCGCACTTTCCTCCAGGGAGGTATGTCTCAAACTGTCTACGCTATGATCGTTCCCTGGAAAACCAGTAGTAGTATCCGATGCACATCTGGAGGCATTCTGTAATCTGTGGACTATCAGAGTGTTGATGAAACACAGGTATTGCATCGGGATTGAATACAACAGTCACCATGCGCACTTTCATCAATGGGAGTAATGTCTGAAACAGTCCACGCTTTGATCGTTCCCTGGAAGACCAGTAGTAGTTTCCGATGCAATTCTGGTGGCATTCTGTATTCCATGGACTATCAGAGTGTTGATGAAACACAGAAATTGCATCGGGATTGAATACGACAGTTACCATGCGCACTTTCCTCCTGGGAGTTGTGTCTCAAACAGTCTACGCTTTGATCGTTCCCTGGAAGACCAGTAGTAGTTTCCGATGCACATCTGGAGGCATTCTGAAAACTGTGGACTAACTGATTGTTGATGAAACACAGAAATTGCATTGGGATTGATTACAACAGTCACCATGCACACTTTCCTCCATGGGAGTAATGTCTCTAACAGTCCACGCTTGGATCGTTCCCAGGAAGACCAGTAGTAGTTTCCGATGCACATCTGGAGGCATTCTGTAATCTGTGGACTATCAGAGTGTTGATGAAACACAGAAATTGCATTGGAATTGAATACAACAGTCACCATGCTCACTTTCCACAACGGGAGTAATGTCTCAAACAGCTTACGCTTTGATCGTTCCCTGGAAGACCAGTATTAGTTTCCGATGCACATCTGGTGGCACTCTGTAATCTGTGGACTATCAGAGTGTTGATGAAACACAGAAATTGCATCGGGATTGAATACAACAGTCACCATGCGCACTTTCCTCCACAGGAGTATTGTCTGAAACAGTCCACGGTTTGATCGTTCCCTTTAAGACCAGTAGTAGTTTCCGATGCACATCTGGTGGCATTCTGTAATCTGTGGACTATCAGAGTGTTGATGAAACACAGAAATTGCATCGGGATTGAATACAACAGTCACCATGCGCACTTTCCTCCACAGGAGTAATGTCTCAAACAGTCTACGCATTGATCGTTCCCTGGAAGACCAGTAGTAGTATCCGATGCACATCTGGAGGCATTCTGTAATCTGTGGACTATCAGAGTGTTGATGAAACACAGAAATTGCATCGGGATTGAATACAACAGTCACCATGCGCATTTTCCTCCATTTGAGTAATGTCTCTAACAGGCAACGCTTTGATCGTTCCCTGGAAGACCAGTAGTAGTTTCCGATGCATATCTGGAGGCATCCTGCATTCTGTGGACTATCAGAGTGTTGATGAAACACATTAATTGTAATGGGATTGAATACAACAGTCACCAGGCGCACTCTCCTCCATGGGAGTAATGTCTCAAATAGTCTACGCTTTGATCGTTCCCTGGAAGACCAGTAGTAGTTTCCGATGCACATCTGGAGGCATTCTGAAATCTGTGGACTAATTGAGTGTTGATGAAACACAGAAATTGCATCGGGATTGAATACAACTGTCACTATGCGCACTATCCTCCATGGGAGTAATGTCTCAAACAGTCTACGCTTTGATCGTTCCCTGGAAGACCAGCAGCAGTTTCCGATGCACATCTGGAGGCATTCTGTAATCTGTGGAATATCAGAGTGTTGATGAAATACAGAAATTGCATCGGGATTGAATACAGCAGTCACCATGAGCACTTTCCTCCATGGGAGTAATTCTCAAACAGTCTACGCTTTGATCGTTCCCTGGAAGGCCAGTAGTAGTTTCCGATGCACATCTGGTGGCATTCTGTAATCTGTGGACTATCAGAGTGTTGATGAAACACAGAAATTGCATCGGGATTGAATACAACAGTCACCATGCGCACCTTCCTCCATGGGAGTATTGTCTCAAAGAGTTTACGGTTTGATCGTTCCCTGGAAGTCCAGTAGTAGTTTCCGATGCACATCTGGAGTCATTCTGTAATCTGTGGACTATCAGAGTGTTGATGAAACACAGATATTGCATCGGTATTGAATACAACAGTCACCAAGCGCACTTTCCTAGATGTTAGTAGTTTCTCAAACAGTCTACGCTTCTATCGTTCCCTGGAAGACCAGTGAGAGTTTCCAATGCACATCTGGAGGCATTCTGTAATCTGTGGACTATCAGAGTGTTGATGAAACACAGAAATTGCATCGGGATTGAATACACCAGTCACAATGCGCACTTTCCTCCATGGGAGTAATGTCTGAAACAGTCCACGCTTTGATCGTTACCTGGAAGACCAGTAGTAGTTTCCGATGCACATCTGGTGTCATTCTTTAATCTGTGGACTATCAGAGTGTAGATGAAACACAGAAATTGCATCGGGATTGAATACAACAGTCACCATGCGCACTTTCCTCAATGGGAGTAATGTCTGAAACAGTCCACGCTTTGATCGTTCCCTGGAAGACCAGTAGTAGTTTCCGATGCAATTCTGGTGGCATTCTGTATTCCATGGACTATCGGAGTGTTGATGAAACACAGAAATTGCATCGGGATTGAATACGACAGTTCCCATGCGCACTTTCCTCCAGGGAGGTATGTCTCAAACAGTCTACGCTTTGATCGTTCCCTGGAAGACCAGTAGTAGTTTCCGATGCACATCTAGAGGCATTCTGAAAACTGTGGACAAACTGAATTGCTGATGAAACACAGAAATTGCATTGGGATTGATTACAACAGTCACCATGCGCAACTTCCTCCATGGGAGTAATGTCTCAAACAGTCTACGCTTTGATCGTTCTCTCGATGACCAGTAGTAGTTTCCGATGCACATCTGGTGGCATTCTGTAATCTGTGGACTATCAGAGTGTTGATGAAACACAGAAATTGCATTGGAATTGAATACAACAGTCACCATGCTCACTTTCCACAACGGGAGTAATGTCTCAAACAGCTTACGCTTTGATCGTTCCCTGGAAGACCAGTATTAGTTTCCGATGCACATCTGGTGGCATTCTGTAATCTGTGGACTATCAGAGTGTTGATGAAACACAGAAATTGCATCGGGACTGAATACAACAGTCACCATGCGCACTTTCCTCCAGGGGAGTAATGTCTGAAACAGTCCACGGTTTGATCGTTCCCTTTAAGACCATTAGTAGTTTCCGATGCACATCTGGTGGCATTCTGTAATCTGTGGACTATCAGAGTGTTGATGAAACACAGAAATTGCATCGGGATTGAATACAACAGTCACCATGCGCACATTCCTCCACAGGAGTAATGTCTCAAACAGTCTACGCATTGATCGTTCCCTGGAAGACCAGTAGTAGTATCCGATGCACATCTGGAGGCATTCTGTAATCTGTGGACTATCAGAGTGTTGATGAAACACAGAAATTGCATCAGAATTGAATACAACAGTCACAAGGCGCCCTTTCCTCCACGGGAGTAATGTCTTCAACAGTCCACGCTTTGATCGTTCCCTGGAAGACCAGTAGTAGTTTCCGATGCACATCTGTAGACATTCTGTAATCTGTGGACCCTCAAAGTGTTGATGAAACACAGAAATTGCATCGGGATTTAATACAACAGTCACCATGCGCACTTTCCTCTATGGGAGTAATGTCTCAAACAGTCTACGCTTTGATCGTTCCCTGGAAGACCAGTAGTAGTTTCCGATGCACATCTGGTGGCATTCTGTAATCTGTGGACTATCAGAGTGTTGATGAAAGACAGAAATTGCATTGGGATTGAATACAACAGTCACAATGCACACTATCGACCACAGGAGTAATATCTCAAACAGTTTACGCTTTGATCGTTCCCTGGATCACCAGTAGTTGTTTCCGATGCACATCTGGTGGCATTCTGTAATCTGTGGACTATCAGAGTGTTGATGAAACACAGAAATTGCATCGGAATTGAATACAACAGTCACCATGCGCACTTTCTTCCACTGGGAGTAATGTCTCAAATATTGTACGCTTTGATCGGTCCCTGGAAGACCAGTAGTAGTTTCCGATGCACATCCGGAGGCATTCTGTAATCTGTGGACTATCAGAGTGTTGATGAAACACAGAAATTGCATCGGGATTGAATACAACAGTCACCATGCGCAGTTTCCTCCATGTTTGTAATGTCTAAAGCAGTCTACGATTTGATCGTTCCCTGGAAGACCAGTGGTAATTTCCAATGCAAATCTGGAGGCATTCTGTAATCTGTGGACTATCAGAGTGTTGATGAAACACAGAAATTTAATCAGGATTGAATACAACAGTCACCATGCGCACCTTCCTCCATGGGAGTAATGTCTCAAAGAGTTTACGCTTTGATCGTGCCCTGGAAGGCCAGTAGTAGTTTGCGATGCACATCTGGAGGCATTCTGTAATCAGTGGACTATCAGAGTGCTGATGAAACACAGAAATTGCATCGGGATTGAATATAACAGTCACCAGGCGCACTTTCCACCATGTTAGTAATGTCTCTAACGGTCTACGCTTTGATCGTTCCCTGGAAGACCAGTGGTAGTTTCCAATGCACATCTGGAGGCACTCTGTAATCTGTGGACTATTAGAGTGTTGATGAAACACAGAAATTGCATCGGTATTGAATACAATAGACACCATGCACACTTTCCTCCACAGGAGTAATGTCTCAAACAGTCTACGCTTTGATCGTTCTCTCGATGACCAGTAGTAGTTTCCGATGCATATCTGGTGTAATTCTGTAATCTGTGGACTATCAGAGTGTTGATGATACACAGAAACTGCATCGGGATTGAATACAACAATCACCATGCGCACTTTCCTCCACAGGAGTAATGTCTAAAAAACAGTCTACGCTTTGATCGTTCCCCGGAAAACCAGTAGTAGTATCCGATGCACATCTGGCGGCATTCTGTGATCTGTGGACTATCAGAGTGTTGATGAAACACAGATATTGCATCGGGATTGAATACAACAGTCACCACGCGCACTTTCCTCCATATGAGTAATGTCTCTAACAGTCTACGCTTTGATCGGTCCCTGGAAGACCAGTAGTAGTTTCCGATGCACATCTGGTGGCATTCTGCAATCTGTGGACTATCAGAGTGTTGCTGAAACACAGGCATTGCATCAGGATTGAATACAACAGTCACCATGCGCACTTTCCTCCATGGGAGAAATGTCTCCAACAGTCTACGCTTTGATCGTTCCCTGGAAGACCAGTAGTAGTTTCCGATGCACATCTGGTGGCATTCTGTAATCTGTGGACCCTCAAAGTGTGGATGAAACACAGATATTGCATCGGGATTTAATACAACAGTCACCATGCGCACTTTCTTCCATGTTACTAATGTCTCAAACAGTTTCCGCTTTGATCGTTCCCTGGAAGACCAATGGTAGTTTCCAATGCACATCTGGAGGCATTCTGTAATCTGTGGACTATCAGAGTGTTGATGAAACACAGAAATTGCATCGGGATTGAATATAACAGTCACCAGGCGCACTTTCCTCCATGTTAGTAATGTCTCTAACGGTCTACGCTTTGATCGTTCCCTGGAAGACCAGTGGTAGTTTCCAATGCACATCTGGAGGCACTCTGTAATCTGTGGACTATTAGAGTGTTGATGAAACACAGAAATTGCATCGGAATTGAATACAACAGTCACCATGCGCACTTTCTTCCGCTGGGAGTAATGTCTCAAATATTCTACGCTTTGATCGGTCCCTGGAAGACCAGTGGTAGTTTCCGATGCACATCCGGAGGCATTCTGTAATCTGTGGACTATCAGAGTGTTGATGAAACACAGAAATTGCATCGGGATTGAATACAACAGTCACCATGCGCACTTTCCTCCATGTTTGTAATGTCTAAAGCAGTCTACGATTTGATCGTTCCCTGGAAGACCAGTGGTAATTTCCAATGCAAATCTGGCGGCATTCTGTAATCTGTGGACTATCAGAGTGTTGATGAAACACAGAAATTTAATCAGGATTGAATACAACAGTCACCATGCGCACCTTCCTCCATGGGAGTAATGTCTCAAAGAGTTTACGCTTTGATCGTGCCCTGGAAGGCCAGTAGTAGTTTGCGATGCACATCTGGAGGCATTCTGTAATCAGTGGACTATCAGAGTGTTGATGAAACACAGAAATTGCATTGGGATTGAATATAACAGTCACCAGGCGCACTTTCCTCCATGTTAGTAATGTCTCTAACGGTCTACGCTTTGATCGTTCCCTGGAAGACCAGTGGTAGTTTCCAATGCACATCTGGAGGCACTCTGTAATCTGTGGACTATTAGAGTGTTGATGAAACACAGAAATTGCATCGGTATTGAATACAAAAGACACCATGCACACTTTCCTCCACAGGAGTAATGTCTCAAACAGTCTACGCTTTGATCGCTCTCTCGATGACCGGTAGTAGTTTCCGATGCATATCTGGTGGCATTCTGTAATCTGTGGACTATCAGAGTGTTGATGATACACAGAAACTGCATCGGGATTGAATACAACAATCACCATGCGCACTTTCCTCCACAGGAGTAATGTCTCAAACAGTCTACGCTTTGATCGTTCCCTGGAAAACCAGTAGTAGTATCCGATGCACATCTGGAGGCATTCTGTAATCTGTGGACTATCAGAGTGTTGATGAAACACAGATATTGTATCGGGATTGAATACAACAGTCACCACGCGCACTTTCCTCTACATGAGTAATGTCTCTAACAGTCTACGCTTTGATAGGTCAATGGAAGACCAGTAGTAGTTCCGATGCACATCTGGAGGCATTCTGTAATCTGTGGACTATAAGAGTGTTGATGAAACACAGAAATTGCATCGGGATTGAATACAACAGTCACCATGCGCACTCTCCTCCATGGGAGTAATGTCTCAAACAGTCTGCGCTATGATCGTTCCCTGGAAGACCAGTAGTAGTTTCCGATGCACATCTGGAGGCATTCTGAAAACTGTGGACTAACTGATTGTTGATGAAACACAGAAATTGCATTGGGATTGAATACAACAGTCACCATACGCACTTTCCTCCACAGGAGTAATGTCTCAAACAGTCTACGCTTTGATCGTTCCCTGGAAAACCAGTAGTAGTATCCGATGCACATCTGGAGGCATTCTGTGATCTGTGGACTATCAGAGTGTTGATGAAACGCAGATATTGCATCGGGATTGAATACAACAGTCACCACGCGCACTTTCCTCCATATGAGTAATGTCTCTAATAGTCTACGCTTTGATCGGTCCCTGGAAGACCAGTAGTAGTTTCCGATGCACATCTGGTGGCATTCTGTAATCTGTGGACTATCAGAGTGTTGCTGAAACACAGACATTGCATCAGGATTGAATACAACAGTCACCATGCGCACTTTCCTCCATGGGAGTAATGTCTCCAACAGTCTACGCTTTGATCGTTCCCTGGAAGACCAGTAGTAGTTTCCGATGCACATCTGGTGGCATTCTGTAATCTGTGGACCCTCAAAGTGTGGATGAAACACAGATATTGCATCGGGATTTAATACAACAGTCACCGTGCGCACTTTCTTCCATGTTACTAATGTCTCAAACAGTTTCCGCTTTGATCGTTCCCTGGAAGACCAATGGTAGTTTCCAATGCACATCTGGAGGCATTCTGTAATCTGTGGACTATCAGAGTGTTGATGTAACACAGAAATTACATCGGGATTGAATACAACAGTCACCATGCGCATTTTCCTCTATTTGAGTAATGTCTCTAACAGTCAACGCTTTGATCGTTCCCTGGAAGACCAGTAGTAATTTCAGATGCATATCTGGAGGCATCCTGCAATCTGTGGACTATCAGAGTGTTGATGAAACACAGAAATTGTATTGGGATTGAATACAACAGTCACCATGCGCACTCTCCTCCATGGGAGTAATGTCTCAAACAGTCTACGCTTTGATCGTTCCCTGGAAGACCAGTAGTAGTTTCCGATGCACATCTGGAGGCATTCTGAAATCTGTGGACTAATTGAGTGTTGATGAAACACAGAAATTGCATCGGGATTGATTACAACTGTCACCATGCGCACTCTCCTCCATGTTAGTAATTTCTCAAACAGTCTACGCTTCTATCGTTCCCTGGAAGACCAGTGGTAGTTTCCAATGCACATCTGGAGGCATTCTGTAATCTGTGGACTATCAGAGTGTTGATGAAACACAGAAATTGCATTGGGATTGAATACAACAGTCACCATGCTCACTTTCCACCACGGGAGTAATGTCTCAAACAGCTTACGATTTGATCGTTCCCTGGAAGACCAGTAGTAGTTTCCGATGCACATCTGGTGGCATTCTGTAATATGTGGACTATCAGAGTGTTGATGAAACACAGAAATTGCATCGGGATTGAATACAACAGTCACCATGCGCACTTTCCTCCATGGGAGTAATGTCTCAAACAGTCTACGCTTTGATCGTTCCATGGAAGACCAGTAGTAGTTTCCGATGCACATCTGGTGGCATTCTGTAATCTGTGGACTATCAGAGTGTTGATGAAACACAGAACTTGCATCGGAATTGAATACAACAGACACCATGCGCACTTTCTTCCACTGGGAGTAATGTCTCAAATATTCTACGCTTTGATCGGTCCCTGGAAGACCAGTAGTAGTTTCCGATGCACATCTGGAGGCATTCTGTAATCTGTGGACTATCAGAGTGTTGATGAAACACAGAAATTGCATCGGGATTGAATACAACAGTCACCATGCGCACCTTCCTCCATGGGAGTAATGTCTCAAAGAGTTTACGCTTTGATCGTGCCCTGGAAGACAAGTAGTAGTTTGCGATGCACATCTGGAGGCATTCTGTAATCAGTGGACTATCAGAGTGTTGATGAAACACAGAAATTGCATCGGGATTGAATATAACAGTCACCAGGCGCACTTTCCTCCATGTTAGTAATGTCCCTAACGGTCTACGCTTTGATCGATCCCTGGAAAACCAGTAGTAGTATCCGATGCACATCTGGAGGCATTCTGTAATCTGTGGACTATCAGAGTGTTGATGAAACACAGATATTGTATCGGGATTGAATACAAAAGTCACCACGCGCACTTTCCTCCATATGAGTAATGTCTCCAACAGTCTACGCTTTGATCGGTCCCTGGAAGACCAGTAGTAGTTTCCGATGCACATCTGGTTGCATACTGTATTCTGTGGGCTATCAGAGTGTTGCTGAAACACAGAAATTGCATCGTGATTGATTACAACAGTCACCATGCGCACTTTCCTCCACGGGAGTAATGTCTCCAACAGTCTACGCTTTGATCGTTCGCTGGAAGACCAGTAGTAGTTTCCGATGCACATCTGTAGACATTCTGTAATCTGTGGACCCTCAAAGTGTTGATGAAACACAGATATTGCATCGGGATTTAATACAACAGTCACCATGCGCACTTTCTTCCATGTTACTAATGTCTCAAAGAGTTTCCGCTTTGATCGTTCCCTGGAAGACCAGTGGTAGTTTCCAATGCACATCTGGAGGCATTCTGTAATCTGTGGACTATCAGAGTGTTGATGAAACACAAAAATTACATCGGGATTGAATACAACAGTCACCATGCGCATTTTCCTCCATTTGACTAATGTCTCTAACAGTCAACGCTTTGATCGTTCCCTGGAAGACCAGTAGTAGTATCAGATGCATATCTGTAGGCATCCTGCAATCTGTGGACTATCAGAGTGTTGATGAAACACAGAAATTGTATTGGGATTGAATACAACAGTCACCATGCGCACTCTCCTCCATGGGAGTAATGTCTCAAACTGTCTACGCTTTCATCGTTCCCTGGAAGACCAGCAGTAGTTTCCGATGCTCATCTGGAGGCATTCTGTAATCTGTGGACTATCAGAGTGTTGATGAAATACAGAAATTGTATTGGGATTGAATACAACAGTCACCATGCGCACTCTCCTCCATGGGAGTAATGTCTCAAACAGTCAACGCTTTGATCGTTCCCTGGAACACCAGTAGTAGTTTCCGATGCACATCTGGAGGCATTCTGAAATCTGTGGACTAATTGAGTGTTGATGAAACACAGAAATTGCATCGGGATTGATTACAACAGTGACCATGCGCACTTTCCTCCATGTTAGTAATTTCTCAAACAGTCTACGCTTCTATCGTTCCCTGGAAGACCAGTGGTAGTTTCCAATGCACATCTGGAGGCATTCTGTAATCTGTGGACTATCAGAGTGTTGATGAAACACAGAAATTGCATTGGGATTGAATACAACAGTCAACATGCTCACTTTCCACCACGGGAGTAATGTCTCAAACAGCTTACGATTTGATCGTTCCCTGGAAGACCAGTAGTAGTTTCCGATGCACATCTGGTGGCATTCTGTAATATGTGGACTATCAGAGTGTTGATGAAACACAGAAATTGCATCGGGATTGAATACAACAGTCACCATGCGCACTTTCCTCCAGGGGAATAACGTCTGAAACAGTCCACGGTTTGATCATGCCCTTTAAGACCAGTAGTAGTTTCCGATGCACATCTGGTGGCATTCTGTAATCTGTGGACTATCAGAGTGTTGATGAATCACAGAAATTGCATCGGGATTGAATACAACAGTCACCATGCGCACTTTCCTCCATGGGAGTAATGTCTCAAACAGTCTACGCTTTGATCCTTCCCTGGAAGACCAGTAGTAGTTTCCGATGCACATCTGGTGGCATTCTGTAATCTGTGGACTATCAGAGTGTTGATGAAACACAGAAATTGCATTGGGATTGAATACAACAGTCACCATGCACACTATCCACCACAGGAGTAATATCTCAAACAGTCTACGCTTTGATCGTTCCCTGGAAGACCAGTAGTAGTTTCCGATGCACATCTGGTGGCAATCTGTAATCTGTGGACTATCAGAGTGTTGATGAAACACAGATATTGCATCGGGATTTAATACAACAGTCACCATGCGCACTTTCCTCCATGGGAGTAATGTCTCAAACAGTCTACGCTGTGATCGTTCCATGGAAGACCAGTAGTAGTTTCCGATGCACATCTGGTGGAATTCTGTAATGTGTGGACTATCAGAGTGTTGATGAAACACAGAAATTGCATCGGAATTGAATACAACAGTCACCATGCGCACTTTCTTCCACTGGGAGTAATGTCTCAAATATTCTACGTTTTGATCGGTCCCTGGAAGACCATTAGTAGTTTCCGATGCACATCTGGAGGCATTCTGTAATCTGTGGACTATCAGAGTGTTGATGAAACACAGAAATTGCATCGGGATTGAATACAACAGTCACCATGCGCACCTTCCTCCATGGGAGTAATGTCTCAAAGAGTTTACGCTTTGATCGTGCCCTGGAAGACAAGTAGTAGTTTGCGATGCACATCTGGAGGCATTCTGTAATCAGTGGACTATCAGAGTGTTGAGGAAACACAGAAATTACATCGGGATTGAATATAACAGTCACCAGGCGCACTTTCCTCCATGTTAGTAATGTCCCTAACGGTCTACGCTTTGATCGATCCCTGGAAAACCAGTAGTAGTATCCGATGCACATCTGGATGCATTCTGTAATCTGTGGACTATCAGAGTGTTGATGAAACACAGATATTGTATCGGGATTGAATACAACAGTCACCACGCGCACTTTCCTCCATATGAGTAATGTCTCTAACAGTCTACGCTTTGATCGGTCCCTGGAAGACCAGTAGGTGTTTCCGATGCACATCTGGTGGCATACTGTAATCTGTGGGCCATCAGAGTGTTGCTGAAACACAGAAATTGCATCAGGATTGAATACAACAGTCACCATGCGCACTTTCCTCCACGGGAGTAATGTCTCCAACAGTCTACGCTTTGATCGTTCGCTGGAAGACCAGTAGTAGTTTCCGATGCACATCTGTAGACATTCTGTAATCTGTGGACCCTCAAAGTGTTGATGAAACACAGATATTGCATCGGGATTTAATACAACAGTCACCATGAACACTTTCTTCCATGTTACTAATGTCTCAAACAGTCTACGCTTTGATCGTTCCCTGGAAGACCAGTGGTAGTTTCCAATGCATATCTGGAGGCATCCTGCAATCTGTGGACTATCAGAGTGTTGATGAAACACAGAAATTGTATTGGGATTGAATACAACAGACACCATGCGCACTCTCCTCCATGGGAGTGATGTCTCAAACAGTCTACGCTTTGATCGTTCCCTGGAAGACCAGTAGTAGTTACCGATGCACATCTGGAGGCATTCTGAAATCTGTGGACTAATTGAGTGTTGATGAAACACAGAAATTGCATCGGGATTAAATATAACAGTCACCATGCGCACTTTCCTCCATGGGAGTAAAGTCTCAATCAGTCTACGCTTTGATCGTTCCCTGGAAGACCAGTAGTAGTTTCCGAAACACATCTGGAGGCACTCAGAAAACTGTGGACTAACTGATTGTTGATGAAACACAGAAATTGCATTGGGATTGAATACAACAGTCACCATGCGCACTTTCCTCCACAGGAGTAATGTCTCAAACAGTCCACGCTTTGATCGTTCCCTGGAAAACCAGTAGTAGCATCCGATGCACATCTGGAGGCATTCTGTAATCTGTGGACCATCAGAGTGTTGATGAAACACAGATATTGCATCGGGATTGAATACAACAGTCACCACGCGCACTTTCCTCCATATGAATAATGTCTCTAACAGTCTACGCTTTGATCGGTCCCTGGAAGACCAGTAGTAGTTTCCGATGCACATCTAGTGGCATTCTGTAATCAGTGGGCTATCAGAGTGTTGCTGAAACACAGAAATTGCATCAGGATTGATTACAACAGTCACCATGCGCACTTTCCTCCATATGAGTAATGTCTCAAACAGTCTACGCTTTGATCGTTCCCTGGAAGACCAGCAGCAGTTTCCGATGCTCATCTGGAGGCATTCTGTAATCTGTGGACTATCAGAGTGTTGATGAAATACAGAAATTGCATCGGGATTGAATACAACAGTCACCATGTGCACTTTCCTCCATGGGAGTAATTCTCAAACATTCTACGCTTTGATCGTTCCCTGGAAGACCAGTAGAAGTTTCCGATGCACATCTGGTGGCATTCTGTAATCTGTGGACTATCAGAGTGTTGATGAAACACAGAAATTGCATCGTTATTGAAAACATCATTCACCATGCGCACCTTCCTCCATGGGTGTAATGTCTCAAAGAGTTTACGGTTTGATCGTTCAATGGAAGACCAGTAGTAGTATCGGGTGCACATCTGGAGGCATTCTGTAATCTGTGGACTATCAGAGTGTTGATGAAACACAGTAATTGCATCGGTATTGAATACAACAGTCACCATGTGCACTTTCCTCCATGTTAGTAATTTCTCAAACAGTATACGCTTCTATCGTTCCCTGGAAGACAAGTGGTAGTTTCCAATGCACATCTGGAGGCATTCTGTAATCTGTGGAGTATCAGAGTGTTGATGAAACACAGAAATTGCATTGGGATTGAATACAACAGTCACCATGCTCACTTTCCACCACGATAGTAATGTCTCAAACAGCTTACGCTTTGATCGTTCCCTGGAAGACCAGTAGTAGCTTCCGATGCACATCTGGTGGCATTCTGTAATCTGTGGACTATCAGAATGTTGATGAAACACAGAAATTGCATCGGGATCGAATACAACAGTCACCATGCGCACTTTCCTCCAGGGGAGTAATGTCTGAAACAGTCCACGGTTTGATCGTTCCCTTTAAGACCAGTAGTAGTTTCCGATGCACATCTGGTGGCATTCTGTAATCTGTGGACTATCAGAGTGTTGATGAATCACAGAAATTGCATCGGGATTGAATACAACAGTCACCATGCGCACTTTCCTCCATGGGAGTAATGTCTCAAACAGTCTACGCTTTGATCGTTCCCTGGAAGACCAGTAGTAGTTTCCGATGCACATCTGGTGGCATTCTGTAATATGTGGACTATCTGAGTGTTGATGAAACACAGATATTGCATCGGGATTTAATACAACAGTCACCATGCGCACTTTCCTCCATGGAAGTAATGTCTCAAACAGTCTACGCTTTGATCGTTCCCTGGAAGACCAGTAGTAGTTTCCGATGCACATCTGGTGGCATTCTGTAATCTGTGGACTATCAGAGTGTTGATGAAACACAGAAATTGCATCGGAATTGATTACAGCAGTCACCATGCGCACTTTCTTCCACTGGGAGTAATGTCTCAAATATTCTACGCTTTGATCGGTCCCTGGAAGACCAGTAGTAGTTTCCAATGCACATCAGGAGGCATTCTGTAATCTGTGGACTATCAGAGTGTTGATGAAACACAGAAATTGCATCGGGATTGAATACAACAGTCACCACGCGCACTTTCCTCCATATGAGTAATGTCTCTAACAGTCTACGCTTTGATCGGTCCCTGGAAGACCACTAGTAGTTTCCGATGCACATCTGGAGGCATTCTGAAATCTGTGGACTAATTGAGTGTTGATGAAACACAGAAATTGCATCGGGATTGAATACAACAGTCACCATGCGCACTTTCCTCCATGGGAGTAATGTCTCAATCAGTCTACGCTTTGATCGTTCAGTCGAAGACCAGTAGTAGTTTCCGATGCACATCTGGAGGCACTCTGAAAACTGTGGACTAACTGATTGTTGATGAAACACAGAAATTGCATTGGGATTGAATACAACAGTCACCATGCGCACTTTCCTCCACAGGAGTAATGTCTCAAACAGTCTACGCTTTGATCGTTCCCTGGAAAACCAGTAGTAGTATACCGATGCACATCTGGAGGCATTCTGTAATCTGTGGACTATCAGAGTGTTGATGAAACACAGATATTGCATCGGGATTGAATACAACAGTCACCACGCGCACTTTCCTCCATATGAATAATGTCTCTAACAGTCTACGCTTTGATCGGTCCCTGCAAGACCAGTAGTAGTTTCCGATGCACATCTGGTGGCATTCTGTAATCAGTGGGCTATCAGAGTGTTGCTGAAACACAGAAATTGCATCAGGATTGAATACAACAGTCACCATGCGCAATTTCCTCCACAGGAGTAATGTCTCCAACAGTCTACGCTTTGATCGTTCGCTGGAAGACCAGTAGTAGTTTCCGATGCACATCTGTAGACATTCTGTAATCTGTGGACCCCCAAAGTGTTGATGAAACACAGATATTGCATCGGGATTTAATACAACAGTCACCATGCACACTTACTTCCATGTTACTAATGTTTCAAACAGTCTACGCTTTGATCGTTCCCTGGAAGACCAGTGGTAGTTTCCAATGCATATCTGGAGGCATCCTGCAATCTGTGGACTATCAGAGTGTTGATGAAACACAGAAATAGTTTTGGGATTGAATACAACAGTCACCATGCGCACTCTCCTCCATGGGAGTAATGTCTCAAACAGTCTACGCTTTGATCGTTCCCTGGAAGACCAGTAGTAGTTACCGATGCACATCTGGAGGCATTCTGAAATCTGTGGACTAATTGAGTGTTGATGAAACACAGAAATTGCATCGGGATTAAATACAACAGTCACCATGCGCACTTTCCTCCATGGGAGTAAAGTCTCAATCAGTCTACGCTTTGATCGTTCCCTGGAAGATCAGTAGTAGTTTCCGAAACACATCTGGAGGCACTCAGAAAACTGTGGACTAACTGATTGTTGATGAAACACAGAAATTGCATTGGGATTGAATACAACAGTCACCATGCGCACTTTCCTCCACAGGAGTAATGTCTCAAACAGTCCACGCTTTGATCGTTCCCTGGAAAACCAGTAGTAGCGTCCGATGCACATCTGGAGGCATTCTGTAATCTGTGGACCATCAGAGTGTTGATGAAACACAGATATTGCATCGGGATTGAATACAACAGTCACCACGCGCACTTTCCTCCATATGAATAATGTCTCTAACAGTCTACGCTTTGATCGTTCCCTGGAAGACCAGTAGTAGTTTCCGATGCACATCTGGTGGCATTCTGTAATCAGTGGGCTATCAGAGTGTTGCTGAAACACAGAAATTGCATCAGGATTGATTACAACAGTCACCATGCGCACTTTCCTCCATATGAGTAATGTCTCAAACAGTCTACGCTTTGATCGTTCCCTGGAAGACCAGCAGCAGTTTCCGATGCTCATCTGGAGGCATTCTGTAATCTGTGGAATATCAGAGTGTTGATGAAATACAGAAATTGCATCGGGATTGAATACAACAGTCACCATGTGCACTTTCCTCCATGGGAGTAATTCTCAAACAGTCTACGCTTTGATCGTTCCCTGGAAGACCAGTAGAAGTTTCCGATGCACATCTGGTGGCATTCTGTAATCTGTGGACCATCAGAGTGTTGATGAAACACAGAAATTGCATCGTTATTGAAAACATCATTCACCATGCGCACCTTCCTCC
The DNA here is from genome assembly GCF_023897955.1 of Schistocerca gregaria. Taxonomy (NCBI): domain Eukaryota; kingdom Metazoa; phylum Arthropoda; class Insecta; order Orthoptera; family Acrididae; genus Schistocerca; species Schistocerca gregaria. The sequence goes on along the minus strand of NC_064929.1, from coordinate 20,229,910 downwards.
ATGGGTGTAATGTCTCAAAGAGTTTACGGTTTGATCGTTCAATGGAAGACCAGTAGTAGTATCGGGTGCACATCTGGAGGCATTCTGTAATCTGTGGACTATCAGAGTGTTGATGAAACACAGTAATTGCATCGGTATTGAATACAACAGTCACCATGTGCACTTCCCTCCATGTTAGTAATTTCTCAAACAGTCTACGCTTCTATCGTTCCCTGGAAGACAAGTGGTAGTTTCCAATGCACATCTGGAGGCATTCTGTAATCTGTGGACTATCAGAGTGTTGATGAAACACAGAAATTGCATTGGGATTGCATACAACAGTCACCATGCTCTCTTTCCACCACGGGAGTAATGTCTCAAACAGCTTACGCTTTGATCGTTCCCTGGAAGACCAGTAGTAGCTTCCGATGCACATCTGGTGGCATTCTGTAATCTGTGGACTATCAGAGTGTTGATGAAACACAGAAATTGCATCGGGATCGAATACAACAGTCACCATGCGCACTTTCCTCCAGGGGAGTAATGTCTGAAACAGTCCACGGTTTGATCGTTCCCTTTAAGACCAGTAGTAGTTTCCGATGCATATCTGGTGGCATTCTGTAATCTGTGGACTATCAGAGTGTTGATGAATCACAGAAATTGCATCGGGATTGAATACAACAGTCACCATGCGCACTTTCCTCCATGGGATTAATGTCTCAAACAGTCTACGCTTTGATCGTTCCCTGGAAGACCAGTAGTAGTTTCCGATGCACATCTGGAGGCATTCTAAAATCTGTGACTAATTGAGTGTTGATGAAACACAGAAATTGCATCGGTAATTGAATACAACAGTCACCATGCGCACTTTCCTCCATGGGAATAATGTCTCAAACAGTCTACGCTTTGGTCGTTCCCTGGAAGACCAGCAGAAGTTTCCGATGCACATCTGGACACATTCTGTAATCTGTGGACTATCAGAGTGTTGATGAAATACAGAAATTGCATCGGGATTGAATACAACAGTCACCATGCGAACTTCCCTCCATGGGAGTAATGTCTGAAACAGTCCACGCTTTGATCGTTACCTAGAAGACCAGTAGTAGTTTCCGATGCACATCTGGTGTCATTCTTTAATCTGTGGACTATCAGAGTGTAGATGAAACACTTAAATTGCATCGGGATTGAATACAACAGTCACCATGCGCACTTCCCTCCATGGGAGTAATGTCTCAAACTGTCTACGCTTTGATCGTTCCCTGGAAGACCAGTAGTAGTTTCCTATGCACATCTGGTGGCATTCTGTAATCTGTGGACTATCAGAGTGTTGATGAAACACAGAAATTGCATTGGGATTGAATACAACAGTCACCATGCACACTATCCACCACAGGAGTAATATCTCAAACAGTCTACGCTTTGATCGTCCCTGGAACAAAAGTAGTTGTTTCCGATGCACATCTGGTGGCATTCTGTAATCTGTGGACTATCAGAGTGTTGACGAAACACAGAAATTGCATCGGTATTGGATACAATAGTCACAATGCGCACTTTCCTCCACAGGAGTAATGTCTCAAACAGTCTACGCTTTGATCGTTCTCTCGATGACCAGTAGTAGTTTCCGATGCACATCTGGTGGCATTCTGTAATCTGTGGACTATCAGAGTGTTGATGAAACACAGAAATTGCATGGGGATTGAAAACAACAGTCACCATGCGCACTTTCCTCCATAGGAGTAATGTCTCAAACAGTCTACGCGTTGATCGTTCCCTGCCAGACCAGTAGTAGTTTCCGATGCAATTCTGGTGGCATTCTGTAAACTGTGGACTATCAGAGTGTTGATGAAACACAGATATTGCATCGGGATTTAATACAACAGTCACCATGCGCACTTTCCTCCATGGAAGTAATGTCTCAAACAGTCTACGCTTTGATCGTTCCCTTTAAGACCAGTAGTAGTTTCCAATGCACATCTGGTGGCATTCTGTAATCTGTGGACTATCAGAGTGTTGATGAATCACAGAAATTGCATCGGGATTGAATACAACAGTCACCATGCGCACTTTCCTCCATGGGAGTAATGTCTCAAACAGTCTACGCTTTGATCGTTCCCTGGGAGACCAGTAGTAGTTTCCGATGCACATCTGGTGGCATTCTGTAATCTGTGGACTATCTGAGTGTTGATGAAACACAGATATTGCATCGGGATTTAATACAACAGTCACCATGCGCACTTTCCTCCATGGAAGTAATGTCTCAAACAGTCTACGCTTTGATCGTTCCCTGGAAGACCAGTAGTAGTTTCCGATGCACATCTGGTGGCATTCTGTAATCTGTGGACTATCAGAGTGTTGATGAAACACAGAAATTGCATCGGAATTGATTACAGCAGTCACCATGCGCACTTTCTTCCACTGGGAGTAATGTCTCAAATATTCTACGCTTTGATCGGTCCCTGGAAGACCAGTAGTAGTTTCCAATGCACATCAGGAGGCATTCTGTAATCTGTGGACTATCAGAGTGTTGATGAAACACAGATATTGTATCAGGATTGAATACAACAGTCACCACGCGCACTTTCCTCCATATGAGTAATGTCTCTAACAGTCTACGCTTTGATCGGTCCCTGGAAGACCAGTAGTAGTTTCCTATGCACATCTGGAGGCATTCTGTAATCTGTGGACTATCAGAGTGTTGCTGAAACACAGAAATTGCATCGGGATTGAATACAACAGTCACCATGCGCACTCTCCTCCATGGGAGTAATGTCTCAAACAGTCTACTCTTTGATCGTTCCCTGGAAGACCAGTAGTAGTTTCCGATGCACATCTGCAGGCATTCTGAAAACTGTGGACTAACTGATTGTTGACGAAACACAGAAATTGCATTGGGATTGAATACAACAGTCACGATGCGCACTTTCCTCCACAGGAGTAATGTCTCAAACAGTCTACGCTTTGATCGTTCCCTGGGAAACCAGTAGTAGTTTCCGATGCACATCTGTAGACATTCTGTAATCTGTGGACCCCCAAAGTGTTGATGAAACACATATATTGCATCGGGATTTAATACAACAGTCACCATGCACACTTACTTCCATGTTACTAATGTTTCAAACAGTCTACGCTTTGATCGTTCCCTGGAAGACCAGTGGTAGTTTCCAATGCATATCTGGAGGCATCCTGCAATCTGTGGACTATCAGAGTGTTGATGAAACACAGAAATTGTATTGGGATTGAATACAACAGTCACCATGCGCACTCTCCTCCATGGGACTAATGTCTCAAACAGTCTACGCTTTGATCGTTCCCTGGAAGACCAGTAGTAGTTACCGATGCACATCTGGAGGCATTCTGAAATCTGTGGACTAATTGAGTGTTGATGAAACACAGAAATTGCATCGGGATTAAATACAACAGTCACCATGCGCACTTTCCTCCATGGGAGTAAAGTCTCAATCAGTCTACGCTTTGATCGTTCCCTGGAAGACCAGTAGTAGTTTCCGAAACACATCTGGAGGCACTCAGAAAACTGTGGACTAACTGATTGTTGATGAAACACAGAAATTGCATAGGGATTGAATACAACAGTCACCATGCGCACTTTCCTCCACAGGAGTAATGTCTCAAACAGTCCACGCTTTGATCGTTCCCTGGAAAACCAGTAGTAGCATCCGATGCACATCTGGAGGCATTCTGTAATCTGTGGACCATCAGAGTGTTGATGAAACACAGATATTGCATCGGGATTTAATACAACAGTCACCACGCGCACTTTCCTCTATATGAATAATGTCTCTAACAGTCTACGCTTTGATCAGTCCCTGGAAGGCCAGTAGTAGTTTCCGATGCACATCTGGTGGCATTCTGTAATCAGTGGGCTATCAGAGTGTTGCTGAAACACAGATATTGCATCAGGATTGATTACAACAGTCACCATGCGCACTTTCCTCCATATGAGTAATGTCTCAAACAGTCTACGCTTTGATCGTTCCCTGGAAGACCAGCAGCAGTTTCCGATGCTCATCTGGAGGCATTCTGTAATCTGTGGACTATCAGAGTGTTGATGAAATACAGAAATTGCATCGGGATTGAATACAACAGTCACCATGTGCACTTTCCTCCATGGGAGTAATTCTCAAACAGTCTACGCTTTGATCGTTCCCTGGAAGACCAGTAGTAGTTTCCGATGAACATCTGGTGGCATTCTGTAATCTGTGGACTATCAGAGTGTTGATGAAACACAGAAATTGCATCGTTATTGAAAACATCATTCACCATGCGCACCTTCCTCCATGGGTGTAATGTCTCAAAGAGTTTATGGGTTTGATCGTTCAATGGAAGACCAGTAGTAGAATCGGGTGCACATCTGGAGGCATGCTGTAATCTGTGGACTATCAGAGTGTTGATGAAACACAGTAATTGCATCGGTATTGAATACAACAGTCACCATGTGCACTTCCCTCCATGTTAGTAATTTCTCAAACAGTCTACGCTTCTATCGTTCCCTGGAAGACAAGTGGTAGTTTCCAATGCACATCTGGAGGCATTCTGTAATCTGTGGACTATCAGAGTGTTGATGAAACACAGAAATTGCATTGGGATTGAATACAACAGTCACCATGCTCACTTTCCACCACAGGAGTAATGTCTCAAACAGCTTACGCTTTGATCGTTCCCTGGAAGACCAGTAGTAGCTTCCGATGCACATCTGGTGGCATTCTGTAATCTGTGGACTATCAGAGTGTTGATGAAACACAGAAATTGCATCGGGATCGAATACAACAGTCGCCATGCGCACTTTCCTCCAGGGGAGTAATGTCTGAAACAGTCCACGGTTTGATCGTTCCCTTTAAGACCAGTAGTAGTTTCCGATGCACATCTGGTGGCATTCTGTAATCTGTGGACTATCAGAGTGTTGATGAATCACAGAAATTGCATCGGGATTGAATACAACAGTCACCATGCGCACTTTCCTCCATGGGAGTAATGTCTCAAACAGTCTACGCTTTGATCGTTCCCTGGAAGACCAGTAGTAGTTTCCGATGCACATCTGGAGGCATTCTAAAATCTGTGACTAATTGAGTGTTGATGAAACACAGAAATTGCATCGGTAATTGAATACAACAGTCACCATGCGCACTTTCCTCCATGGGAATAATGTCTCAAACAGTCTACGCTTTGGTCGTTCCATGGAAGACCAGCAGAAGTTTCCGATGCACATCTGGACACATTCTGTAATCTGTGGACTATCAGACTGTTGATGAAATACAGAAATTGCATCGGGATTGAATACAACCGTCACCATGCGCACTTCCCTCCATGGGAGTAATGTCTGAAACAGTCCACGCTTTGATCGTTACCTAGAAGACCAGTAGTAGTTTCCGATGCACATCTGGTGTCATTCTTTAATCTGTGGACTATCAGAGTGTAGATGAAACACTTAAATTGCATCGGGATTGAATACAACAGTCACCATGCGCACTTCCCTCCATGGGAGTAATGTCTCAAACTGTCTACGCTTTGATCGTTCCCTGGAAGACCAGTAGTAGTTTCCTATGCACATCTGGTGGCATTCTGTAATCTGTGGACTATCAGAGTGTTGATGAAACACAGAAATTGCATTGGGATTGAATACAACAGTCACCATGCACACTATCCACCACAGGAGTAATATCTCAAACAGTCTACGCTTTGATCGTCCCTGGAACAAAAGTAGTTGTTTCCGATGCACATCTGGTGGCATTCTGTAATCTGTGGACTATCAGAGTGTTGACGAAACACAGAAATTGCATCGGTATTGGATACAATAGTCACAATGCGCACTTTCCTCCACAGGAGTAATGTCTCAAACAGTCTACGCTTTGATCGTTCTCTCGATGACCAGTAGTAGTTTCCGATGCACATCTGGTGGCATTCTGTAATCTGTGGACTATCAGAGTGTTGATGAAACACAGAAATTGCATCGGGATTGAAAACAACAGTCACCATGCGCACTTTCCTCCATAGGAGTAATGTCTCAAACAGTCTACGCGTTGATCGTTCCCTGCCAGACCAGTAGTAGTTTCCGATGCAATTCTGGTGGCATTCTGTAATCTGTGGACTATCAGAGTGTTGACGAAACACAGAAAATGCATCGGTATTGGATACAATAGTCACCATGCGCACTTTCCTCCACAGGAGTAATGTCTCAAACAGTCCACGCTTTGATCGTTCTCTCGATGACCAGTAGTAGTTTCCGATGCACATCTGGTTGCATTCTGTAATCTGTGGACTATCAGAGTGTTAATGAAACACAGAAATTGCATCGGGATTGAATACAACAGTCTCCATGCGCACTTTCCTCCAGGGGAGTAATGTCTGAAACAGTCCACGGTTTGATCGTTCCCTTTAAGACCAGTAGTAGTTTCCGATGCACATCGGGTGACATTCTGTAATCTGTGGACTATCAGAGTGTAGATGAAACACAGAAATTGCATTGGGATTGAATACAACAGTCACCATGCACACTATCCACCACAGGAGTAATATCTCAAACAGTCTACGCTTTGATCGTTCCCTGGAACACCAGTAGTTGTTTCCGATGCACATCTGGTTGCATTCTGTAATCTGTGGACTATCAGAGTGTTAATGAAACACAGAAATTGCATCGGGATTTAATACAACAGTCACCATGCGCACTTTCTTCCACTGGGAGTAATGTCTCAAATATTCTACGCTTTGATCGGTCCCTGGAAGACCAGTAGTAGTTTCCGATGCACATCTGGTGGCATTCTGTAATCTGTGGACTATCTGAGTGTTGATGAAACACAGATATTGCATCGGGATTTAATACAACAGTCACCATGCGCACTTTCCTCCATGGAAGTAATGTCTAAAACAGTCTACGCTCTGATCGTCCCTGGAAGACCAGTGGAAATTTCCAATGCACATCTGGAGGCATTCTGTAGTCTGTGGACTATCAGAGTGTTGATGAAACACAGAAATTTAATCAGGATTGAATACAACAGTCACCATGCGCACCTTCCTCCATAGGAGTAATGTCTCAAAGAATTTACGCTTTGGTCGTGCCCTGGAAGACCAGTAGTAGTTTCCGATGCACATCTGGTGGCATTCTGTAATCTGTGGACTATCTGAGTGTTGATGAAACACAGATATTGCATCGGGATTTAATACAACAGTCACCATGCGCACTTTCCTCCATGGAAGTAATGTCTCAAACAGTCTACGCTTTGATCGTTCCCTGGAAGACCAGTAGTAGTTTCCGATGCACATCTGGTGGCATTCTGTAATCTGTGGACTATCAGAGTGTTGATGAAACACAGAAATTGCATCGGAATTGATTACAGCAGTCACCATGCGCACTTTCTTCCACTGGGAGTAATGTCTCAAATATTCTACGCTTTGATCGGTCCCTGGAAGACCAGTAGTAGTTTCCAATGCACATCAGGAGGCATTCTGTAATCTGTGGACTATCAGAGTGTTGATGAAACACAGATATTGTATCAGGATTGAATACAACAGTCACCACGCGCACTTTCCTCCATATGAGTAATGTCTCTAACAGTCTACGCTTTGATCGGTCCCTGGAAGACCAGTAGTAGTTTCCTATGCACATCTGGAGGCATTCTGTAATCTGTGGACTATCAGAGTGTTGCTGAAACACAGAAATTGCATCGGGATTGAATACAACAGTCACCATGCGCACTCTCCTCCATGGGAGTAATGTCTCAAACAGTCTACTCTTTGATCGTTCCCTGGAAGACCAGTAGTAGTTTCCGATGCACATCTGCAGGCATTCTGAAAACTGTGGACTAACTGATTGTTGACGAAACACAGAAATTGCATTGGGATTGAATACAACAGTCACGATGCGCACTTTCCTCCACAGGAGTAATGTCTCAAACAGTCTACGCTTTGATCGTTCCCTGGGAAACCAGTAGTAGTATCCGATGCACATCTGGAGGCATTCTGTAATCTGTGGACTATCAGAGTGTTGATGAAACACAGATATTGCATCGGGATTGAATACAACAGTCACCACGCGCACTTTCCTCCATATGAGTAATGTCTCTAACAGTCTACGCTTTGATCGGTCCCTGGAAGACCAGTATTAGTTTCCGATGCACATCTGGTGGCATTCTGTAATCTGTGGACTATCAGAGTGTTGATGAAACACAGAAATTGTATTGGGATTGAATACAACAGTCACCATGCGCACTCTCCTCCATGGGAGTAATGTCTCAAACAGTCTACGCTTTGATCGTTCCCTGGAAGACCACTAGTAGTTTCCGATGCACATCTGGAGGCATTCTGAAATCTGTGGACTAATTGAGTGTTGATGAAACACAGAAATTGCATCGGGATTGAATACAACAGTCACCATGCGCACTTTCCTCCATGGGAGTAATGTCTCAAACAGTCTACGCTTTGATCGTTCCCTCGAAGACCAGTAGTAGTTTCCGATGCACATCTGGAGGCACTCTGAAAACTGTGGACTAACTGATTGTTGATGAAACACAGAAATTGCATTGGGATTGAATACAACAGTCACCATGCGCACTTTCCTCCACAGGAGTAATGTCTCAAACAGTCTACGCTTTGATCGTTCCCTGGAAAACCAGTAGTAGTATCCCGATGCACATCTGGAGGCATTCTGTAATCTGTGGACTATCAGAGTGTTGATGAAACACAGATATTGCATCGGGATTGAATACAACAGTCACCACGCGCACTTTCCTCCATATGAATAATGTCTCAAACAGTCTACGCTTTGATCGGTCCCTGCAATCCCAGTAGTAGTTTCCGATGCACATCTGGTGGCATTCTGTAATCAGTGGGCTATCAGAGTGTTGCTGAAACACAGAAATTGCATCAGGATTGAATACAACAGTCACCATGCGCAATTTCCTCCACAGGAGTAATGTCTCCAACAGTCTACGCTTTGATCGTTCGCTGGAAGACCAGTAGTAGTTTCCGATGCACATCTGTAGACATTCTGTAATCTGTGGACCCCCAAAGTGTTGATGAAACACAGATATTGCATCGGGATTTAATACAACAGTCACCATGCACACTTACTTCCATGTTACTAATGTTTCAAACAGTCTACGCTTTGATCGTTCCCTGGAAGACCAGTGGTAGTTTCCAATGCATATCTGGAGGCATCCTGCAATCTGTGGACTATCAGAGTGTTGATGAAACACAGAAATTGTATTGGGATTGAATACAACAGTCACCATGCGCACTCTCCTCCATGGGAGTAATGTCTCAAACAGTCTACGCTTTGATCGTTCCCTGGAAGACTAGTAGTAGTTACCGATGCACATCTGGAGGCATTCTGAAATCTGTGGACTAATTGAGTGTTGATGAAACACAGAAATTGCATCGGGATTAAATACAACAGTCACCATGCGCACTTTCCTCCATGGGAGTAAAGTCTCAATCAGTCTACGCTTTGATCGTTCCCTGGAAGACCAGTAGTAGTTTCCGAAACACATCTGGAGGCACTCAGAAAACTGTGGACTAACTGATTGTTGATGAAACACAGAAATTGCATTGGGATTGAATACAACAGTCACCATGCGCACTTTCCTCCACAGGAGTAATGTCTCAAACAGTCCACGCTTTGATCGTTCCCTGGAAAACCAGTAGTAGCATCCGATGCACATCTGGAGGCATTCTGTAATCTGTGGACCATCAGAGTGTTGATGAAACACAGATATTGCATCGGGATTTAATACAACAGTCACCACGCGCACTTTCCTCCATATGAATAATGTCTCTAACAGTCTACGCTTTGATCAGTCCCTGGAAGGCCAGTAGTAGTTTCCGATGCACATCTGGTGGCATTCTGTAATCAGTGGGCTATCAGAGTGTTGCTGAAACACAGAAATTGCATCAGGATTGATTACAACAGTCACCATGCGCACTTTCCTCCATATGAGTAATGTCTCAAACAGTCTACGCTTTGATCGTTCCCTGGAAGACCAGCAGCAGTTTCCGATGCTCATCTGGAGGCATTCTGTAATCTGTGGACTATCAGAGTGTTGATGAAATACAGAAATTGCATCGGGATTGAATACAACAGTCACCATGTGCACTTTCCTCCATGGGAGTAATTCTCAAACAGTCTACGCTTTGATCGTTCCCTGGAAGACCAGTAGAAGTTTCCGATGCACATCTGGTGGCATTCTGTAATCTGTGGACTATCAGAGTGTTGATGAAACACAGAAATTGCATCGTTATTGAAAACATCATTCACCATGCGCACCTTCCTCCATGGGTGTAATGTCTCAAAGAGTTTATGGGTTTGATCGTTCAATGGAAGACCAGTAGTAGTATCGGGTGCACATCTGGAGGCATGCTGTAATCTGTGGACTATCAGAGTGTTGATGAAACACAGTAATTGCATCGGTATTGAATACAACAGTCACCATGTGCACTTCCCTCCATGTTAGTAATTTCTCAAACAGTCTACGCTTCTATCGTTCCCTGGAAGACAAGTGGTAGTTTCCAATGCACATCTGGAGGCATTCTGTAATCTGTGGACTATCAGAGTGTTGATGAAACACAGAAATTGCATTGGGATTGAATACAACAGTCACCATGCTCACTTTCCACCACGGGAGTAATGTCTCAAACAGCTTACGCTTTGATCGTTCCCTGGAAGACCAGTAGTAGCTTCCGATGCACATCTGGTGGCATTCTGTAATCTGTGGACTATCAGAGTGTTGATGAAACACAGAAATTGCATCGGGATCGAATACAACAGTCGCCATGCGCACTTTCCTCCAGGGGAGTAATGTCTGAAACAGTCCACGGTTTGATCGTTCCCTTTAAGACCAGTAGTAGTTTCCGATGCACATCTGGTGGCATTCTGTAATCTGTGGACTATCAGAGTGTTGATGAATCACAGAAATTGCATCGGGATTGAATACAACAGTCACCATGCGCACTTTCCTCCATGGGAGTAATGTCTCAAACAGTCTACGCTTTGATCGTTCCCTGGAAGACCAGTAGTAGTTTCCGATGCACATCTGGAGGCATTCTAAAATCTGTGACTAATTGAGTGTTGATGAAACACAGAAATTGCATCGGTAATTGAATACAACAGTCACCATGCGCACTTTCCTCCATGGGAATAATGTCTCAAACAGTCTACGCTTTGGTCGTTCCCTGGAAGACCAGCAGAAGTTTCCGATGCACATCTGGACACATTCTGTAATCTGTGGACTATCAGACTGTTGATGAAATACAGAAATTGCATCGGGATTGAATACAACCGTCACCATGCGCACTTCCCTCCATGGGAGTAATGTCTGAAACAGTCCACGCTTTGATCGTTACCTAGAAGACCAGTAGTAGTTTCCGATGCACATCTGGTGTCATTCTTTAATCTGTGGACTATCAGAGTGTAGATGAAACACTTAAATTGCATCGGGATTGAATACAACAGTCACCATGCGCACTTCCCTCCATGGGAGTAATGTCTCAAACTGTCTACGCTTTGATCGTTCCCTGGAAGACCAGTAGTAGTTTCCTATGCACATCTGGTGGCATTCTGTAATCTGTGGACTATCAGAGTGTTGATGAAACACAGAAATTGCATTGGGATTGAATACAACAGTCACCATGCACACTATCCACCACAGGAGTAATATCTCAAACAGTCTACGCTTTGATCGTCCCTGGAACAAAAGTAGTTGTTTCCGATGCACATCTGGTGGCATTCTGTAATCTGTGGACTATCAGAGTGTTGACGAAACACAGAAATTGCATCGGTATTGGATACAATAGTCACAATGCGCACTTTCCTCCACAGGAGTAATGTCTCAAACAGTCTACGCTTTGATCGTTCTCTCGATGACCAGTAGTAGTTTCCGATGCACATCTGGTGGCATTCTGTAATCTGTGGACTATCAGAGTGTTGATGAAACACAGAAATTGCATCGGGATTGAAAACAACAGACACCATGCGCACTTTCCTCCATAGGAGTAATGTCTCAAACAGTCTACGCGTTGATCGTTCCCTGCCAGACCAGTAGTAGTTTCCGATGCAATTCTGGTGGCATTCTGTAATCTGTGGACTATCAGAGTGTTGACGAAACACAGAAAATGCATCGGTATTGGATACAATAGTCACCATGCGCACTTTCCTCCACAGGAGTAATGTCTCAAACAGTCCACGCTTTGATCGTTCTCTCGATGACCAGTAGTAGTTTCCGATGCACATCTGGTTGCATTCTGTAATCTGTGGACTATCAGAGTGTTAATGAAACACAGAAATTGCATCGGGATTGAATACAACAGTCTCCATGCGCACTTTCCTCCAGGGGAGTAATGTCTGAAACAGTCCACGGTTTGATCGTTCCCTTTAAGACCAGTAGTAGTTTCCGATGCACATCGGGTGACATTCTGTAATCTGTGGACTATCAGAGTGTAGATGAAACACAGAAATTGCATTGGGATTGAATACAACAGTCACCATGCACACTATCCACCACAGGAGTAATATCTCAAACAGTCTACGCTTTGATCGTTCCCTGGAACACCAGTAGTTGTTTCCGATGCACATCTGGTTGCATTCTGTAATCTGTGGACTATCAGAGTGTTAATGAAACACAGAAATTGCATCGGGATTTAATACAACAGTCACCATGCGCACTTTCTTCCACTGGGAGTAATGTCTCAAATATTCTACGCTTTGATCGGTCCCTGGAAGACCAGTAGTAGTTTCCGATGCACATCTGGTGGCATTCTGTAATCTGTGGACTATCTGAGTGTTGATGAAACACAGATATTGCATCGGGATTTAATACAACAGTCACCATGCGCACTTTCCTCCATGGAAGTAATGTCTAAAACAGTCTACGCTCTGATCGTCCCTGGAAGACCAGTGGAAATTTCCAATGCACATCTGGAGGCATTCTGTAGTCTGTGGACTATCAGAGTGTTGATGAAACACAGAAATTTAATCAGGATTGAATACAACAGTCACCATGCGCACCATCCTCCATAGGAGTAATGTCTCAAAGAATTTACGCTTTGGTCGTGCCCTGGAAGACCAGTAGTAGTTTGCGATGCACATCTGGAGGCATTCTGTAATCAGTGGACTATCAGAGTGTTATTGAAACACAGAAATTGCAACGGGATTGAATATAACAGTCACCTTGCGCACTTTCCTCCATGTTAGTAATGTCTCAAACAGTCGACGCTTTGATCGTTCCCTGGAAGACCAGTGGTAGTTTCCAATGCACATCTGGAGGCATTCTGTAATCTGTGGACAATCAGAGTGTTGATGAAACACAGAGATTGCTTCAGTATTGAATACAATAGTCACCATGCGCACTTTCCTCCACAGGAGTAATGTCTCAAACAGTCTACGCTTTGATCGTTCTCTCGATGACCAGTAGTAGTTTCCGATGCACATCTGGTGGCATTCTGTAATCTGTGGACTATCAGAGTGTTGATGAAACACAGAAATAGCATCGGTACTGAATACAACAGTCACCATGCGCACTTTCCTCCACAGGAGTAATGTCTCAAACAGTCTACGCTTTGATCGTTCCCTGGAAAACCAGTAGTAGTATCCGACGCACATCTGGAGGCATTCTGTAATCTGTGGACTATCAGAGTGTTGATGAAACACAGATATTGTATCGGGATTGAATACAACAGTCACCACGCGCACTTTCCTCCATATGAGTAAAGTCTCTAACAGTCTACGCTTTGATCGGTCCCTGGAAGACCAGTGGCAGTTTCCGATGCACATCTGGAGGCATTTTGTAATCTGTGGACTATCAGAGTGTTGATGAAACACAGAAATTGCATCGGGATTGAATACAACAGTCACTATGCGCACTCTCCTCCATGGGAGTAATGTCTCAAACAGTCTACGCTTTGATCGTTCCCTGGAAGACCAGTAGTAGTTTCTGATGCACATCTGGAGGCATTCTGAAAACTGTGGACTAACTGATTGTTGATGAAACACAGAAATTGCATTGGGATTGAATACAACAGTCAGCATGCGCACTGTCCTCCACAGGAGTAATGTCTTAAACAGTCTACGCTTTGATCGTTCTCTGGAAAACCAGTAGTAGTATCCGATGCACATCTGGAGGCATTCAGTAATCTGTGGACTATCAGAGTGTTGATGAAGCACAGATATTGCATCGGGATTTAATACAACAGTCACCACGCGCACTTTCCTCCATATGAGTAGTGTCTCTAACAGTCTACGCTTTGATCGGTCCCTGGAAGACCAGTAGTAGTTTCCGATGCACATCTTGTGGCATTCTGTAATCTGTGGACTATCAGAGTGTTAATGAAACACAGAAATTGCATCAGGATTGAATACAACAGTCACCATGCGCACTTTCCTCCACGGGAGTAATGTCTCCAACAGTCTACGATTTGATCGTTCCCTGGAGGACCAGTAGTAGTATCCGATGCACATCTGTAGACATTCTGTAATCTGTGGACTTCAAAGTGTTGATGAAACACAGATATTGCATCGGGATTTAATACAACAGTCACCATGCGCACTTTCTTCCATGTTACTAATGTCTCAAACCGTCTACGCTTTGATCGTTCCCTGGAAGACCAGTGGCAGTTTCCAATGCACATCTGGAGGCATTCTGTAATCTGTGGACTATCAGAGTGTTGATGAAACACAGAAATTGCATCGGGATTGAATACAACAGTCATCATGCGCACCTTCCTCCGTGGGGGTAATGTCTCAAAGAGTTTACGGTTGGATCGTTCAATGGAAGACCAGTAGTAGTTTCCGATGCATATCTGGTGGCATTCTGTAATCTGTGGACTATCAGAGTGTTGATGAAACACAGAAATTACATCGGGATTGAATACAACAGTCACCATGCGCACCTTCCTCCGTGGGGGTAATGTCTCAAAGAGTTTACGGTTTGATCGTTCAATGGAAGACCAGTAGTAGTTTAAGATGCACATCTGGAGGCAGTCTGTAATCTGTGGACTATCAGAGTGTTGATGAAACACAGTAATTGCATCGGTATTGAATACAACAGTCACCATGCGCACTTTCCTCCATGTTAGTAATTTCTCAAACAGTCTACGCTTCTATCGTTCCCTGGAAGACCAGTGGTAGTTTCAAATGCACATCTGGAGGCATTCTGTAATCTGTGGACTATCAGAGTGTTGATGAAACACAGAAATTGCATCGGGAATGAATACAACAGTCACAATGCGCACTTTCTTCTATGGGAGTGGTGTCTGAAACAGTCCACGCATTGATCGTTCCCTGGAAGACCAGTAGTAGTTTCCGATGCACATCTGGAGGCGTTCTGTAATCTGTGGACTATCAGAGTGTTGATAAACACAGAAATTGCATCCGGATTGAATACAACAGTCACCATGCGCACTCTCCTCCATGGGAGTAATGTCTCAAACAGCCTACGCTTTGATCGTTCCCTGGAAGATCAGTAGTAGTTTCCGATGCACATCTTGAGGCATTCTGAAATCTGTGGACTAACTGATTGTTGATGAAACACAGAAATTGCATTGGGATTGATTACAACAGTCACCATGCGCACTTTCCTCCATGGGAGTTTTCTCTCTAACAGTCTACGCTTGGATTCTTCCCAGGAAGACCAGTAGTAGTTTCCGATACACATCTGGAGGCATTCTGTAATCTGTGGAGTATCAGAGTGTTCATGACACACAGAAATTGCATCGGGATTGAATACAACAGTCACCATGCGCACCTTCCTCAATGGGAGTCATGTCTCAAACAGTCTACGCTTTGATCTTTCCCTGGAAGACCAGTAGTAGTTTCCGATGCACATCTGGATGCATTCTGTAATCTGTGGACTATCAGAGTGTTGATGAAACACAGAAATTGCATCGGTATTGAATACAACAGTCACCATGCGCACTTTCCTCCATGTTAGTAATATCTCAAACAGTCTACGCTTTGATCGTTCCCAGGAAGACCAGTGGTAGTTTCCAATGCACATCTGGAGGCATTCTGTAATTTGTGGACTATCAGAGTGTTGATGAAACACAGAATTTGCATCGGGATTGAATACTACAGTCACAATGCGCACGATCCTCCATGGGAGTAATGTCGGAAAAAGTCCACGCTTTGATCGTTCCGTGGAAGACCAGTAGTATTTTCCGATGCACATCTGGTGGCATTCTGTAATCTGTGGACTATCAGAGTGTTAATGAAACACAGATATTGCTTCGGGATTGAATACAACAGTCACCATGCGCACTTTCCTCCACGCGAGTAATGTCTCCAACAGTATACGCTTTGATCATTCCCTGGAAGACCAGTAGTAGTTTCCGATGCAAATCTGTAGACATTCTGTAATCTGTGGACCCTCAAAGTGTTGATGAAACACAGATATTGCATCGGGATTGAATACAACAGTCACCATGCGCACTTTCTTCCATGTTACTTATGTCTCAAACAGTCTACGCTTTGATAGTTCCCTGAAGGACCAGTGGTAGTTTCCAATGCACATCTGGAGGCATTCTGTAATCTGTGGACTATCAGAGTGTTGATGAAACACAGAAATTGCATCGGGATTGAATACAACAGTCACCATGCGCACTTTCCTCCATGGGAGTAAGGTCTCAAACGGTCTACGCTTTGATCGTTCCGCGGAAGACCAGTAGTAGATTCCGATGCACGTCTGGTGGCATTCTGTAATCTGTGGACTATCAGAGTGTTGATAAAAACACAGAAATTGCATCGGGATTGAATACAACAGTCACCATGCGCATTTTCATCCATGGGAGTAATGTCTTAAATAGTCTACGCTTTGATCGTTCCCTGGAAGACCAGTAGTAGTTTTCGATGCACATCTGGATGCATTCTGTAATCTGTGGACTATCAGAGTGTTGATGAAACACAGATATTGCATCGGGATTAAATACAACAGTCACCATGCCCACTTTCCTCCATGGGAGTAATGTCTCAAAGAGTCTGCGCTTTGATCGTTCCCTGGAAGACCAGTAGTAGTTTCCAATGCACATCTGGAGGCATTCTGTAATCTGTGGATCATCAGAGTGTTGATGAAACACAGAAATTGCATCGGGATTGAATACAACAGTCACCATGAGCTCTTTCCTCCATGGGATTAATGTCTCAAACAGTCTACGCTTTGATCGTTCCCTGGAAGACCAGTAGTAGTTTCCGATGCACATCTGTTGGCATTCTGAAACCTGTGGACTATCAGCATGTTGAGGAAACACAGATATTGCATCGGGATTTAATACAACAGTCAGAATGCGCACTTTCCTTCACAGGAGTAATGTCTCAAACAGTCTACGCTTTGATCGTTCCCTAGAAGACCAGTAGTAGTTTCCGATGCACATCTGGTGGCATTCTGTAATCTGTGGACTATCAGAGTGTTGTTGAAACACAGAAATTGCATCGGGATTGAATACAACAGTCTCCATGCGCACTTTCCTAAATGGGAGTAATGTCTCAATTAGTCTACGCTTTGATCGTTCCCTGGAAGACCAGTTGTAGTTTTCGATGCACATTTGGATGCATTCTGTAATCTGTGGACGATCAGAGTGTTGAAGAAACAGATATTGCATCGGGATTGAATACAACAGTCACCATGCCCACTTTCCTCTATGTGAGTAATGTCTCAAACGGTCTACGCTTTGATCGTTCCCTGGAAGACTAGTAGTAGTTTCCAACGCACATCTGGAGGCATTCTGTAATCTCTGGACCATCAGAGTGTTGATGAAACACAGATATTGTATCGGGATTGAATACAACAGTCACCACGCGCACTTTCCTCCATATGAGTAATGTCTCAATTAGTCTACGCTTTGATCGTTCCCTGGAAGACCAGTTGTAGTTTTCGATGCACATTTGGATGCATTCTGTAATCTGTGGACTATCAGAGTGTTGAAGAAACAGATATTGCATCGGGATTGAATATAACAGTCACCATGCGCACTTTCCACCATGTTAGTAATATCTCTAACAGTCTACTCTTTGATCGTTCCCTGGAAGACCAGTGGTAGTTTACAATGCACATCTGGAGGCATTCTGACACCTGTGGACTATCAGAGTGTTGGTAAAACACAGAAATTGCATGGGGATTGAATACAACAGTCACCATGCGCACTTTCCTCCACAGGAGTAATGTCTCAAACAGTCTACGCGTTGATCGTTCCCTGCCAGACCAGTAGTAGTTTCCGATGCAATTCTGGTGGCATTCTGTAATCTGTGGACTATCAGAGTGTTGACGAAACACAGAAATTGCATCGGTATTGGATACAATAGTCACCATGCGCACTTTCCTCCACAGGAGTAATGTCTCAAACAGTCCACGCTTTGATCGTTCTCTCGATGACCAGTAGTAGTTTCCGATGCACATCTGGTTGCATTCTGTAATCTGTGGACTATCAGAGTGTTAATGAAACACAGAAATTGCATCGGGATTGAATACAACAGTCACCATGCGCACTTTCCTCCAGGGGAGTAATGTCTGAAACAGTCCTCGGTTTGATCGTTCCCTTTAAGACCAGTAGTAGTTTCCGATGCACATCGGGTGACATTCTGTAATCTGTGGACTATCAGAGTGTTGATGAAACACAGAAATTGCATCGGGATTGAATACAACAGTCACCTTGCGCACTTTCCTCCATAGGAGTAATGTCTCAAATATTCTACGCTTTGATCGGTCCCTGGAAGACCAGTAGTAGTTTCCGATGCACATCTGGTGGCATTCTGTAATCTGTGGACTATCTGAGTGTTGATGAAACACAGATATTGCATCGGGATTTAATACAACAGTCACCATGCGCACTTTCCTCCATGGAAGTAATGTCTAAAACAGTCTACGCTCTGATCGTCCCTGGAAGACCAGTGGAAATTTCCAATGAACATCTGGAGCCATTCTGTAATCTGTGGACTATCAGAGTGTTGATGAAACACAGAAATTTAATCAGGATTGAATACAACAGTCACCATGCGCACCTTCCTCCATAGGAGTAATGTCTCAAAGAATTTACGCTTTGGTCGTGCCCTGGAAGACCAGTAGTAGTTTGCGATGCACATCTGGAGGCATTCTGTAATCAGTGGACTATCAGAGTGTTATTGAAACACAGAAATTGCATCGGGATTGAATATAACAGTCACCATGAGCACTTTCCTCCATGTTAGTAATGTCTCAAACAGTCGACGCTTTGATCGTTCCCTGGAAGACCAGTGGTAGTTTCCAATGCACATCAGGAGGCATTCTGTAATCTGTGGACAATCAGAGTGTTGATGAAACACAGAGATTGCTTCAGTATTGAATACAATAGTCACCATGCGCACTTTCCTCCACAGGAGTAATGTCTCAAACAGTCTACGCTTTGATCGTTCTCTCGATGACCAGTAGTAGTTTCCGATGCACATCTGGTGGCATTCTGTAATCTGTGGACTATCAGAGTGTTGATGAAACACAGAAATAGCATCGGGACTGAATACAACAGTCACCATGCGCACTTTCCTCCACAGGAGTAATGTCTCAAACAGTCTACGCTTTGATCGTTCCCTGGAAAACCAGTAGTAGTATCCGACGCACATCTGGAGGCATTCTGTAATCTGTGGACTATCAGAGTGTTGATGAAACACAGATATTGTATCGGGATTGAATACAACAGTCACCACGCGCACTTTCCTCCATATGAGTAAAGTCTCTAACAGTCTACGCTTTGATCGGTCCCTGGAAGACCAGTGGCAGTTTCCGATGCACATCTGGAGGCATTTTGTAATCTGTGGACTATCAGAGTGTTGATGAAACACAGAAATTGCATCGGGATTGAATACAACAGTCACTATGCGCACTCTCCTCCATGGGAGTAATGTCTCAAACAGTCTACGCTTTGATCGTTCCCTGGAAGACCAGTAGTAGTTTCTGATGCACATCTGGAGGCATTCTGAAAACTGTGGACTAACTGATTGTTGATGAAACACAGAAATTGCATTGGGATTGAATACAACAGTCAGCATGCGCACTGTCCTCCACAGGAGTAATGTCTTAAACAGTCTACGCTTTGATCGTTCCCTGGAAAACCAGTAGTAGTATCCGATGCACATCTGGAGGCATTCTGTAATCTGTGGTCTATCAGAGTGTTGATGAAGCACAGATATTGCATCGGGATTTAATACAACAGTCACCACGCGCACTTTCCTCCATATGAGTAATGTCTCTAACAGTCTACGCTTTGATCGGTCCCTGGAAGACCAGTAGTAGTTTCCGATGCACATCTTGTGGCATTCTGTAATCTGTGGGCTAACAGAGTGTTGATGAAACACAGAAATTGCATCAGGATTGAATACAACAGTCACCATGCGCACTTTCCTCCGTGGGAGAAATGTCTCCAACAGTCTACGATTTGATCGTTCCCTGGAAGACCAGTAGTAGTTTCCGATGCACATCTGTAGACATTCTGTAATCTGTGGACTTCAAAGTGTTGATGAAACACAGATATTGCATCGGGATTTAATACAACAGTCACCATGCGCACTTTCTTCCATGTTACTAATGTCTCAAACAGTCTACGTTTTGATCGTTCCCTGGAAGACCAGTAGTAGTTTCCGATGCACATCTGGAGGCATTCTGTAATCTTTGCACCTTCAAAGTGTTAATATATCACAGATATTGCATCGGCATTTAATACAACAGTCACCATGCGCACTTTCCGCAATGTTAGTAATGTCTCAAACAGTCTACGCATTGATCGTTCCCCGGAAGACCAGTGGTAGTTTCCAATGCACATCTGAAGGCATTCTGTAATCTATTGGCTATCAGAGTGTTGATGAATCACAGAAATAGCATCGGGATTGAATACAACACTCACCATGCGCAATTTCCTCAATATGAGTAACGTCTGTAACAGTCTACGCTTTGATCGTTCCCTGGAAGACCAGAAGTAGTTTCCGATGCACATCTAGAGGCATTCTGTGATCTCTGGACTATCAGAGTGTTGATGAAACACAGATATTGCATCGGTATTGAATACAACATCCACCATGCGCACTTTATCCCATGTTAGTAATATCTCAAACAGTCTACGCTTTAATCGTTCCCTGGAAGACCAGTGATAGTTTCCAATGCACATCTGGAGGCATTCTGTAATCTGTGGACTATCAGAGTGTTGATGAAACACAGAAATTGCATCGGGATTGAATACAACAGTCACAATGCGCACTTCCTTCCATGGGAGTAGTGTCTGAAACAGTCCACGCTTTGATCGTTCCCTGGAAGACCAGTAGTAGTTTCCAATGCACATCTGGAGGCGTTCTGTAATCTGTGGACTATCAGAGTGTTGATAAACACAGAAATTGCATCCGGATTGAATACAACAGTCACCATGCGCACTCTCCTCCATGGGAGTAATGTCTCAAACAGTCTACGCTTTGATCGTTCCCTGGAAGACCAGTAGTAGTTTCCGATGCACATCTTGAGGCATTCTGAAATCTGTGGACTAACTGATTGTTGTTGAAACACAGAAATTGCATTGGGATTCATTACAACAGTCACCATGCGCACTTTCCTCCATGGGAGTTTTCTCTCTAACAGTCTACGCTTGGATTCTTCCCAGGAAGACCAGTAGTAGTTTCCGATACACATCTGGAGGCATTCTGTAATCTGTGGAGTATCAGAGTGTTCATGACACACAGAAATTGCATCGGGATTGAATACAACAGTCACCATGCGCACCTTCCTCCATGGGAGTCATGTCTCAAATTGTCTACGCTTTGATCTTTCCCTGGAAGACCAGTAGTAGTTTCCGATGCACATCTGGATGCATTCTGTAATCTGTGGACTATCAGAGTGTTGATAAAAACACAGAAATTGCATCGGGATTGAATACAACAGTCACCATGCGCATTTTCATCCATGGGAGTAATGTCTTAAATAGTGTACGCTTTGATCGTTCCCTGGAAGACCAGTAGTAGTTTTCGATGCACATCTGGATGCATTCTGTAATCTGTGGACTATCAGAGTGTTGATGAAACACAGATATTGCATCGGGATTGAATACAACAGTCAGAATGCGCACTTTCCTTCACAGGAGTAATGTCTCAAACAGTCTACGCTTTGATCGTTCCCTAGAAGACCAGTAGTAGTTTCCGATGCACATCTGGTGGCATTCTGTAATCTGTGGACTATCAGAGTGTTGTTGAAACACAGAAATTGCATCGGGATTGAATACAACAGTCTCCATGCGCACTTTCCTAAATGGGAGTAATGTCTCAATTAGTCTACGCTTTGATCGTTCCCTGGAAGACCAGTTGTAGTTTTCGATGCACATTTGGATGCATTCTGTAATCTGTGGACGATCAGAGTGTTGAAGAAACAGATATTGCATCGGGATTGAATACAACAGTCACCATGCCCACTTTCCTCTATGTGAGTAATGTCTCAAACGGTCTACGCTTTGATCGTTCCCTGGAAGACCAGTAGTAGTTTCCAACGCACATCTGGAGGCATTCTGTAATCTCTGGACCATGAGAGTGTTGATGAAACACAGAAATTGCATCGGGATTGAATACAACAGTCACGATGAGCTCTTTCCTCCATGGGAGTAATGTCTCAAACAGTCTACGCTTTGATCGTTCCCTGGAAGACCAGTAGTAGTTTCCGATGCAAATCTGGTGGCATTCTGAAACCTGTGGACTATCAGAGTGTTGAATAAACACAGATATTGCATCGGGATTGAATACAACAGCCACCATTCGCACTTTCCTCCATGGGAGTAATGTCTCATATGGTCTACGCTTCGATCGTTCCCTGGAAGACCAGTTGTAGTTTTCGATGCACATTTGGATGCATTCTGTAATCTGTGGACGATCAGAGTGTTGAAGAAACAGATATTGCATCGGGATTGAATACAACAGTCACCATGCCCACTTTCCTCTATGTGAGTAATGTCTCAAACGGTCTACGCTTTGATCGTTCCCTGGAAGAGCAGTAGTAGTTTCCAACGCACATCTGGAGGCATTCTGTAATCTCTGGACCATCAGAGTGTTGATGAAACACAGAAATTGCATCGGGATTGAATACAACAGTCACCATGAGCTCTTTCCTCCATGGGAGTAATGTCTCAAACAGTCTACGTTTTGATCGTTCCCTGGAAGACCAGTAGTAGTTTCCGATGCACATCTGGAGGCATTCTGTAATCTTTGCACCTTCAAAGTGTTAATATATCACAGATATTGCATCGGGATTTAATACAACAGTCACCATGCGCACTTTCCGCAATGTTAGTAATGTCTCAAACAGTCTACGCATTGATCGTTCCCCGGAAGACCAGTGGTAGTTTCCAATGCACATCTGAAGGCATTCTGTAATCTATTGGCTATCAGAGTGTTGATGAATCACAGAAATAGCATCGGGATTGAATACAACACTCACCATGCGCAATTTCCTCAATATGAGTAACGTCTGTAACAGTCTACGCTTTGATCGTTCCCTGGAAGACCAGAAGTAGTTTCCGATGCACATCTAGAGGCATTCTGTGATCTCTGGACTATCAGAGTGTTGATGAAACACAGATATTGCATCGGTATTGAATACAACATCCACCATGCGCACTTTATCCCATGTTAGTAATATCTCAAACAGTCTACGCTTTAATCGTTCCCTGGAAGACCAGTGATAGTTTCCAATGCACATCTGGAGGCATTCTGTAATCTGTGGACTATCAGAGTGTTGATGAAACACAGAAATTGCATCGGGATTGAATACAACAGTCACAATGCGCACTTCCTTCCATGGGAGTAGTGTCTGAAACAGTCCACGCTTTGATCGTTCCCTGGAAGACCAGTAGTAGTTTCCAATGCACATCTGGAGGCGTTCTGTAATCTGTGGACTATCAGAGTGTTGATAAACACAGAAATTGCATCCGGATTGAATACAACAGTCACCATGCGCACTCTCCTCCATGGGAGTAATGTCTCAAACAGTCTACGCTTTGATCGTTCCCTGGAAGACCAGTAGTAGTTTCCGATGCACATCTTGAGGCATTCTGAAATCTGTGGACTAACTGATTGTTGATGAAACACAGAAATTGCATTGGGATTGATTACAACAGTCACCATGCGCACTTTCCTAAATGGGAGTAATCCCTCTAACAGTCTACGCTTGGATTGTTCCCAGGAAGACCAGTAGTAGTTACCGATGGACATCTGGAGGCATTCTGTAATCTGTGGAGTATCAGAGTGTTCATGACACACAGAAATTGCATCGGGATTGAATACAACAGTCACCATGCGCACCTTCCTCCATGGGAGTAATGTCTCAAACAGTCTACGCTTTGATCGTTCCCTGGAATACCAGTACTAGTTTCCGATGCACATCTTTAGGCATTCTGTAATCTGTGGACTATCAGAGTGTAGATGAAACACAGAAATTGGATCGGTATTGAATACAACAGTCACCATGCGCACTTTCCTCCATGTTAGTAATATCTCAAACAGTCTACGCTTTGATCGTTCCCTGGAAGACCAGTAGTAGTTTCCGATGCACATCTGGTGGCATTCTGTAGTCTGTGGACTATCAGAGTGTTGATGAAACACAGAAACTGCATCGGGATTGAATACAACAGTCACCA
Organism: Schistocerca gregaria; assembly: GCF_023897955.1. Lineage (NCBI taxonomy): Eukaryota > Metazoa > Arthropoda > Insecta > Orthoptera > Acrididae > Schistocerca > Schistocerca gregaria. The sequence continues at coordinate 20,205,313 of NC_064929.1, read as the reverse complement.
TGCGCACTTTCCTCCACGGGAGGTATGTCTCAAACAGTCTACGTCTTGATGTCCCTGGAAGACCAGTAGTAGTTTCCGATGCACATCTGGTGGCATTCTGTAATCTGTAGACTATCAGAGTGTTGATGAAACACAGAAATTGCATCGGGATTGAATACAACTGTCACCATGCGCACTTTCTTCAACGGTAGTAATGTCTCAAACGGTCTACGCGTTAATCGTTTCCTGAAAGACCAGTAGTAGTTTCCGATGCACGTGTGGTGGCATTCTGTAATCTGTGGACTATCAGAGTGTTGATTTAACACAAAATTGCATCGGGATTGAATACAACAGTCACCATGCGCACTTGCCTCCATGTTAGTAATGTCTGAAACAGTCTATGCTTTGATCGTTCCCTGGAAGACCAGTGGTAGTTTCCGATGCACATCCGGAGACATTCTGTAATCTGTGGACTATCAGAGTGTTGATGAAACACAGAAATTTAATCGGATTAAATACAACAGTCACCATGCCCACCTTCCTCCATGGGAGTAATGATTCAAAGAGTTTACGCTTTGATCGTTAGCTGGAAGACCAGTAGTAGCTTCAGATGCACATCTTGAGGCATTCTGTAATCTGTGGACTATCAGAGTGTTGATGAAACACAGAAGTTGCATCGGGATTGAATACAACAGTCACCATGCGCACTTTCCTCCACAGGAGTAATGTCTCAAACAGTCTAGGCTTTGATCGTTCCCTGGAAAACCAGTAGTAGTATCCGATGCACATCTGGAGGCATTCTTTAATCTGTGGACTATCAGAGTGTTGATGAAACACAGATATTGCATCGGGATTGAATAAAACAGTCACCATGCGCACTCTCCTCCATGGGAGTAATGTCTCAAACAGTCTACGGTTTGATCGTTCCCTGGAAGACCAGTAGTAGTTTCCGATGCACATCTGGAGGCATTCTGTAATCTCTGGACCATCAGAGTGTTGATGAAACACAGAAATTGCATCGGGATTGAATACAACAGTCACCATGAGCTCTTTCCTCCATGGGAGTAATGTCTCAAACAGTCTACGTTTTGATCGTTCCCTGGAAGACCAGTAGTAGTTTCCGATGCACATCTGGAGGCATTCTGTAATCTTTGCACCTTCAAAGTGTTAATATATCACAGATATTGCATCGGCATTTAATACAACAGTCACCATGCGCACTTTCCGCAATGTTAGTAATGTCTCAAACAGTCTACGCATTGATCGTTCCCCGGAAGACCAGTGGTAGTTTCCAATGCACATCTGAAGGCATTCTGTAATCTATTGGCTATCAGAGTGTTGATGAATCACAGAAATAGCATCGGGATTGAATACAACACTCACCATGCGCAATTTCCTCAATATGAGTAACGTCTGTAACAGTCTACGCTTTGATCGTTCCCTGGAAGACCAGAAGTAGTTTCCGATGCACATCTAGAGGCATTCTGTGATCTCTGGACTATCAGAGTGTTGATGAAACACAGATATTGCATCGGTATTGAATACAACATCCACCATGCGCACTTTATCCCATGTTAGTAATATCTCAAACAGTCTACGCTTTAATCGTTCCCTGGAAGACCAGTGATAGTTTCCAATGCACATCTGGAGGCATTCTGTAATCTGTGGACTATCAGAGTGTTGATGAAACACAGAAATTGCATCGGGATTGAATACAACAGTCACAATGCGCACTTCCTTCCATGGGAGTAGTGTCTGAAACAGTCCACGCTTTGATCGTTCCCTGGAAGACCAGTAGTAGTTTCCAATGCACATCTGGAGGCGTTCTGTAATCTGTGGACTATCAGAGTGTTGATAAACACAGAAATTGCATCCGGATTGAATACAACAGTCACCATGCGCACTCTCCTCCATGGGAGTAATGTCTCAAACAGTCTACGCTTTGATCGTTCCCTGGAAGACCAGTAGTAGTTTCCGATGCACATCTTGAGGCATTCTGAAATCTGTGGACTAACTGATTGTTGATGAAACACAGAAATTGCATTGGGATTGATTACAACAGTCACCATGCGCACTTTCCTAAATGGGAGTAATCCCTCTAACAGTCTACGCTTGGATTGTTCCCAGGAAGACCAGTAGTAGTTACCGATGGACATCTGGAGGCATTCTGTAATCTGTGGAGTATCAGAGTGTTCATGACACACAGAAATTGCATCGGGATTGAATACAACAGTCACCATGCGCACCTTCCTCCATGGGAGTAATGTCTCAAACAGTCTACGCTTTGATCGTTCCCTGGAATACCAGTACTAGTTTCCGATGCACATCTTTAGGCATTCTGTAATCTGTGGACTATCAGAGTGTAGATGAAACACAGAAATTGGATCGGTATTGAATACAACAGTCACCATGCGCACTTTCCTCCATGTTAGTAATATCTCAAACAGTCTACGCTTTGATCGTTCCCTGGAAGACCAGTAGTAGTTTCCGATGCACATCTGGTGGCATTCTGTAGTCTGTGGACTATCAGAGTGTTGATGAAACACAGAAACTGCATCGGGATTGAATACAACAGTCACCATGCGCACTTTCCTCCACGGGAGGTATGTCTCAAACAGTCTACGTCTTCATGTCCCTGGAAGACCAGTAGTAGTTTCCGATGCACATCTGGTGGCATTCTGTAATCTGTAGACTATCAGAGTGTTGATGAAACACAGAAATTGCATCGGGATTGAATACAACTGTCACCATGCGCACTTTCTTCAACGGTAGTAATGTCTCAAACGGTCTACGCGTTAATCGTTTCCTGAAAGACCAGTAGTAGTTTCCGATGCACGTGTGGTGGCATTCTGTAATCTGTGGACTATCAGAGTGTTGATTTAACACAAAATTGCATCGGGATTGAATACAACAGTCACCATGCGCACTTGCCTCCATGTTAGTAATGTCTGAAACAGTCTATGCTTTGATCGTTCCCTGGAAGACCAGTGGTAGTTTCCGATGCACATCCGGAGACATTCTGTAATCTGTGGACTATCAGAGTGTTGATGAAACACAGAAATTTAATCGGGATTAAATACAACAGTCACCATGCCCACCTTCCTCCATGGGAGTAATGATTCAAAGAGTTTACGCTTTGATCGTTAGCTGGAAGACCAGTAGTAGCTTCAGATGCACATCTTGAGGCATTCTGTAATCTGTGGACTATCAGAGTGTTGATGAAACACAGAAGTTGCATCGGGATTGAATACAACAGTCACCATGCGCACTTTCCTCCACAGGAGAAATGTCTCAAACAGTCTAGGCTTTGATCGTTCCCTGGAAAACCAGTAGTAGTATCCGATGCACATCTGGAGGCATTCTTTAATCTGTGGACTATCAGAGTGTTGATGAAACACAGATATTGCATCGGGATTGAATACAACAGTCACCATGCGCACTCTCCTCCATGGGAGTAATGTCTCAAACAGTCTACGGTTTGATCGTTCCCTGGAAGACCAGTAGTAGTTTCCGATGCACATCTGGAGGCATTCTGTAATCTCTGGACCATCAGAGTGTTGATGAAACACAGAAATTGCATCGGGATTGAATACAACAATCACCATGAGCTCTTTCCTCCATGGGAGTAATGTCTCAAACAGTCTACGTTTTGATCGTTCCCTGGAAGACCAGTAGTAGTTTCCGATGCACATCTGGAGGCATTCTGTAATCTTTGCACCTTCAAAGTGTTAATATATCACAGATATTGCATCGGGATTTAATACAACAGTCACCATGCGCACTTTCCGCAATGTTAGTAATGTCTCAAACAGTCTACGCATTGATCGTTCCCCGGAAGACCAGTGGTAGTTTCCAATGCACATCTGAAGGCATTCTGTAATCTATTGGCTATCAGAGTGTTGATGAATCACAGAAATAGCATCGGGATTGAATACAACACTCACCATGCGCAATTTCCTCAATATGAGTAACGTCTGTAACAGTCTACGCTTTGATCGTTCCCTGGAAGACCAGAAGTAGTTTCCGATGCACATCTAGAGGCATTCTGTGATCTCTGGACTATCAGAGTGTTGATGAAACACAGATATTGCATCGGTATTGAATACAACATCCACCATGCGCACTTTATCCCATGTTAGTAATATCTCAAACAGTCTACGCTTTAATCGTTCCCTGGAAGACCAGTGATAGTTTCCAATGCACATCTGGAGGCATTCTGTAATCTGTGGACTATCAGAGTGTTGATGAAACACAGAAATTGCATCGGGATTGAATACAACAGTCACAATGCGCACTACCTTCCATGGGAGTAGTGTCTGAAACAGTCCACGCTTTGATCGTTCCCTGGAAGACCAGTAGTAGTTTCCAATGCACATCTGGAGGCGTTCTGTAATCTGTGGACTATCAGAGTGTTGATAAACACAGAAATTGCATCCGGATTGAATACAACAGTCACCATGCGCACTCTCCTCCATGGGAGTAATGTCTCAAACAGTCTACGCTTTGATCGTTCCCTGGAAGACCAGTAGTAGTTTCCGATGCACATCTTGAGGCATTCTGAAATCTGTGGACTAACTGATTGTTGATGAAACACAGAAATTGCATTGGGATTGATTACAACAGTCACCATGCGCACTTTCCTAAATGGGAGTAATCCCTCTAACAGTCTACGCTTGGATTGTTCCCAGGAAGACCAGTAGTAGTTACCGATGGACATCTGGAGGCATTCTGTAATCTGTGGAGTATCAGAGTGTTCATGACACACAGAAATTGCATCGGGATTGAATACAACAGTCACCATGCGCACCTTCCTCCATGGGAGTAATGTCTCAAACAGTCTACGCTTTGATCGTTCCCTGGAATACCAGTACTAGTTTCCGATGCACATCTTTAGGCATTCTGTAATCTGTGGACTATCAGAGTGTAGATGAAACACAGAAATTGGATCGGTATTGAATACAACAGTCACCATGCGCACTTTCCTCCATGTTAGTAATATCTCAAACAGTCTACGCTTTGATCGTTCCCTGGAAGACCAGTAGTAGTTTCCGATGCACATCTGGTGGCATTCTGTAGTCTGTGGACTATCAGAGTGTTGATGAAACACAGAAACTGCATCGGGATTGAATACAACAGTCACCATGCGCACTTTCCTCCACGGGAGGTATGTCTCAAACAGTCTACGTCTTGATGTCCCTGGAAGACCAGTAGTAGTTTCCGATGCACATCTGGTGGCATTCTGTAATCTGTAGACTATCAGAGTGTTGATGAAACACAGAAATTGCATCGGGATTGAATACAACTGTCACCATGCGCACTTTCTTCAACGGTAGTAATGTCTCAAACGGTCTACGCGTTAATCGTTTCCTGAAAGACCAGTAGTAGTTTCCGATGCACGTGTGGTGGCATTCTATAATCTGTGGACTATCAGAGTGTTGATTTAACACAAAATTGCATCGGGATTGAATACAACAGTCACCATGCGCACTTGCCTCCATGTTAGTAATGTCTGAAACAGTCTATGCTTTGATCGTTCCCTGGAAGACCAGTGGTAGTTTCCGATGCACATCCGGAGACATTCTGTAATCTGTGGACTATCAGAGTGTTGATGAAACACAGAAATTTAATCGGGATTAAATACAACAGTCACCATGCCCACCTTCCTCCATGGGAGTAATGATTCAAAGAGTTTACGCTTTGATCGTTAGCTGGAAGACCAGTAGTAGCTTCAGATGCACATCTTGAGGCATTCTGTAATCTGTGGACTATCAGAGTGTTGATGAAACACAGAAGTTGCATCGGGATTGAATACAACAGTCACCATGCGCACTTTCCTCCACAGGAGTAATGTCTCAAACAGTCTAGGCTTTGATCGTTCCCTGGAAAACCAGTAGTAGTATCCGATGCACATCTGGAGGCATTCTCTTATCTGTGGACTATCAGAGTGTTGATGAAACACAGATATTGCATCGGGATTGAATACAACAGTCACCATGCGCACTCTCCTCCATGGGAGTAATGTCTCAAACAGTCTACGGTTTGATCGTTCCCTGGAAGACCAGTAGTAGTTTCCGATGCACATCTGGAGGCATTCTGTAATCTGTGGAGTATCAGAGTGTTCATGACACACAGAAGTTGCATCGGGATTGAATACAACAGTCACCATGCGCACCTTCCTCCATGGGAGTAACGTCTCAAAGAGTTTACGGTTTGATCGGTCCCTGGAAGACAAGAAGTTGTTTCCGATGCACATCTGGAGGCATTCTGTAATCTGTGGACTATCAGAGTGTTGATGAAACACAGAAATTGCATCGGTATTGAATACAACATCCACCATGCGCACTTTATCCCATGTTAGTAATATCTCAAACAGTCTACGTTTTGATAGTTCCCAGGAAGACCAATGGTAGTTTAAAATGCACATCTGGAGGCATTCTGTAATTTGTGGACTGTCAGAGTGTTCATGAAACACAGAAATTGCATCGGGAATGAATACAACAGTCACAATGCGCACTTTCTTCTATGGGAGTGGTGTCTGAAACAGTCCACGCATTGATCCTTCCCTGGAAGACCTGTAGTAGTTTCCGATGCACATCTGGAGGCGTTCTGTAATCTGTGGACTATCAGAGTGTTGATAAACACAGAAATTGCATCCGGATTGAATACAACAGTCACCATGCGCACTCTCCTCCATGGGAGTAATGTCTCAAACAGTCTACGCTTTGATCGTTCCCTGGAAGACCAGTAGTAGTTTCCGATGCACATCTTGAGGCATTCTGAAATCTGTGGACTAACTGATTGTTGGTGAAACACAGAAATTGCATTGGGATTGATTATAACAGTCACCATGCACACTTTCCTCCATGGGAGTAATCTCTCTAACAGTCTCCGTTTGGATTGTTCCCAGGAAGACCAGTAGTAGTTTCCGATGGACATCTGGAGGCATTCTGTAATCTGTGGAGTATCAGAGTGTTCATGACACACAGAAATTGCATCGGGATTGAATACAACAGTCACCATGCGCACCTTCCTCCATGGGAGTCATGTCTCAAACAGTCTACGCTTTGATCGTTCCCTGGAAGACCAGTAGTAGTTTCCGATGCACATCTGGATGCATTCTGTAATCTGTGGACTATCAGAGTGTTGATGAAACACAGAAATTGCATCGGTATTGAATACAACAGTCACCACGCGCACTTTCCTCCATGTTAGTAATATCTCAAACAGTCTACGTTTTGATCGTTCCCAGGAAGACCAATGGTAGTTTCCAATGCACATCTGGAGGCATTCTGTAATTTGTGGACTATCAGAGTGTTGATGAAACACAGAAATTGCATCGGGATTGAATACAACAGTTACAATGCGCACGATCCTACATGGGAGTAATGTCGGAAACAGCCCACGCTTTGATCGTTCCGTGGAAGACCAGTAGTTTTTTCCGATGCACATCTGGTGGCATTCTGTAATCTGTGGACTATCAGAGTGTTAATGAAACACAGATATTGCATCGGGATTGAATACAACAGTCACCATGCGCACTTTCCTCCACAGGAGTAATGTCTGAAACAGTCTACGCTTTGATCATTCCCTGGAAGACCAGTAGTAGTTTCCGATGCAAATCTGTAGACATTCTGTAATCTGTGGACCCTCAAAGTGTTGATGAAACACAGATATTGCATCGGGATTGAATACAACAGTCACCATGCGCACTTTCTTCCATGTTCCTAATGTCTCAAACAGTCTACGTTTTGATAGTTCCAGGGAAGACCAGTGGTAGTTTCTAATGCACATCTGGAGGCATTCTGTAATCTGTGGACTATCAGAGTGTTGATGAAACACAGAAATTGCATCGGGATTGAATACAACAGTCACCATGCGCACTTTCCTCCACGGGAGTAAGGTCTCAAACGGTCTACGCTTTGATCGTTCCCCGGAAGACCGGTAGTAGATTCCGATGCACGTCTGGTGGCATTCTGTAATCTGTGGACTATCAGAGTGTTGATAAAAACACAAAAATTGCATCGGGATTGAATACAACAGTCACCATGCGCATTTTCATCCATGGGAGTAATGTCTCAAATAGTTTACGCTTTGATCGTTCCCTGGAAGACCAGTAGTAGTTTTCGATGCTCATCTGGATGCATTCTGTAATCTGTGGACCATCAGAGTGTTGATGAAACACAGAAATTGCATCGGGATTGAATACAACAGTCACCATAAGCTCTTTCCTCCATGGGATTAATGTCTCAAACAGTCTACGCTTTGATCGTTCCCTGGAAGACCACTAGTAGTTTCCGATGCACATCTGGAGGCATTCTGAAATCTGTGGACTAATTGAGTGTTGATGAAACACAGAAATTGCATCGGGATTGAATACAACAGTCACCATGCGCACTTTCCTAAATGGGAGTAATCCCTCTAACAGTCTACGCTTGGATTGTTCCCAGGAAGACCAGTAGTAGTTACCGATGGACATCTGGAGGCATTCTGTAATCTGTGGAGTATCAGAGTGTTCATGACACACAGAAATTGCATCGGGATTGAATACAACAGTCACCATGCGCACCTTCCTCCATGGGAGTAATGTCTCAAACAGTCTACGCTTTGATCGTTCCCTGGAATACCAGTACTAGTTTCCGATGCACATCTTTAGGCATTCTGTAATCTGTGGACTATCAGAGTGTAGATGAAACACAGAAATTGGATCGGTATTGAATACAACAGTCACCATGCGCACTTTCCTCCATGTTAGTAATATCTCAAACAGTCTACGCTTTGATCGTTCCCTGGAAGACCAGTAGTAGTTTCCGATGCACATCTGGTGGCATTCTGTAGTCTGTGGACTATCAGAGTGTTGATGAAACACAGAAACTGCATCGGGATTGAATACAACAGTCACCATGCGCACTTTCCTCCACGGGAGGTATGTCTCAAACAGTCTACGTCTTGATGTCCCTGGAAGACCAGTAGTAGTTTCCGATGCACATCTGGTGGCATTCTGTAATCTGTAGACTATCAGAGTGTTGATGAAACACAGAAATTGCATCGGGATTGAATACAACTGTCACCATGCGCACTTTCTTCAACGGTAGTAATGTCTCAAACGGTCTACGCGTTAATCGTTTCCTGAAAGACCAGTAGTAGTTTCCGATGCACGTGTGGTGGCATTCTGTAATCTGTGGACTATCAGAGTGTTGATTTAACACAAAATTGCATCGGGATTGAATACAACAGTCACCATGCGCACTTGCCTCCATGTTAGTAATGTCTGAAACAGTCTATGCTTTGATCGTTCCCTGGAAGACCAGTGGTAGTTTCCGATGCACATCCGGAGACATTCTGTAATCTGTGGACTATCAGAGTGTTGATGAAACACAGAAATTTAATCGGGATTAAATACAACAGTCACCATGCCCACCTTCCTCCATGGGAGTAATGATTCAAAGAGTTTACGCTTTGATCGTTAGCTGGAAGACCAGTAGTAGCTTCAGATGCACATCTTGAGGCATTCTGTAATCTGTGGACTATCAGAGTGTTGATGAAACACAGAAGTTGCATCGGGATTGAATACAACAGTCACCATGCGCACTTTCCTCCACAGGAGTAATGTCTCAAACAGTCTAGGCTTTGATCGTTCCCTGGAAAACCAGTAGTAGTATCCGATGCACATCTGGAGGCATTCTTTAATCTGTGGACTATCAGAGTGTTGATGAAACACAGATATTGCATCGGGATTGAATAAAACAGTCACCATGCGCACTCTCCTCCATGGGAGTAATGTCTCAAACAGTCTACGGTTTGATCGTTCCCTGGAAGACCAGTAGTAGTTTCCGATGCACATCTGGAGGCATTCTGTAATCTCTGGACCATCAGAGTGTTGATGAAACACAGAAATTGCATCGGGATTGAATACAACAGTCACCATGAGCTCTTTCCTCCATGGGAGTAATGTCTCAAACAGTCTACGTTTTGATCGTTCCCTGGAAGACCAGTAGTAGTTTCCGATGCACATCTGGAGGCATTCTGTAATCTTTGCACCTTTAAAGTGTTAATATATCACAGATATTGCATCGGCATTTAATACAACAGTCACCATGCGCACTTTCCGCAATGTTAGTAATGTCTCAAACAGTCTACGCATTGATCGTTCCCCGGAAGACCAGTGGTAGTTTCCAATGCACATCTGAAGGCATTCTGTAATCTATTGGCTATCAGAGTGTTGATGAATCACAGAAATAGCATCGGGATTGAATACAACACTCACCATGCGCAATTTCCTCAATATGAGTAACGTCTGTAACAGTCTACGCTTTGATCGTTCCCTGGAAGACCAGAAGTAGTTTCCGATGCACATCTAGAGGCATTCTGTGATCTCTGGACTATCAGAGTGTTGATGAAACACAGATATTGCATCGGTATTGAATACAACATCCACCATGCGCACTTTATCCCATGTTAGTAATATCTCAAACAGTCTACGCTTTAATCGTTCCCTGGAAGACCAGTGATAGTTTCCAATGCACATCTGGAGGCATTCTGTAATCTGTGGACTATCAGAGTGTTGATGAAACACAGAAATTGCATCGGGATTGAATACAACAGTCACAATGCGCACTTCCTTCCATGGGAGTAGTGTCTGAAACAGTCCACGCTTTGATCGTTCCCTGGAAGACCAGTAGTAGTTTCCAATGCACATCTGGAGGCGTTCTGTAATCTGTGGACTATCAGAGTGTTGATAAACACAGAAATTGCATCCGGATTGAATACAACAGTCACCATGCGCACTCTCCTCCATGGGAGTAATGTCTCAAACAGTCTACGCTTTGATCGTTCCCTGGAAGACCAGTAGTAGTTTCCGATGCACATCTTGAGGCATTCTGAAATCTGTGGACTAACTGATTGTTGATGAAACACAGAAATTGCATTGGGATTGATTACAACAGTCACCATGCGCACTTTCCTAAATGGGAGTAATCCCTCTAACAGTCTACGCTTGGATTGTTCCCAGGAAGACCAGTAGTAGTTACCGATGGACATCTGGAGGCATTCTGTAATCTGTGGAGTATCAGAGTGTTCATGACACACAGAAATTGCATCGGGATTGAATACAACAGTCACCATGCGCACCTTCCTCCATGGGAGTAATGTCTCAAACAGTCTACGCTTTGATCGTTCCCTGGAATACCAGTACTAGTTTCCGATGCACATCTTTAGGCATTCTGTAATCTGTGGACTATCAGAGTGTAGATGAAACACAGAAATTGGATCGGTATTGAATACAACAGTCACCATGCGCACTTTCCTCCATGTTAGTAATATCTCAAACAGTCTACGCTTTGATCGTTCCCTGGAAGACCAGTAGTAGTTTCCGATGCACATCTGGTGGCATTCTGTAGTCTGTGGACTATCAGAGTGTTGATGAAACACAGAAACTGCATCGGGATTGAATACAACAGTCACCATGCGCACTTTCCTCCACGGGAGGTATGTCTCAAACAGTCTACGTCTTGATGTCCCTGGAAGACCAGTAGTAGTTTCCGATGCACATCTGGTGGCATTCTGTAATCTGTAGACTATCAGAGTGTTGATGAAACACAGAAATTGCATCGGGATTGAATACAACTGTCACCATGCGCACTTTCTTCAACGGTAGTAATGTCTCAAACGGTCTACGCGTTAATCGTTTCCTGAAAGACCAGTAGTAGTTTCCGATGCACGTGTGGTGGCATTCTGTAATCTGTGGACTATCAGAGTGTTGATTTAACACAAAATTGCATCGGGATTGAATACAACAGTCACCATGCGCACTTGCCTCCATGTTAGTAATGTCTGAAACAGTCTATGCTTTGATCGTTCCCTGGAAGACCAGTGGTAGTTTCCGATGCACATCCGGAGACATTCTGTAATCTGTGGACTATCAGAGTGTTGATGAAACACAGAAATTTAATCGGGATTAAATACAACAGTCACCATGCCCACCTTCCTCCATGGGAGTAATGATTCAAAGAGTTTACGCTTTGATCGTTAGCTGGAAGACCAGTAGTAGCTTCAGATGCACATCTTGAGGCATTCTGTAATCTGTGGACTATCAGAGTGTTGATGAAACACAGAAGTTGCATCGGGATTGAATACAACAGTCACCATGCGCACTTTCCTCCACAGGAGAAATGTCTCAAACAGTCTAGGCTTTGATCGTTCCCTGGAAAACCAGTAGTAGTATCCGATGCACATCTGGAGGCATTCTTTAATCTGTGGACTATCAGAGTGTTGATGAAACACAGATATTGCATCGGGATTGAATAAAACAGTCACCATGCGCACTCTCCTCCATGGGAGTAATGTCTCAAACAGTCTACGGTTTGATCGTTCCCTGGAAGACCAGTAGTAGTTTCCGATGCACATCTGGAGGCATTCTGTAATCTCTGGACCATCAGAGTGTTGATGAAACACAGAAATTGCATCGGGATTGAATACAACAGTCACCATGAGCTCTTTCCTCCATGGGAGTAATGTCTCAAACAGTCTACGTTTTGATCGTTCCCTGGAAGACCAGTAGTAGTTTCCGATGCACATCTGGAGGCATTCTGTAATCTTTGCACCTTTAAAGTGTTAATATATCACAGATATTGCATCGGCATTTAATACAACAGTCACCATGCGCACTTTCCGCAATGTTAGTAATGTCTCAAACAGTCTACGCATTGATCGTTCCCCGGAAGACCAGTGGTAGTTTCCAATGCACATCTGAAGGCATTCTGTAATCTATTGGCTATCAGAGTGTTGATGAATCACAGAAATAGCATCGGGATTGAATACAACACTCACCATGCGCAATTTCCTCAATATGAGTAACGTCTGTAACAGTCTACGCTTTGATCGTTCCCTGGAAGACCAGAAGTAGTTTCCGATGCACATCTAGAGGCATTCTGTGATCTCTGGACTATCAGAGTGTTGATGAAACACAGATATTGCATCGGTATTGAATACAACATCCACCATGCGCACTTTATCCCATGTTAGTAATATCTCAAACAGTCTACGCTTTAATCGTTCCCTGGAAGACCAGTGATAGTTTCCAATGCACATCTGGAGGCATTCTGTAATCTGTGGACTATCAGAGTGTTGATGAAACACAGAAATTGCATCGGGATTGAATACAACAGTCACAATGCGCACTTCCTTCCATGGGAGTAGTGTCTGAAACAGTCCACGCTTTGATCGTTCCCTGGAAGACCAGTAGTAGTTTCCAATGCACATCTGGAGGCGTTCTGTAATCTGTGGACTATCAGAGTGTTGATAAACACAGAAATTGCATCCGGATTGAATACAACAGTCACCATGCGCACTCTCCTCCATGGGAGTAATGTCTCAAACAGTCTACGCTTTGATCGTTCCCTGGAAGACCAGTAGTAGTTTCCGATGCACATCTTGAGGCATTCTGAAATCTGTGGACTAACTGATTGTTGATGAAACACAGAAATTGCATTGGGATTGATTACAACAGTCACCATGCGCACTTTCCTAAATGGGAGTAATCCCTCTAACAGTCTACGCTTGGATTGTTCCCAGGAAGACCAGTAGTAGTTACCGATGGACATCTGGAGGCATTCTGTAATCTGTGGAGTATCAGAGTGTTCATGACACACAGAAATTGCATCGGGATTGAATACAACAGTCACCATGCGCACCTTCCTCCATGGGAGTAATGTCTCAAACAGTCTACGCTTTGATCGTTCCCTGGAATACCAGTACTAGTTTCCGATGCACATCTTTAGGCATTCTGTAATCTGTGGACTATCAGAGTGTAGATGAAACACAGAAATTGGATCGGTATTGAATACAACAGTCACCATGCGCACTTTCCTCCATGTTAGTAATATCTCAAACAGTCTACGCTTTGATCGTTCCCTGGAAGACCAGTAGTAGTTTCCGATGCACATCTGGTGGCATTCTGTAGTCTGTGGACTATCAGAGTGTTGATGAAACACAGAAACTGCATCGGGATTGAATACAACAGTCACCATGCGCACTTTCCTCCACGGGAGGTATGTCTCAAACAGTCTACGTCTTGATGTCCCTGGAAGACCAGTAGTAGTTTCCGATGCACATCTGGTGGCATTCTGTAATCTGTAGACTATCAGAGTGTTGATGAAACACAGAAATTGCATCGGGATTGAATACAACTGTCACCATGCGCACTTTCTTCAACGGTAGTAATGTCTCAAACGGTCTACGCGTTAATCGTTTCCTGAAAGACCAGTAGTAGTTTCCGATGCACGTGTGGTGGCATTCTATAATCTGTGGACTATCAGAGTGTTGATTTAACACAAAATTGCATCGGGATTGAATACAACAGTCACCATGCGCACTTGCCTCCATGTTAGTAATGTCTGAAACAGTCTATGCTTTGATCGTTCCCTGGAAGACCAGTGGTAGTTTCCGATGCACATCCGGAGACATTCTGTAATCTGTGGACTATCAGAGTGTTGATGAAACACAGAAATTTAATCGGGATTAAATACAACAGTCACCATGCCCACCTTCCTCCATGGGAGTAATGATTCAAAGAGTTTACGCTTTGATCGTTAGCTGGAAGACCAGTAGTGGCTTCAGATGCACATCTTGAGGCATTCTGTAATCTGTGGACTATCAGAGTGTTGATGAAACACAGAAGTTGCATCGGGATTGAATACAACAGTCACCATGCGCACTTTCCTCCACAGGAGTAATGTCTCAAACAGTCTAGGCTTTGATCGTTCCCTGGAAAACCAGTAGTAGTATCCGATGCACATCTGGAGGCATTCTCTTATCTGTGGACTATCAGAGTGTTGATGAAACACAGATATTGCATCGGGATTGAATACAACAGTCACCATGCGCACTCTCCTCCATGGGAGTAATGTCTCAAACAGTCTACGGTTTGATCGTTCCCTGGAAGACCAGTAGTAGTTTCCGATGCACATCTGGAGGCATTCTGTAATCTGTGGAGTATCAGAGTGTTCATGACACACAGAAGTTGCATCGGGATTGAATACAACAGTCACCATGCGCACCTTCCTCCATGGGAGTAACGTCTCAAAGAGTTTACGGTTTGATCGGTCCCTGGAAGACAAGAAGTTGTTTCCGATGCACATCTGGAGGCATTCTGTAATCTGTGGACTATCAGAGTGTTGATGAAACACAGAAATTGCATCGGTATTGAATACAACATCCACCATGCGCACTTTATCCCATGTTAGTAATATCTCAAACAGTCTACGTTTTGATAGTTCCCAGGAAGACCAATGGTAGTTTAAAATGCACATCTGGAGGCATTCTGTAATTTGTGGACTGTCAGAGTGTTCATGAAACACAGAAATTGCATCGGGAATGAATACAACAGTCACAATGCGCACTTTCTTCTATGGGAGTGGTGTCTGAAACAGTCCACGCATTGATCCTTCCCTGGAAGACCTGTAGTAGTTTCCGATGCACATCTGGAGGCGTTCTGTAATCTGTGGACTATCAGAGTGTTGATAAACACAGAAATTGCATCCGGATTGAATACAACAGTCACCATGCGCACTCTCCTCCATGGGAGTAATGTCTCAAACAGTCTACGCTTTGATCGTTCCCTGGAAGACCAGTAGTAGTTTCCGATGCACATCTTGAGGCATTCTGAAATCTGTGGACTAACTGATTGTTGGTGAAACACAGAAATTGCATTGGGATTGATTACAACAGTCACCATGCACACTTTCCTCCATGGGAGTAATCTCTCTAACAGTCTCCGTTTGGATTGTTCCCAGGAAGACCAGTAGTAGTTTCCGATGGACATCTGGAGGCATTCTGTAATCTGTGGAGTATCAGAGTGTTCATGACACACAGAAATTGCATCGGGATTGAATACAACAGTCACCATGCGCACCTTCCTCCATGGGAGTCATGTCTCAAACAGTCTACGCTTTGATCGTTCCCTGGAAGACCAGTAGTAGTTTCCGATGCACATCTGGATGCATTCTGTAATCTGTGGACTATCAGAGTGTTGATGAAACACAGAAATTGCATCGGTATTGAATACAACAGTCACCACGCGCACTTTCCTCCATGTTAGTAATATCTCAAACAGTCTACGTTTTGATCGTTCCCAGGAAGACCAATGGTAGTTTCCAATGCACATCTGGAGGCATTCTGTAATTTGTGGACTATCAGAGTGTTGATGAAACACAGAAATTGCATCGGGATTGAATACAACAGTTACAATGCGCACGATCCTACATGGGAGTAATGTCGGAAACAGCCCACGCTTTGATCGTTCCGTGGAAGACCAGTAGTTTTTTCCGATGCACATCTGGTGGCATTCTGTAATCTGTGGACTATCAGAGTGTTAATGAAACACAGATATTGCATCGGGATTGAATACAACAGTCACCATGCGCACTTTCCTCCACAGGAGTAATGTCTGAAACAGTCTACGCTTTGATCATTCCCTGGAAGACCAGTAGTAGTTTCCGATGCAAATCTGTAGACATTCTGTAATCTGTGGACCCTCAAAGTGTTGATGAAACACAGATATTGCATCGGGATTGAATACAACAGTCACCATGCGCACTTTCTTCCATGTTCCTAATGTCTCAAACAGTCTACGTTTTGATAGTTCCAGGGAAGACCAGTGGTAGTTTCTAATGCACATCTGGAGGCATTCTGTAATCTGTGGACTATCAGAGTGTTGATGAAACACAGAAATTGCATCGGGATTGAATACAACAGTCACCATGCGCACTTTCCTCCACGGGAGTAAGGTCTCAAACGGTCTACGCTTTGATCGTTCCCCGGAAGACCGGTAGTAGATTCCGATGCACGTCTGGTGGCATTCTGTAATCTGTGGACTATCAGAGTGTTGATAAAAACACAAAAATTGCATCGGGATTGAATACAACAGTCACCATGCGCATTTTCATCCATGGGAGTAATGTCTCAAATAGTTTACGCTTTGATCGTTCCCTGGAAGACCAGTAGTAGTTTTCGATGCTCATCTGGATGCATTCTGTAATCTGTGGACCATCAGAGTGTTGATGAAACACAGAAATTGCATCGGGATTGAATACAACAGTCACCATAAGCTCTTTCCTCCATGGGATTAATGTCTCAAACAGTCTACGCTTTGATCGTTCCCTGGAAGACCACTAGTAGTTTCCGATGCACATCTGGAGGCATTCTGAAATCTGTGGACTAATTGAGTGTTGATGAAACACAGAAATTGCATCGGGATTGAATACAACAGTCACCATGAGCTCTTTCCTCCATGGGAGTAATGTCTCAAACAGTCTACGCTTTGATCGTTCCCTGGAAGACCAGTAGTAATTTCCGATGCAAATCTGGTGGCATTCTGAAACCAGTGGACTATCAGAGTGTTGATGAAACTCAGATATTGCATCGGGATTGAATACAACAGTCACCATGCGCACTTTCCTCCACAGAAGTAATGTCTCAAACAGTCTACGGTTTGATCGTTCCCTAGAAGACCAGTAGTAGTTTCCGATGCACATCTGGTGGCATTCTGTAATATGTGGACTATCAGAGTGTTGTTGAAACTCAGAAATTGCATCGGGATTGAATACAACAGTCACCATGCGCACTTTCCTTCATGTTAGTAATGTCTCAAAGAGTCTACGCTTTGATCGATCCCTGGAAGACCAGTAGTAGTTTCCGATGCACATCTGGAGGCATTCTGTAATCTGTGGACTATCAGAGTGTTGATGAAACACAGAAATTGCATCGGGATTGAATACAACAGCCACCATTCGCACTTTCCTCCATTGGAGTAATGTCTCAAATAGTCTACGATTCGATCGTTCCCTGGAAGACCAGTATTAGTTTACGGTGCAAATCTGGATGCATTCTGTAATCTTTGGACCTTCAAAGTGTTGATGAAACACAGAAATTGCATCGGAATTGAAAACAACAGTCACCATTCGCACTTGCCTCCATGTTAGTAATGTTTCAAACAGTCTATGCATTGATCGTTCCCCGGAAGACCAGTGGTAGTTTCCAATGCACATCTGGAGGCATTCTGTAATCTATGGACTATCAGAGTGTTGATGAAACACAGAAATTGCATCGGGATTGAATACAACAGTCACCATGCGCACTTTCCTTCGCGGGAGTAATGTCTCAACGAGTCTGCGCTTTGATCGTTCCTTGGCAGACCAGTAGTAGTTTCCAATGCACATCTGGAGGCATTCTGTAATCTGTGGACCATCAGACTGTGGATGAAACACAGAAATTGTATCGGGATTGAATACAACAGTCACCATGAGCTCTTTCCTCCATGGGATTAATGTCTCAAACAGTCTACGCTTTGATCGTTCCCTGGAAGACCAGTAGTAGTTTCCGATGCACATCTGGTGGCATTCTGTAATCTGTGGACTATCAGAGTGTTGATGAATTACAGAAATTGCATCGGGACTGAATACAACTGTCACCATGCGAACTTTCCTCCACAGGAGTAATGTTTCAAACAGTCTACGCTTTGATCGTTCCCTGGAAGACCAGTAGTAGTTTCCGATGCACATATGGTGGCATTCCTTAATCTGTGGACTATCATAGTGTTGGTGAAACACTGAAATTGTATCGGGATTGAATACAACAGTCTCCATGCGCACTTTCCTCCATGGGAGTAATGTCTCAATTAGTCTACGCTTTGATCGTTCCCTGGAAGACCAATAGTAGTTTTCGATGCACATTTGGATGCATTTTGTAATCTGTGGACGATCAGAGTGTTGAAGAAACAGATATTGCATCGGGATTGAATACAACAGTCACCATGCCCACTTTCCTCTATGGGAGTAATGTCTCAAACGGTCTACGCTTTGATCGTTCCCTGGAAGACCAGTAGTAGTTTCCGATGCACATCTGGTGGCATTCTGTAATATGTGGACTATCAGAGTGTTGTTGAAACTCAGAAATTGCATCGGGAGTGAATACAACAGTCACCATGCGCACTTTCATTCATGTTTGTAATGTCTCAAACAGTCTACGCTTTGATCGTTCCCTGGAAGACCAGTAGTAGTTTCCGATGCACATCTGGAGGCATTCTGTAATCTGTGGACTATCAGAGTGTTGATGAAACACAGAAATTGCATCGGGATTGAATACAACAGCCACCATTCGCACTTTCCTCCATGGGAGTAATGTCTCAAATAGTCTACGCTTCGATCGTTCCCTGGAAGACCAGTATTAGTTTTCGGTGCAAATCTGGATGCATTCTGTAAACTCTGGACCTTCAAAGTGTTGATGAAACACAGAAATTGCATCGAAATTGAAAACAACAGTCACCATTCGCACTTGCCTATATGTTAGTAATGTCTCAAACATTCCACGCTTTGATCGTTCCCTGGAAGACCAGTGGTAGTTTCCAATGCACATCTGGAGGCATTCTGTAATCTGTGGACTATCAGAGAGTTGATGAAACACAGAAATTGCATCGGGATTTAATACAACAGTCACCATGCGCACTTAACTACACAGGAGTAATGTCGCAAACAGTCTACGCTTTGATCGTTCCCTAGAAGACCAGTAGTAGTTTCCGATGCACATCTGGTGTCATTCTGGAATCTGTGGACTATCAGAGTGTTGATGAAACACAGATATTGCATCATGATTGAATACAACAGTCACCATGCGCACTTTCCTCCACGGGAGTAATGTCTCAAACGGTCTACGTTTTGATCGTTCCCTGGAAGACCAGTAGTAGTTTCCGATGCACATCTGGAGGCATTCTGTAATCTTTGGACCTTCAAAGTGTTGATATATGACAGATATTGCATCGGGATTGAATACAACAGTCACCATGCGAACTTTTCTCCATGTTAGTAATGTCTCAAACAGTCTACGCATTGATCGTTCCCCGGAAGACCAGTGGTAGTTTCCAATGCACATCTGAAGGCATTCTGTAATCTATGGACTATCAGAGTGTTGATGAAACACAGAAATTGCATCGGGATTGAATACAACACTCACCATGCGCAATTTCCTCAATATGAGTAACGTCTGTAACAGTCTACGCTTTGATCGTTCCCTCGAAGACCAGTAGTAGTTTCCGATGCACATCTGGAGGCATTCTGTAATCTGTGGACTATCAGAGTGTTGATGAAACACAGGAATTGAATTGGGATTGAATACATCAGTCACCTTGCGCACTCTCCTCCATGGGAGTAATCTCTCAAACAGTCTACGCTTTGATCGTTCCCTGGAAGGCCAGTAGTAGTTTCCGATGCACATCGGGAGGCATTATAAAATCTGTGGACTAACTGAGTGTTGATGAAACACAGAAATTGCATCGGGATTGAATATAACAGTGACCATGCGCACTTTCCTCCATGTTAGTAATGTCTCAAACAGTCTACGCTTTGATCGTTCCCTTTAAGACCAGTGGTAGTTTCCAATGCACATCTGGAGGCATTCTGTAATCTGTGGACTATCAGAGTGTTGATGAAACACAGAAATTGCATTGGGATTAAATACAAAAGTCACCATGCGCACTTTGCTCCATGGGAGTAAGGTCTCAAACAGTCTACGCTTTGATCGTTCCCCGGAAGACCAGTAGTAGTTTCTGATGCACGTCTGGTGGCATTATGTAATCTGTGGACTATCAGAGTGTGATAAAAACACAGAAATTGCATCGGGATTGAATACAACAGTCACCATGCGCATTTTCATCCATGGGAGTAATGCCTGAAACAGTCCACGCTTTGATCGTACCCTGGAAGACCAGTAGTAGTTTCCGATGCACATCTGGAGGCATTCTGTAATCTGTGGACTATCAGAGTGTTGATGAAACACAGAAATTGCATCGGGATTGTATACAACAGCCACCATTCGCACTTTCCTCCATGGGAGTAATGTCTCAAATAGTCTACGCTTCGATCGTTCCCTGGAAGACCAGTATTAGTTTTCGGTGCAAATCTGGATGCATTCTGTAATCTTTGGACCTTCAAAGTGTTGATGAAACACAGAAATTGCATCGGAATTGAAAACAACAGTCACCATTCGCACTTGCCTCCATGTTAGTAATGTCTCAAACATTCCATGCTTTGATCGTTCCCTGGAAGACCAGTGGTAGTTTCCAATGCACATCTGGAGGCATTCTGTAATCTGTGGACTATCAGAGAGTTGATGAAACACAGAAATTGCATCGGGATTTAATACAACAGTCACCATGCGCACTTACCTACACAGGAGTAATGTCGCAAACAGTCTACGCTTTGATCGTTCCCTGGAAGACCAGTAGTACTTTCCGATGCACATCTGGAGGCATTCTGTAATCTGTAAACTATGAGAGTGTTGATGAAACACAGAAATTGAATCGGGATTGAATACATCAGTCACCTTGCGCACTCTCCTCCATGGGAGTAATGTCTCAAACAGTCTACGCTTTGATCGCTCCCTGGAAGGCCAGTAGTAGTTTCCGATGCACATCTGAAGGCATTATGAAATCTGTGGACTACCTGAGTGTTGATGAAACACAGAAATTGCATCGGGATTGAATATAACAGTGACCATGCGCACTTTCCTCCATGTTAGTAATGTCTCAAACAGTCTACGCTTTGATCGTTCCCTGGAAGACCAGTGATAGTTTCCAATGCACATCTGGAGGCATTCTGTAATCTGTGGACTATCAGAGTGTTGATGAAACACAGAAATTGCATCGGGATTGAATACAACAGTCACCATGCGCACTTTCCTCCACGGGAGTAAGGTCTCAAACTGTCTACGCTTTGATCGTTCCCTGGAAGACCAGTAGTAGTTTCCGATGCACATCTGGTGGCATTCTGTAATCTGTGGACTATCAGAGTGTTGATGAAACACAGAAATTGCATCGGGATTGAATACAACAGTCACCATGCGCACCTTCCTCCATGGGAGTAATGTCTCAAAGAGTTTACGGTTTGATCGCTCCCTGGAAGACCAGAAGTAGTTTCCGATGCACATCTGGAGGCATTCTGTAATCTGTGGACTATCAGAGTGTTGATGAAACACTGAAATTGCATCGGTATTGAATACAACATCCACCATGCGCAATTTATCCCATGTTAGTAATATATCAAACAGTCTACGTTTTAATCGTTCCCTGGAACACCAGTGGTAGTTTCCAATGCACATCTGGAGGCATTCTGTAATTTGTGGACTGTCAGAGTGTTGATGAAACACAGAAATTGCATCGGGATTGAATACAAGAGACACAAGGCGCACTTTCTTCTATGGGAGTAGTGTCTGAAACAGTCCACGCATTGATCGTTCCCTGGAAGACCAGTAGTAGTTTCCGATGCACATCTGGAGGCGTTCTGTAATCTGTGGACCATCAGAGTGTTGATAAACACAGAAATTGCATCCGGATTGAATACAACAGTCACCATGCGCACTCTCCTCCATGGGAGTTATGTCTCAAACAGTCTACGCTTTGATCGTTCCCTGGAAGACCAGTAGTAGTTTCCGATGCACATCTTGAGGCAATCTGAAATCTGTGGACTAACTGATTGTTGATGAAACACAGAAATTGCATTGGGATTGATTACAACAGTCACCATGCGCACTTTCCTCCATGGTTGAAATCTCTCTAACAGTCTACGCTTGGATTGTTCCCAGGAAGACCAGTAGTAGTTTATGATGGACATCTGGAGGCATTCTGTAATCTGTGGAGTATCAGAGTGTTGATGAAACACAGAAATTGCATCGGGATTGAATACAACAGTCACCATGCTCACTTTCCTCCATGGGAGTAATGTCTCAAACAGTCTACGATTTGATCGTTCCCTGGAAGACCAGTAATAGTTTCCGATGCACATCTTTAGGCATTCTGTAATCTGTGGACTATCAGAGTGTTGATGAAACACAGAAATTGCATCGGTATTGAATACAACAGTCACCATGCGCACTTTCCTCCATGTTAGCAATATCTCAAACAGTCTACGCTTTGATCGTTCCCAGGAAGACCAGTGGTAGTTTCCAATGCACATCTGGAGGCATTCTGTAATATGTGGACTATCAGAGTGTTGACGAAACACAGAAATTGCATCGGGATTGAATACAACAGTCACAATGCGCACGATCGTCCATGGGAGTAATGTCGGAAACAGTCCACGATTTGATCGTTCCGTGGAAGACCAGTAGTATTTTCCGATGCACATCTGGTGGCATTCTGTAATCTGTGGACTATCAGAGTGTTGATGAAATACAGAAATTGTATTGGGATTGAATACAACAGTCACCATGCGCACTCTCCTCCATGGGAGTAATGTCTCAAACAGTCTACGATTTGATCGTTCCCTGGAAGACCAGTAGTAGTTTCCGATGCACATCTTTAGGCATTCTGTAATCTGTGGACTATCAGAGTGTTGATGAAACACAGAAATTGCATCGGTATTGAATACAACAGTCACCATGCGCACTTTCCTCCATGTTAGCAATATCTCAAACAGTCTACGCTTTGATCGTTCCCTGGAAGACCAGTGATAGTTTCCAATGCACATCTGGAGGCATTCTGTAATCTGTGGACTATCAGAGTGTTGATGAAACACAGAAATTGCATCGGGATTGAATACAACAGTCACCATGCGCACTTTCCTCCACGGGAGTAAGGTCTCAAACTGTCTACGCTTTGATCGTTCCCTGGAAGACCAGTATTAGTTTTCGGTGCAAATCTGGATGCATTCTGTAATCTCTGGACCTTCAAAGTGTTGATGAAACACAGAAATTGCATCGAAATTGAAAACAACAGTCACCATTCGCACTTGCCTATATGTTAGTAATGTCTCAAACATTCCACGCTTTAATCGTTCCCTGGAAGACCAGTGGTAGTTTCCAATGCACATCTGGAGGCATTCTGTAATCTGTGGACTATCAGAGAGTTGATGAAACACAGAAATTGCATCGGGATTTAATACAACAGTCACCATGCGCACTTAACTACACAGGAGTAATGTCGCAAACAGTCTACGCTTTGATCGTTCCCTAGAAGACCAGTAGTAGTTTCCGATGCACATCTGGTGGCATTCTGCAATCTGTGGACTATCAGAGTGTTGATGAAACACAGATATTGCATCATGATTGAATACAACAGTCACCATGCGCACTTTCCTCCACGGGAGTAATGTCTCAAACGGTCTACGTTTTGATCGTTCCCTGGAAGACCAGTAGTAGTTTCCGATGCACATCTGGAGGCATTCTGTAATCTTTGGACCTTCAAAGTGTTGATATATGACAGATATTGCATCGGGATTGAATACAACAGTCACCATGCGAACTTTTCTCCATGTTAGTAATGTCTCAAACAGTCTACGCATTGATCGTTGCCCGGAAGACCAGTGGTAGTTTCCAATGCACATCTGAAGGCATTCTGTAATCTATGGACTATCAGAGTGTTGATGAAACACAGAAATTGCATCGGGATTGAATACAACACTCACCATGCGCAATTTCCTCAATATGAGTAACGTCTGTAACAGTCTACGCTTTGATCGTTCCCTGGAAGACCAGTAGTAGTTTCCGATGCACATCTGGAGGCATTCTGTAATCTGTGGACTATCAGAGTGTTGATGAAACACAGGAATGGAATCGGGATTGAATACATCAGTCACCTTGCGCACTCTCCTCCATGGGAGTAATCTCTCAAACAGTCTACGCTTTGATCGTTCCCTGGAAGGCCAGTAGGAGTTTCCGATGCACATCGGGAGGCATTATAAAATCTGTGGACTAACTGAGTGTTGATGAAACACAGAAATTGCATCGGGATTGAATATAACAGTGACCATGCGCACTTTCCTCCATGTTAGTAATGTCTCAAACAGTCTACGCTTTGATCGTTCCCTGGAAGACCAGTGGTAGTTTCCAATGCACATCTGGAGGCATTCTGTAATCTGTGGACTATCAGAGTGTTGATGAAACACAGAAATTGCATTGGGATTGAATACAACAGTCACCATGCGCACTTTCCCCCATGGGAGTAAGGTCTCAAACAGTCTACGCTTTGATCGTTCCCCGGAAGACCAGTAGTAGTTTCTGATGCACGTCTGGTGGCATTCTGTAATCGGTGGACTATCAGAGTGTGATAAAAACACAGAAATTGCATCGGGAATGAATACAACAGTCACCATGCGCATTTTCATCCATGGGAGTAATGCCTGAAACAGTCCACGCTTTGATCGTACCCTGGAAGACCAGTAGTAGTTTCCGATGCACATCTGGAGGCATTCTGTAATCTGTGGACTATCAGAGTGTTGATGAAACACAGAAATTGCATCGGGATTGTATACAACAGCCACCATTCGCACTTTCCTCCATGGGAGTAATGTCTCAAATAGTCTACGCTTCGATCGTTCCCTGGAAGACCAGTATTAGTTTTCGGTGCAAATCTGGATGCATTCTGCAATCTTTGGACCTTCAAAGTGTTGATGAAACACAGAAATTGCATCGGAATTGAAAACAACAGTCACCATTCGCACTTGCCTCCATGTTAGTAATGTCTCAAACATTCCATGCTTTGATCGTTCCCTGGAAGACCAGTGGTAGTTTCCAATGCACATCTGGAGGCATTCTGTAATCTGTGGACTATCAGAGAGTTGATGAAACACAGAAATTGCATCGGGATTTAATACAACAGTCACCATGCGCACTTATCTACACAGGAGTAATGTCGCAAACAGTCTACGCTTTGATCGTTCCCTGGAAGACCAGTAGTACTTTCCGATGCACATCTGGAGGCATTCTGTAATCTGTAAACTATCAGAGTGTTGATGAAACACAGAAATTGAATCGGGATTGAATACATCAGTCACCTCGCGCACTCTCCTCCATGGGAGTAATGTCTCAAACAGTCTACGCTTTGATCGTTCCCTGGAAGGCCAGTAGTAGTGTCCGATGCACATCTGAAGGCATTATGAAATCTGTGGACTACCTGAGTGTTGATGAAACACAGAAATTGCATCGGGATTGAATATAACAGTGACCATGCGCACTTTCCTCCATGTTAGTAATGTCTCAAACAGTCTACGCTTTGATCGTTCCCTGGAAGACCAGTGATAGTTTCCAATGCACATCTGGAGGCATTCTGTAATCTGTGGACTATCAGAGTGTTGATGAAACACAGAAATTGCATCGGGATTGAATACAACAGTCACCATGCGCACTCTCCTCCACGGGAGTAAGGTCTCAAACTGTCTAAGCTTTGATCGTTCCCTGGAAGACCAGTAGTAGTTTCCGATGCACATCTGGTGGCATTCTGTAATCTGTGGACTATCAGAGTGTTGATGAAACACAGAAATTGCATCGGGATTGAATACAACAGTCACCATGCGCACCTTCCTCCATGGGAGTAATGTCTCAAAGAGTTTACGGTTTGATCGCTCCCTGGAAGACCAGAAGTAGCTTCCGATGCACATCTGGAGGCATTCTGTAATCTGTGGACTATCAGAGTGTTGATGAAACACTGAAATTGCATCGGTATTGAATACAACATCCACCATGCGCACTTTATCCCATGTTAGTAATATATCAAACAGTCTACGTTTTAATCGTTCCCTGGAACACCAGAGGTAGTTTCCAATGCACATCTGGAGGCATTCTGTAATTTGTGGACTGTCAGAGTGTTGATGAAACACAGAAATTGCATCGGGATTGAATACAAGAGTCACAAGGCGCACTTTCTTCTATGGGAGTAGTGTCTGAAACAGTCCACGCATTGATCGTTCCCTTGAAGACCAGTAGTAGTTTCCGATGCACATCTGGAGGCGTTCTGTAATCTGTGGACCATCAGAGTGTTGATAAACACAGAAATTGCATCCGGATTGAATACAACAGTCACCATGCGCACTCTCCTCCATGGGAGTTATGTCTCAAACAGTCTACGCTTTGATCGTTCCCTGGAAGACCAGTAGTAGTTTCCGATGCACATCTTGAGGCAATCTGAAATCTGTGGACTAACTGATTGTTGATGAAACACAGAAATTGCATTGGGATTGATTACAACATTCACCATGCGCACTTTCCTCCATGGGAGTAATCTCTCTAACAGTCTACGCTTGGATTGTTCCCAGGAAGACCAGTAGTAGTTTATGATGGACATCTGGAGGCATTCTGTAATCTGTGGAGTATCAGAGTGTTGATGAAACACAGAAATTGCATCGGGATTGAATACAACAGTCACCATGCTCACTTTCCTCCATGGGAGTAATGTCTCAAACAGTCTACGATTTGATCGTTCCCTGGAAGACCAGTAATAGTTTCCGATGCACATCTTTAGGCATTCTGTAATCTGTGGACTATCAGAGTGTTGATGAAACACAGAAATTGCATCGGTATTGAATACAACAGTCACCATGCGCACTTTCCTCCATGTTAGCAATATCTCAAACAGTCTACGCTTTGATCGTTCCCAGGAAGACCAGTGGTAGTTTCCAATGCACATCTGGAGGCATTCTGTAATATGTGGACTATCAGAGTGTTGACGAAACACAGAAATTGCATCGGGATTGAATACAACAGTCACAATGCGCACGATCCTCCATGGGAGTAATGTCGGAAACAGTCCACGATTTGATCGTTCCGTGGAAGACCAGTAGTATTTTCCGATGCACATCTGGTGGCATTCTGTAGTCTGTGGACTATCAGAGTGTTGATGAAATACAGAAATTGTATTGGGATTGAATATAACAGTCACCATGCGCACTCTCCTCCATGGGAGTAATGTCTCAAACAGTCTACGATTTGATCGTTCCCTGGAAGACCAGTAGTAGTTTCCGATGCACATCTTTAGGCATTCTGTAATCTGTGGACTATCAGAGTGTTGATGAAACACAGAAATTGCATCGGTATTGAATACAACAGTCACCATGCGCACTTTCCTCCATGTTAGCAATATCTCAAACAGTCTACGCTTTGATCGTTCCCTGGAAGACCAGTGATAGTTTCCAATGCACATCTGGAGGCATTCTGTAATCTGTGGACTATCAGAGTGTTGATGAAACACAGAAATTGCATCGGGATTGAATACAACAGTCACCATGCGCACTTTCCTCCACGGGAGTAAGGTCTCAAACTGTCTACGCTTTGATCGTTCCCTGGAAGACCAGTAGTAGTTTCCGATGCACATCTGGTGGCATTCTGTAATCTGTGGACTATCAGAGTGTTGATGAAACACAGAAATTGCATCGGGATTGAATACAACAGTCACCATGCGCACCTTCCTCCATGGGAGTAATGTCTCAAAGAGTTTACGGTTTTATCGCTCCCTGGAAGACCAGAAGTAGTTTCCGATGCACATCTGGAGGCATTCTGTAATCTGTGGACTATCAGAGTGTTGATGAAACACAGAAATTGCATCGGTATTGAATACAACATCCACCATACGCACTTTATCCCATGTTAGTAATATATCAAACAGTCTACGTTTTAATCGTTCCCTGGAACACCAGTGGTAGTTTGCAATGCACATCTGGAGGCATTCTGTAATTTAAGGACTGTCAGAGTGTTGATGAAACACAGAAATTGCATCGGGATTGAATACAAGAGTCACAAGGCGCACTTTCCTCCATGGGAGTAATTCTCAAACGGGCTACGCTTTGATCGTTCCCTGGAAGACCAGTAGTAGTTTCCGATGCACATCTGGTGGCATTCTGTAATCTGTGGACTATCAGAGTGTTGATGAAACACAGAAATTGCATCGGGATTGAATACAACAGTCACCATGCGCACTTTCCTCCACGGGAGGTATGTTTCAAACAGTATACGCCCTGATCGTTCCCTGGAAGACCAGTAGTAGTTTCCGATGCACATCTGGTGGCATTCTGTAATCTGTAGACTATCAGAGTGTTGATGAAACACAGAAATTGCATCGGGATTGAATACAACTGTCACCATGCGCACTTTCTTCAACGGTAGTAATGTCTCAAACGGTCTACGCGTTAATTGTTTCCTGAAAGACCAGTAGTAGTTTCCGATGCACGTGTGGTGGCATTCTGTAATCTGTGGACTATCAGAGTGTTGATTTAACACAGAAATTGCATCGGGATTTAATACAACAGTCACAATGCTCACTTTTTTCTATGGGAGTAGTGTCTGAAACAGTCCACGCATCGATCGTTCCCTGGAAGACCAGTAGTAGTTTCCGATGCACATCTGGAGGCGTTCTGTAATCTGTGGACCATCAGAGTGTTGATAAACACAGAAATTGCATCCGGATTGAATACAACAGTAACCATGCGCACTCTCCTCCATGGGAGTAATGTCTCAAACAGTCTACGCTTTGATCGTTCCCTGGAAGGCCAGTAGTAGTTTCCGATGCACATCTGGAGGCATTATAAATCTGTGGACTAACTGAGTGTTGATGAAACACAGAAATTGCATCGGGATTGAATATAACAGTGACCATGCGCACTTTCCTCCATGTTAGTAATGTCTCAACCAGTCTACGCTTTGATCGTTCCCTGGAAGACCAGTGATAGTTTCCAATGCACATCTTGAGGCAATCTGAAATCTGTGGACTAACTGATTGTTGATGAAACACAGAAATTGCATTTTGATTGATTACAACAGTCACCATGCGCACTTTCCTCCATGGGAGTAATGTCTCAAACAGTCTACGATTTGATCGTTCCCTGGAAGACCAGTAGTAGTTTTCGATGCACATCTTTAGGCATTCTGTAATCTGTGGACTATCAGAGTGTTGATGAAACACAGAAATTGCATCGGTATTGAATACAACAGTCACCAAGCGCACTTTCCTCCATGTTAGTAATATCTCAAACAGTCTACGCTTTGATCGTTCCCAGGAAGACCAGTGGTAGTTTCCAATGCACATCTGGAGGCATTCTGTAATATGTGGACTATCAGAGTGTTGACGAAACACAGAAATTGCATCGGGAATGAATACAACAGTCACAATGCGCACGATCCTCCATGGGAGTAATGTCGGAAACAGTTCACGCTTTGATCGTTCCGTGGAAGACCAGTAGTATTTTCCGATGCACATCTGGTGGCATTCTGTAATCTGTGGACTATCAGAGTGTTAATGAAACACAGATATTGCATCGGGATTGAATACAACAGTCACCATGCGCACTTTCCTCCACGGGAGTAATGTCTCCAACAGTCTACGCTTCGATCATTCCCTGGAAGACCAGTAGTAGTTTCCGATGCACATCTGTAGACATTCAGTAATCTGTGGACCATCAAAGTGTTGATGAAACACAGATATTGCATCGGGATTGAATACAACAGTCACTATGCGCACTTTCTTCCTTGTTACTAATGTCTCAAACAGTCTACGCTTTGATAGTTCCCTGGAATACCAGCGGTAGTTTCCAATGCACATCTGGAGGCATTCTGTAATCTGTGGAATATCAGAGTGTTGATGAAACACAGAAATTGCATCGGGATTGAATACAACAGTCACCATGCGCACTTTCCTCCATTTGAGTAATGTCTCTAACAGTCAACGCTTTGATCGTTCCCTGGAAGACCAGTAGTAGTTTCCGATGCATATCTGGAGTCATCCTGTAATCTGTGGACTATCAGAGTGTTGATGAAACATAGAAATTGTATTGGGATTGAATACAACAGTCACCATGCGCACTCTCCTCCATGGGAGTAATGTCTCAAACAGTCTACGCTTTGATCGTTAACTGGAGGACCAGCAGTAGTTTCCGATGCACATGTGGAGGCATTCTGTAATCTGTGGACTATCAGAGTGTTGATGAAATACAGAAATGGCATCAGGATTGAATACAACAGTCACCATGCGCACTTTCCTTCATGGGAGTAATTCTCAAACAGTCTACGCTTTGATCGTTCCCTGGAAGACCTGTAGTAGTT
Organism: Schistocerca gregaria; assembly: GCF_023897955.1. NCBI lineage: Eukaryota > Metazoa > Arthropoda > Insecta > Orthoptera > Acrididae > Schistocerca > Schistocerca gregaria. The sequence continues at coordinate 20,174,488 of NC_064929.1, read as the reverse complement.
TCCGATGCACATCTGGTGGCATTCTGTAATCTGTGGACTATCAGAGTGTTGATGAAACACAGAAATTGCATCGGGATTGAATACAACAGTCACCATGCGCACTTTCCTCCACGGGAGGTATGTTTCAAAAAGTATACGCCTTGATCGTTCCCTGGAAGACCAGTAGTAGTTTCCGATGCACATCTGGTGGCATTCTGTAATCTGTAGACTATCAGAGTGTTGATGAAACACAGAAATTGCATCGGGATTGAATACAACTGTCACCATGCGCACTTTCTTCAACGGTAGTAATGTCTCAAACGGTCTACGCGTTAATCGTTTCCAGAAAGACCAGTAGTAGTTTTTCGATGCACGTGTAGTGGCATTCTGTAATCTGTGGACTATCAGAGTGTTGATTTAACACAGAAATTGCATCGGGATTGAATACAACAGTCACCATGCGCACATTCCTCCACGGGAGTAATGTCTCAAACAGTCTACGGTTTGATCGTACCCTGGAAGACCAGTAGTAGTTTCCGATGGACCTCTGGTGGCATTTTGTAATCTGTGGACTATCAGAGTGTTGATGAAACACAGAAATTGCATCGGGATTTAATACAACAGTACCCATGCGCACTTTCCTCCACGGAAGTAATGTCTCAAACAGTCTACGCTTTGATCTTTCCCTGGAATACCAGTAGTAATTTCCGATGCACATCTGGTGGCATTCCTTAATCTGTGGACTATCAGAGTGTTGCTGAAACACAGAAATTTAATCGGGATTAAATACAACAGTCACCATGCCCACCTTCCTCCATGGGAGTAATGTCTCAAAGAGTTTACGATTTGATCGTTAGCTGGAAGACCAGTAGTAGCTTCAGATGCACATCTGGGGGCATTGTGTAATCTGTGGACTATCAGAGTGTTGATGAAACACAGAAATTGCATCGGGATTGAATACAACAGTCACCATGCGCACTTTCCTCCACGGGAGTAAGGTCTCAAACGGTCTACGCTTTGATCGTTCCCCGGAAGACCAGTAGTAGTTTCCGATGCACGTCTGGTGGCATTCTGTAATCTGTGGACTATCAGAGTGTTGATAAAAACACAGAAATTGCATCGGGATTGAATACAACAGTCAACATGCGCATTTTCATCCATGGGAGTAATGTCTCAAATAGTCTACGCTTTGATCGTTCCCTGGAAGACCAGTGGTATTTTCCGATGCACATTCGGAGGCATTCTAAAATCCGTGGACTATTAGAGTGTCGATGAAACACAGAAATTTAATCGGGATTGAATACAACAGTCTTCATGTGCACCTCCCTCCATGGGACTAATGTCTCAAAGAGTTTACGCTTTGATCGTTCCCTGGAAGACCAGTAGTAGTTTCCAATGCACATCTGGAGGCATTCTGTAATCTGTGGACCATCACAGTGTTGATGAAACACAGAAATTGCATCGGGATTGAATACAACAGTCACCATGAGCTCTTTCCTCCATGGGATTAATGTCTCAAACAGTCTACGCTTTGATCGTTCCCTGGAAGTCCAGTAGTAGTGTCCGATGCACATCTGGTGGCATTCTGAAACCTGTGGACTATCAGCATGTTGAGGAAACACAGATATTGCATCGGGATTGAATACAACAGTCAGAATGCGCACTTTCCTTCACAGGAGTAATGTCTCAAACAGTCTACGCTTTGATCGTTCCCTAGAAGACCAGTAGTAGTTACCGATGCACATCTGGTGGCGTTCTGTAATCTGTGGACTATCAGAGTGTTGTTGAAACACAGAAATTGCATCGGGATTGAATACAACAGTCAAAATGCGCACTTTCCTTCGCGGGAGTAATGTCTCAGACAGTCTACGCTTTGATCGTTCCCTGGAAGACCAGTAGTCGTTTCCGATTCACATCTGGAAGCATTGTGTAATCTGTGGACTTTCAGAGTGTTGATGAATTACAGAAATTGCATCGGGACTGAATACAACTGTCACCATGCGCACTATCCTCCACAGGAGTAATGTCTCAAACAGTCTACGCTTTGATCGTTCCCTGGAAGAAAAGTAGTAGTTTCCGATGCACATCTGGTGGCATTCCTTAATCTGTGGACTATCATAGTGTTGGTGAAACACAGAAATTGTATCGGGATTGAATACAACAGTCTCCATGCGCACTTTCCTCCATGGGAGTAATGTCTCAATTAGTCTACGCTTTGATCGTTCCCTGGAAGACCAGTAGTAGTTTTCGATGCACATCTGGATGCATTCTGTAATCTGTGGACTATCAGAGTGTTGAAGAAACAGATATTGCATCGGGATTGAATACAACAGTCACCATGCCCACTTTCCTCCATGGCAGTAATGTCTCAAACGGTCTACGCTTTGATCGTTCCCTGGAAGACCAGTAGTAGCTTCCAACGCACATCTGGAGGCATTCTGTAATCTGTGGACTATCAGAGTGTTGATGAAACACATAAATTGCATCGGGATTGAATACAACAGTCACCATGCGCACTTTCCTTCATGTTAGTAATGTCTCAAACAGTCTACGCTTTGATCGTTCCCTAGAAGACCAGTAGTAGTTTCCGGTGCACATCTGGAGGCATTCTGTAATCTGTGGACTATCAGAGTGTTGATGAAACACAGAAATTGCATCGGGATTGAATACAACAGCCACCATGCGCACTTTCCTATAGGGGAGTAATGTCTCAAACAGTCTACGCTTTGATCGTTCCCTGGAAGACAAGTAGTAGTTTCCGTTGCACATCTGGAGGCATGATGTAATCTGTGGCCTATCAGAGTGTTGATGAAACACATAAATTGCATCGGGATTGAATACAACAGTCACCATTCGCACTTTCCTCCATGGGAGTAATGTCTCAAATAGTCTACGCTTCGATCGTTCCCTGGAAGACCAGTATTAGTTTTCGGTGCAAATCTGGATGCATTCTGTAATCTTTGGACCTTCAAAGTGTTGATGAAACACAGAAATTGCATCGGAATTGAAAACAACAGTCACCATTCGCACTTTCCTCCATGGGAGTAATGTCTCAAACTTTCCACGCTTTGATCGTTCCCTGGAAGACCAGTGGTAGTTTCCAATGCACATCTAAAGGCATTCTGTAATCTGTGGACTATCAGAGAGTTGATGAAACACAGAAATTGCATCGCGATTTAATACAACAGTCACCATGCGCACTTACCTACACAGGATTAATGTCGCAAACAGTCTACGCTTTGATCGTTCACTAGAAGACCAGTAGTAGTTTCCGATGCACATCTGGTGGCATTCTGCAATCTGTGGACTATCAGAGTGTTGATGAAACACAGAAATTGCATCATGATTGAATACAACAGTCACCATGCGCACTTTCCTCCACGGGAGTAATGTCTCAAACAGTCTACGTTTTGATCGTTCCCTGGAAGACCAGTAGTAGTTTCCGATGCACATCTGGAGGCATTCTGTAATCTTTGGACCTTCAAAGTGATGATATATCACAGATATTGCATCAGGATTGAATACAACAGTCACCATGCGCAATTTCCTCAATATGAGTAACGTCTGTAACAGTCTACGCTTTGATCGTTCCCTGGAACACCAGTAGTAGTTTCCGATGCACATCTGGAGGCATTCTGCAATCTGTTGACTATCAGAGTGTTGATGAAACACAGAAATTGAATCGGGATTGAATACATCAGTCACCTTGCGCACTTTCCTCCATGGGAGTAATCTCTCAAACAGTCTACGCTTTGATCGTTCCCTGGAAGGCCAGTAGTAGTTTCCGATGCACATCTGGAGGCATTATGTAATCCGTGGACTAACTGAGTGTTGATGAAACACAGAAATTGCATCGGGATTGAATACAACAGTCACCATGCGCACTTTCCTCCATGGGAGTATTGTCTCTCATAGTCTACGCTTTGATCGTTCCCAGGAAGACCAGTAGTAGTTTCCGATGCACATCTGGAGGCATTCTGTTAACTATGGAGTATCATAGTGTTGATGAAACACAGAAATTGCATCTGGATTGAATACAACAGTCACCATGCGCACTTTCCTCCATGGGAGTAATGTCTCAAAGAATTTAGGCTTTGATCGTTCCCTGGAAGACTAGTAGTAGTTTCCGATGCACATCTGGAGGCATTCTGTAGTCTGTGGACTATCAGAGTGTTGATGAAACACAGATATTGCATCGGGATTGAATACGACAGTCACCATGTTCAATCTCCTCCATGTTAGTAATGTCTAAAACAGTCAACGCTTTGATCGTTCCCTGGAAGACCAGTGGTAGTTTCCAATGCACATCTGGAGGCACTCTGTAATCTGTGGACCTTCAAAGTGTTGATGAAACACAGAAATTGCATCGGGATTGAATACAACAGTCACCATGCGCACTTGCCTCCATGTTAGTAATGTCTCAAAGAGTCTACGCTTTGATCGTTCCCTGGAAGACCAGTGGTATTTTCCGATGCACATTCGGAGGCATTCTAAAATCTGTGGACTATCAGAGTGTCGATGAAACACAGAAATTTAATCGGGATTGAATACAACAGTCTTCATGCGCCCCTTCCTCCATGGGAGTAATGTCTCAAAGAGTTTACGCTTTGATCGTTCCCTGGAAGACCAGTAGTAGTTTCCGATGCTCATCTGGAGGCATTCTGTAATCAGTGGACTATCAGAGTGTTGATGAAACACAGAAATTGCATCGGGATTGAATATAACCGTCACCATGCGCACTTTCCTCCGCAGGAGTAAAGTCTTAAACAGTCTACGCTTTGATCGTTCCCTAGAAGACCAGTAGTAGTTTCCGATGCACATCTGGTGTCATTCTGTAATCTGTGGACTATCAGAGTGTTGATGAAACACAGATATTGCATCGGGATTGAATACAACAGTTACCATGCGCACTTTCCTCCATGTTAGTAATGTCTCAAACAGTCTACGCTTTGATCGTTCCCTAGAAGACCAGTAGTAGTTTCCGATGCACATCTGGAGGCATTCTGTAATCTGTGGACTATCAGAGTGTTGATGAAACACAGAAATTGCATCGGGATTGAATACAACAGCCACCATGCGCACTTTCCTATAGGGGAGTAATGTCTCAAACAGTCTACGCTTTGATCGTTCCCAGGAAGACAAGTAGTAGTTTCCGTTGCACATCTGGTGGCATGATGTAATCTGTGGCCTATCAGAGTGTTGATGAAACACATAAATTGCATCGGGATTGAATACAACAGTCACCATTCGCACTTTCCTCCATGGGAGTGATGTCTCAAATAGTCTACGCTTCGATCGTTCCCTGGAAGACCAGTATTAGTTTTCGGTGCAAATCAGGATGCATTCTGTAATCTTTGGACCTTCAAAGTGTTGATGAAACACAGAAATTGCATCGGAATTGAAAACAACAGTCACCATTCGCACTTTCCTCCATGGGAGTAATGTCTCAAACTTTCCACGCTTTGATCGTTCCCTGGAAGACCAGTGGTAGTTTCCAATGCACATCTAAAGGCATTCTGTAATCTGTGGACTATCAGAGAGTTGATGAAACACAGAAATTGCATCGCGATTTAATACAACAGTCACCATGCGCACTTACCTACATAGGATTAATGTCGCAAACAGTCTACGCTTTGATCGTTCACTAGAAGACCAGTAGTAGTTTCCGATGCACATCTGGTGGCATTCTGCAATCTGTGGACTATCAGAGTGTTGATGAAACACAGAAATTGCATCATGATTGAATACAACAGTCACCATGCGCACTTTCCTCCACGGGAGTAATGTCTCAAAAAGTCTACGTTTTGATCGTTCCCTGGAAGACCAGTAGTAGTTTCCGATGCACATCTGGAGGCATTCTGTAATCTTTGGACCTTCAAAGTGATGATATATCACAGATATTGCATCAGGATTGAATACAACAGTCACCATGCGCAATTTCCTCAATATGAGTAACGTCTGTAACAGTCTACGCTTTGATCGTTCCCTGGAAGACCAGTAGTAGTTTCCGATGCACATCTGGAGGCATTCTGCAATCTGTTGACTATCAGAGTGTTGATGAAACACAGAAATTGAATCGGGATTGAATACATCAGTCACCTTGCGCACTTTCCTCCATGGGAGTAATCTCTCAAACAGTCTACGCTTTGATCGTTCCCTGGAAGGCCAGTAGTAGTTTCCGATGCACATCTGGAGGCATTATGTAATCTGTGGACTAACTGAGTGTTGATGAAACACAGAAATTGCATCGGGATTGAATACAACAGTCACCATGCGCACTTTCCTCCATGGGAGTATTGTCTCTCATAGTCTACGCTTTGATCGTTCCCAGGAAGACCAGTAGTAGTTTCCGATGCACATCTGGAGGCATTCTGTTATCTATGGAGTATCATAGTGTTGATGAAACACAGAAATTGCATCTGGATTGAATACAACAGTCACCATGCGCACTTTCCTCCATGGGAGTAATGTCTCAAAGAATTTAGGCTTTGATCGTTCCCTGGAAGACTAGTAGTAGTTTCCGATGCACATCTGGAGGCATTCTGTAATCTGTGGACTATCAGAGTGTTGATGAAACACAGATATTGCATTGGGATTGAATACGACAGTCACCATGTTCAATCTCCTCCATGTTAGTAATGTCTAAAACAGTCAACGCTTTGATCGTTCCCTGGAAGACCAGTGGTAGTTTCCAATGCACATCTGGAGGCACTCTGTAATCTGTGGACCTTCAAAGTGTTGATGAAACACAGAAATTGCATCGGGATTGAATACAACAGTCACCATGCGCACTTGCCTCCATGTTAGTAATGTCTCAAAGAGTCTACGCTTTGATCGTTCCCTGGAAGACCAGTGGTATTTTCCGATGCACATTCGGAGGCATTCTAAAATCTGTGGACTATCAGAGTGTCGATGAAACACAGAAATTTAATCGGGATTGAATACAACAGTCTTCATGCGCCCCTTCCTCCATGGGAGTAATGTCTCAAAGAGTTTACGCTTTGATCGTTCCCTGGAAGACCAGTAGTAGTTTCCGATGCTCATCTGGAGGCATTCTGTAATCAGTGGACTATCAGAGTGTTGATGAAACACAGAAATTGCATCGGGATTGAATATAACCGTCACCATGCGCACTTTCCTCCGCAGGAGTAAAGTCTTAAACAGTCTACGCTTTGATCGTTCCCTAGAAGACCAGTAGTAGTTTCCGATGCACATCTGGTGTCATTCTGTAATCTGTGGACTATCAGAGTGTTGATGAAACACAGATATTGCATCGGGATTGAATACAACAGTTACCATGCGCACTTTCTCCATGTTAGTAATGTCTCAAACAGTCTACGATTTGATCGTTCCCTGGAAGACCAGTGGTAGTTTCCAATGCACATCTGAAGGCATTCTGTAATCTGTGGACTATCAGAGTGTTGATGAAACACAGAAATTGCATCGGGATTGAATACAACAGCCACCATACGCACTTTCCTCAATATGAGTAACGTCTGTAACAGTCTACGTTTTTATCGTTTCCTGGAATACCAGTAGTAGTTTCCGATGCACATCTGGAGGCATTCTGTAATCTGTGGACCTTCAAAGTGTTGATGAAACACAGATATTGCATCGGGATTGATTACAACAGTTACCATGCGCACTCTCCTCCATGGGAGTAATGTCTCAAACAGTCTACGCTTTCATCGTTCCCTGGAAGACCAGTAGTAGTTTCCGATGCACATCTGGAGGCATTATGAAATCTGTGGACTAACTGAGAGTTGATGAAACACAGAAATTGCATTCGGATTGAATACAACAGTCACCATGCGCACTTTCCTCCATGGGAGTAATGTCTCAAAGAATTTATGCTTTGATCGTTCCTTGGAAGGCTAGTAGTAGTTTCCAATGCACATATGGAGGCATTCTGTAATCTGCGGACTATCAGAGTGTTGATGAAACACAGAAATAGCGTCGGGATTGAATACAACAGTCACCATATTCACTCTCCTCCATGTTAGTAATGTCTAAAACAGTCTACGCTTTGATCGTTCCCTGGAAGACCAGTTGTAGTTTGCAATGCACATCTGGAGGCATTCTGTAATCTGTGGACTATCAGAATCTTGATGAAACACAGAAATTGCATCGGGATTGAATACAACAGTCACCATGCGCACTTTCCTCAATGGGAGTAATGTCTGAAACAGTCCACGCTTTGATCGGTACGTCGATGACCAATAGTAGTTTCCGATGCACATCTGGAGGCAATCTGTAATCAGTGGACTGTCAGAGTGTTGATGAATCACAGAAATTGCATCGGGATTCAATACGACAGTCACCATGCGCACTTTCCTCCACGGGAGTAATGTCTCAATCAGTCTACGCTTTGATCGTTCCCTAGAACACCAGTAGTAGTTTCCGATGCACATCTGGTGGCATTCTGTAATCTGTGGACCCTCAGAGTGTTGATGAAACACAGAAATTGCATCGGGATTGAATACAACAGTCACCATGCTCACTTTCCTCCATGGGAGTAATGTCTCAAACAGTCTACGATTTGATCGTTCACTGGAAGACCAGTAGTAGTTTCTGATGCACATCGGGAGGCATTCTCTAATCTGTGGACCTTCAAAGTGTTGATGAAACACAGATATTGCATCGGGATTGAAAACAACAGTCACCATGCGCACTTTTCTTCATGTTAGTAATGTCTCAAACAGTCTACGCTTTGATCGTTCCTTGGAAGACCAGTGGTAGTTTCCAATGCACATCTGGAGGCATTCTGTAATCTGTGGACTATCAGAGTGTTGATGAAACACAGAAATTGCATCGGGATTGAATACAACAGTCACCATGCGCACTCTCCTCCATGGGAGTAATGTCTCAAACAGTCCACGCTTTGTTCGTTCCCTGGAAGACCAGTGGTAGTTTGCAATGCACATCTGGAGGCATTCTGTAATCTGTGGACTATCAGAGTGTTGATGAAACACAGAAATTGCATCGGGATTGAATACAACAGTCACCATGCGCACTTTCCTCCATGGAAGTAATGTCTGAAAGAGTCCACGCTTTCATCGCTCCCTCGATGACCAGTAGTAGTTTCCGATGCACATCTGGTGGCATTCGGTTATCTGTGGACTATCAGAGTGTTGATGAAGCACAGAAATTTCATAGGGATTGAATACAACAGTCACCATGCGCACTTTCCTCCACAGGAGTAATGTCTCAAACAGTCTACGATTTGATCGTTCCCTGGAAGACCAGTAGTAGTTTCCGATGCACATCTGGTGGCATTCTGTAATCTGTGGACCATCAGAGTGTTGATGAAACACAGAAATTGCATCGGGATTGAATACATCAGTCACCATGCGCACTTTCCTCCACGGGAGTAATGTCTCAAAGAGTCTAAGCTTTGATCGTTCCCTGGAAGACCAGTAGTAGTTTCCGATGCACATCTGGAGGCATTCTGTAATCCGTGGACTATCAGAGTGTCGATGAAACACAGAAATTTAATCGGGATTGAATACAACAGTCTTCATGCGCCCCTTCCTCCATGGGAGTAATGTCTCAAAGAGTTTACGCTTTGATCGTTCCCTGGAAGACCAGTAGTAGTTTCCGATGCTCATCTGGAGGCATTCTGTAATCAGTGGACTATCAGAGTGTTGATGAAACACAGAAATTGCATCGGGATTGAATATAACCGTCACCATGCGCACTTTCCTCCATGGGAGTAATGTCTCAAACAGTCTACGCTTTGATCGTTCCCTGGAAGACCAGTGGTATTTTCCGATGCACATTCGGAGGCATTCTAAAATCCGTGGACTATTAGAGTGTCGATGAAACACAGAAATTTAATCGGGATTGAATACAACAGTCTTCATGCGCACCTCCCTCCATGGGACTAATGTCTCAAAGAGTTTACGCTTTGATCGTTCCCTGGAAGTCCAGTAGTAGTTTCCGATGCACATCTTGTGACATTCTGAAACCTGTGGACTCTCAGAGTGTTGATGAAATACAGAAATTGCATCGGGATTGAATACAACAGTCACCATGCGCACTTTCCTCCGCAGGAGTAAAGTCTTAAACAGTCTACGCTTTGATCGTTCCCTAGAAGACCAGTAGTAGTTTCCGATGCACATCTGGTGTCATTCTGTAATCTGTGGACTCTCAGAGTGTTGATGAAATGCAGAAATTGCATCGGGATTGAATACAACAGTCACCATGCGCACTTTCCTCCGCAGGAGTAAAGTCTTAAACAGTCTACGCTTTGATCGTTCCCTAGAAGACCAGTAGTAGTTTCCGATTCACATCTGGTGTCATTCTCTAATCTGTGGACTATCAGAGTGTTGATGAAACACAGATATTGCATCGGGATTGAATACAACAGTTACCATGCGCACTTTCCTCCATGTTAGTAATGTCTCAAACAGTCTACGATTTGATCGTTCCCTGGAAGACCAGTGGTAGTTTCCAATGCACATCTGAAGGCATTCTGTAATCTGTGGACTATCAGAGTGTTGATGAAACACAGAAATTGCATCGGGATTGAATACAACAGCCACCATACGCACTTTCCTCAATATGAGTAACGTCTGTAACAGTCTACGTTTTGATCGTTCCCTGGAATACCAGTAGTAGTTTCCGATGCACATCTGGAGGCATTCTGTAATCTGTGGACCTTCAAAGTGTTGATGAAACACAGATATTGCATCGGGATTGAATACAACAGTTACCATGCGCACTCTCCTCCAAGGGAGTAATGTCTCAAACAGTCTACGCTTTCATCGTTCCCTGGAAGACCAGTAGTAGTTTCCGATGCACATCTGGAGGCATTATGAAATCTGTGGACTAACTGAGTGTTGATGAAACACAGAAATTGCATTTGGATTGAATACAACAGTCACCATGCGCACTTTCCTCCATGGGAGTAATGTCTCAAAGAATTTATGCTTTGATCGTTCCTTGGAAGGCTAGTAGTAGTTTCCAATGCACATATGGAGGCATTCTGTAATCTGCGGACTATCAGAGTGTTGATGAAACACAGAAATAGCGTCGGGATTGAATACAACAGTCACCATATTCACTCTCCTCCATGTTAGTAATGTCTAAAACAGTCTACGCTTTGATCGTTCCCTGGAAGACCAGTTGTAGTTTGCAATGCACATCTGGAGGCATTCTGTAATCTGTGGACTATCAGAATCTTGATGAAACACAGAAATTGCATCGGGATTGAATACAACAGTCACCATGCGCACTTTCCTCAATGGGAGTAATGTCTGAAACAGTCCACGCTTTGATCGGTACGTCGATGACCAATAGTAGTTTCCGATGCACATCTGGAGGCAATCTGTAATCAGTGGACTGTCAGAGTGTTGATGAATCACAGAAATTGCATCGGGATTCAATACGACAGTCACCATGCGCACTTTCCTCCACGGGAGTAATGTCTCAATCAGTCTACGCTTTGATCGTTCCCTAGAACACCAGTAGTAGTTTCCGATGCACATCTGGTGGCATTCTGTAATCTGTGGACCCTCAGAGTGTTGATGAAACACAGAAATTGCATCGGGATTGAATACAACAGTCACCATGCTCACTTTCCTCCATGGGAGTAATGTCTCAAACAGTCTACGATTTGATCGTTCACTGGAAGACCAGTAGTAGTTTCTGATGCACATCGGGAGGCATTCTCTAATCTGTGGACCTTCAAAGTGTTGATGAAACACAGATATTGCATCGGGATTGAAAACAACAGTCACCATGCGCACTTTTCTTCATGTTAGTAATGTCTCAAACAGTCTACGCTTTGATCGTTCCTTGGAAGACCAGTGGTAGTTTCCAATGCACATCTGGAGGCATTCTGTAATCTGTGGACTATCAGAGTGTTGATGAAACACAGAAATTGCATCGGGATTGAATACAACAGTCACCATGCGCACTCTCCTCCATGGGAGTAATGTCTCAAACAGTCCACGCTTTGTTCGTTCCCTGGAAGACCAGTGGTAGTTTGCAATGCACATCTGGAGGCATTCTGTAATCTGTGGACTATCAGAGTGTTGATGAAACACAGAAATTGCATCGGGATTGAATACAACAGTCACCATGCGCACTTTCCTCCATGGAAGTAATGTCTGAAAGAGTCCACGCTTTCATCGCTCCCTCGATGACCAGTAGTAGTTTCCGATGCACATCTGGTGGCATTCGGTTATCTGTGGACTATCAGAGTGTTGATGAAGCACAGAAATTTCATAGGGATTGAATACAACAGTCACCATGCGCACTTTCCTCCACAGGAGTAATGTCTCAAACAGTCTACGATTTGATCGTTCCCTGGAAGACCAGTAGTAGTTTCCGATGCACATCTGGTGGCATTCTGTAATCTGTGGACCATCAGAGTGTTGATGAAACACAGAAATTGCATCGGGATTGAATACATCAGTCACCATGCGCACTTTCCTCCACGGGAGTAATGTCTCAAAGAGTCTAAGCTTTGATCGTTCCCTGGAAGACCAGTAGTAGTTTCCGATGCACATCTGGAGGCATTCTGTAATCCGTGGACTATCAGAGTGTCGATGAAACACAGAAATTTAATCGGGATTGAATACAACAGTCTTCATGCGCCCCTTCCTCCATGGGAGTAATGTCTCAAAGAGTTTACGCTTTGATCGTTCCCTGGAAGACCAGTAGTAGTTTCCGATGCTCATCTGGAGGCATTCTGTAATCAGTGGACTATCAGAGTGTTGATGAAACACAGAAATTGCATCGGGATTGAATATAACCGTCACCATGCGCACTTTCCTCCATGGGAGTAATGTCTCAAACAGTCTACGCTTTGATCGTTCCCTGGAAGACCAGTGGTATTTTCCGATGCACATTCGGAGGCATTCTAAAATCCGTGGACTATTAGAGTGTCGATGAAACACAGAAATTTAATCGGGATTGAATACAACAGTCTTCATGCGCACCTCCCTCCATGGGACTAATGTCTCAAAGAGTTTACGCTTTGATCGTTCCCTGGAAGTCCAGTAGTAGTTTCCGATGCACATCTTGTGACATTCTGAAACCTGTGGACTCTCAGAGTGTTGATGAAATACAGAAATTGCATCGGGATTGAATACAACAGTCACCATGCGCACTTTCCTCCGCAGGAGTAAAGTCTTAAACAGTCTACGCTTTGATCGTTCCCTAGAAGACCAGTAGTAGTTTCCGATGCACATCTGGTGTCATTCTGTAATCTGTGGACTCTCAGAGTGTTGATGAAATGCAGAAATTGCATCGGGATTGAATACAACAGTCACCATGCGCACTTTCCTCCGCAGGAGTAAAGTCTTAAACAGTCTACGCTTTGATCGTTCCCTAGAAGACCAGTAGTAGTTTCCGATTCACATCTGGTGTCATTCTCTAATCTGTGGACTATCAGAGTGTTGATGAAACACAGATATTGCATCGGGATTGAATACAACAGTTACCATGCGCACTTTCCTCCATGTTAGTAATGTCTCAAACAGTCTACGATTTGATCGTTCCCTGGAAGACCAGTGGTAGTTTCCAATGCACATCTGAAGGCATTCTGTAATCTGTGGACTATCAGAGTGTTGATGAAACACAGAAATTGCATCGGGATTGAATACAACAGCCACCATACGCACTTTCCTCAATATGAGTAACGTCTGTAACAGTCTACGTTTTGATCGTTCCCTGGAATACCAGTAGTAGTTTCCGATGCACATCTGGAGGCATTCTGTAATCTGTGGACCTTCAAAGTGTTGATGAAACACAGATATTGCATCGGGATTGAATACAACAGTTACCATGCGCACTCTCCTCCAAGGGAGTAATGTCTCAAACAGTCTACGCTTTCATCGTTCCCTGGAAGACCAGTAGTAGTTTCCGATGCACATCTGGAGGCATTATGAAATCTGTGGACTAACTGAGTGTTGATGAAACACAGAAATTGCATTTGGATTGAATACAACAGTCACCATGCGCACTTTCCTCCATGGGAGTAATGTCTCAAAGAATTTATGCTTTGATCGTTCCTTGGAAGGCTAGTAGTAGTTTCCAATGCACATATGGAGGCATTCTGTAATCTGCGGACTATCAGAGTGTTGATGAAACACAGAAATGGCGTCGGGATTGAATACAACAGTCACCATATTCACTCTCCTCCATGTTAGTAATGTCTAAAACAGTCTACGCTTTGATCGTTCCCTGGAAGACCAGTGGTAGTTTGCAATGCACATCTGGAGGCATTCTGTAATCTGTGGACTATCAGAATGTTGATGAAACACAGAAATTGCATCGGGATTGAATACAACAGTCACCATGCGCACTTTCCTCAATGGGAGTAATGTCTGAAACAGTCCACGCTTTGATCGGTACGTCGATGACCAATAGTAGTTTCCGATGCACATCTGGAGGCAATCTGTAATCTGTGGACTGTCAGAGTGTTGATGAATCACAGAAATTGCATCGGGATTCAATGCAACAGTCACCATGCGCACTTTCCTCCACGGGAGTAATGTCTCAATCAGTCTACGCTTTGATCGTTCCCTAGAACACCAGTAGTAGTTTCCGATGCACATCTGGTGGCATTCTGTCATCTGTGGACCCTCAGAGTGTTGATGAAACACAGAAATTGCATCGGGATTGAATACAACAGTCACCATGCTCACTTTCCTCCATGGGAGTAATGTCTCAAACAGTCTACGATTTGATCGTTCACTGGAAGACCAGTAGTCGTTCCCGATGCACATCTGGAGGCATTCTCTAATCTGTGGACCTTCAAAGTGTTGATGAAACACAGATATTGCATCGGGATTGAAAACAACAGTCACCATGCGCACTTTCCTTCATGTTAGTAATGTCTCAAACAGTCTACGCTTTGATCGTTCCCTGGAAGACCAGTGGTAGTTTCCAATGCACATCTGGAGGCATTCTGTAATCTGTGGACTATCAGAGTGTTGATGAAACACAGAAATTGCATCGGGATTGAATACAACAGTCACCATGCGCACTTTCCTCCATGGAAGTAATGTCTGATAGAGTCCACGCTTTCATCGCTCCCTCGATGACCAGTAGTAGTTTCCGATGCACATCTGGTGGCATTCGGTTATCTGTGGACTATCAGAGTGTTGATGAAGCACAGAAATTTCATAGGGAATGAATACAACAGTCACCATGCGCACTTTCCTCCACAGAAGTAATGTCTCAAACAGTCTACGATTTGATCGTTCCCTGGAAGACCAGTAGTAGTTTCCGATGCACATCTGGTGGCATTCTGTAATCTGTGGACAATCAGAGTGTTGATGAAACACAGAAATTGCATCGGGATTGAATACATCAGTCACCATGCGCACTTTCCTCCACGGGAGTAATGTCTCAAAGAGTCTAAGCTTTGATCGTTCCCTGGAAGACCAGTAGTAGTTTCCGATGCACATCTGGAGGCATTCTGTAATCCGTGGACTATCAGAGTGTCGATGAAACACAGAAATTTAATCGGGATTGAATACAACAGTCTTCATGCGCCCCTTCCTCCATGGGAGTAATGTCTCAAAGAGTTTACGCTTTGATCGTTCCCCGGAAGACCAGTAGTAGTTTCCGATGCTCATCTGGAGGCATTCTGTAATCAGTGGACAATCAGAGTGTTGATGAAACACAGAAATTGCATCGGGATTGAATATAACCGTCACCATGCGCACTTTCCTCCATGGGAGTAATGTCTCAAACAGTCTACGCTTTGATCGTTCCCTGGAAGACCAGTGGTATTTTCCGATGCACATTCGGAGGCATTCTAAAATCCGTGGACTATTAGAGTGTCGATGAAACACAGAAATTTAATCGGGATTGAATACAACAGTCTTCATGCGCACCTCCCTCCATGGGAGTAATGTCTCATAGAGTTTACCCTTTGATCGTTCCCTGGAAGTCCAGTAGTAGTTTCCGATGCACATCTTGTGGCATTCTGAAACCTGTGGACTCTCAGAGTGTTGATGAAATACAGAAATTGCATCGGGATTGAATACAACAGTCACCATGCGCACTTTCCTCCGCAGGAGTAAAGTCTTAAACAGTCTACGCTTTGATCGTTCCCTAGAAGACCAGTAGTAGTTTCCGATGCACATCTGGTGTCATTCTGTAATCTGTGGACTCTCAGAGTGTTGATGAAATACAGAAATTGCATCGGGATTGAATACAACAGTCACCATGCGCACTTTCCTCCGCAGGAGTAAAGTCTTAAACAGTCTACGCTTTGATCGTTCCCTAGAACACCAGTAGTAGTTTCCGATGCACATCTGGTGTCATTCTGTAATCTGTGGACTATCAGAGTGTTGATGAAACACAGATATTGCATCGGGATTGAATACAACAGTTACCATGCGCACTTTCCTCCATGTTAGTAATGTCTCAAACAGTCTACGATTTGATCGTTCCCTGGAAGACCAGTGGTAGTTTCCAATGCACATCTGAAGGC
The DNA here is from genome assembly GCF_023897955.1 of Schistocerca gregaria. Taxonomy (NCBI): domain Eukaryota; kingdom Metazoa; phylum Arthropoda; class Insecta; order Orthoptera; family Acrididae; genus Schistocerca; species Schistocerca gregaria. The sequence goes on along the minus strand of NC_064929.1, from coordinate 20,158,053 downwards.
ATTCTGTAATCTGTGGACTATCAGAGTGTTGATGAAACACAGAAATTGCATCGGGATTGAATACAACAGCCACCATACGCACTTTCCTCAATATGAGTAACGTCTGTAACAGTCTACGTTTTGATCGTTCCCTGGAATACCAGTAGTAGTTTCCGATGCACATCAGGAGGCGTTCTGTAATCTGTGGACCTTCAAAGTGTTGATGAAACACAGATATTGCATCGGGATTGAATACAACAGTTACCATGCGCACTCTCCTCCAAGGGAGTAATGTCTCAAACAGTCTACGCTTTCATCGTTCCCTGGAAGACCAGTAGTAGTTTCCGATGCACATCTGGAGGCATTATGAAATCTGTGGACTAACTGAGTGTTGATGAAACACAGAAATTGCATTTGGATTGAATACAACAGTCACCATGCGCACTTTCCTCCATGGGAGTAATGTCTCAAAGAATTTATGCTTTGATCGTTCCTTGGAAGGCTAGTAGTAGTTTCCAATGCACATATGGAGGCATTCTGTAATCTGCGGACTATCAGAGTGTTGATGAAACACAGAAATGGCGTCGGGATTGAATACAACAGTCACCATATTCACTCTCCTCCATGTTAGTAATGTCTAAAACAGTCTACGCTTTGATCGTTCCCTGGAAGACCAGTGGTAGTTTGCAATGCACATCTGGAGGCATTCTGTAATCTGTGGACTATCAGAATGTTGATGAAACACAGAAATTGCATCGGGATTGAATACAACAGTCACCATGCGCACTTTCCTCAATGGGAGTAATGTCTGAAACAGTCCACGCTTTGATCGGTACGTCGATGACCAATAGTAGTTTCCGATGCACATCTGGAGGCAATCTGTAATCTGTGGACTGTCAGAGTGTTGATGAATCACAGAAATTGCATCGGGATTCAATACAACAGTCACCATGCGCACTTTCCTCCACGGGAGTAATGTCTCAATCAGTCTACGCTTTGATCGTTCCCTAGAACACCACTAGTAGTTTCCGATGCACATCTGGTGGCATTCTGTAATCTGTGGACCCTCAGAGTGTTGATGAAACACAGAAATTGCATCGGGATTGAATACAACAGTCACCATGCTCACTTTCCTCCATGGGAGTAATGTCTCAAACAGTCTACGATTTGATCGTTCACTGGAAGACCAGTAGTAGTTTCCGAGGCACATCTGGAGGCATTCTCTAATCTGTGGACCTTCAAAGTGTTGATGAAACACAGATATTGCATCGGGATTGAAAACACCAGTCACCATGCGCACTTTCCTTCATGTTAGTAATGTCTCAAACAGTCTACGCTTTGATCGTTCCCTGGAAGACCAGTGGTAGTTTCCAATGCACATCTGGAGGCATTCTGTAATCTGTGGACTATCAGAGTGTTGATGAAACACAGAAATTGCATCGGGATTGAATACAACAGTCACCATGCGCACTCTCCTCCATGGGAGTAATGTCTCAAACAGTCCACGCTTTGATCGTTCCCTGGAAGACCAGTGGTAGTTTGCAATGCACATCTGGAGGCATTCTGTAATCTGTGGACTATCAGAGTGTTGATGAAACACAGAAATTGCATCGGGATTGAATACAACAGTCACCATGCGCACTTTACTCCATGGAAGTAATGTCTGAAAGAGTCCACGCTTTCATCGCTCCCTCGATGACCAGTAGTAGTTTCCGATGCACATCTGGTGGCATTCGGTTATCTGTGGACTATCAGAGTGTTGATGAAGCACAGAAATTTCATAGGGATTGAATACAACAGTCACCATGCGCACTTTCCTCCACAGGAGTAATGTCTCAAACAGTCTACGATTTGATCGTTCCCTGGAACACAAGTAGTAGTTTCCGATGCACATCTGGTGGCATTCTGTAATCTGTGGACTATCAGAGTGTTGATGAAACACAGAAATTGCATCGGGATTGAATACATCAGTCACCATGCGCACTTTCCTCCACGGGAGTAATGTCTCAAAGAGTCTAAGCTTTGATCGTTCCCTGGAAGACCAGTAGTAGTTTCCGATGCACATCTGGAGGCATTCTGTAATCCGTGGACTATCAGAGTGTTGATGAAACACAGAAATTTAATCGGGATTTAATATAACAGACACCATGCTCTCTTTCCTCCATGTTAGTAATGTCTCTAACAGTCTACTCTTTGATCGTTCCCTGGAAGACCAGTGGTAGTTTGCAATGCACATCTGGAGGCATTCTGTAATCTGTGGACTATCAGAGTGTTGATGAAACACAGAAATTGGATCGGGATTGAATACAACAGTCACTATGCACACTTTACTCCACAGGAGGTATGTGTCAAATAGTCTACGATTTGATCGTTCCCTGGAAGACCAGTGGTAGTTTCCGATGCACATCTGGAGGCATTCTAAAATCTGTGGACTATCAGAGTATTGATGTAACACAGATATTTAATCGGGATTGAATACAACAGTCTTCATGCGCACCTTCCTCCATGGGAGTTATGTCTCAAAGAGTTTTACGCTTTGATCGTTCCCTGGAAGACCAGTAGTAGTTTCCGATGCACATCTGGAGGCATTCTGTAATCCGTGGACTATCAGAGTGTTGATGAAACACAGAAATTAAATCGGGATTTAATATAACAGTCACCATGCCTCCTTTCTCCCATGTTAGTAATCTCTCTAACAGTCTACTCTTTGATCGTTCCCTGGAAGACCAGTGGTAGTTTGCAATGAACATCTGGAGGCATTCTGTAATCTGTGGACTATCAGAGTGTTGATGAAACACAGAAATAGCATCGGGATTGAATACAACAGCCACCATACGCACTTTCCTCAATATGAGTAACGTCTGTAACAGTCTACGTTTTGATCGTTCCGTGGAATACCAGTAGTAGTTTCCGATGCACATCAGGAGGCATTCTGTAATCTGTGGACCTTCAAAGTGTTGATGAAACACAGATATTGCATCGGGATTGAATACAACAGTTACCATGCGCACTCTCCTCCAAGGGAGTAATGTCTCAAACAGTCTACGCTTTCATCGTTCCCTGGAAGACCAGTAGTAGTTTCCGATGCACATCTGGAGGCATTATGAAATCTGTGGACTAACTGAGTGTTGATGAAACACAGAAATTGCATTTGGATTGAATACAACAGTCACCATGCGCACTTTCCTCCATGGGAGTAATGTCTCAAAGAATTTATGCTTTGATCGTTCCTTGGAAGGCTAGTAGTAGTTTCCAATGCACATATGGAGGCATTCTGTAATCTGCGGACTATCAGAGTGTTGATGAAACACAGAAATGGCGTCGGGATTGAATACAACAGTCACCATATTCACTCTCCTCCATGTTAGTAATGTCTAAAACAGTCTACGCTTTGATCGTTCCCTGGAAGACCAGTGGTAGTTTGCAATGCACATCTGGAGGCATTCTGTAATCTGTGGACTATCAGAATGTTGATGAAACACAGAAATTGCATCGGGATTGAATACAACAGTCACCATGCGCACTTTCCTCAATGGGAGTAATGTCTGAAACAGTCCACGCTTTGATCGGTACGTCGATGACCAATAGTAGTTTCCGATGCACATCTGGAGGCAATCTGTAATCTGTGGACTGTCAGAGTGTTGATGAATCACAGAAATTGCATCGGGATTCAATACAACAGTCACCATGCGCACTTTCCTCCACGGGAGTAATGTCTCAATCAGTCTACGCTTTGATCGTTCCCTAGAACACCACTAGTAGTTTCCGATGCACATCTGGTGGCATTCTGTAATCTGTGGACCCTCAGAGTGTTGGTGAAACACAGAAATTGCATCGGGATTGAATACAACAGTCACCATGCTCACTTTCCTCCATGGGAGTCTTGTCTCAAACAGTCTACGATTTGACCGTTCACTGGAAGACCAGTAGTAGTTTCCGATGCACATCTGGAGGCATTCTCTAATCTGTGGACCTTCAAAGTGTTGATGAAACACAGATATTGCATCGGGATTGAAAACACCAGTCACCATGCGCACTTTCCTTCATGTTAGTAATGTCTCAAACAGTCTACGCTTTGATCGTTCCCTGGAAGACCAGTGGTAGTTTCCAATGCACATCTGGAGGCATTCTGTAATCTGTGGACTATCAGAGTGTTGATGAAACACAGAAATTGCATCGGGATTGAATACAACAGTCACCATGCGCACTCTCCTCCATGGGAGTAATGTCTCAAACAGTCCACGCTTTGATCGTTCCCTGGAAGACCAGTGGTAGTTTGCAATGCACATCTGGAGGCATTCTGTAATCTGTGGACGATCAGAGTGTTGATGAAACACAGAAATTGCATCGGGATTGAATACAACAGTCACCATGCGCACTTTCCTCCATGGAAGTAATGTCTGAAAGAGTCCACGCTTTCATCGCTCCCTCGATGACCAGTAGTAGTTTCCGATGCACATCTGGTGGCATTCGGTTATCTGTGGACTATCAGAGTGTTGATGAAGCACAGAAATTTCATAGGGATTGAATACAACAGTCACCATGCGCACTTTCCTCCACAGGAGTAATGTCTCAAACAGTCTACGATTTGATCGTTCCCTGGAACACAAGTAGTAGTTTCCGATGCACATCTGGTGGCATTCTGTAATCTGTGGACTATCAGAGTGTTGATGAAACACAGAAATTGCATCGGGATTGAATACATCAGTCACCATGCGCACTTTCCTCCACGGGAGTAATGTCTCAAAGAGTCTAAGCTTTGATCGTTCCCTGGAAGACCAGTAGTAGTTTCCGATGCACATCTGGAGGCATTCTGTAATCCGTGGACTATCAGAGTGTTGATGAAACACAGAAATTTAATCGGGATTTAATATAACAGACACCATGCTCTCTTTCCTCCATGTTAGTAATGTCTCTAACAGTCTACTCTTTGATCGTTCCCTGGAAGACCAGTGGTAGTTTGCAATGCACATCTGGAGGCATTCTGTAATCTGTGGACTATCAGAGTGTTGATGAAACACAGAAATTGGATCGGGATTGAATACAACAGTCACTATGCACACTTTACTCCACAGGAGGTATGTGTCAAATAGTCTACGATTTGATCGTTCCCTGGAAGACCAGTGGTATTTTCCGATGCACATCTGGAGGCATTCTAAAATCTGTGGACTATCAGAGTATTGATGTAACACAGATATGTAATCGGGATTGAATACAACAGTCTTCATGCGCACCTTCCTCCATGGGAGTTATGTCTCAAAGAGTTTTACGCTTTGATCGTTCCCTGGAAGACCAGTAGTAGTTTCCGATGCACATCTGGAGGCATTCTGTAATCCGTGGACTATCAGAGTGTTGATGAAACACAGAAATTAAATCGGGATTTAATATAACAGTCACCATGCCTCCTTTCTCCCATGTTAGTAATCTCTCTAACAGTCTACTCTTTGATCGTTCCCTGGAAGACCAGTGGTAGTTTGCAATGAACATCTGGAGGCATTCTGTAATCTGTGGACTATCAGAGTGTTGATGAAACACAGAAATTGCATCGGGATTGAATACAACAGGCACCATGCGCACTTTCCTCCACAGGAGTAGTGTCTCAAACAGTCTACGCTTTGATCGTTCCCAGGAAGACCAGTGGTAGTTTCCATTGCACATCTGGAGGCATTCTGTTATCTGTGGACCTTCAAAGTGTTGATGAAACACGGAAATTGCATCAGGATTGAATACAACAGTTACCATGCGCACTTGCCTCCATGTTAGTTATGTCTCAAAGAGTCTACGCTTTGTTCGTTCCCTGGAAGACCAGTGGTAGTTTCCGATGCACATCCGGAGGCATTCTAAAATCTGTGGACTATCAGAGTGTTGATGAAACACATAAATTTAATCGGGATTAAATACAACAGTCTTCATGCGCACTTTCCACCACGGGAGGTATGTCTCAAACAGTCTACGCTTTGATCGTTACCTGGAAGACCAGTAGTAGTTTCCGATGCACATCAATTGGCATTCTGTAATCTGTGGACTATCCGAGTGTTGATGAAACACAGAAATTGCATCGGGATTGAATACAACAGTCACCATCCGCACTTTCCTCCATGGGAGTAATGTCTCAACTAGAGTACGCTTTGATCGTTCCCTAGAAGACCAGTAGTAGTTTCTGATGCACATCTGGTAGCATTCTGTAATCTGTGGACTATCAGAGTGTTGATGAAACACAGAAATTGCATCGGGATTGAATACAACAGTCACCATGGGCACTTTCCTCCACAGGAGTAATGTCTCAAACAGTCTAAGCTTTGAACGTACCCTGGAAGACCAGTAGTAGTTTCCGATGCACATCTGTGTGCATTCTGTAATCTGTAGACTATCTGAGTGTTGATGAGAAACAGAAGTTGCATCGGGATTGAATTCAACAGTCACCATGCGCACTTTCCACCATGTTAGTAATGTCTCAAACAATCTACGCTTTGATCGTTCCCTGGGAGACCAGTGGTAGTTTCCAATGCACATCTCGACGCATTCTGTAATCTGTGGACTATCAGAGTGTTGATGAAACACAGGAATTGCATCGGCATTGAATACAACAGTCACCATGCGCACTTTCCTCCACAGGAGTAATGTCTCAAACAGTCTACGCTTTGATCGTTCCCTGGAAGACCAGTAGTAGTTTCCAAAGCACATTTGGAGGCATTCTGTAACCTGTGGACTATCAGAGTGTTAATAAAACACAGAAATTTCATTGGGATTGAATACAACAGTCACCATGCGCACTTTCCTCCACGGGAGTAATGTCTCAAACAGTCTACGCTTTGATCGATCCCTGGAAGACCTGTAGTAGTTTCCGATGCACATGTGGAGGCAATCTGTAATCTGTGGACCTTCAAAATGTTGATGAAACACAGAAATTGCATCGGGAGTGAATACAACAGTCACCATGCGCACTTTCCTCCACAGGAGTAATGTCTCAAACAGTCTACGCCTTGATCGTTCCCAGGAAGACCAGTAATAGTTTCAATGCCCATCTGGAGGCAATCTGTACTCTGTGGACTTTCAGAGTGTTGATGAAAATCAGAGATTGCACCGGATTGAATACAACAGTCACCATTCGCACTTTCCTCCATGGGAGTATTGTCTCTAAGAGTCTACGCTTGGATCGTTCCCAGGAAGACCAGTAGTAGTTTCCGATGCACATGTGGAGGCATTCTGTAATCTGTGGAGTATCAGAGTGTTGATGAAACACAGAAATTGCATCGTTATTGAAAACAACATTCACCATGCGCACTTTCCTCCACAGGAGTAATGTCTCAAACAGTCTACGCTTTGATCGTTCCCTGGAAGACCAGTGGTAGTTTCCAATGCACATCTGGACGCATTCTGTAATCTGTGGACTATCAGAGTGTTGATGAAACACAGGAATTGCATCGGGATTGAATACAACAGTCACCATGCGCACTTTCCTCAGCAGGAGTAATGTCTCAAACAGTCTACGCTTTGATCGTTCCCTGGAAGACCTCTAGTAGTTTCCAAATCACATCTGGAGGCATTCTGTAACCTGTGGACTATCAGAGTGTTAATAAAACACAGAAATTTCATCGGGATTGAATACAACATTCACCATGCGCACTTTCCTCCACGGGAGTAATGTCTCAAACAGTCTACGCTTTTGATCGTTCCCTGGAAGACCAGTAGTAGTTTCCTATGCACATCTATAGGCATTCTGTAATCTGTGGACCTTCAAAGTGTTGATGAAACACAGATTTTGCATCGGTATTGAATACAACAGTCACCATGCGCAATTTCCTCCATGTTAGTAATGTCTCAAACAGTCTACGCTTTAATCGTTCATGGAAGACCAGTGGTAGTTTCCAATGCACATCTGGAGACATTCTGTAATCTGCGGACTATCAGAGTGTTGATGAAACACGGAAATTTAATCGGGATTGATTACAACAGTCACCTTGCACACATTCCTCCATGGGAGTAATGTCTCAAAGAGTTTACGCTTTGATCGTTCCCTGGAAGACCAGTAGTAGTTTCCGATGCACATTTGAAGGCATTTTGTAATCTGTGGTCTATCAGAGTGTTGATGAAACACAGATATTTAATCGGGATTGAATACAACAGTCTTCATGCGCACCTTCCTCCATGGGAGTAATGTCTCAAACAGTCTACGCTTTGATCGTTCCCTGGAAGACCAGTAGTAGTTTCCGATGCACATCTGGAGGCATTCTGTAATCAGTGGACTATCAGAGTGTTGATGAAACACAGAAATTGCATCGGGATTGAATATAACAGTCACCATGCGCACTTTCCTCCATGTTAGTAATATCTCTAACAGTCTACTCTTTGATCGTTCCCTGGAAGACCAGTGGTAGTTTACAATGCACATCTGGAGGCATTCTGACACCTGTGGACTATCAGAGTGTTGGTGAAACACAGAAATTGCATGGGGATTGAATACAACAGTCACCATGCGCACTTTCCTCCACAGGAGTAATGTCTCAAACAGTCTACGCTTTGATTGTTCCCTAGAAGACCAGTAGTAGTTTCCGTTGCACATCTGGTGGCATTCTGTAATATGTTGACTATCAGAGTGTTGATGAAACACAGAAATTGCATCGGGATTGAATACAACAGTCACCATGCGCACTTTCCTCCGCGGGAGTAGTGTCTCAAACAGTCTACGCTTTGATCGTTCCCTGGAAGACCAGTGGTAGTTTCCAATGCACATCTGGACGCATTCTGTAATCTGTGGACTATCAGAGTGTTGATGAAACACAGGAATTGCATCGGGATTGAATACAACAGTCACCATGCGCACTTTCCTCAGCAGGAGTAATGTCTCAAACAGTCTACGCTTTGATCGTTCCCTGGAAGACCAGTAGTAGTTTCCAAATCACATCTGGAGGCATTCTGTAACCTGTGGACTATCAGAGTGTTAATAAAACACAGAAATTTCATCGGGATTGAATACAACAGTCACCATGCGCACTTTCCTCCACGGGAGTAATGTCTCAAACAGTCTACGCTTTGATCGATCCCTGGAAGACCAGTAGTAGTTACCGATGCACATCTGGTGGCATTCTGTAATCTGTGGCCTATCAGAGTGTTGATGAAACACAGAAATTGCATCGGGATTGAATACAACAGTCACCATGCGCATTTACCTCCACGGGAGTAATGTCTCAAACAGTCTACGCTTTGATAGTTCCCTGGAAGACCAGTAGTAGTTTCCGATGCACATCTGGAGGCATTCTGTAATCTGTGGACCTTCAAAATGTTGATTAAACACAGATATTGAATCGTGATTGAATACAAAAGTCACCATCCGCACTTTCCTCCATGGGAGTATTGTCTCTAACAGTCTACGCTTGGATCGTTCCCAGGAAGACCAGTAGTAGTTTCCGATGCTCATGTGGAGGCATTCTGTAATCTGTGGAGTATCAGAGTGTTGATGAAATACAGAAATGGCATCGTTATTGAAAACAACATTCACCATGCGCACTTTCCTCCACAGGAGTAATGCCTCAAACAGTCTACGCTTTGATCGTTCCCTGGAAGACCAGTAGTAGTTTCTGATTCACATCTGGTGGCATTCTGTAATCTGTGGAGTATCAGAGTGTTGATGAAACACAGAAATTGCATCTGGATTGAATACAACAGTCACCATGCGCACTTTCCTCCACGGGAGTAATGTCTCAAACAGTCTACGCTTTTGATCGTTCCCTGGAAGACCAGTAGTAGTTTCCTATGCACATCTATAGGCATTCTGTAATCTGTGGACCTTCAAAGTGTTGATGAAACACAGATTTGGCATCGGTATTGAATACAACAGTCACCATGCGCAATTACCTCCATGTTAGTAATGTCTCAAACACTCTACGCTTTAATCGTTCATGGAAGACCAGTGGTAGTTTCCAATGCACATCTGGAGACATTCTGTAATCTGCGGACTATCAGAGTGTTGCTGAAACACGGAAATTTAATCGGGATTGATTACAACAGTCAATATGCACACATTCCTCCATGGGAGTAATGTCTCAAAGAGTTTACGCTTTAATCGTTCCCTGGAAGACCAGTAGTAGTTTCCGATGCACATTTGGTGGCATTCTGTAATCTGTGGTCTATCAGAGTGTTGATGAAACACAGATGTTTAATCGGGATAGAATACAACAGTCTTCATGCGCACCTTCCTCCATGGGAGTAATGTCTAAAAGAATTTTACGCTTTGACCGTTCCATGGAAGACCAGTAGTAGTTTCCGATGCACATCTGGAGGCATTCTGTAATCAGTGGACTATCAGAGTGTTGATGAAACGCAGAAATTGCATCGGGATTGAATATAACAGTCACCATTCGCACTTTCCTCCATGTTAGTAATATCTCTAACAGTCTAGTCTTTGATCGTTCCCTGGAAGACCAGTAGTAGTTTCCGATGCACATCTGGAGGCATTCTGTAATCTTTGGACCTTCAATGTGTTGATGAAACACAGAAATTGCATCGGGATTGAATAAAACAGTCATCATGCCTACTTTCCTTCATGTTAGTAACGTCTCAAACAGTCTACGCTTTGATCGTTCCCTGGAAGACCAGTGGTGGTTTCCAATGCACATCTGGAGGCATTCTGTAATCTGTGGACTATCGGAGTGTTGATGAAACACAGAAATTGCATCGGGATTGAATACAAGAGTCACCATGCGACTTTCCGCCACGGGAGTAATGTCTCAAAGACTCTATGCTTTGATCGTTCCCTGGAAGACCAGTAGTAGTTTCCGATGCACATCTGGTGGCATACTGTAATCTGTGGACTATCAGAGTGTTGACGAAACACAGAAATTGCATCGGGATTGAATACAACAATCACCATGCGTACTTTCCTCCACAGGAGTAATCTCTCAAACAGTCTACGCTTTGATCGTTCCCTGGAAGACCAGTAGTAGTTTCCAAAGCACATCTGGGGGTATTCTGTAACCTGTGAACCATCAGAGTGTTAATAAAACACAGAAATTTCATCGGGATTGAATAAAACAGTCACCATGCGCACTTTCCTCCATGGGTGTAATGTCTCAAACAGTCTACGCTTTTATCGTCCCTTGGAAAAAAAGTAGTAGTTTCCGATGCACAACTGGAGGCATTCTGTAACCTGTGAACTATCAGAGTGTTAATAAAACACAGAAATTTCATCGGGATTGAATAAAACAGTCACCATGCGCACTTTCCTCCATGGGAGTAATGTCTCAAACAGTCTAAGCTTTTATCGTCCCCTTAAAAACCAGTAGTAGTTTCCGATGCACATCTGGAGGCATTCTGTAATCTGTGGACTATCAGAGTGTTGATGAATCACAGAAATTGCATCGGGATTGAATACAACAGTCACCATGCGCACTTTCCTCCACGGGAGTAATGTCTCAAACAGTCTACGCTTTGATCGATCCCTGGAAGACCTGTAGTAGTTTCCGATGCACATGTGGAGGCAATCTGTAATCTGTGGACCTTCAAAATGTTGATGAAACACAGAAATTGCATCGGGAGTGAATACAACAGTCACCATGCGCACTTTCCTCCACAGGAGTAATGTCTCAAACAGTCTACGCCTTGATCGTTCCCAGGAAGACCAGTAATAGTTTCAATGCCCATCTGGAGGCAATCTGTACTCTGTGGACTTTCAGAGTGTTGATGAAAATCAGAGATTGCACCGGATTGAATACAACAGTCACCATGCGCACTTTCCTCCATGGGAGTATTGTCTCTAAGAGTCTACGCTTGGATCGTTCCCAGGAAGACCAGTAGTAGTTTCCGATGCACATGTGGAGGCATTCTGTAATCTGTGGAGTATCAGAGTGTTGATGAAACACAGAAATTGCACCGTTATTGAAAACAACATTCACCATGCGCACTTTCCTCCACAGGAGTAATGTCTCAAACAGTCTACGCTTTGATCGTTCCCTGGAAGACCAGTGGTAGTTTCCAATGCACATCTGGACGCATTCTGTAATCTGTGGACTATCAGAGTGTTGATGAAACACAGGAATTGCATCGGGATTGAATACAACAGTCACCATGCGCACTTTCCTCAGCAGGAGTAATGTCTCAAACAGTCTACGCTTTGATCGTTCCCTGGAAGACCTCTAGTAGTTTCCAAATCACATCTGGAGGCATTCTGTAACCTGTGGACTATCAGAGTGTTAATAAAACACAGAAATTTCATCGGGATTGAATACAACATTCACCATGCGCACTTTCCTCCACGGGAGTAATGTCTCAAACAGTCTACGCTTTTGATCGTTCCCTGGAAGACCAGTAGTAGTTTCCTATGCACATCTATAGGCATTCTGTAATCTGTGGACCTTCAAAGTGTTGATGAAACACAGATTTTGCATCGGTATTGAATACAACAGTCACCATGCGCAATTTCCTCCATGTTAGTAATGTCTCAAACAGTCTACGCTTTAATCGTTCATGGAAGACCAGTGGTAGTTTCCAATGCACATCTGGAGACATTCTGTAATCTGCGGACTATCAGAGTGTTGATGAAACACGGAAATTTAATCGGGATTGATTACAACAGTCACCTTGCACACATTCCTCCATGGGAGTAATGTCTCAAAGAGTTTACGCTTTGATCGTTCCCTGGAAGACCAGTAGTAGTTTCCGATGCACATTTGAAGGCATTTTGTAATCTGTGGTCTATCAGAGTGTTGATGAAACACAGATATTTAATCGGGATTGAATACAACAGTCTTCATGCGCACCTTCCTCCATGGGAGTAATGTCTCAAACAGTCTACGCTTTGATCGTTCCCTGGAAGACCAGTAGTAGTTTCCGATGCACATCTGGAGGCATTCTGTAATCAGTGGACTATCAGAGTGTTGATGAAACACAGAAATTGCATCGGGATTGAATATAACAGTCACCATGCGCACTTTCCTCCATGTTAGTAATATCTCTAACAGTCTACTCTTTGATCGTTCCCTGGAAGACCAGTGGTAGTTTACAATGCACATCTGGAGGCATTCTGACACCTGTGGACTATCAGAGTGTTGGTGAAACACAGAAATTGCATGGGGATTGAATACAACAGTCACCATGCGCACTTTCCTCCACAGGAGTAATGTCTCAAACAGTCTACGCTTTGATTGTTCCCTAGAAGACCAGTAGTAGTTTCCGTTGCACATCTGGTGGCATTCTGTAATATGTTGACTATCAGAGTGTTGATGAAACACAGAAATTGCATCGGGATTGAATACAACAGTCACCATGCGCACTCTCCTCCGCGGGAGTAGTGTCTCAAACAGTCTACGCTTTGATCGTTCCCTGGAAGACCAGTGGTAGTTTCCAATGCACATCTGGACGCATTCTGTAATCTGTGGACTATCAGAGTGTTGATGAAACACAGGAATTGCATCGGGATTGAATACAACAGTCACCATGCGCACTTTCCTCAGCAGGAGTAATGTCTCAAACAGTCTACGCTTTGATCGTTCCCTGGAAGACCAGTAGTAGTTTCCAAATCACATCTGGAGGCATTCTGTAACCTGTGGACTATCAGAGTGTTAATAAAACACAGAAATTTCATCGGGATTGAATACAACAGTCACCATGCGCACTTTCCTCCACGGGAGTAATGTCTCAAACAGTCTACGCTTTGATCGATCCCTGGAAGACCAGTAGTAGTTACCGATGCACATCTGGTGGCATTCTGTAATCTGTGGCCTATCAGAGTGTTGATGAAACACAGAAATTGCATCGGGATTGAATACAACAGTCACCATGCGCATTTACCTCCACGGGAGTAATGTCTCAAACAGTCTACGCTTTGATAGTTCCCTGGAAGACCAGTAGTAGTTTCCGATGCACATCTGGAGGCATTCTGTAATCTGTGGACCTTCAAAATGTTGATTAAACACAGATATTGAATCGTGATTGAATACAAAAGTCACCATCCGCACTTTCCTCCATGGGAGTATTGTCTCTAACAGTCTACGCTTGGATCGTTCCCAGGAAGACCAGTAGTAGTTTCCGATGCTCATGTGGAGGCATTCTGTAATCTGTGGAGTATCAGAGTGTTGATGAAATACAGAAATGGCATCGTTATTGAAAACAACATTCACCATGCGCACTTTCCTCCACAGGAGTAATGCCTCAAACAGTCTACGCTTTGATCGTTCCCTGGAAGACCAGTAGTAGTTTCTGATTCACATCTGGTGGCATTCTGTAATCTGTGGAGTATCAGAGTGTTGATGAAACACAGAAATTGCATCTGGATTGAATACAACAGTCACCATGCGCACTTTCCCCCACGGGAGTAATGTCTCAAACAGTCTACGCTTTTGATCGTTCCCTGGAAGACCAGTAGTAGTTTCCTATGCACATCTATAGGCATTCTGTAATCTGTGGACCTTCAAAGTGTTGATGAAACACAGATTTTGCATCGGTATTGAATACAACAGTCACCATGCGCAATTACCTCCATGTTAGTAATGTCTCAAACACTCTACGCTTTAATCGTTCATGGAAGACCAGTGGTAGTTTCCAGTGCACATCTGGAGACATTCTGTAATCTGCGGACTATCAGAGTGTTGCTGAAACACGGAAATTTAATCGGGATTGATTACAACAGTCAATATGCACACATTCCTCCATGGGAGTAATGTCTCAAAGAGTTTACGCTTTAATCGTTCCCTGGAAGACCAGTAGTAGTTTCCGATGCACATTTGGTGGCATTCTGTAATCTGTGGTCTATCAGAGTGTTGATGAAACACAGATGTTTAATCGGGATAGAATACAACAGTCTTCATGCGCACCTTCCTCCATGGGAGTAATGTCTAAAAGAATTTTACGCTTTGACCGTTCCATGGAAGACCAGTAGTAGTTTCCGATGCACATCTGGAGGCATTCTGTAATCAGTGGACTATCAGAGTGTTGATGAAACGCAGAAATTGCATCGGGATTGAATATAACAGTCACCATTCGCACTTTCCTCCATGTTAGTAATATCTCTAACAGTCTAGTCTTTGATCGTTCCCTGGAAGACCAGTAGTAGTTTCCGATGCACATCTGGAGGCATTCTGTAATCTTTGGACCTTCAATGTGTTGATGAAACACAGAAATTGCATCGGGATTGAATAAAACAGTCATCATGCCTACTTTCCTTCATGTTAGTAACGTCTCAAACAGTCTACGCTTTGATCGTTCCCTGGAAGACCAGTGGTGGTTTCCAATGCACATCTGGAGGCATTCTGTAATCTGTGGACTATCGGAGTGTTGATGAAACACAGAAATTGCATCGGGATTGAATACAAGAGTCACCATGCGACTTTCCGCCACGGGAGTAATGTCTCAAAGACTCTATGCTTTGATCGTTCCCTGGAAGACCAGTAGTAGTTTCCGATGCACATCTGGTGGCATTCTGTAATCTGTGGACTATCAGAGTGTTGACGAAACACAGAAATTGCATCGGGATTGAATACAACAATCACCATGCGCACTTTCCTCCACAGGAGTAATCTCTCAAACAGTCTACGCTTTGATCGTTCCCTGGAAGACCAGTAGTAGTTTCCAAAGCACATCTGGGGGTATTCTGTAACCTGTGAACTATCAGAGTGTTAATAAAACACAGAAATTTCATCGGGATTGAATAAAACAGTCACCATGCGCACTTTCCTCCATGGGTGTAATGTCTCAAACAGTCTACGCTTTTATCGTCCCTTGGAAAAAAAGTAGTAGTTTCCGATGCACAACTGGAGGCATTCTGTAACCTGTGAACTATCAGAGTGTTAATAAAACACAGAAATTTCATCGGGATTGAATAAAACAGTCACCATGCGCACTTTCCTCCATGGGAGTAATGTCTCAAACAGTCTAAGCTTTTATCGTCCCCTGGAAAACCAGTAGTAGTTTCCGATGCACATCTGGAGGCAGTCTGTAATCTGTGGACTATCAGAGTGTTGATGAATCACAGAAATTGCATCGGGATTGAATACAACAGTCACCATGCGCACTTTCCTCCACGGGAGTAATGTCTCAAACAGTCTACGCTTTTATCGTCCCCTGGAAAACCAGTAGTAGTTTCCGATGCACATCTGGAGGCATTCTGTAATCTGTGGACTATCAGAGTGTTGATGAAATACACAAATTGCATCGGGATTGAATACAACAATCACCATGCGCACCTTCCTCCATGGGAGTAATGTCTCAAAGAGTTTACGCTTTGATTATTCCCTGGAAGACCAGTGGTAGTTTCCGATGCACATCCGGAGGCATTATGTAATCTGTGGTCTATCAGAGTGTTGATGAAACACAGAAATTGCATCGGGATTGAACATAACAGTCACCGTGCGC
The DNA here is from genome assembly GCF_023897955.1 of Schistocerca gregaria. Classification (NCBI taxonomy): domain Eukaryota; kingdom Metazoa; phylum Arthropoda; class Insecta; order Orthoptera; family Acrididae; genus Schistocerca; species Schistocerca gregaria. Next base: position 20,141,730 of record NC_064929.1, on the reverse strand, counting down.
ACTTTCCTCCATGTTAGTAATGTCTCAAGCAGTCTACGCTTTGATCGTTCCCTGGAAGACCAGTGGTAGTTTCCAATGCACATCTGGAGGCATTCTGTAATCTGTGGACCTTCAAAGTGATGATGAACCACAGACATTGCATCGGGATCGAATGCAACAGTCACCATGCGCACTTGCCTCCACAGGAGTAATGTCTCAAACAGTCTACGCTTTGATCGTTCCCTAGAAGACCAGTAGTAGTTTCCGATGCACATCTGGTTTCATTCTGTAATCTGTTGACTATCAGAGTGTTGATGAAACACAGAAATTGCATCGGGCTTGATTACAACAGTCACCATGCGCACTTTCCTCCACATTAGAAATGTCTCAAACTGTCGACGCTCTGGTCGTTCCCTCGATGACCAGTAGTAGTTTCCGATGCACATCTGGTGGCATTCTGTAATATGTGGACTATCAGAGTGTTGATGAAACACAGAAATTGCATCAGGATTGAAAACAACAGTCACCATGCGCACTTTCCTTCACAGGAGTAATGTCTCAAACAGTCTACGCTTTGATCGTTCCCTGGAAGACCAGTAGTAGTTACCGATGCACATCTGGTGGCATTCTGAAACCTGTGGACTACCAGGCTGTTGATGAAACACAGAAATTGCATCGGGATTGAATACAACAGTCACCATGCGCACTTTCCTCCACAGTAGTAATGTCTCAAACAGACTAGGCTTTGATAGTTCCCTGGAAGACCAGTAGTAGTTTCCGATGCACATCTGGTGGCATTCTGTAATCTGTGGACTATCAGAGTGTTGCCGAAACACAGAAATTGCATCGGGATTGAAAACAACAGTCACCATGCGCACTTTCCTTCACAGGAGTAATGTCTCAAACAGTCTACGCTTTGATCGTTCCCTGGAAGACCAGTAATAGTTTCCGATGCACTTCTGGTGGCATTCTGTAATCTGTGGACTATCAGAGTGTTGATGAAACACAGAAATTTAATCGGGATTGATTACAACAGTCACCATGCGCACCTTCCTCCATGGGAGTAATGTCCTAAAGCGTTTGCGCTTTGATCGTTCCCTCGATGACCAGTAGTAGTTTCCGATGCACATCTGGAGGCATTCTGTAATCTGTGGTCTATCAGAGTGTAGATGAAACAAAGAAATTGCATCGGGATTGAATATAACAGTCACCATGCGCACTTTCCTCCATGTTAGTAATGTCTCAAACAGTCTACGCTTTGATCGTTCCCTGGAAGACCAGTGGTAGTTTCAATGCACATCTGGAGGCATTCTGTAATCTGTGGACCTTCAAGGTGTTGATGAAACACAGATATTGCATCGGGATTGAATACAACAGTCACCATGCGCACGTACCTTCATGTTAGTAATGTCTCGAACGGTCTACGTTTTGATCGTTCCCTGGAAGCCAGTGGTAGTTTCCAATGCACATCTGGAGGCATTCTGTAATCAGTGGACTATCAGAGTGTTTATGAAACCCAGAAATTGCATCGGGATTGAATACAACAGTCACCATGCGCACATTCCACCACGGAAGTAATGTCTCAAACAGTCTGTGCTTTGATCGTTCCCTGGAAGACCAGTAGTGGTTTCCGATGCACATCTGGTGGCATTCTGTAATCTGTGGACTATCTGAGTGTTGACGAAACGCAGAAATTGCTTCGGGATTGAATACAACAGTCACCATGCGCACTCTCCTCCATCGGAGTAACGTCTCAAACAGTCCACGCTTTGATCGTTCCCTGGAAGACCAGTAGTGGTTTCCGATGCACATCTGGAGGCATTCTGAAATCTGTGGACTAACTGAGTGTTGATGAAATACACAAATTGCATCGGGATTGAATACAACAATCACCATGCGCACCTTCCTCCATGGGAGTAATGTCTCAAAGAGTTTACGCTTTGATTATTCCCTGGAAGACCAGTGGTAGTTTCCGATGCACATCCGGAGGCATTCTGTAATCTGTGGTCTATCAGAGTGTTGATGAAACACAGAAATTGCATCGGGATTGAACATAACAGTCACCGTGCGCACTTTCCTCCATGTTAGTAATGTCTCAAGCAGTCTACGCTTTGATCGTTCCCTGGAAGACCAGTGGTAGTTTCCAATGCACATCTGGAGGCATTCTGTAATCTGTGGACCTTCAAAGTGATGATGAAACACAGACATTGCATCGGGATCGAATGCAACAGTCACCATGCGCACTTGCCTCCACAGGAGTAATGTCTCAAACAGTCTATTCTTTGATCGTTCCCTAGAAGACCAGTAGTAGTTTCCGATGCACATCTGGTTTCATTCTGTAATCTGTTGACTATCAGAGTGTTGATGAAACACAGAAATTGCATCGGGATTGAATACAACAGTCACCATGCGCACTTTCCGCCACGGGAGTAGTGTCTCAAACAGTCTACGCTTTGATCGTTCCCTGGAAGACCAGTAGTAGTTTCCGATGCACATCTGGAGGCATTCAGTAATCTGTGGACCTTCAAAGTGTTGATGAAACACAGAAATTGCATCGGGATTGAATACAACAGTCGTCATGCGCACTTTCCTTCATGTTAGTAATGTCTCAAACAGTCTACGCTTTGATCGTTCGCTGCAAGACTAGTGGTAGTTTCCAATGCACATCTGGAGGCATTCTGTAGTCTGTGGACTATCGGAGTGTTGATGAAACACAGAAATTGCATCGGGATTGAATACAACTGTCACCATGCCCACTTTCCTCAATATGAGTAACGTCTGTATTAACCTACGCTTTGATCGTTCCCTGGAAGACCAGTCGTAGTTTCCGATGCACATCTGGAGACATTCTGTAATCTGTGGACTATCAGAGTGTTGATGACACACAGAAATTGCATCGGGATTGAATACAACAGTCACCATGCGCACTCTCCTCCATGGGAGTAATTTCTGAAACAGTCTACGCTTTGATCGTTCCCTGGAAGACCAGTAGTAGTTTCCGATGCACATCTTGAGGCATTCTGAAATCTGTGGACTATTAGCGTGTTGATGAAACACAGAAATTGCATCGGTGATGAAAACAACAGTCACCATGGGCACTTTTTCTCCATGGGAGTATTGTCTCTAACAGTCTACGCTTGGATCGTTCCCAGGAAGACCAGTAGAAGTTTCTGATGCACATCTGGAGGCATTCTGTAATCAGTGGACTATCAGAGTGTTGATGAAACACAGAAATTGCATCGGGCTTGATTACAACAGTCACCATGCGCACTTTCCTCCACATTAGTAATGTCTCAAACTGTCGACGCTCTGGTCGTTCCCTCGATGACCAATAGTAGTTTCCGATGCACATCTGGTGGCATTCTGTAATATGTGGACTATCAGAGTGTTGATGAAACACAGAAATTGCATCGGGATTGAAAACAACAGTCACCATGCGCACTTTCCTTCACAGGAGTAATGTCTCAAACAGTCTACGTTTTGATCGTTCCCTGGAAGACCAGTAGTAGTTACCGATGCACATCTGGTGGCATTCTGAAACCTGTGGACTACCAGGCTGTTGATGAAACACAGAAATTGCATCGGGATTGAATACAACAGTCACCATGCGCACTTTCCTCCACAGGAGTAATGTCTCAAACAGACTAGGCTTTGATAGTTCCCTGGAAGACCAGTAGTAGTTTCCGATGCACATCTGGAGGCATTCTGTAATCTTTGGACCTTCAATGTGTTGATGAAACACAGAAATTGCATCGGGATTGAATAAAACAGTCATCATGCCTACTTTCCTTCATGTTAGTAACGTCTCAAACAGTCTACGCTTTGATCGTTCCCTGGAAGACCAGTGGTGGTTTCCAATGCACATCTGGAGGCATTCTGTAATCTGTGGACTATCGGAGTGTTGATGAAACACAGAAATTGCATCGGGATTGAATACAAGAGTCACCATGCGACTTTCCGCCACGGGAGTAATGTCTCAAAGACTCTATGCTTTGATCGTTCCCTGGAAGACCAGTAGTAGTTTCCGATGCACATCTGGTGGCATTCTGTAATCTGTGGACTATCAGAGTGTTGACGAAACACAGAAATTGCATCGGGATTGAATACAACAATCACCATGCGCACTTTCCTCCACAGGAGTAATCTCTCAAACAGTCTACGCTTTGATCGTTCCCTGGAAGACCAGTAGTAGTTTCCAAAGCACATCTGGGGGTATTCTGTAACCTGTGAACTATCAGAGTGTTAATAAAACACAGAAATTTCATCGGGATTGAATAAAACAGTCACCATGCGCACTTTCCTCCATGGGTGTAATGTCTCAAACAGTCTACGCTTTTATCGTCCCTTGGAAAAAAAGTAGTAGTTTCCGATGCACAACTGGAGGCATTCTGTAACCTGTGAACTATCAGAGTGTTAATAAAACACAGAAATTTCATCGGGATTGAATAAAACAGTCACCATGCGCACTTTCCTCCATGGGAGTAATGTCTCAAACAGTCTAAGCTTTTATCGTCCCCTGGAAAACCAGTAGTAGTTTCCGATGCACATCTGGAGGCATTCTGTAATCTGTGGACTATCAGAGTGTTGATGAATCACAGAAATTGCATCGGGATTGAATACAACAGTCACCATGCGCACTTTCCTCCACGGGAGTAATGTCTCAAACAGTCTACGCTTTTATCGTCCCCTGGAAAACCAGTAGTAGTTTCCGATGCACATCTGGAGGCATTCTGTAATCTGTGGACTATCAGAGTGTTGATGAAATACACAAATTGCATCGGGATTGAATACAACAATCACCATGCGCACCTTCCTCCATGGGAGTAATGTCTCAAAGAGTTTACGCTTTGATTATTCCCTGGAAGACCAGTGGTAGTTTCCGATGCACATCCGGAGGCATTATGTAATCTGTGGTCTATCAGAGTGTTGATGAAACACAGAAATTGCATCGGGATTGAACATAACAGTCACCGTGCGCACTTTCCTCCATGTTAGTAATGTCTCAAGCAGTCTACGCTTTGATCGTTCCCTGGAAGACCAGTGGTAGTTTCCAATGCACATCTGGAGGCATTCTGTAATCTGTGGACCTTCAAAGTGATGATGAACCACAGACATTGCATCGGGATCGAATGCAACAGTCACCATGCGCACTTGCCTCCACAGGAGTAATGTCTCAAACAGTCTACGCTTTGATCGTTCCCTAGAAGACCAGTAGTAGTTTCCGATGCACATCTGGTTTCATTCTGTAATCTGTTGACTATCAGAGTGTTGATGAAACACAGAAATTGCATCGGGCTTGATTACAACAGTCACCATGCGCACTTTCCTCCACATTAGAAATGTCTCAAACTGTCGACGCTCTGGTCGTTCCCTCGATGACCAGTAGTAGTTTCCGATGCACATCTGGTGGCATTCTGTAATATGTGGACTATCAGAGTGTTGATGAAACACAGAAATTGCATCAGGATTGAAAACAACAGTCACCATGCGCACTTTCCTTCACAGGAGTAATGTCTCAAACAGTCTACGCTTTGATCGTTCCCTGGAAGACCAGTAGTAGTTACCGATGCACATCTGGTGGCATTCTGAAACCTGTGGACTACCAGGCTGTTGATGAAACACAGAAATTGCATCGGGATTGAATACAACAGTCACCATGCGCACTTTCCTCCACAGTAGTAATGTCTCAAACAGACTAGGCTTTGATAGTTCCCTGGAAGACCAGTAGTAGTTTCCGATGCACATCTGGTGGCATTCTGTAATCTGTGGACTATCAGAGTGTTGCCGAAACACAGAAATTGCATCGGGATTGAAAACAACAGTCACCATGCGCACTTTCCTTCACAGGAGTAATGTCTCAAACAGTCTACGCTTTGATCGTTCCCTGGAAGACCAGTAATAGTTTCCGATGCACTTCTGGTGGCATTCTGTAATCTGTGGACTATCAGAGTGTTGATGAAACACAGAAATTTAATCGGGATTGATTACAACAGTCACCATGCGCACCTTCCTCCATGGGAGTAATGTCCTAAAGCGTTTGCGCTTTGATCGTTCCCTCGATGACCAGTAGTAGTTTCCGATGCACATCTGGAGGCATTCTGTAATCTGTGGTCTATCAGAGTGTAGATGAAACAAAGAAATTGCATCGGGATTGAATATAACAGTCACCATGCGCACTTTCCTCCATGTTAGTAATGTCTCAAACAGTCTACGCTTTGATCGTTCCCTGGAAGACCAGTGGTAGTTTCAATGCACATCTGGAGGCATTCTGTAATCTGTGGACCTTCAAGGTGTTGATGAAACACAGATATTGCATCGGGATTGAATACAACAGTCACCATGCGCACGTACCTTCATGTTAGTAATGTCTCGAACGGTCTACGTTTTGATCGTTCCCTGGAAGCCAGTGGTAGTTTCCAATGCACATCTGGAGGCATTCTGTAATCAGTGGACTATCAGAGTGTTTATGAAACCCAGAAATTGCATCGGGATTGAATACAACAGTCACCATGCGCACATTCCACCACGGAAGTAATGTCTCAAACAGTCTGTGCTTTGATCGTTCCCTGGAAGACCAGTAGTGGTTTCCGATGCACATCTGGTGGCATTCTGTAATCTGTGGACTATCTGAGTGTTGACGAAACGCAGAAATTGCTTCGGGATTGAATACAACAGTCACCATGCGCACTCTCCTCCATCGGAGTAACGTCTCAAACAGTCCACGCTTTGATCGTTCCCTGGAAGACCAGTAGTGGTTTCCGATGCACATCTGGAGGCATTCTGAAATCTGTGGACTAACTGAGTGTTGATGAAATACACAAATTGCATCGGGATTGAATACAACAATCACCATGCGCACCTTCCTCCATGGGAGTAATGTCTCAAAGAGTTTACGCTTTGATTATTCCCTGGAAGACCAGTGGTAGTTTCCGATGCACATCCGGAGGCATTCTGTAATCTGTGGTCTATCAGAGTGTTGATGAAACACAGAAATTGCATCGGGATTGAACATAACAGTCACCGTGCGCACTTTCCTCCATGTTAGTAATGTCTCAAGCAGTCTACGCTTTGATCGTTCCCTGGAAGACCAGTGGTAGTTTCCAATGCACATCTGGAGGCATTCTGTAATCTGTGGACCTTCAAAGTGATGATGAAACACAGACATTGCATCGGGATCGAATGCAACAGTCACCATGCGCACTTGCCTCCACAGGAGTAATGTCTCAAACAGTCTATTCTTTGATCGTTCCCTAGAAGACCAGTAGTAGTTTCCGATGCACATCTGGTTTCATTCTGTAATCTGTTGACTATCAGAGTGTTGATGAAACACAGAAATTGCATCGGGATTGAATACAACAGTCACCATGCGCACTTTCCGCCACGGGAGTAGTGTCTCAAACAGTCTACGCTTTGATCGTTCCCTGGAAGACCAGTAGTAGTTTCCGATGCACATCTGGAGGCATTCAGTAATCTGTGGACCTTCAAAGTGTTGATGAAACACAGAAATTGCATCGGGATTGAATACAACAGTCGTCATGCGCACTTTCCTTCATGTTAGTAATGTCTCAAACAGTCTACGCTTTGATCGTTCGCTGCAAGACTAGTGGTAGTTTCCAATGCACATCTGGAGGCATTCTGTAGTCTGTGGACTATCGGAGTGTTGATGAAACACAGAAATTGCATCGGGATTGAATACAACTGTCACCATGCCCACTTTCCTCAATATGAGTAACGTCTGTATTAACCTACGCTTTGATCGTTCCCTGGAAGACCAGTCGTAGTTTCCGATGCACATCTGGAGACATTCTGTAATCTGTGGACTATCAGAGTGTTGATGACACACAGAAATTGCATCGGGATTGAATACAACAGTCACCATGCGCACTCTCCTCCATGGGAGTAATTTCTGAAACAGTCTACGCTTTGATCGTTCCCTGGAAGACCAGTAGTAGTTTCCGATGCACATCTTGAGGCATTCTGAAATCTGTGGACTATTAGCGTGTTGATGAAACACAGAAATTGCATCGGTGATGAAAACAACAGTCACCATGGGCACTTTTTCTCCATGGGAGTATTGTCTCTAACAGTCTACGCTTGGATCGTTCCCAGGAAGACCAGTAGAAGTTTCTGATGCACATCTGGAGGCATTCTGTAATCAGTGGACTATCAGAGTGTTGATGAAACACAGAAATTGCATCGGGCTTGATTACAACAGTCACCATGCGCACTTTCCTCCACATTAGTAATGTCTCAAACTGTCGACGCTCTGGTCGTTCCCTCGATGACCAATAGTAGTTTCCGATGCACATCTGGTGGCATTCTGTAATATGTGGACTATCAGAGTGTTGATGAAACACAGAAATTGCATCGGGATTGAAAACAACAGTCACCATGCGCACTTTCCTTCACAGGAGTAATGTCTCAAACAGTCTACGTTTTGATCGTTCCCTGGAAGACCAGTAGTAGTTACCGATGCACATCTGGTGGCATTCTGAAACCTGTGGACTACCAGGCTGTTGATGAAACACAGAAATTGCATCGGGATTGAATACAACAGTCACCATGCGCACTTTCCTCCACAGGAGTAATGTCTCAAACAGACTAGGCTTTGATAGTTCCCTGGAAGACCAGTAGTAGTTTCCGATGCACATCTGGTGGCATTCTGTAATCTGTGGTTTATCAGAGTGTTGCCGAAACACAGAAATTGCATCGGGATTGAAAACAACAGTCACCATGCGCACTTTCCTTCGCAGGAGTAATGTCTCAAACAGTCTACGCTTTGATCGTTCCCTGGAAGACCGGTAATAGTTTCCGATGCACTTCTGGTGGCATTCTGTAATCTGTGGACTATCAGAGTGTTGATGAAACACAGAAATTTAATCGGGATTGATTACAACAGTCACCATGCGCACCTTCCTCCATGGGAGTAATGTCCTAAAGCGATTGCGCTTTGATCGTTCCCTCGATTACCAGTAGTAGTTTCCGATGCACATCTGGAGGCATTCTGTAATCTGTGGTCTATCAGAGTGTAGATGAAACAAAGAAATTGCATCGGGATTGAATATAACAGTCACCATGCGCACTTTCCTCCATGTTAGTAATGTCTCAAACAGTCTACGCTTTGATCGCTCCCTGGAAGACCAGTGGTAGTTTCAATGCACATCTGGAGGCATTCTGTAATCTGTGGACCTTCAAGGTGTTGATGAAACACAGATATTGCATCGGGATTGAATACAACAGTCACCATGCGCACGTACCTTCATGTTAGTAATGTCTCGAACAGTCTACGTTTTGATCGTTCCCTGGAAGCCAGTGGTAGTTTCCAATGCACATCTGGAGGCATTCTGTAATCAGTGGACTATCAGAGTGTTTATGAAACCCAGAAATTGCATCGGGATTGAATACAACAGTCACCATGCGCACATTCCACCACGGAAGTAATGTCTCAAACAGTCTGTGCTTTGATCGTTCCCTGGAAGACCAGTAGTGGTTTCCGATGCACATCTGGTGGCATTCTGTAATCTGTGGACTATCTGAGTGTTGACGAAACGCAGAAATTGCTTCGGGATTGAATACAACAGTCACCATGCGCACTCTCCTCCATCGGAGTAACGTCTCAAACAGTCCACGCTTTGATCGTTCCCTGGAAGACCAGTAGTGGTTTCCGATGCACATCTGGAGGCATTCTGAAATCTGTGGACTAACTGAGTGTTGATGAAACACAGAAACATCATCGGGATTGAATATAAAAGTCACCATGCGCACTTTATTCCAAGGGAGTAATGTCTCTAACAGTCTACGCTTGGATCGTTCCCAGGAAGACCAGTAGTAGTTTCCGATGCACATCTGGAGGCATTCTGTAATCTGTGGAGTACCAGAGAGTTGATGAAACACAGAAATTGCATCGGGATTGAATACAACAGTCACCATGCGCACTTTCCTCCATGAGAGTGATGTCTCAAAGAGTTTACGCTTTGATTGTTCCCTGGAAGACCAGTAGTAGTTTCCGATGCACATCTGGAGGCATTCTATAATCTGTGGAGCATCAGAGTGTTGATGAAACACAGAAATTGCATCGGGATTGAATACAACAGTTACCATGAGCACCTTCCTCCATAGGAGTAATGTCTCAAAGAGCTTACGCTTTGATCGTTCCCTGGAAGAGCAGTGGTAGTTTCCAATGCACATCTGGAGGCATTCTGTAGTCTGTGGACTATCGGAGTGTTGATGAGACACAGAAATTGCATCGGGATTGAATACAACAGTAACCATGCGCACTTTCCTCAATATGAGTAACGTCTGTAACAGTATACGCTTTGATCGTTCCCTAGAAGACCAGTAGTAGTTTCCGATGCACATCTGGAGGCATTCAGTAATCTGTGGACCTTCAAAGTGTTGATGAAACACAGAAATTGCATCGGGCTTGATTACAACAGTAATCATGCGCACTTTCCTTCATGTTAGTAATGTCTCAAACAGTCTACGCTTTGATCGTTCCCTGGAAGACCAGTGGTAGTTTCCAATGCACATCTGGAGGCATTCTGTAGTCTGTGGACTATCGGAGTGTTGATGAAACACAGAAATTGCATCGGGATTGAATACAACTGTCACCATGCCCACTTTCCTCAATATGAGTAACGTCTGTATTAACCTACGCTTTGATCGTTCCCTGGAAGACCAGTCGTAGTTTCCGATGCACATCTGGAGGCATTCTGTAATCTGTGGACTATCAGAGTGTTGATGAAACACAGAAGTTTAATCGGGATTGAATACAACAGTCACCATGCGCACCTTCCTCCATGGGAGTAATGTCTCAAAGAGTTTACGCTTTGATCGTTCCCTGGAAGACCAGTAGTAGTTTGTGATGCACTTCTGGAGGCATTCTGTAATCAGTGGACTATCAGAGTGTTGATGAAACACAGAAATTGCATCGGGCTTGATTACAACAGTCACCATGCGCACTTTCCTCCACAGGAGTAATGTCTCAAACTGTCGACGCTCTGGTCGTTCCCTCGATGACCAGTAGTAGTTTCCGATGCACATCTGGTGGCATTCTGTAATATGTGGACTATCAGAGTGTTGATGAAACACAGAAATTGCATCGGGATTGAAAACAACAGTCATCATTCGCACTTTCCTTCACAGGAGTAATGTCTCAAACAGTCTACGCTTTGATCGTTCCCTGGAAGACCAGTAGTAGTTACCGATGCACATCTGGTGGCATTCTGAAACCTGTGGACTACCAGGCTGTTGATGAAACACAGAAATTGCATCGGGATTGAATACAACAGTCACCATGCGCACTTTCCTCCACAGGAGTAATGTCTCAAACAGACTAGGCTTTGATAGTTCCCTGGAAGACCAGTAGTAGTTTCCGATGCACATCTGGTGGCATTCTGTAACCTATGGACTATCAGAGTGTTGACGAAACACAGAAATTGCATCGGGATTGAAAACAACAGTAACCATGCGCACTTTCCTTCACAGGAGTAATGTCTCAAACAGTCTACGCTTTGATCGTTCCCTCGATGACCAGTAGTAGTTTCCGATGCACATCTGGAGGCATTCTGTAATCTGTGGTCTATCAGAGTGTGGATGAAACACAGAAATTGCATCGGGATTGAATATAACTGTCACCATGCGCACTTTCCTCCATGTTAGTAATGTCTCAAACAGTCTACGCTTTGATCGTTCCCTGGAAGACCAGTGGTAGTTTCAATGCACATCTGGAGGCATTCTGTAATCTGTGGACCTTCAAGGTGTTGATGAAACACAGATATTGCATCGGGATTGAATACAACAGTCACCATGCGCACTTACCTTCATGTTAGTAATGTCTCGAACAGTCTACGTTTTGATCGTTCCCTGGAAGACCAGTGGTAGTTTCCAATGCACATCTCGAGGCATTCTGTAATCAGTGGACTATCAGAGTGTTGATGAAACCCAGAAATTGCATCGGGATAGAATACAACAGTCACCATGCGCACATTCCACCACGGAAGTAATGTCTCAAACAGTCTGTGCTTTGATCGTTCCCTGGAAAACCAGTAGTGGTTTCCGATGCACATCTGGTTTCATTCTGTAATCTGTTGACTATCAGAGTGTTGATGAAACACAGAAATTGCATCGGGATTGAATACAACAGTCACCATGCGCACTTTCCGCCACGGGAGTAGTGTCTCAAACAGTCTACGCTTTGATCGTTCCCTGGAAGACCAGTAGTAGTTTCCGATGCACATCTGGAGGCATTCAGTAATCTGTGGACCTTCAAAGTGTTGATGAAACACAGAAATTGCATCGGGATTGAATACAACAGTCGTCATGCGCACTTTCCTTCATGTTAGTAATGTCTCAAACAGTCTACGCTTTGATCGTTCCCTGCAAGACTAGTGGTAGTTTCCAATGCACATCTGGAGGCATTCTGTAGTCTGTGGACTATCGGAGTGTTGATGAAACACAGAAATTGCATCGGGATTGAATACAACTGTCACCATGCCCACTTTCCTCAATATGAGTAACGTCTGTATTAACCTACGCTTTGATCGTTCCCTGGAAGACCAGTCTTAGTTTCCGATGCACATCTGGAGACATTCTGTAATCTGTGGACTATCAGAGTGTTGATGACACACAGAAATTGCATCGGGATTGAATACAACAGTCACCATGCGCACTCTCCTCCATGGGAGTAATTTCTGAAACAGTCTACGCATTGATCGTTCCCTGGAAGACCAGTAGTAGTTTCCGATGCACATCTTGAGGCATTCTGAAATCTGTGGACTATTAGCGTGTTGATGAAACACAGAAATTGCATCGGTGATGAAAACAACAGTCACCATGGGCACTTTTTCTCCATGGGAGTATTGTCTCTAACAGTCTACGCTTGGATCGTTCCCAGGAAGACCAGTAGAAGTTTCTGATGCACATCTGGAGGCATTCTGTAATCAGTGGACTATCAGAGTGTTGATGAAACACAGAAATTGCATCGGGCTTGATTACAACAGTCACCATGCGCACTTTCCTCCACATTAGTAATGTCTCAAACTGTCGACGCTCTGGTCGTTCCCTCGATGACCAATAGTAGTTTCCGATGCACATCTGGTGGCATTCTGTAATATGTGGACTATCAGAGTGTTGATGAAACACAGAAATTGCATCGGGATTGAAAACAACAGTCACCATGCGCACTTTCCTTCACAGGAGTAATGTCTCAAACAGTCTACGCTTTGATCGTTCCCTGGAAGACCAGTAGTAGTTACCGATGCACATCTGGTGGCATTCTGAAACCTGTGGACTACCAGGCTGTTGATGAAACACAGAAATTGCATCGGGATTGAATACAACAGTCACCATGCGCACTTTCCTCCACAGGAGTAATGTCTCAAACAGACTAGGCTTTGATAGTTCCCTGGAAGACCAGTAGTAGTTTCCGATGCACATCTGGTGGCATTCTGTAATCTGTGGTTTATCAGAGTGTTGCCGAAACACAGAAATTGCATCGGGATTGAAAACAACAGTCACCATGCGCACTTTCCTTCACAGGAGTAATGTCTCAAACAGTCTACGCTTTGATCGTTCCCTGGAAGACCAGTAATAGTTTCCGATGCACTTCTGGTGGCATTCTGTAATCTGTGGACTATCAGAGTGTTGATGAAACACAGAAATTTAATCGGGATTGATTACAACAGTCACCATGCGCACCTTCCTCCATGGGAGTAATGTCCTAAAGCGTTTGCGCTTTGATCGTTCCCTCGATTACCAGTAGTAGTTTCCGATGCACATCTGGAGGCATTCTGTAATCTGTGGTCTATCAGAGTGTAGATGAAACAAAGAAATTGCATCGGGATTGAATATAACAGTCACCATGCGCACTTTCCTCCATGTTAGTAATGTCTCAAACAGTCTACGCTTTGATCGTTCCCTGGAAGACCAGTGGTAGTTTCAATGCACATCTGGAGGCATTCTGTAATCTGTGGACCTTCAAGGTGTTGATGAAACACAGATATTGCATCGGGATTGAATACAACAGTCACCATGCGCACGTACCTTCATGTTAGTAATGTCTCGAACAGTCTACGTTTTGATCGTTCCCTGGAAGCCAGTGGTAGTTTCCAATGCACATCTGGAGGCATTCTGTAATCAGTGGACTATCAGAGTGTTTATGAAACCCAGAAATTGCATCGGGATTGAATACAACAGTCACCATGCGCACATTCCACCACGGAAGTAATGTCTCAAACAGTCTGTGCTTTGATCGTTCCCTGGAAGACCAGTAGTGGTTTCCGATGCACATCTGGTGGCATTCTGTAATCTGTGGACTATCTGAGTGTTGACGAAACGCAGAAATTGCTTCGGGATTGAATACAACAGTCACCATGCGCACTCTCCTCCATCGGAGTAACGTCTCAAACAGTCCACGCTTTGATCGTTCCCTGGAAGACCAGTAGTGGTTTCCGATGCACATCTGGAGGCATTCTGAAATCTGTGGACTAACTGAGTGTTGATGAAACACAGAAACATCATCGGGATTGAATATAAAAGTCACCATGCGCACTTTATTCCAAGGGAGTAATGTCTCTAACAGTCTACGCTTGGATCGTTCCCAGGAAGACCAGTAGTAGTTTCCGATGCACATCTGGAGGCATTCTGTAATCTGTGGAGTACCAGAGAGTTGATGAAACACAGAAATTGCATCGGGATTGAATACAACATTCACCTTGCGCACTTTCCTCCATGAGAGTAATGTCTCAAAGAGTTTACGCTTTGATTGTTCCCTGGAAGACCAGTAGTAGTTTCCGATGCACATCTGGAGGCATTCTATAATCTGTGGAGCATCAGAGTGTTGATGAAACACAGAAATTGCATCGGGATTGAATACAACAGTTACCATGAGCACCTTCCTCCATAGGAGTAATGTCTCAAAGAGCTTACGCTTTGATCGTTCCCTGGAAGAGCAGTGGTAGTTTCCAATGCACATCTGGAGGCATTCTGTAGTCTGTGGACTATCGGAGTGTTGATGAGACACAGAAATTGCATCGGGATTGAATACAACAGTAACCATGCGCACTTTCCTCAATATGAGTAACGTCTGTAACAGTATACGCTTTGATCGTTCCCTAGAAGACCAGTAGTAGTTTCCGATGCACATCTGGTGGCAATCTGTAATCTGTTGACTATCAGAGTGTTGATGAAACACAGAAATGGATCGGGATTGAATACAACAGTCACCATGCGCACTTTCCTCCACGGGAGTAGTGTCTCAAACAGTCTACGCTTTGATCGTTCCCTGGAAGACCAGTAGTAGTTTCCGATGCACATCTGGAGGCATTCAGTAATCTGTGGACCTTCAAAGTGTTGATGAAACACAGAAATTGCATCGGGCTTGATTACAACAGTAATCATGCGCACTTTCCTTCATGTTAGTAATGTCTCAAACAGTCTACGCTTTGATCGTTCCCTGGAAGACCAGTGGTAGTTTCCAATGCACATCTGGAGGCATTCTGTAGTCTGTGGACTATCGGAGTGTTGATGAAACACAGAAATTGCATCGGGATTGAATACAACTGTCACCATGCCCACTTTCCTCAATATGAGTAACGTCTGTATTAACCTACGCTTTGATCGTTCCCTGGAATACCAGTCGTAGTTTCCGATGCACATCTGGAGGCATTCTGTAATCTGTGGACTATCAGAGTGTTGATGAAACACAGAAGTTTAATCGGGATTGAATACAACAGTCACCATGCGCACCTTCCTCCATGGGAGTAATGTCTCAAAGAGTTTACGCTTTGATCGTTCCCTGGAAGACCAGTAGTAGTTTGTGATGCACTTCTGGAGGCATTCTGTAATCAGTGGACTATCAGAGTGTTGATGAAACACAGAAATTGCATCGGGCTTGATTACAACAGTCACCATGCGCACTTTCCTCCACAGGAGTAATGTCTCAAACTGTCGACGCTCTGGTCGTTCCCTCGATGACCAGTAGTAGTTTCCGATGCACATCTGGTGGCATTCTGTAATATGTGGACTATCAGAGTGTTGATGAAACACAGAAATTGCATCGGGATTGAAAACAACAGTCACCATGCGCACTTTCCTTCACAGGAGTAATGTCTCAAACAGTCTACGCTTTGATCGTTCCCTGGAAGACCAGTAGTAGTTACCGATGCACATCTGGTGGCATTCTGAAACCTGTGGACTACCAGGCTGTTGATGAAACACAGAAATTGCATCGGGATTGAATACAACAGTCACCATGCGCACTTTCCTCCACAGGAGTAATGTCTCAAACAGACTAGGCTTTGATAGTTCCCTGGAAGACCAGTAGTAGTTTCCGATGCACATCTGGTAGCATTCTGTAACCTATGGACTATCAGAGTGTTGACGAAACACAGAAATTGCATCGGGATTGAAAACAACAGTAACCATGCGCACTTTCCTTCACAGGAGTAATGTCTCAAACAGTCTACGCTTTGATCGTTCCCTCGATGACCAGTAGTAGTTTCCGATGCACATCTGGAGGCATTCTGTAATCTGTGGTCTATCAGAGTGTGGATGAAACACAGAAATTGCATCGGGATTGAATATAACTGTCACCATGCGCACTTTCCTCCATGTTAGTAATGTCTCAAACAGTCTACGCTTTGATCGTTCCCTGGAAGACCAGTGGTAGTTTAATGCACATCTGGAGGCATTCTGTAATCTGTGGACCTTCAAGGTGTTGATGAAACACAGATATTGCATCGGGATTGAATACAACAGTCACCATGCGCACTTACCTTCATGTTAGTAATGTCTCGAACAGTCTACGTTTTGATCGTTCCCTGGAAGACCAGTGGTAGTTTCCAATGCACATCTCGAGGCATTCTGTAATCAGTGGACTATCAGAGTGTTGATGAAACCCAGAAATTGCATCGGGATAGAATACAACAGTCACCATGCGCACATTCCACCACGGAAGTAATGTCTCAAACAGTCTGTGCTTTGATCGTTCCCTGGAAGACCAGTAGTGGTTTCCGATGCACATCTGGTGGCATTCTGTAATCTGTGGACTATCTGAGTGTTGACGAAACTCAGAAATTGCATCGGGATAGAATACAACAGTCACCATGCGCACATTCCACCACGGAAGTAATGTCTCAAACAGTCTGTGCTTTGATCGTTCCCTGGAAGACCAGTAGTGGTTTCCGATGCACATCTGGTGGCATTCTGTAATCTGTGGACTATCTGAGCGTTGACGAAACTCAGAAATTGCATCGGGATTGAATACAACAGTCACCATGCGCACTCCCCTCCATCGGAGTAACGTCTCAAACAGTCCACGCTTTGATCGTTCCCTGGAAGACCAGTAGTGGTTTCCGATGCACATCTGGAGGCATTCTGAAATCTGTGGACTAACTGAGTGTTGATGAAACACAGAAACATCATCGGGATTGAATATAAAAGTCACCATGCGCACTTTATTCCATGGGAGTAATGTCTCTAACAGTCTACGCTTGGATCGTTCCCAGGAAGACCAGTAGTAGTTTCCGATGCACATCTGGAGGCATTGCGTAATCTGTGGAGTACCAGAGTGTTGATGAAACACAGAAATTGCATCGGGATTGAATACAACAGTCACCATGCGCACTTTCCTCCATGAGAGTAATGTCTCAAAGAGTTTACGCTTTGATTGTTCCCTGGAAGACCAGTAGTAGTTTCCGATGCACATCTGGAGGCATTCTGTAATCTGTGGAGCATCAGAGTGTTGGTGAAACACAGAAATTGCATCGGGATTGAATACAACAGTTACCATGCGCACCTTCCTCCATAGGAGTAATGTCTCAAAGAGTTTACGCTTTGATCGTTCCCTGGAAGACCAGTGGTAGATTCCGATGCACATCTGGAGGCATTCTGAAAACTGTGGACTATCAGATTGTTGATGAAACACAGAATTAGCATCGGGATTGAATACAACAGTCACCATGAGCACTTTCCTCCATGGGAATAATGTCTCTAACGGTCTACGCTTTGATCGCTCCCTGGAGTCCAGTAGTAGTTTCCGATGCACATCCGGTGGCATTCTGAAACCTGTGGACTACCAGACTGTTGATGAAACACAGAAATTGCATCGGGATTGAATACAACAGTCACCATGCGCACTTTCCTCCACAGGAGTAATGTCTCAAACAGACTAGGCTTTGATAGTTCCCTGGAAGACCAGTAGTGGTTTCCTATGCACATCTATAGGCATTCTGTAATCTGTGGACCTTCAAAGTGTTGATGAAACACTGATATTTCATCGGGATTGAATACAACAGTCACCATGCGCACTTTCCTAAACCGGAGTAATGTCTCAAACAGTCTATGCTTTGATCGTTCCCTGAAAGACCAGTGGTAGTTTCCGATGCACATCTGGTGGCTTTCTGTAATCTGTGGACTATCAGAGTGTTGACGAAACACATAAATTGCATCGGGATTGAAAACAACAGTCACCAAGGGCACTTTCCTCCACAGGAGTAATGTCTCAAACTGTCTACGCTTTGATCGTTCCCTGGAAGACCAGTAGTAGTTTCCGATGCACTTCTGGTGGCATTCTGTAATCTGTGGACTATCAGAGTGTTGATGAAACACAGAAATTTAATCGGGATTGATTACAACAGTCACCATGCGCCCCTTCCTGCATGGGAGTAATGTCTGAAAGGGTTTGCGCTTTGATCGTTCCCTGGAAGAGCAGTAGTAGTTTCCGATGCACAACTGGAGGCATTTTGTAATCTGTGGTCTATCACAGTGTTGATGGAACACAGGAATTGCATCGTGATTGAATACAACAGTCACCATGCGACTCTCCGCCACAGGAGTAATGTCTCAAAGAGTCTAAGCTTTGATCGTTCCCTGGAAGACCAGTAGTAGTTTCCGATGCACATCTGGTAGCATTCTGTAATCTGTGGACTATCAGAGTGTTGACGGAACACAGAAATTGCATCGGGATTGAATACAACAGTCACCATGCGCACTTTCCTCCACAGGAGTAATGACTCAAACAGTCTACGCTTTGATCGTTCCCTGGAAGACCAGTAGTAGTTTCCAAAGCTCATCTGGAGGCATTCTGTAACCTGTGGACTATCAGAGTGTTAATAAAACACAGAAATTTCATCGGGATTGAATACAACAGTCACCATGCGCACTTTCCTCCATGGGAGTAATGTCTCAAACAGTCTACGCTTTGATCGTTCCCTGGAAAACCAGTAGTAGTTTCCGATGCACATCTGGAGGCATTCTGTAATCTGTGGACTATCAGAGTGTTGATGAATCACAGAAATTGCATCGGGATTGAATACAACAGGCACCATGCGCACTTTCCTCCACGGGAGTAATGTCTCAAACAGTCTACGCTTTGATCGCTCCCTGGAAGACCAGTAGTAGCTTCAATGCACATCTGGAGGCAATCTGTACTCTGTGGACTTTCAGAGTTTTGATGAAAATCAGAGAGTGCATCGGGATTGAATACAACAGTCACCATGCGCACTTTCCTCCACGGGAGTAATGTCTCAAACAGTCTACGCTTGGATCGTTCCCAGGAAGACCAGTAGTAGTTTCCGATGCACATCTGGAGGCATTCTGTAATCTGTGGACTATCAGAGTGTTGATGAGACACAGAAATTGCATCGGGATTTAATACAACAGTCACCATGCGCACTTTCCTCCACGGGAGTATTGTCCAAAAAGTCCACACTTTGATCGTTCCCTCGATGACCAGTAGTAGTTTCCGATGCACATCTGGTGGCATTCTGTAATCTGTGGACTATCAGAGAGTTGATGAAACACAGAAATTGCATCGGGATTGAATACAACAGTCACCATGCGCACTTTCCTCTACGGGAAGTATGTCTCAAACCGTCTACGCTTTGATCGTTCCCTGGAAGAGCAGTAGCAGTTTCCGATGCACATCTGGAAGCATTCTGTAATCTGTGGACTATCAGAGTGTTGATGAAAATCAGAAAGTGCATCGGGATTGAATACAACAGTCACCATGCGCACTTTCCTCCACGGAAGTAATGTCTCAAACTGTCTACGCTTTGATCGTTCCCTGGAAGACCAGTGGTAGATTCCGATGCACATCTGGAGGCATTCTGAAAACTGTGGACTATCAGATTGTTGATGAAACACAGAATTAGCATCGGGATTGAATACAACAGTCACCATGAGCACTTTCCTCCATGGGAATAATGTCTCTAACGGTCTACGCTTTGATCGCTCCCTGGAGTCCAGTAGTAGTTTCCGATGCACATCCGGTGGCATTCTGAAACCTGTGGACTACCAGACTGTTGATGAAACACAGAAATTGCATCGGGATTGAATACAACAGTCACCATGCGCACTTTCCTCCACAGGAGTAATGTCTCAAACAGACTAGGCTTTGATAGTTCCCTGGAAGACCAGTAGTGGTTTCCTATGCACATCTATAGGCATTCTGTAATCTGTGGACCTTCAAAGTGTTGATGAAACACTGATATTTCATCGGGATTGAATACAACAGTCACCATGCGCACTTTCCTAAACCGGAGTAATGTCTCAAACAGTCTATGCTTTGATCGTTCCCTGAAAGACCAGTGGTAGTTTCCGATGCACATCTGGTGGCTTTCTGTAATCTGTGGACTATCAGAGTGTTGACGAAACACATAAATTGCATCGGGATTGAAAACAACAGTCACCAAGGGCACTTTCCTCCACAGGAGTAATGTCTCAAACTGTCTACGCTTTGATCGTTCCCTGGAAGACCAGTAGTAGTTTCCGATGCACTTCTGGTGGCATTCTGTAATCTGTGGACTATCAGAGTGTTGATGAAACACAGAAATTTAATCGGGATTGATTACAACAGTCACCATGCGCCCCTTCCTGCATGGGAGTAATGTCTGAAAGGGTTTGCGCTTTGATCGTTCCCTGGAAGAGCAGTAGTAGTTTCCGATGCACAACTGGAGGCATTTTGTAATCTGTGGTCTATCACAGTGTTGATGGAACACAGGAATTGCATCGTGATTGAATACAACAGTCACCATGCGACTCTCCGCCACAGGAGTAATGTCTCAAAGAGTCTAAGCTTTGATCGTTCCCTGGAAGACCAGTAGTAGTTTCCGATGCACATCTGGTAGCATTCTGTAATCTGTGGACTATCAGAGTGTTGACGGAACACAGAAATTGCATCGGGATTGAATACAACAGTCACCATGCGCACTTTCCTCCACAGGAGTAATGACTCAAACAGTCTACGCTTTGATCGTTCCCTGGAAGACCAGTAGTAGTTTCCAAAGCTCATCTGGAGGCATTCTGTAACCTGTGGACTATCAGAGTGTTAATAAAACACAGAAATTTCATCGGGATTGAATACAACAGTCACCATGCGCACTTTCCGCCATGGGAGTAATTTCTCAAACAGTCTACGCTTTGATCGTTCCCTGGAAAACCAGTAGTAGTTTCCGATGCACATCTGGAGGCATTCTGTAATCTGTGGACTATCAGAGTGTTGATGAATCACAGAAATTGCATCGGGATTGAATACAACAGGCACCATGCGCACTTTCCTCCACGGGAGTAATGTCTCAAACAGTCTACGCTTTGATCGCTCCCTGGAAGACCAGTAGTAGCTTCAATGCACATCTGGAGGCAATCTGTACTCTGTGGACTTTCAGAGATTTGATGAAAATCAGAAAGTGCATCGGGATTGAATACAACAGTCACCATGCGCACTTTCCTCCACGGAAGTAATGTCTCAAACTGTCTACGCTTTGATCGTTCCCTGGAAGACCAGTGGTAGATTCCGATGCACATCTGGAGGCATTCTGTAATCTGTGGACTATCAGGGTGTTGATGAAACACAGAAATTGCATCGGGACTGAATACAACAGTCACCATGCGCACTTTCCTCCACGGGAGTAATGTCTCAAACAGTCTACGCTTGGATCGTTCCCAGGAAGACCAGTAGTAGTTTCCGATGCACATCTGGAGGCATTCTGTAATCTGTGGACTATCAGAGTGTTGATGAGACACAGAAATTGCATCGGGATTTAATACAACAGTCACCATGCGCACTTTCCTCCACGGGAGTATTGTCCAAAAAGTCCACACTTTGATCGTTCCCTCGATGACCAGTAGTAGTTTCCGATGCACATCTGGTGGCATTCTGTAATCTGTGGACTATCAGAGAGTTGATGAAACACAGAAATTGCATCGGGATTGAATACAACAGTCACCATGCGCACTTTCCTCTACGGGAAGTATGTCTCAAACCGTCTACGCTTTGATCGTTCCCTGGAAGACCAGTAGTAGCTTCCGATGCACATCTGGTGGCATTCTGTAATCTGTGGACTATCAGAGTGTTGATGAAACACAGAAATTGCATCGGGATTGAACACAACAGTCACCATGGGCACTTTCCTCCACGGAGTAATGTCTCAAACAGTCTACGTTTTGATCGTACCCTGGAAGACCAGTAGTAGTTTCCGATGCACATCTGGTGGCTATCTGAAACCTGTGGACTACCAGACTGTTGATGAAACACAGAAATTGCATCGGGATTGAATACAACAGTCACCATGCACACTTTCCTCCACAGGAGTAATGTCTCAAACAGACTAGGCTTTGATAGTTCCCTGGAAGACCAGTAGTAGTTTCCTATGCACATCTATAGGCATTCTGTAATCTGTGGACCTTCAAAGTGTTGATGAAACACTGATATTGCATCGGGATTGAATACAACAGTCACCATGCGCTCTTTCATCCACCGGAGTAATGTCTCAAACAGTCTATGCTTTGATCGTTCCCTGGAAGACGAGTAGTAATTTCCGATGCACTTCTGGTGGCATTCTGTAATCTGTGGACTATCAGAGTGTTGATGAAACACAGAAATTTAATCGGGACTGATTACAACAGTCACCATGCGCCCCTTCCTCCATGGGAGTAATGTCTGAAAGAGTTTGCGCTTTGATCGTTCCCTGGAGGACGAGTAGTAGTTTCCGATGCACAACTGGAGGCATTCTGTAACCTGTGGTCTATCAGAGTGTTGATGAAACACAGAAATTGCATCGGGATTGAATATAACAGTCACCATGCGCACTTTACTCCAAGTTAGCAATGTCTCAAACAGTCTACGCTTTGAACTTTCCCTGGAAGACCATTGGTAATTTCCAATGCACATCTGGATTCATTTTGTAATCTGTGGACCTTCAAGGTGTTGATGAAACACAGATATCGCATCGGGATTGAATACAACAGTTACCATGCGCACTCTCCTCCATGGGAGTAATGTCTCAAAGAGTTTACGCTTTGATCTTTCCCTCGAAGACCAGTAGCAGTTTCCGATGCACATCTGGAGGCATTCTGTAATCTGTGGACTATCAGACTGTTGATGAAACACAGAAATTTAATCGGGATTGATTACAACAGTCACCATGCGCCCCTTCATCCATGGGAGTAATGTCTGACAGAGTTTGCGCTTTGATCGTTCCCTGGAAGACCAGTAGTAGCTTCCGATGCACAACTGGAGGCATTCTGTAATCTGTGGTCTATCAGAGTGTTGATGAAACACAGGAATTGCATCGGGATTGAATACAACAGTCGCCATGCGACTCTCCGCCACAGGAGTAATGTCTCAAAGAGTCTATGCTTTGATCGTTCCCTGGAAGACCAGCAGTAGTTTCCGATGCACATCTGGTGGCATTCTGTAATCTATGGACTATGAGAGTGTTGACGAAACACAGGAATTGCATCGGGATTGAATACAACAGTCACCAAGGGCACTTTCCTCCACAGGAGTAATGTCTCAAACTGTCTACGCTTTGATCGTTCCCTGGAAGACCAGTAGTAGTTTCCGATGCACTTCTGGTGGCATTCTGTAATCTGTGGACTATCAGAGTGTTGATGAAACACAGAAATTTAATCGGGATTGATTACAACAGTCACCATGCGCCCCTTCCTGCATGTTAGTAATGTCTGAAAGGGTTTGCGCTTTGATCGTTCCCTGGAAGAGCAGTAGTAGTTTCCGATGCACAACTGGAGGCATTTTGTAATCTGTGGTCTATCACAGTGTTGATGGAACACAGGAATTGCATCGTGATTGAATACAACAGTCACCATGCGACTCTCCGCCACAGGAGTAATGTCTCAAAGAGTCTAAGCTTTGATCGTTCCCTGGAAGACCAGTAGTAGTTTCCGATGCACATCTGGTAGCATTCTGTAATCTGTGGACTATCAGAGTGTTGACGGAACACAGAAATTGCATCGGGATTGAATACAACAGTCACCATGCGCACTTTCCTCCACAGGAGTAATGACTCAAACAGTCTACGCTTTGATCGTTCCCTGGAAGACCAGTAGTAGTTTCCAAAGCTCATCTGGAGGCATTCTGTAACCTGTGGACTATCAGAGTGTTAATAAAACACAGAAATTTCATCGGGATTGAATACAACAGTCACCATGCGCACTTTCCTCCATGGGAGTAATGTCTCAAACAGTCTACGCTTTGATCGTTCCCTGGAAAACCAGTAGTAGTTTCCGATGCACATCTGGAGGCATTCTGTAATCTGTGGACTATCAGAGTGTTGATGAATCACAGAAATTGCATCGGGATTGAATACAACAGGCACCATGCGCACTTTCCTCCACGGGAGTAATGTCTCAAACAGTCTACGGTTTGATCGCTCCCTGGAAGACCAGTAGTAGCTTCAATGCACATCTGGAGGCAATCTGTACTCTGTGGACTTTCAGAGTTTTGATGAAAATCAGAAAGTGCATCGGGATTGAATACAACAGTCACCATGCGCACTTTCCTCCACGGAAGTAATGTCTCAAACTGTCTACGCTTTGATCGTTCCCTGGAAGACCAGTGGTAGATTCCGATGCACATCTGGAGGCATTCTGTAATCTGTGGACTATCAGGGTGTTGATGAAACACAGAAATTGCATCGGGACTGAATACAACAGTCACCATGCGCACTTTCCTCCACGGGAGTAATGTCTCAAACAGTCTACGCTTGGATCGTTCCCAGGAAGACCAGTAGTAGTTTCCGATGCACATCTGGAGGCATTCTGTAATCTGTGGACTATCAGAGTGTTGATGAGACACAGAAATTGCATCGGGATTTAATACAACAGTCACCATGCGCACTTTCCTCCACGGGAGTATTGTCCAAAAAGTCCACACTTTGATCGTTCCCTCGATGACCAGTAGTAGTTTCCGATGCACATCTGGTGGCATTCTGTAATCTGTGGACTATCAGAGAGTTGATGAAACACAGAAATTGCATCGGGATTGAATACAACAGTCACCATGCGCACTTTCCTCTACGGGAAGTATGTCTCAAACCGTCTACGCTTTGATCGTTCCCTGGAAGACCAGTAGTAGCTTCCGATGCACATCTGGTGGCATTCTGTAATCTGTGGACTATCAGAGTGTTGATGAAACACAGAAATTGCATCGGGATTGAACACAACAGTCACCATGGGCACTTTCCTCCACGGAGTAATGTCTCAAACAGTCTACGTTTTGATCGTACCCTGGAAAACCAGTAGTAGTTTCCGATGCACATCTGGTGGCTATCTGAAACCTGTGGACTACCAGACTGTTGATGAAACACAGAAATTGCATCGGGATTGAATACAACAGTCACCATGCACACTTTCCTCCACAGGAGTAATGTCTCAAACAGACTAGGCTTTGATAGTTCCCTGGAAGACCAGTAGTAGTTTCCTATGCACATCTATAGGCATTCTGTAATCTGTGGACCTTCAAAGTGTTGATGAAACACTGATATTGTATCGGGATTGAATACAACAGTCACCATGCGCTCTTTCATCCACCGGAGTAATGTCTCAAACAGTCTATGCTTTGATCGTTCCCTGGAAGACGAGTAGTAATTTCCGATGCACTTCTGGTGGCATTCTGTAATCTGTGGACTATCAGAGTGTTGATGAAACACAGAAATTTAATCGGGACTGATTACAACAGTCACCATGCGCCCCTTCCTCCATGGGAGTAATGTCTGAAAGAGTTTGCGCTTTGATCGTTCCCTGGAGGACGAGTAGTAGTTTCCGATGCACAACTGGAGGCATTCTGTAACCTGTGGTCTATCAGAGTGTTGATGAAACACAGAAATTGCATCGGGATCGAATATAACAGTCACCATGCGCACTTTCCTCCAAGTTAGCAATGTCTCAAACAGTCTACGCTTTGAACTTTCCCTGGAAGACCATTGGTAATTTCCAATGCACATCTGGATTCATTTTGTAATCTGTGGACCTTCAAGGTGTTGATGAAACACAGATATTGCATCGGGATTGAATACAACAGTTACCATGCGCACTCTCCTCCATGGGAGTAATGTCTCCAAGAGTTTACGCTTTGATCTTTCCCTCGAAGACCAGTAGCAGTTTCCGATGCACATCTGGAGGCATTCTGTAATCTGTGGACTATCAGACTGTTGATGAAACACAGAAATTTAATCGGGATTGATTACAACAGTCACCATGCGCCCCTTCATCCATGGGAGTAATGTCTGAAAGAGTTTGCGCTTTGATCGTTCCCTGGAAGACCAGTAGTAGCTTCCGATGCACAACTGGAGGCATTCTGTAATCTGAGGTCTATCAGAGTGTTGATGAAACACAGGAATTGCATCGGGATTGAATACAACAGTCACCATGCGACTCTCCGCCACAGGAGTAATGTCTCAAAGAGTCTATGCTTTGATCGTTCCCTGGAAGACCAGCAGTAGTTTCCGATGCACATCTGGTGGCATTCTGTAATCTATGGACTATGAGAGTGTTGACGAAACACAGGAATTGCATCGGGATTGAATACAACAGTCACCATGCGACTCTCCGCCACAGGAGTAATGTCTCAAAGAGTCTATGCTTTGATCGTTCCCTGGAAGACCAGTAATAGTTTCCAAAGCACATCTGGAGGCATTCTGTAACCTGTGGACTATCAGAGTGTTAATAAAACACAGAAATTGCATCGGGAATGAATACAACAGTCACCATGCGCACTTTCCTCCACCGAAGTAATGTCTCAAACAGTCTACGCTTTGATCGTTCCCTGGCAGACTAGTAGTAGTTTCCGATGCACATCTGGACTCATTCTGTAATCTGTATACTATCAGAGTGTTGATGAAACACAGAAATTGCATCGGGATTGAATACAACAGTCGCCATGCGCACTTTCCTCCATGGGAGTAATGTCTCTAACGGTCTACGCTTTGATCGCTCAATGGAAGTCCAGTAGTAGTTTCCGATGCACGTCTGGTGGCATTCTGTAATCTGTGGACTATCAGGGTGTTGATGAAACACAGAAATTGCTTCGGGACTGAATACAACAGCCACCATGCGCACTTTCCTCCACGGGAGTAATGTCTCAAACAGTCTCCGCTTGGATCGTTCCCAGGAAGACCAGTAGTAGTTTCCGATCCACATCTGGAGGCATTCTGTAATCTGTGGACTATCAGAGTATTGATGAGACACAGAAATTGCATCGGGATTTAATACAACAGTCACCATGCGCACTTTCCTCCACGGGAGTATTGTCTCAAAAAGTTCACACTTTGATCGTTCCCTCGATGACCAGTAGTAGTTTCCGATGCACATCTGGTGGCATTCTGTAATCTGTGGACAATCAGAGTATTGATGAAACACAGAAATTGCATCGGGATTGAATACAACAGTCACCATGCGCACTTTCCTCTACGGGAAGTATGTCTCAAACAGTCTACGCTTTGATCGTTCCCTGGAAAACCAGTAGTAGCTTCCGATGCACATCTGGTGGCATTCCGTAATCTGTGGACTATCAGAGTGTTGATGAAACACAGAAATTGCATCGGGATTGAACACAACAGTCACCATGGGCACTTTCCTCGACGGAGTAATGTCTCAAACAGTCTACGTTTTGATCGTACCCTGGAAGACCAGTAGTAGTTTCCGATGCACATCTGGTGGCTATTTGAAACCTGTGGACTACCAGACTGTTGATGAAACACAGAAATTGCATCGGGATTGGATACAACAGTCACCATGCACACTTTCCTCCACAGGAGTAATGTCTCAAACAGACTAGGCTTTGATAGTTCCCTGGAAGACCAGTAGTAGTTTCCTATGCACATCTATAGGCATTCTGTAATCTGTGGACCTTCAAAGTGTTGATGAAACACTGATATTGCATCGGGATTGAATACAACAGTCACCATGCGCTCTTTCCTCCACCGGAGTAATCTCTCAAACAGTCTATGCTTTAATCGTTCCCTGGAAGACCAGTAGTAATTTCCGATGCACTTCTGGTGGCATTCTGTAATCTGTGGACTATCAGAGTGTTGATGAAACACAGAAATTTAATCGGGACTGATTACAACAGTCACCATGCGCCCCTTCCTCCATGGGAGTAATGTATGAAAGAGTTTGCGCTTTGATCGTTCCCTGGAAGACGAGTAGTAGTTTCCGATGCACAACTGGAGGCATTCTGTAACCTGTGGTCTATCAGAGTGTTGATGAAACACAGAAATTGCATCGGGATTGAATATAACAGTCACCATGCGCACTTTCCTCCAAGTTAGCAATGTCTCAAACAGTCTACGCTTTGAACTTTCCCTGGAAGACCATTGGTAATTTCCAATGCACATCTGGATTCATTTTGTAATCTGTGGACCTTCAAGGTGTTGACGAAACACAGATATTGCATCGGGATTGAATACAACAGTTACCATGCGCACTCTCCTCCATGGGAGTAATGTCTCAAAGATTTTACGCTTTGATCTTTCCCTGGAAGACCAGTAGCAGTTTCCGATGCACATCTGGTGGCATTCTGTAATCTATGGACTATGAGAGTGTTGACGAAACACAGGAATTGCATCGGGATTGAATACAACAGTCACCATGCGACTCTCCGCCACAGGAGTAATGTCTCAAAGAGTCTATGCTTTGATCGTTCCCTGGAAGACCAGTAGTAGTTTCCAAAGCACATCTGGAGGCATTCTGTAACCTGTGGACTATCAGAGTGTTAATAAAACACAGAAATTTCATCGGGATTGAATACAACAGTCAACATGCGCACTTTCCTCCATGGCAGTAATGTCTCAAACAGTCTACGCTTTGATCAATCCCTGGAAAACCAGTAGTAGTTTCCGATGCACATCTGGAGGCATTCTGTAGTCTGTGGACTATCAGAGTGTTGATGAATCACAGTAATTGCATCGGGAATGAATACAACAGTCACCATGCGCACTTTCCTCCACCGGAGTAATGTCTCAAACAGTCTACGCTTTGATCGTTCCCTGGAAGACTAGTAGTAGGTTCCGATGCACATCTGGACTCATTCTGTAATCTGTGGACTATCAGAGTGTTGATGAAACACAGAAATTGCATCGGGATTTAATACAACAGTCGCCATGCGCACTTTCCTCCACGGGAGTAATGTCTCAAACAGTCTACGTTTTGATCGATCACTTGAAGACCTGTAGTTGTTTCCGATGCACATGTGGAGGCATTCTGTAATCTGTGGACCTTCAAAATGTTGATGAAACACCGAAATTGCATTGGGAGTGAATACAACAGTCACAATCCGCACTTTCCTCCATGGTAGTAATGTCTCAAACAGTCTACGCTTTGATCGTTCCCTGGAAGACCAGTGGTAGATTCCGATGCACATCTGGAGGAATTCTGCAATCTGTGGACTATCAGATTGTTGATGAAACACAGAAATTGCATCGGAATTGAATACAACAGTCAACATGCGCACTTTCCTCCATGGGAGTAATGTCTCTAACGGTCTACGCTTTGATCGCTCCCTGGAAGTCCAGTAGTAGTTTCCGATGCACGTCTGGTGGCATTCTGAAATCTGTGGACTATCAGATTGTTGATGAAACACAGAAATTGCATCGGGACTGAATACAACAGTCACCATGCACACTTTCCTCCACGGGAGTAATGTCTCAAACAGTCTACGCTTGGTCGTTCCGAGGAAAACCAGTAGTAGTTTCCGATGCACATCTGGAGGCATTCTGTAATCTGTGGAGTACCAGAGTGTTGATGAAACACAGAAGTTGCATCTGGATTGAATACACCATTCACCATGCGCACTTTCCTCCACAGGAGTAATGTCTCAAACAGTCTACGCTTTGATCGTTCCCTGGAAGACCAGTAGTAGTATCCAAAGCACATCTGTGAGCATTCTGTAATCTGTGGACTATCAGAGTGTTGATGTGACACAGAAGTTGCATCGGGATTCAATACAACTATCACCATGCGCACTTTCCTCCACGGGAGTATTGTCTCAAACAGTCCACACTTTGATCGTTAGCTCGATGACCAGTAGTAGTTTCCGATGCACATCTGGTGGCATTCTGTAATCTGTGGACTATCAGAGTGTTGATGAAACACAGAAATTGCATCGGGATTGAATACAACAGTCACCATGCGCACTTTCCTCTACGGGAAGTATGTCTCAAACAGTCTACGCTTTGATCGTTCCCTGGAAGACCAGTAGTAGCTTCCGATGCACATCTGGTGGCATTCTGTAATCTGTGGACTATCAGAGTGTTGATGAAACACAGAAATTGCATCTGGATTGAACACAACAGTCACCATGGGCACTTTCCTCCACGGAGTAATGTCTCAAACAGTCTACGTTTTGATCGTACCCTGGAACACCAGTAGTAGTTTCCGATGCACATCTGGTGGCTATCTGAAACCTGTGGACTACCAGACTGTTGATGAAACACAGAAATTGCATCGGGATTGAATACAACAGTCACCATGCACACTTTCCTCCACAGGAGTAATGTCTCAAACAGACTAGGCTTTGATAGTTCCCAGGAAGACCAGTAGTAGTTTCCTATGCACATCTATAGGCATTCTGTAATCTGTGGACCTTCAAAGTGTTGATGAAACACTGATATTGCATCGGGATTGAATACAACAGTCACCATGCGCTCTTTCCTCCACCGGAGTAATGTCTCAAACAGTCTATGCTTTGATCGTTCCCTGGAAGACCAGTAGTAATTTCCGATGCACTTCTGGTGGCATTCTGTAATCTGTGGACTATCAGAGTGTTGATGAAACACAGAAATTTAATCGGGACTGATTACAACAGTCACCATGCGCACTCTCCTCCATCGGAGTAACGTCTCAAACAGTCCACGCTTTGATCGTTCCCTGGAAGACCAGTAGTGGTTTCCGATGCACATCTGGAGGCATTCTGAAATCTGTGGACTAACTGAGTGTTGATGAAACACAGAAACATCATCGGGATTGAATATAAAAGTCACCATGCGCACTTTATTCCATGGGAGTAATGTCTCTAACAGTCTACGCTTGGATCGTTCCCAGGAAGACCAGTAGTAGTTTCCGATGCACATCTGGAGGCATTGCGTAATCTGTGGAGTACCAGAGTGTTGATGAAACACAGAAATTGCATCGGGATTGAATACAACAGTCACCATGCGCACTTTCCTCCATGAGAGTAATGTCTCAAAGGGTTTACGCTTTGATTGTTCCCTGGAAGACCAGTAGTAGTTTCCGATGCACATCTGGAGGCATTCTGTAATCTGTGGAGCATCAGAGTGTTGGTGAAACACAGAAATTGCATCGGGATTGAATACAACAGTTACCATGCGCACCTTCCTCCATAGGAGTAATGTCTCAAAGAGTTTACGCTTTGATCGTTCCCTGGAAGAGCAGTAGCAGTTTCCGATGCACATCTGGAGGCATTCTGAAACCTGTGGACTACCAGACTGTTGATGAAACACAGAAATTGCATCGGGATTGAATACAACAGTCACCATGCGCACTTTCCTCCACAGGAGTAATGTCTCAAACAGACTAGGCTTTGATAGTTCCCTGGAAGACCAGTAGTGGTTTCCTATGCACATCTATAGGCATTCTGTAATCTGTGGACCTTCAAAGTGTTGATGAAACACTGATATTTCATCGGGATTGAATGCAACAGTCACCATGGGCACTTTCCTAAACCGGAGTAATGTCTCAAACAGTCTATGCTTTGATCGTTCCCTGAAAGACCAGTGGTAGTTTCCGATCCACATCTGGAGGCATTCTGTAATCTGTGGACTATCAGAGTGTTGATGAGACACAGAAATTGCATCGGGATTTAATACAACAGTCACCATGCGCACTTTCCTCCACGGGAGTATTGTCTCAAAAAGTCCACACTTTGATCGTTCCCTCGATGACCAGTAGTAGTTTCCGATGCACATCTGGTGGCATTCTGTAATCTGTGGACTATCAGAGTGTTGATGAAACACAGAAATTTCATCGGGATTGAATACAACAGTCACCATGCGCACTTTCCTCTACGGGAAGTATGTCTCAAACTGTCTACGCTTTGATCGTTCCCTGGAAAACCAGTAGTAGTTTCCGATGCACATCTGGAGGCATTCTGTAGTCTGTGGACTATCAGGTTGTTGATGAATCACAGAAATTGCATCGGGAATGAATACAACAGTCACCATGCGCACTTTCCTCCACCGGAGTAATGTCTCAAACAGTCTACGCTTTGATCGTTCCCTGGAAGACTAGTAGTAGTTTCCGATGCACATCTGGACTCATTCTGTAATCTGTGGACTATCAGAGTGTTGATGAAACACAGAAATTGCATCGGGATTTAATACAACAGTCGCCATGCGCACTTTCCTCCACAGGAGTAATGTCTCAAACAGTCTACGTTTTGATCGATCACTTGAAGACCTGTAGTTGTTTCCGATGCACATGTGGAGGCATTCTGTAATCTGTGGACCTTCAAAATGTTGATGAAACACAGAAATTGCATTGGGAGTGAATACAACAGTCACAATCCGCACTTTCCTCCATGGGAGTAATGTCTCAAACAGTCTACGCTTTGATCGTTCCCTGGAAGACCAGTGGTAGATTCCGATGCACATCTGGAGGAATTCTGCAACCTGTGGACTATCAGATTGTTGATGAAACACAGAAATTGCATCGGAATTGAATACAACAGTCAACATGCGCACTTTCCTCCATGGGAGTAATGTCTCTAACGGTCTACGCTTTGATCGCTCCCTGGAAGTCCAGTAGTAGTCTCCGATGCACGTCTGGTGGCATTCTGTAATCTGTGGACTATCAGATTGTTGATGAAACACAGAAATTGCATCGGGACTGAATACAACAGTCACCATGCACACTTTCCTCCACGGGAGTAATGTCTCAAACAGTCTACGCTTGGTCGTTCCGAGGAAGACCGGTAGTAGTTTCCGATGCACATCTGGAGGCATTCTGTAATCTGTGGAGTACCAGAGTGTTGATGAAACACAGAAGTTGCATCTGGATTGAATACACCATTCACCATGCGCACTTTCCTCCACAGGAGTAATGTCTCAAACAGTCTACGCTTTGATCGTTCCCTGGAAGACCAGTAGTAGTATCCAAAGCACATCTGGGAGCATTCTGTAATCTGTGGACTATCAGAGTGTTGATGTGACACAGAAGTTGCATCGGGATTCAAAACAACAATCACCATGCGCACTTTCCTCCATGGGAGTATTGTCTCAAACAGTCCACACTTTGATCGTTAGCTCGATGACCAGTAGTAGATTCCGATGCACATCTGGTGGCATTCTGTAATCTGTGGACTATCAGAGTGTTGATGAAACACAGAAATTGCATCGGGATTGAACACAACAGTCACCATGGGCACTTTCCTCCACGGAGTAATGTCTCAAACAGTCTACGTTTTGATCGTACCCTGGAAGACCAGTAGTAGTTTCCGATGCACATCTGGTGGCTATCTGAAACCTGTGGACTACCAGACTGTTGATGAAACACAGAAATTGCATCGGGATTGAATACAACAGTCACCATGCACACTTTCCTCCACAGGAGTAATGTCTCAAACAGACTAGGCTTTGATAGTTCCCTGGAAGACCAGTAGTAGTTTCCTATGCACATCTATAGGCATTCTGTAATCTGTGGACCTTCAAAGTGTTGATGAAACACTGATATTGCATCGGCATTGAATACAACAGTCACCATGCGCTCTTTCCTCCACCGGAGTAATGTCTCAAACAGTCTATGCTTTGATCGTTCCCTGGAAGACCAGTAGTAATTGCCGATGCACTTCTGGTGGCATTCTGTAATCTGTGGACTATCAGAGTGTTGATGAAACACAGAAATTTAATCGGGACTGATTACAACAGTCACCATGCGCCCCTTCCTCCATGGGAGTAATGTCTGAAAGAGTTTGCGCTTTGATCGTTCCCTGGAAGACGAGTAGTAGTTTCCGATGCACAACTGGAGGCATTCTGTAACCTGTGGTCTATCAGAGTGTTGATGAAACACAGAAATTGCATCGGGATTGAATATAACAGTCACCATGCGCACTTTCCTCCAAGTTAGCAATGTCTCAAACAGTCTACGCTTTGAACTTTCCCTGGAAGACCATTGGTAATTTCCAATGCACATCTGGATTCATTTTGTAATCTGTGGACCTTCAAGGTGTTGATGAAACACAGATATTGCATCGGGATTGAATACAACAGTTACCATGCGCACTCTCCTCCATGGGAGTAATGTCTCAAAGAGTTTACCCTTTGATATTTCCCTGGAAGACCAGTAGCAGTTTCCGATGCACATCTGGTTGCATTCTGTAATCTATGGACTATGAGAGTGTTGACGAAACACAGGAATTGCATCGGGATTGAATACAACAGTCACCATGCGACTCTCCGCCACAGGAGTAATGTCTCAAAGAGTCTATGCTTTGATCGTTCCCTGGAAGACCAGTAGTAGTTTCCAAAGCACATCTGGAGGCATTCTGTAACCTGTGGACTATCAGAGTGTTAATAAAACACAGAAATTTCATCGGGATTGAATACAACAGTCAACATGCGCACTTTCCTCCATGGCAGTAATGTCTCAAACAGTCTACGCTTTGATCTTTCCCTGGAAAACCAGTAGTAGTTTCCGATGCACATCTGGAGGCATTCTGTAGTCTGTGGACTATCAGAGTGTTGATGAATCACAGAAATTGCATCGGGAATGAATACAACAGTCACCATGCGCACTTTCCTCCACCGGAGTAATGTCTCAAACAGTCTACGATTTGATCGTTCCCTGGAAGACTAGTAGTAGTTTCCGATGCACATCTGGACTCATTCTGTAATCTGTGGACTATCAGAGTGTTGATGAAACACAGAAATTGCATCGGGATTGAATACAACAGTCGCCATGCGCACTTTCCTCCACGGGAGTAATGTCTCAAACAGTCTACGTTTTGATCGATCACTTGAAGACCTGTAGTTGTTTCCGATGCACATGTGGAGGCATTCTGTAATCTGTGGACCTTCAAAATGTTGATGAAACACAGAAATTGCATTGGGAGTGAATACAACAGTCACAATCCGCACTTTCCTCCATGGGAGTAATGTGTCAAAAAGTCTACGCTTTGATCGTTCCCTGGAAGACCAGTGGTAGATTCCGATGCACATCTGGAGGAATTCTGCAACCTGTGGACTATCAGATTGTTGATGAAACACAGAAATTGCATCGGAATTGAATACAACAGTCAACATGCGCACTTTCCTCCATGGGAGTAATGTCTCTAACGGTCTACGCTTTGATCGCTCCCTGGAAGTCCAGTAGTAGTTTCCGATGCACGTCTGGTGGCATTCTGTAATCTGTGGACTATCAGATTGTTGATGAAACACAGAAATTGCATCGGGACTGAATACAACAGTCACCATGCACACTTTCCTCCACGGGAGTAATGTCTCAAACAGTCTACGCTTGGTCGTTCCGAGGAAGACCAGTAGTAGTTTCCGATGCACATCTGGAGGCATTCTGTAATCTGTGGAGTACCAGAGTGTTGATGAAACACAGAAGTTGCATCTGGATTGAATACACCATTCACCATGCGCACTTTCCTCCACAGGAGTAATGTCTCAAACAGTCTACGCTTTGATCGTGCCCTGGAAGACCAGTAGTAGTATCCAAAGCACATCTGGGAGCATTCTGTAATCTGTGGACTATCAGAGTGTTGATGTGACACAGAAGTTGCATCGGGATTCAATACAACAATCACCATGCGCACTTTCCTCCACGGGAGTATTGTCTCAAACAGTCCATACTTTGATCGTTAGCTCGATGACCAGTAGTAGTTTCCGATGCACATC
Organism: Schistocerca gregaria; assembly: GCF_023897955.1. Taxonomy (NCBI): domain Eukaryota; kingdom Metazoa; phylum Arthropoda; class Insecta; order Orthoptera; family Acrididae; genus Schistocerca; species Schistocerca gregaria. The sequence continues at coordinate 20,105,599 of NC_064929.1, read as the reverse complement.
TGGTGGCATTCTGTAATCTGTGGACTATCAGAGTGTTGATGAAACACAGAAATTGCATCGGGATTGAACACAACAGTCACCATGGGCACTTTCCTCCACAGAGTAATGTCTCAAACAGTCTACGTTTTGATCGTACCCTGGAAGACCAGTAGTAGATTCCGATGCACATCTGGTGGCTATCTGAAACCTGTGGACTACCAGACTGTTGATGAAACACAGAAATTGCATCGGGATTGAATACAACAGTCACCATGCACACTTTCCTCCACAGGAGTAATGTCTCAAACAGACTAGGCTTTGATAGTTCCCTGGAAGACCAGTAGTAGTTTCCTATGCACATCTATAGGCATTCTGTAATCTGTGGACCTTCAAAGTGTTGATGAAACACTGATATTGCATCGGCATTGAATACAACAGTCACCATGCGCCCCTTCCTCCATGGGAGTAATGTCTGAAAGAGTATGCGCTTTGATCGTTCCCTGGAAGACGAGTAGTAGTTTCCGATGCACAACTGGAGGCATTCTGTAACCTGTGGTCTATCAGAGTGTTGATGAAACACAGAAATTGCATCGGGATTGAATATAACAGTCACCATGCGCACTTTCCTCCAAGTTAGCAATGTCTCAAACAGTCTACGCTTTGAACTTTCCCTGGAAGACCATTGGTAATTTCCAATGCACATCTGGATTCATTTTGTAATCTGTGGACCTTCAAGGTGTTGATGAAACACAGATTTTGCATCGGGATTGAATACAACAGTTACCATGCGCACTCTCCTCCATGGGAGTAATGTCCCAAAGAGTTTACGCTTTGATCTTTCCCTGGAAGACCAGTAGCAGTTTCCGATGCACATTTGGTGGCATTCTGTAATCTATGGACTATGAGAGTGTTGACGAAACACAGGAATTGCATCGGGATTGAATACAACAGTCACCATGCGACTCTCCGCCACAGGAGTAATGTCTCAAAGAGTCTATGCTTTGATCGTTCCCTGGAAGACCAGTAGTAGTTTCCAAAGCACATCTGGAGGCATTCTGTAACCTGTGGACTATCAGAGTGTTAATAAAACACAGAAATTTCATCGGGATTGAATACAACAGTCAACATGCGCACTTTCCTCCATGGCAGTAATGTCTCAAACAGTCTACGCTTTGATCGTTCCCTGGAAAACCAGTAGTAGTTTCCGATGCACATCTGGAGGCATTCAGTAGTCTGTGGACTATCAGAGTGTTGATGAATCACAGAAATTGCATCGGGAATGAATACAACAGTCACCATGCGCACTTTCCTCCACCGGAGTAATGTCGCAAACAGTCTACGCTTTGATCGTTCCCTGGCAGACTAGTAGTAGTTTCCGATGCACATCTGGACTCATTCTGTAATCTGTGGACTATCAGAGTGTTGATGAAACACAGAAATCGCATCGGGATTGAATACAACAGTCGCCATGCGCACTTTCCTCCACGGGAGTAATGTCTCAAACAGTCTACGTTTTGATCGATCACTTGAAGACCTGTAGTTGTTTCCGATGCACATGTGGAGGCATTCTGTAATCTGTGGACCTTCAAAATGTTGATGAAACACAGAAATTGCATTGGGAGTGAATACAACAGTCACAATCCGCACTTTCCTCCATGGGAGTAATGTCTCAAACAGTCTACGCTTTGATCGTTCCCTGGAAGACCAGTGGTAGATTCCGATGCACATCTGGAGGCATTCTGCAATCTGTGGACTATCAGATTGTTGATGAAACACAGAAATTGCATCGGAATTGAATACAACAGTCAACATGCGCACTTTCCTCCATGGGAGTAATGTCTCCAACGGTCTACGCTTTGATCGCTCCCTGGAAGTCCAGTGGTAGTTTCCGATGCACGTCTGGTGGCATTCTGTAATCTGTGGACTATCAGATTGTTGATGAAACACAGAAATTGCATCGGGACTGAATACAACAGTCACCATGCACACTTTCCTCCACGGGAGTAATGTCTCAAACAGTCTACGCTTGGTCGTTCCGAGGAAGACCAGTAGTAGTTTCCGATGCACATCTGGAGGCATTCTGTAATCTGTGGAGTACCAGAGTGTTGATGAAACACAGAAGTTGCATCTGGATTGAATACACCATTCACCATGCGCACTTTCCTCCACAGGAGTAATGTCTCAAACAGTCTACGCTTTGATCGTTCCCTGGAAGACCAGTAGTAGTATCCAAAGCACATCTGGGAGCATTCTGTAATCTGTGGACTATCAGAGTGATGATGTGACACAGAAGTTGCATCGGGATTCAATACATCAATCACCATGCGCACTTTCCTCCACGGGAGTATTGTCTCAAACAGTCCACACTTTGATCGTTAGCTCGATGACCAGTAGTAGTTTCCGATGCACATCTGGTGGCATTCTGTAATCTGTGGACTATCAGAGTGTAGATGAAACACATACATTGCATCGGGATTGAACACAACAGTCACCATAGGCACTTTCCTCCACGGAGTAATGTCTCAACCAGTCTACGTTTTGATCGTACCCAGGAAGACCAGTAGTAGTTTCCGATGCACATCTGGTGGCATTCTGAAATCTGTGGACTACCAGACTGTTGTTGAAACACAGAAATTGCATCGGGATTGAATACAACAGTCACCATGCGCACTTTCCTCCACAGGAGTAATGTCTCAAACAGACTAGGCTTTGATAGTTCCCTGGAAGACCAGTAGTAGTTTCCTATGCACATCTATAGGCATTCTGTAATCTGTGGACCTTCAAAGTGTTGATGAAACACTGATATTGCAACGGGACTGAATACAACAGTCACCATGCGCACATTCCTCCTAGTTAGTAATGTCTCAAACAGTCTACGCTTTGATCGTTCCCTGGAAGACCAGTGGTAGTTTCCAATGCACATCTGGAGGCATTCTGTAATCTGTGGACCTTCAAGGTGTTGATGAAACACAGATATTGCATCGGGATTGAATACAACAGTCACGATGCGCACTCTCCTCCATTGGAGTAATGTCTCAAAGAGTGTACGCTTTGATCGTTCCCTGGAAGACCAGTAGTAGTTTCCGATGCACATCTGGAGGCATTCTGTATTCTGTGGAGTATCAGAGTGTTGATGAAACACAGAAATTGCATCGGGATTGAATACAACAAATAATATGCGCACCTTCCTCCATGGGAGTAATGTCTCAAAAAGTTTACGCTTTGATCGTTCCTTGGAAAACCAGTAGTAGTTTCCGATGCACATCTGGAGGCATTCTGTAACCTGTTTACTATCAGAGTGTTGATGAAACACAGAAATTGCATCGGCATTGAATACAACAGTCACCATGCGCACTTTCCTCCAAGTTAGTAATGTCTCAAACAGTCTACGCTTTGATCGTTCCCTGGAAGACCAGTGGTAGTTTCCAATGCACATCTGGAGGCATTCTGTAATCTGTGGACCTTCAAGGTGTTGATGAAACACAGATATTGCATCGGGATTGAATACAACAGTCACCATGCGCACTCTCCTCCATGGGAATAACGTCTCAAACAGTCCACGCTTTGATCGTTCCCTGGAAGACCAGTAGTAGTTACCGATGCACATCTGGAGGCATTCTGATGTCTGTGGATTAACTGAGTGTTGATGAAACACAGAAATATCATCGAGATTGAATACAACTGTCACCATGCGCACTTTATTCCATGGGAGTAATGTCTCTAACAGTCTACGCTTGGATCGTTACCAGGAAGACCAGTAGTAGATTCCGATGCACATCTGGAGGCATTCTGTAATCTGTGGAGTACCAGAGTGTAGATGAAACACAGAAATTGCATCGGGGTGGAATACAACAGTCACCATGCGCACTCTCCTCCATGGGAGTAATGTCTCAAAGAGTTTACGCTATGATCCTTCACTGGAAGACCAGTAGTAGTTTCCGATGCACATCTGGAGGCATTCTGTAATCTGTGGAGTATCAGAGTGTTGATGAAACACAGAAATTGCATCGGGATTGAATACAACAGTTACCATGCGCACCTTCCTCTATAGGAGTAATGTCTCAAAGAGTTTACGCTTTGATCGTTCCCTGGAAGACCAGTAGCAGTTTCCGATGCACATCTGGAGGCATTCTGTATCTGTGGACTATCAGAGTGTTGATGAAACACAGAAATTTAATGGGGATTGATTACAACAGTCACCATGCGCCCCTTCCTCCATGGGAGTAATGTCTGAAAGAGTTTGCGCTTTGATCGTTCCCTGGAAGACCAGTAGTAGTTTCCGATGCACAACTGGAGGCATTCTGTAATCTGTGGTCTATCAGAGTGTTGATGAAACACAGGAATTGCATCGGGATTGAATACAACAGTCACCATGCGACTCTCCGCCACATGAGTAATGTCTCAAAGAGTCTATCCTTTGATCGTTCCCTGGAAGACCAGCAGTAGTTCCGATGCACATCTGGTGGCATTCTGTAATCTGTGGACTATGGGAGTGATGACGAAACACAGGAATTGCATCGGGATTGAATACAACAGTCACCATGCGACTCTCCGCCACAGGAGTAATGTCTCAAAGAGTCTATGCTTTGATCGTTCCCTGGAAGACCAGTAGTAGTTTCCAAAGCACATCTGGAGGCATTCTGTAACCTGTGGACTATCAGAGTGTTAATAAAACACAGAAATTTCATCGGGATTGAATACAACAGTCAACATGCGCACTTTCCCCCATGGGAATAATGTCTCAAACAGTCTACGCTTTGATCGTTCCCTGGAAAACCAGTAGTAGTTTCCGATGCACATCTGGAGGCATTCTTTAGTCTGTGGACTATCAGAGTGTTGATGAATCACAGAAATTGCATCGGGAATGAATACAACAGTCACCATGCGCACTTTCCTCCACCGGAGTAATGTCTCAAACAGTCTACGCTTTTATCGTTCCCTGGAAGACTAGTGGTAGTTTCCGATGCACATCTGGACTCATTCTGTAATCTGTGGACTATCAGAGTGTTGATGAAACACAGAAATTGCATCGGGATTGAATACAACAGTCGCCATGCGCACTTTCCTCCACGGGAGTAATGTCTCAAACAGTCTACGCTTTGATCGATCACTTGAAGACCTGTAGTTGTTTCCGATGCACATGTGGAGGCATTCTGTAATCTGTGGACCTTCAAAATGTTGATGAAACACAGAAATTGCATTGGGAGTGAATACAACAGTCACAATCCGCACTTTCCTCCATGGGAGTAATGTCTCAAACAGTCTACGCTTTGATCGTTCCCTGGAAGACCAGTGGTAGATTCCGATGCACATCTGGAGGCATTCTGCAACCAGTGGACTATCAGATTGTTGATGAAACACAGAAATTGCATCGGGATTGAATACAACAGTCAACATGCGCACTTTCCTCCATGGGAGTAATGTCTCTAACGGTCTACGCTTTGATCGCTCCCTGGAAATCCAGTAGTAGTTTCCGATGCACGTCTGGTGGCATTCTGTAACCTGTGGACTATCAGATTGTTGATGAAACACAGAAATTGCAACGGGACTGAATACAACAGTCACCATGCACACTTTCCTCCACGGGAGTAATGTCTCAAAAAGTGTACGCTTGGTCGTTCCGAGGAAGACCAGTAGTAGTTTCCGATGCACATCTGGAGGCATTCTGTAATCTGTGGAGTACCAGAGTGTTGATGAAACACAGAAGTTGCATCGGGATTGAATACACCATTCACCATGCGCACTTTCCTCCACAGGAGTAATGTCTCAAACAGTCTACGCTTTGATCGTTCCCTGGAAGACCAGTAGTAGTATCCAAAGCACATCTGGGAGCATTCTGTAATCTGTGGACTATCAGAGTGTTGATGAGACACAGAAGTTGCATCGGGATTCAATACAACAATCACCATGCGCACTTTCCTCCACGGGAGTATTGTCTCAAACAGTCCACACTTTGATCGTTAGCTCGATGACCAGTAGTAGTTTCCGATGCACATCTGGTGGCATTCTGTAATCTGTAGACTATCAGAGTGTTGATGAAACACAGAAATTGCATCGGGATTGAACACAACAGTCACCATGGGCACTTTCCTCCACGGAGTAATGTCTCAACCAGTCTACGTTTTGATCGTACCCAGGAAGACCAGTAGTAGTTTCCGATGCACATCTGGTGGCATTCTGAAATCTGTGGACTACCAGACTGTTGATGAAACACAGAAATTGCATCGGGATTGAATACAACAGTCACCATGCGCACTTTCCTCCACAGGAGTAATGTCTCAAACAGACTAGGCTTTGATAGTTCCCTGGAAGACCAGTAGTAGTTTCCTATGCACATCTATAGGCATTCTGTAATCTGTGGACCTTCAAAGTGTTGATGAAACACTGATATTGCATCGGGATTGAATACAACAGTCACCATGCGCACTTTCCTCCACTGGAGTAATGTCTCAAACAGTCTATGCTTTGATCGTTCCCTGAAAGACCAGTAGTAGATTCCGATGCACATCTGGTGGCATTCTGTAATCTGTGGACTATCAGAGTGTTGACGAAACACAGAATTTGCATCGGGATTGAAAACAACAGTCACCATGCGCACTTTCCTCCACAGGAGTAATGTCTCAAACTGTCTACCCTTTGATCGTTCCCTGGAAGACCAGTAGCAATTTCCGATGCACTTCTGGTGGCATTCTGTAATCTGTGGACTATCAGAGTGTTGATGAAACACAGAAATTTAATCGGGATTGATTACAACAGTCACCATGAGCCCCTTCCTCCATGGGAGTAATGTCTGGAAGAGTTTGGTCTTTGATCGTTTCCTGGAAGACCAGTAGTAGTTTCCGATGCACAACTGGAGGCATTTTGTAATATGTGGTCTATCAGAGTGTTGACGAAACACAGAAATTGCATTGGGATTGAATATAACAGACACCATGCGCACTTTCCTCCAAGTTAGTAATGTCTCAAACAGTCTACATTTGAACGTTCCCTGGAAGACCAGTGGTAGTTTCCAATGCACATCTGGAGGCATTATGTAATCTGTGGACCTTCAAGGTGTTGATGAAACACAGATATTGCATCGGGATTGAATACAACAGTCACGATGCGCACTCTCCTCCATTGGAGTAATGTCTCAAAGAGTGTACGCTTTGATCGTTCCCTGGAAGACCAGTAGTAGTTTCCGATGCACATCTGGAGGCATTCTATATTCTGTGGAGTATCAGAGTGTTGATGAAACACAGAAATTGCATCGGGATTGAATACAACAAATAATATGCGCACCTTCCTCCATGGGAGTAATGTCTCAAAAAGTTTACGCTTTGATCGTTCCCTGGAAAACCAGTAGTAGTTTCCGATGCACATCTGGAGGCATTCTGTAACCTGTTTACTACCAGAGTGTTGATGAAACACAGAAATTGCATCTGGGTTGAATACAACAGTCACCATGCGCACTTTCCTCCAAGTTAGTAATGTCTCAAACAGTCTACGCTTTGATCGTTCCCTGGAAGACCAGTGGTAGTTTCCAATGCACATCTGGAGACATTCTGTAATCTGTGGACCTTCAAGGTGTTGATGAAACACAGATATTGCATCGGGATTGAATACAACAGTCACCATGCGCACTCTCCTCCATGGGAATAACGTCTCAAACAGTCCACGCTTTGATCGTTCCCTGGAAGACCAGTAGTAGTTACCGATGCACATCTGGAGGCATTCTGAAGTCTGTGGACTAACTGAGTGTTGATGAAACACAGAAATATCATCGGGATTGAATACAACAGTCACCATGCGCACTTTATTCCATGGGAGTAATGACTCTAACAGTCTACGCTTGGATCGTTCCCAGGAAGACCAGTAGTAGATTCCGATGCACATCTGGAGACATTCTGTAATCTGTGGAGTACCAGAGTGTAGATGAAACACAGAAATTGCATCGGGATTGAATACAACAGTCACCATGCGCACTCTCCTCCATGGGAGAAATGTCTCAAAGAGTTTATGCTTTGATCGTTCACTGGAAGACCAGTAGTAGTTTCCGATGCACATCTGGAGGCATTCTGTAATCTGTGGAGTATCAGAGTGTTGATGAAACACAGAAATTGCATCGGGATTGAATACAACAGTTACCATGCGCACCTTCCTCTATAGGAGTAATGTCTCAAAGAGTTTACGCTTTGATCGTTCCCTGGAAGACCAGTAGCAGTTTCCGATGCACATCTGGAGGCATTCTGTAATCTGTGGACTATCAGAGTGTTGATGAAACACAGAAATTTAATGGCGATTGATTACAACAGTCACCATGCGCCCCTTCCTCCATGGGAGTAATGTCTGAAAGAGTTTGCGCTTTGATCGTTTCCTGGAAGACCAGTAGTAGTTTCCGTTGCTTAACTGGAGGCATTCTGTAATCTGTGGTCTATCAGAGTGTTGATGAAACACAGGAATTGCATCGGGATTGAATACAACAGTCACCATGCGACTCTCCGCCACAGGAGTAATGTCTCAAAGAGTCTATGCTTTGATCGTTCCCTGGAAAACCAGTAGTATTTTCCGATGCACATCTGGCGGCATTCTGTAACCTGTGGACTATCAGAGTGTTGATGAATCACAGAAATTGCACCGGGATTGAATACAACAGTCACCATGCGCACTTTCCACCACGGGAGTAATGTCTCAAACAGTCTACGCTTTGATCGTTCCCTGGAAAACCAGTAGTAGTTTCCGATGCACATCTGGAGGCATTCTGTAATCTGTGGACTATCAGAGTGTTGATGAAACGCAGAAATTGCATCGGGATTGAATATAATAGTCACCATGCGCACTTTCCTCCACGGGAGTAATGTCTCAAACAGTCTACGCTTTGATCGATCACTTGAAGACCTGTAGTAGTTTCCGATGCACATGTGGAGGCATTCTGTATTCTGTGGACCTTCAAAATGTTGATGAAACACAGAAATTGCATCGGGAGTGAATACAACAGACACCATCCGCACTTTCCTCCATGGCAGTAATGTCTGAAAGAGTCTACGCTTTGATCGTTCCCAGGAAGACCAGTAGTAGTTTCAATGCACATCTGGAGGCAATCGGTACTCTGTGGACTTTCAGAGTGTTGATGAAAATCATAAAGTGCATCGGGATTGAATACAACAGTCACCATGCGCACTTTCCTCCACGGAAGTAATGTCTCAAACTGTCGACGCTTTGATCGTTCCCTGGAAGACCAGTGGTAGATTTCGATGCACATCTGGAGGCATTCTGTAATCTGTGGACTATCAGATTGTTGATGAAACACAGAAAATGCATCGGGATTGAATACAACAGTCAACATGCGCACTTTCCTCCATGGGAGTAATGTCTCTAACGGTCTACGCTTTGATCGCTCCCTGGAAGTCCAGTAGTAGTTTCCGATGCACGTCTGGTGGCATTCTGTAATCTGTGGACTATCAGGGTGTTGATGAAACACAGAAATTGCATCGGGACTGAATACAACAGTCACCATGCGCACTTTCCTCCACGGGAGTAATGTCTCAAACAGTCTACGCTTGGATCGTTCCCAGGAAGACCAGTAGAAGTTTCCGATGCACATCTGGAGGCGTTCTGTAATCTGTGGAGTACCAGAGTGTTGATGAAAAACAGAAATTGCATCGGGATTGAATACACCAGGCACCATGCGCACTTTCCTCCACAGGTGTAATGTCTCAAAGAGACTACGCTTTGATCGTTCCCTGCAAGACCAGTAGCAGTATCCAAAGCACATCTGGGAGCATTCTGTAATCTGTGGACTATCAGAGTGTTGATGAGACACAGAAGTTGCATCGGGATTTAATACAACAGTCACCATGCGCACTTTCCTCCACGGGAGTATTGTCTCGAACAGTCCTCACTTTGATCGTTCCCTCGATGACCAGTAGTAGTTTCCGATGCACATCTGGTGGCATTCTGTAATCTGTGGACTATCAGAGTGTTGATGAAACACAGATATTGCATCGGGATAGAATACAACAGTCACAATGTGCACTCTCCTCCATGGGAGTCATGTCTCAAAGAGTCTACGCTATGATCGTTCCCTGGAAGACCAGTAGTAGTTTCCGATGCACATCTGGATGCATTCTGTATTCTGAGGAGTATCAGAGTGTTGATGAAACACAGAAATTGCATCGGGATTGAATACAACAAATAATATGCGCACCTTCCTCCATGGGAGCAATGTCTCAAAAAGTTTACGCTTTGATCGTTCCCTGGAAGACCACTAGTAGTTTCCGATGCACATCTGGAGGCATTCTGTAACCTGTTTACTATCAGAGTGTTGATGAAACACAGAAATTGCATCGGAATTGAATATAAGAGTCACCATGCGCACTTTCCTCCATGTTAGTAATGTCTCTAACAGTCTACGATTTGATCGTTCCCTGGAAGACCAGTGGTAGTTTCCAATGCACATCTGGAGGCATTTTGTAATCTGTGGACTATCAGAGTGTTGATGAAACACAGAAATTGCATCGGGATTGAATACAACAGTCACCACTCGCACTTTCCTCCATGGGAGTAATGTCTGAAACAGTCCTCGCTTTGATCGTTCCCTCGAAGACCAGTAGTAGTTTCCGATGCACATCTGGTGCCATTCTGTAATCTGTGGACTATCAGAGAGTTGATGAAACACAGAAATTGCATCGGGATTGAATACAACAGTCACCATGGCCACTTTCCTCCACGGGAGTAATGTCTCAAACAGCCTATGCTTTGAACGTACCCTGGAAGACCAGTAGTAGTTTCCGATGCACATCTGGTGGCATTCTGTAACCAGTGGACTACCTGACTGTTGATGAAACACAGAAATTGCATCGGGAGTGAATACAACAGACACCATCCGCTCTTTCCTCCATGGCAGTAATGTCTGAAAGAGTCTACGCTTTGATCGTTCCCAGGAAGACCAGTAGTAGTTTCAATGCACATCTGGATCCAATCGGTACTCTGTGGACTTTCAGAGTGTTGATGAAAATCAGAAAGTGCATCGGGATTGAATACAACATTCACCATGCGCATTTTCCTCTACGGAAGTAATGTCTCAAACTGTCTACGCTTTGATCGTTCCCTGGAAAACCAGTGGTAGATTCCGATGCACTTCTGGAGGCCTTCTGTAATCTGTGGACTATCAGATTGTTGATGAAACACAGAAAATGAATCGGGATTGAATACAACAGTCAACATGCGCACTTTCCTCCATGGGGGTAATGTCTCTAACGGTCTACGCTTTGATCGCTAGCTGGAAGTCCAGTAGTAGTTTCCGATGCACGTCTGGTGGCATTCTGTAATCTGTGGACTATCAGGGTGTTGATGAAACACAGAAATTGCATCGGGACTGAATACAACAGTCACCATGCGCACTTTCCTCCACGGGAGTAATGTCTCAAACAGTCTACGCTTGGATCGTTCCCAGGAAGACCAGTAGTAGTTTCCGATGCACATCTGGAGGCGTTCTGTAATCTGTGGAGTACCAGAGTGTTGATGAAAAACAGAAATTGCATCGGGATTGAATACACCAGTCACCATGCGCACTTTCCTCCACAGGAGTAATGTCTCAAACAGACTACGCTTTGATCGTTCCCTGGAAGACCAGTAGCAGTATCCAAAGCACATCTGGGAGCATTCTGTAAACTGTGGACTATCAGAGTGTTGATGAGACACAGAAGTTGCATCGGGATTTAATACAACAGTCACCATGCGCACTTTCCTCCACAGGAGTAACGTCTCAAACAGACTAGGCTCTGATAGTTCCCTGGAAGACCAGTAGTAGTTTCCTATGCACATCTATAGGCATTCTGTATTCTGTGGACCTTCAAAGTGTTGATGAAACACTGATATTGCATCGGGATTGAATACAAGAGTCACCATGCGCACTTTCCTCCACCGGAGTAATGTCTAAACAGTCTATGCTTTGATCGTTCCCTGAAAGACCAGTAGTAGTTTCCGATGCACATCTGGTGGCATTCTGTAATCTGTGGACTATCAGAGTGTTGACGAAACACAGAAATTGCATCGGGATTGAAAACAACAGTCACCATGCGCACTTTCCTCCACAGAAGTAATGTCTCAAACTGTCTACGTTTGATCGTTCCCTGGAAGACCAGTAGTAGTTTCCGATGCACATCTGGTGCCATTCTGTAATCTGTGGACTATCAGAGTGTTGATGAAACACAGAAATTGCATCGTGATTGAATACAACAGTCACCATGGCCACTTTCCTCCACGGGAGTAATGTCTCAAACAGTCTATGCTTTGAACGTACCCTGGAAGACCATTAGTAGTTTCCGATGCACATCTGGTGGCATTCTGTAACCTGTGGACTACCTGACTGTTGATGAAACACAGAAATTGCATCGGGAGTGAATACAACAGACACCATCCGCTCTTTCCTCCATGGCAGTAATGTCTGAAAGAGTCTACGCTTTGATCGTTCCCAGGAAGACCAGTAGTAGTTTCAATGCACATCTGGAGGCAATCGGTAGTCTGTGGACTTTCAGAGTGTTGATGAAAATCAGAAAGTGCATCGGGATTGAATACAACAGTCACCATGCGCACTTTCCTCCACGGAAGTAATGTCTCAAACTGTCTACGCTTTGATCGTTCCCTGGAAGACAAGTGGTAGATTCCGATGCACATCTGGAGGCATTCTGTAATCTGTTGACTATCAGATTGTTGATGAAACACAGAAAATGCATCAGGATTGAATACAACAGTCAACATGCGCACTTTCCTCCATGGGGTTAATGTCTCTAACGGTCTACGCTTTGATCGCTCCCTGGAAGTCCAGTAGTAGTTTCCGATGCACGTCTCGTGGCATTCTGTAATCTGTGGACTATCCGAGTGTTGATGAAACACAGAAATTGCATCGGAATTGAATACAACAAATAATATGCGCACCTTCCTCCATGGGAGTAATGTCTCAAAAAGTTTACGTTCTGATCGTTCCCTGGAAGACCAGCAGTAGTTTTCGATGCACATCTGGAGGCATTCTGTAACCTGTTTACTATCAGAGTGTTGATGAAACACAGATACTGCATCGGGCTTGAATATAACAGTCACCATGCGCACTTTCCTCCATGTTAGTAATGTCTCTAACAGTCTACGCTTTGATCGTTCCCTGGAAGATCAGTGGTAGTTTCCAATGCACATCTGGAGGCATTTTGTAATCTGTGGACTATCAGAGTGTTGATGAAACACAGAAATTGCATCAGGATTGAATACAACAGTCACCATGCGCACTTTCCTCCATGGGAGTAATGTCTGAAACAGTCCACGCTTTGATCGTTCCCTCGATGACCAGTAGTAGTTTCCGATGCACATCTGGTGGCATTCTGTAATCTGTGGACTATCAGAGTGTTGACGATACACAGAAATTGCATCGGGATTGAATACAACAGTCACCATGCGCACTCTCCTCCATGGGAGTAACGTCTCAAACAGTATTCGCTTTGATCGTTCCCTGGAAGACCAGTAGTAGTTTCCGATGCACATCTGGAGGCATTCTGAAATCTGTGGAGTAACTGAGTGTTGATGAAACACAGAAATATCATCGGGATTTAATACAACAGTCACCATGCGCACTTCATTCCATGGGAGTAATGTCTCTAACAGTCTACGCTTGGACCGTTCCCAGGACGACCAGTAGTAGTTTCCGATGCACAACTGGAGGCATTCTGTAATCTGTGGAGTACCAGAGTGTTGATGAAAGACTGAAATTGCATCGGGATTGAATACAACAGTCACCATGCGCACTTTCCTCCATGGGAGTAATGTATCAAAGAGTTTACGCTTTGATCGTTACCTGGAAGAGCAGTAGTAGTTTCCGATGCACATCTGGAGGCATTCTGTAACCTGTGGAGTATCAGAGTGTTGATGAAACACAGAAATTGCATCGGGATTGAATACAACAGTCACCATGCGCACTTTCCTCCACAGGAGAAATGTCTCAAACAGTCTACGCTTTGATCGTTCCCTGGAAGACCAGTAGTAGTTTCCAAAGCACATCTGGAGGCATTCTGTAACCTGTTGACTATCAGAGTGTTAATAAAACACAGAAATTTCATCGGGATTGAATACAACAGTCACCATGCGCACTTTCCTCCATGGGAGTAATGTCTCAAACAGTCTACGCTTTGATCGTTCCCTGGAAAACCAGTAGTAGTTTCCGATGCACATCTGGAGGCATTTTGTAATCTGTGGACTATCAGAGTGTTGATGAATCACAGAAATTGCGTCGGGATTGAATACAACAGTCACCATGCGCACTTTCCTCCACGGAAGTAATGTCTCAAACAGTTACGCTTTGATCGTTCACACGAAGACCAGTAGTAGTTTCAATGCACATCTGGAGGCAATCTGTACTCTGTGGACATTCAGAGTGTTGATGAAAATCAGAAAGTGCATCGGGATTGAATACAACAGTCACCATGCCCACTTTCCTCCACGGAAGTAATGTCTCAAACTGTCTACGCTTTGATCGTTCCCTGGAAGACCAGTGGTAGATTCCGATGCACATCTGGAGGCATTCTGTAATCTATGGACTATCAGGGTGTTGATGAAACACAGAGATTGCATCGGGACTGAATAAAACAGTCACCATGCGCACGGTCCTCATCGGGAGGAATGTCTCAAACAGTCTACGCTAGGATCGTTCCCAGGAAGACCAGTAGTAGTTTCCGATGCACATCTGGAGGCATTCTGTAGTCTGTGGAGTACCAGAGTGTTGATGAAACACAGAAATTGCATCGGGATTGAATACACCAGTCACCATGCGCACTTTCCTCCACAGGAGTAATGTCTCAAACAGTCTACGCTTTGATCGTTCCCTGGAAAACCAGTGGTAGTTTCCGATGCACATCTGGATTCATCTTGTAATCTGTGGACTATCAGATTGTTGATGAATCACAGAAATTGCATCGGGATTGAATACAACAGTCATCATGCGAACTTTCCTCCATGGGAGTAATGTCTCTAACGGTATACGCTTTGATCGTTCCCTGGAAGTCCAGTAGTAGTTTCCGATGCACGTATGGTGGCATTCTGTAATCTGTGGACTATCAGGGTGTTGATGAAACACAGAAATTGCATCGGGACTGAATACAACAGTCACCATGCGCACTTTCCTCCACGGGAGTAATGTCTCAAACAGTCTACGCTTGGATCGTTCCCAGGAAGACCAGTAGTAGTTTCCGATGCACATCTGGAGGCGTTCTGTAATCTGTGGAGTACCAGAGTGTTGATGAAACACAGAAATTGCATCGGGATTGAATACACCAGTCACCATGCGCACTTTCCTCCACAGGAGTAATGTCTCAAACAGACTACGCTTTGATCGTTCCCTGGAAGACCAGTAGCAGTATCCAAAGCACATCTGGGAGCATTCTGTAAACTGTGGACTATCAGAGTGTTGATGAGACACAGAAGTTGCATCGGGATTTAATACAACAGTCACCATGCGCACTTTCCTCCACGGGAGTATTGTCTCGAACAGTCCACACTTTGATCGTTCCCTCGATGACCAGTAGTATTTTCCGATGCACATCTGGTGGCATTCTGTAATCTGTGGACTATCAGAGTGTTAATGAAACACAGAAATTTCATCGGGATTGAACACAATAGTCACCATGGGCACTTTCGTCCACGGAGTAATGTCTCAAACAGTCTACGCTTTGATCGTACCCTGGAAGACCAGTAGTAGTTTCCGATGCACATCTGGTGGCATTCTGAAACCTGTGGACTACCACACTGTTGATGAAACACAGAAATTGCATCGGGATTGAATACAACAGTCACCATGCGCACTTTCCTCCTCAGGAGTAACGTCTCAAACAGACTAGGCTCTGATAGTTCCCTAGAAGACCAGTAGTAGTTTCCTATGCACATCTATAGGCATTCTGTATTCTGTGGACCTTCAAAGTGTTGATGAAACACTGATATTGCATCGGGATTGAATACAAGAGTCACCATGCGCACTTTCCTCCACCGGAGTAATGTCTCAAACAGTCTATGCTTTGATCGTTCCCTGAAAGACCAGTAGTAGTTTCCGATGCACATCTGGTGGCATTCTGTAATCTGTGGACTATCAGAGTGTTGACGAAACACAGAAATTGCATCGGGATTGAAAACAACAGTCACCATGCGCACTTTCCTCCACAGAAGTAATGTCTCAAACTGTCTACGTTTGATCGTTCCCTGGAAGACCAGTAGTAGTTTCCGATGCACATCTGGTGCCATTCTGTAATCTGTGGCCTATCAGAGTGTTGATGAAACACAGAAATTGGATCGTGATTGAATACAACAGTCACCATGGCCACTTTCCTCCACGGGAGTAATGTCTCAAACAGTCTATGATTTGAACGTACCCTGGAAGACCATTAGTAGTTTCCGATGCACATCTGGTGGCATTCTGTAACCTGTGGACTACCTGACTGTTGATGAAACACAGAAATTGCATCGGGAGTGAATACAACAGACACCATCCGCTCTTTCCTCCATGGCAGTAATGTCTGAAAGAGTCTACGCTTTGATCGTTCCCAGGAAGACCAGTAGTAGTTTCAATGCACATCTGGAGGCAATCGGTACTCTGTGGACTTTCAGAGTGTTGATGAAAATCAGAAAGTGCATCGGGATTGAATACAACAGTCACCATGCGCACTTTCCTCCACGGAAGTAATGTCTCAAACTGTCTACGCTTTGATCGTTCCCTGGAAGACCAGTGGTAGATTCCGATGCACATCTGGAGGCATTCTGTAATCTGTGGACTATCAGATTGTTGATGAAACACAGAAAGTGCATCGGGATTGAATACAACAGTCAACATGCGCACTTTCCTCCATGGGGTTAATGTCTCTAACGGTCTAAGCTTTGATCGCTCCCTGGAAGTCCAGTAGTAGTTTCCGATGCACGTCTGGTGGCATTCTGTAATCTGTGGACTATCAGATTGTTGATGAAACACAGAAAATGCATCGGGATTGAATACAACAGTCAACATGCGCACTTTCCTCCATGGGGTTAATGTCTCAAACAGTCTACGCTTTGATCGTTCCCTGGAAGACCCGTAGTAGCTTCCGATGCACATCTGGTGGCATTCTGTAATCTGTGGACTATCCGAGTGTTGATGAAACACAGAAATTGCATCGGGATTGAACACAATAGTCACCATGGGCACTTTCCTCCACGGAGTAATGTCTCAAACAGTCTACGCTTCAATCGTACCCTGGAAGACCAGTAGTAGTTTCCGATGCGCATCTGGTGGCATTCTGAAACCTGTGGACTACCAGACTGTTGATGAAACACAGAAATTTCATCGGGATTGAATACAACATTCACCATGCGCACTTTCCTCCACAGGAGTAATGTCTCAAACAGACTAGGCTTTGATAGTTCCCTGGAAGACCAGTAGTAGTTTCCTATGCACATCTATAGGCATTCTGTATTCTGCGGACCTTCAAAGTGTTGATGAAACACTGATATTGCATCGGGATTGAATACAAGAGTCACCATGCGCACTTTCCTCCACCGGAGTAATGTCTCAAACAGTCTATGCTTTGATCGTTCCCTGAAAGACCAGTAGTAGTTTCCGATGCACATCTGGTGGCATTCTGTAATCTGTGGACTATCAGAGTGTTGACGAAACACAGAAATTGCATCGGGATTGAAAACAACAGTCACCATGCGCACTTTCCTCCACAGAAGTAATGTCTCAAACTGTCTACGTTTGATCGGTCCCTGGAAGACCAGTAGTAGTTTCCGATGCACTTCTGGTGGCATTCTGTAATCTGTGGACTATCAGAGTGTTGATGAAACACAGAAATTTAATCGGGATTGATTACAACAGTCACCATGCACCCCTTCCTCCATGGGAGTAATGTCTGAAAGAGTTTGCGATTTGATCGTTCCCTGGAAGACCAGTTGTAGTTTCCGATGCAAAACGGAAGGCATTCTGTAATCTGTGGTCTATCAGAGTGTTGATGAAACACAGATATTGCATCGGGATAGAATACAACAGTCACAATGCGCACTCTCCTCCATGGGAGTAATGTCTCAAAGAGTCTACGCTATGATCGTTCCCTGGAAGACCAGTAGTAGTTTCCGATGCACATCTGGTGGCATTCTGTAACCAGTGGACTACCTGACTGTTGATGAAACACAGAAATTGCATCGGGATTGAATACAACAGTCACCATGCGCACATTCCACCACGGAAGTAATGTCTCAAACAGTCTATGCTTTAATCGTTCCCTGGAAGTCCAGTAGTTGTTTCCGATGCACATCTGGTGGCATTCTGTAATCTGTGGACTATCTGAGTGTTGACGAAACACAGAAATTGCATCGGGATTGAATACAACAGTCACCATGCGCACTCTCCTCCATGGGAGTAACGTCTCAAACAGTCCACGCTTTGATCGTCCGCTGGAAGACCAGTAGTAGTTACCGATGCACATCTGGAGGCATTCTGAAGTCTGTGGACTAACTGAGTGTTGGTGAAACACAGAAATATCATCGGGATTGAATACAACAGTCACCATGCGCACTTTATTCCATGGGAGTAATGTCTCTAACAGTCTACGCTTGGATCGTTCCCAGGAAGACCAGTAGTAGTTTCCGATGCACATCTGGACGCATTCTGTAATCTGTGGAGTACCAGAGTGTTGATGAAACACAGATATTGCATCGGGATTGAATACAACAGTCACCATGCGCACTTTCCTCCATCGGAGTAATGTCTCAAGGAGTTTACGCGTTGATCGTTCCCTGGAAGACCAGTAGTAGTTTCCGATGCACATCTGGAGGCATTCTGTAATCTGTGGAGTATCAGAGTGTTGATGAAACACAGAAATTGCATCGGGATTGAATACAACAGTTAACATGCGCACCTTCCGCTATAGGAGTAATGTCTTAAAGAGTTTACGCTTTGATCGTTCCCTGGAAGACCAGTAGCAGTTTCCGATGCACATCTGGAGGCATTCTGTAATCTCTGGACTATCAGAGTGTTGATGAAACACAGAAATTGCATCGGGATAGAATACAACAGTCACCATGCGCACTTTTCTCAATATGAGTAACGTCTGTAACAGTCTACGCTTTGATCGTTCCCTGGAAGACCAGTAGTAGTTTCCGATGCACATCTGGTGGCATTCTGTAACCTGTGGACTATCAGAGTGTTGATGAAACACCGAAATTGCATCGGGATTGAATACAACAGTCACCATGCGCAGTCTCCTCCATGGGAGTAATGTCTCGAAGAGTCTACGCTTTGATCGTTCCCTGGAAGACCAGTAGTAGTTTCCGATGCACATCTGGAGGCATTCTGTATTCTATGGAGTATCAGAGTGTTGATGAAACACAGAAATTGCATCGGAATTGAATACAACAAATAATATGCGCACCTTCCTCCATGGGAGTAATGTCTCAAAAAGTTTACGTTTTGATCGTTTCCTGGAAGACCAGCAGTAGTTTCCGATGCACATCTGGAGGCATTCTGTAACCTGTTTACAATCAGAGTGTTGATGAAACACAGATACTGCATCGGGTTTGAATATAACAGTCACCATGCGCACTTTCCTCCACGTTAGTAATGTCTCTAACAGTCTACGCTTTGATCGTTCCCTGGAAGATCAGTGGTAGTTTCCAATGCACATCTGGAGGCATTTTGTAATCTGTGGACTATCAGAGTGTTGATGAAACACAGAAATTGCATCAGGATTGAATACAACAGTCACCATGCGCACTTTCCTCCATGGGAGTAATGTCTGAAACAGTCCACGCTTTGATCGTTCCCTCGATGACCAGTAGTAGTTTCCGATGCACATCTGGTGGCATTCTGTAATCTGTGGACTATCAGAGTGTTGACGATACACAGAAATTGCATCGGGATTGAATACAACAGTCACCATGCGCACTCTCCTCCATGGGAGTAACGTCTCAAACAGTATTCGCTTTGATCGTTCCCTGGAAGACCAGTAGTAGTTTCCGATTCACATCTGGAGGCATTCTGAAATCTGTGGACTAACTGAGTGTTGATGAAACACAGAAATATCATCGGGATTTAATACAACAGTCACCATGCGCACTTCATTCCATGTGAGTAATGTCTCTAACAGTCTACGCTTGGACCGTTCCCAGGAAGACCAGTAGTAGTTTCCGATGCACATCTGGAGGCATTCTGTAATCTGTGGAGTACCAGAGTGTTGATGAAAGACAGAAATTGCATCGGGATTGAATACAACAGTCACCATGCGCACTTTCCTCCACAGGAGTAATATCTCAAACAGTCTACGCTTAGATCGTTCCCTGGAAGACCAGTAGTAGTTTTCAAAGCACATCTGGAGGCATTCTGTAACCTGTGGACTATCAGAGTGTTAATAAAACACAGAAATTTCATCGGGATTGAATACAACAGTCACCATGCGCACTTTCCTCCATGGGAGTAATGTCTCAAACAGTCTACGCTTTGATCGTTCCCTGGAAAACCAGTAGTAGTTTCCGATGCACATCTGGAGGCATTTTGTAATCTGTGGACTATCAGAGTGTTGATGAATCACAGAAATTGCGTCGGGATTGAATACAACAGTCACCATGCGCACTTTCCTCCACGGGAGTAATGTCTCAAACAGTTACGCTTTGATCGTTCACAGGAAGACCAGTAGTAGTATCAATGCACATCTGGAGGCAATCTGTACTCTGTGGACATTCAGAGTGTTGATGAAAATCAGAAAGTGCATCGGGATTGAATACAACAGTCACCATGCCCACTTTCCTCCACGGAAGTAATGTCTCAAACTGTCTACGCTTTGATCGTTCCCTGGAAGACCAGTGGTAGATTCCGATGCACATCTGGAGGCATTCTGTAATCTATGGACTATCAGGGTGTTGATGAAACACAGAGATTGCATCGGGACTGAATAAAACAGTCACCATGCGCACGGTCCTCATCGGGAGTAATGTCTCAAACAGTCTACGCTAGGATCGTTCCCAGGAAGACCAGTAGTAGTTTCCGATGCACATCTGGAGGCATTCTGTAGTCTGTGGAGTACCAGAGTGTTGATGAAACACAGAAATTGCATCGGGATTGAATACACCAGTCACCATGCGCACTTTCCTCCACAGGAGTAATGTCTCAAACAGTCTACGCTTTGATCGTTCCCTGGAAGACCAGTAGTAGTTTCCAAAGCACATCTGGAGGCATTCTGTTACCTGTGGACTATCAGAGTGTTAATAAAACTCAGAAATTTCATCGGGATTGAATACAACAGTCACCACGCGCACTTTCCTCCATGGGAGTAATGTCTTAAACAGTCTACGCTTTGATCGTTCCCTGGAAAACCAGTGGTAGTTTCCGATGCACATCTGGATTCATTCTGTAGTCTGTGGAGTACCAGAGTGTTGATGAAACACAGAAATTGCATCGGGATTGAATACACCAGTCACCATGCGCACTTTCCTGCACAGGAGTAATGTCTCAAACAGTCTACGCTTTGATTGTTCCCCGGAAGACCAGTAGTAGTTTCAATGCACATCTGGAGGCAATCTGTACTCTGTGGACATTCAGAGGTTTGATAAAAATCAGAAAGTGCATCGGGATTGAATACAACTCTCACCATGCGCACTTTCCTCAACGGAAGTAATGTCTCAAACTGACTACGCTTTGATCGTTCCCTGGAAGACCAGTGGTAGATTCCGATGCACATCTGGAGGGATTCTGTAATCTGTGGATTATCAGAGTGTTGATGAAACACAGAAATTGCATCGGGTTGAATACAACAGTCACCATGCGCACTTTTCTCCATGGGAGTAATGTCTCTAACGGTCTACGCTTTGATCGTTCCCTGGAAGTCCAGTAGTAGTTTCCGATGCACGTCTGGTGGTATTCTGTAATCTGTGGACTATCAGGGAGTTGATGAAACACAGAAATTGCATCGGGACTGAATAAAACAGTCACCATGCGCACTTTCCTCCACGGGAGTAATGTCTCAAACAGTCTACGCTTTGATCGATCCCTGGAAGACCTCTAGCAGTTTCCGATGCACATCTAGTAGCATTCTGTAATCTGTGGATTTACAGAGTGTTGATGAAACACAGAAATTGCATCGGGATTGAATACAACAGTCACCATGCGCACATTAGTCCTCGGAAGTAATGTCTCAAACAGTCTATGCTTTGATCGTTCCCTGGAAGACCAGTAGTTGTTTCCGATGCACATCTGGTGGCATTCTGTAATCTGTGGACTATCAGAGTGTTGACGAAACACAGAAATTGCATCGGGATTGAATACAACAGTCACCATGCGCACTCTCCTCCATGGGAGTAACGTCTCAAACAGTCCACGCTTTGATCGTTCCCTGGAATACCAGTAGTAGTTTCCGATGCACATCTGGAGGCATTCTGAAATCTGTGGACTAACTGAGTGTTGATGAAACACTGAAATATCATCGGGATTGAAGGCAACAGTCACCATGCGCACTTTATTCCATGGGAGTAATGCCTCTAACAGTCTACGCTTGGATCGTTCCCAGGAAGACCAGTAGTAGATTCCGATGCACATCTGGAGGCATTCTGTAATCTGTGGAGTACCAGAGTGTTGATGTAACACAGAAATTGCATCGGGATTGAATACAACAGTCACCATGCGCACTTTCCTCCATGGGAGTAATGTCTCAAAGTGTTTACGCTTTGGTCGTTCCCTGGAAGACCAGTAGTAGTTTCCGATGCACATCTGGAGGAATTCTGTAATCTGTGGAGTATCAGAGTGTTGATGAAACACAGAAATTGCATCGGGATTGAATACAACAGTTACCATGCGCACCTTCCTCCATAGGAGTAATGTCTCAAAGAGTTTACGCTTTGATCGTTCCCTGGCAGTCCAGTAGCAGTTTCCGAAGCACATCTGGAGGCATTCTGTAATCTGTGGACTATCAAAGTGTTGATGAAACACAGAAATTGCATCGGGATTGAATACAACAGTCACCATGCGCACCATCCTCCATCTTAGTAATGTCTCAAACAGTCTACGCTTTGATCGTTCCCTGGAAGACCAGTGGTAGTTTCCAATGCACATCTGGACGCATTCTGTAATCTGTGGACTATCAGAGTGTTGATGAAACACAGGAATTGCATCGGGATTGAATACAACAGTCACCATGCGACTCTCCGCCACGGGAGTAATGTCTCAAAGGGTCTACGCTTTGATCGTTCCCTGGAAGACCAGTAGTAGTTTCCGATGCACATCTGGTGGCATTCTGTAATCTGTGGACTATCAGAGTGTTGACGAAACACAGAAATTGCATCGGGATTGAATACAACAGTCACCATGCGCACTTTCCTCCACAGGAGTAATGTCTCAAACAGTCTACGCTTTGATCGTTCCCTGGATAACCAGTAGTAGTTTCCAAAGCACATCTGGTGGCATTCTGTAACCTGTGGACTATCAGAGTCTTAATAAAACACAGAAATTTCATCGGGATTGAATACAACAGTCACCATGAGCACTTTCCTCCATGGGAGTAATGTCTCAAACAGTCTACGCTTTAATCGTTCTCTGGAAGACCAGTAGTAGTTTCCGATGCACATCTGGTGGCATTCTGTAATCTGTGGCCTATCAGAGTGTTGATGAATCACAGAAATTGCATCGGGATTGAATACAACAGTCACGATGCGCACTTTCCTCCATGGGAGAAGTGTCTCAAATAGTCTACGCTTTAATCGTTCTCTGGAAGACCAGTAGTAGTTTCCGATGCACATCTGGTGGCATTCTGTAATCTGTGGCCTATCAGAGTGTTGATGAAACACGGAAATTGCATCGGGATTGAATACAACAGTCACCATGCGTACTTTCCTCCATGGGAGTAATGTCTCTAACGGTCTACGCTTTGATCGTTCCCTGGAAGTGTAGTAGTAGTTTCCGATGCACGTCTGTTGGCATTCTGTAGTCTGTGGACCAGCAGAATGTTGATGAAACACACGAATTGTATCGGGATTGAATACAACAGTAACCATGCGCACTTTCCTCCACGGGAGTAATGTCTCAAACAGTCTACGCTTTGATCGATCCCTGGAAGACCTCTAGCAGTTTCCGATGCACATCTAGTAGCATTCTGTAATCTGTGGATTTACAGAGTGTTGATGAAACACAGAAATTGCATCGGGATTGAATACAACAGTCACCATGCGCACATTAGTCCTCGGAAGTAATGTCTCAAACAGTCTATGCTTTGATCGTTCCCTGGAAGACCAGTAGTTGTTTCCGATGCACATCTGGTGGCATTCTGTAATCTGTGGACTATCAGAGTGTTGACGAAACACAGAAATTGCATCGGGATTGAATACAACAGTCACCATGCGCACTCTCCTCCATGGGAGTAACGTCTCAAACAGTCCACGCTTTGATCGTTCCCTGGAATACCAGTAGTAGTTTCCGATGCACATCTGGAGGCATTCTGAAATCTGTGGACTAACTGAGTGTTGATGAAACACTGAAATATCATCGGGATTGAAGGCAACAGTCACCATGCGCACTTTATTCCATGGGAGTAATGCCTCTAACAGTCTACGCTTGGATCGTTCCCAGGAAGACCAGTAGTAGATTCCGATGCACATCTGGAGGCATTCTGTAATCTGTGGAGTACCAGAGTGTTGATGTAACACAGAAATTGCATCGGGATTGAATACAACAGTCACCATGCGCACTTTCCTCCATGGGAGTAATGTCTCAAAGTGTTTACGCTTTGGTCGTTCCCTGGAAGACCAGTAGTAGTTTCCGATGCACATCTGGAGGAATTCTGTAATCTGTGGAGTATCAGAGTGTTGATGAAACACAGAAATTGCATCGGGATTGAATACAACAGTTACCATGCGCACCTTCCTCCATAGGAGTAATGTCTCAAAGAGTTTACGCTTTGATCGTTCCCTGGCAGTCCAGTAGCAGTTTCCGAAGCACATCTGGAGGCATTCTGTAATCTGTGGACTATCAAAGTGTTGATGAAACACAGAAATTGCATCGGGATTGAATACAACAGTCACCATGCGCACCATCCTCCATCTTAGTAATGTCTCAAACAGTCTACGCTTTGATCGTTCCCTGGAAGACCAGTGGTAGTTTCCAATGCACATCTGGACGCATTCTGTAATCTGTGGACTATCAGAGTGTTGATGAAACACAGGAATTGCATCGGGATTGAATACAACAGTCACCATGCGACTCTCCGCCACGGGAGTAATGTCTCAAAGGGTCTACGCTTTGATCGTTCCCTGGAAGACCAGTAGTAGTTTCCGATGCACATCTGGTGGCATTCTGTAATCTGTGGACTATCAGAGTGTTGACGAAACACAGAAATTGCATCGGGATTGAATACAACAGTCACCATGCGCACTTTCCTCCACAGGAGTAATGTCTCAAACAGTCTACGCTTTGATCGTTCCCTGGATAACCAGTAGTAGTTTCCAAAGCACATCTGGTGGCATTCTGTAACCTGTGGACTATCAGAGTCTTAATAAAACACAGAAATTTCATCGGGATTGAATACAACAGTCACCATGAGCACTTTCCTCCATGGGAGTAATGTCTCAAACAGTCTACGCTTTAATCGTTCTCTGGAAGACCAGTAGTAGTTTCCGATGCACATCTGGTGGCATTCTGTAATCTGTGGCCTATCAGAGTGTTGATGAATCACAGACATTGCATCGGGATTGAATACAACAGTCACGATGCGCACTTTCCTCCATGGGAGAAGTGTCTCAAATAGTCAATGCTTTAATCGTTCTCTGGAAGACCAGTAGTAGTTTCCGATGCACATCTGGTGGCATTCTGTAATCTGTGGCCTATCAGAGTGTTGATGAAACACGGAAATTGCATCGGGATTGAATACAACAGTCACCATGCGTACTTTCCTCCATGGGAGTAATGTCTCTAACGGTCTACGCTTTGATCGTTCCCTGGAAGTGTAGTAGTAGTTTCCGATGCACGTCTGTTGGCATTCTGTAGTCTGTGGACCAGCAGAATGTTGATGAAACACACGAATTGTATCGGGATTGAATACAACAGTAACCATGCGCACTTTCCTCCACGGGAGGTATGTCTCAAATAGTCCACGCTTTGATCGTTCCCTGGAAGACCAGTAGTAGTTTCCGATGCACATCTGGATGCAATATGTAATCTGTGGACTTTCAGAGTGTCGATGAAAGTCAGAAATTGCATCGGGATTGAATACAACAGTTACCATGCGCACTTTCCACCAAGGGGAGTAATGTCTCAAACAGTCTACGATTTGATCGTTCCCTGGAAGACCAGTAGTAGCTTCCGATGCACATCTGATGGCATTCTGTAATCTGTGGACTATCGGAGAGTTGATGAAACACAGAAATTGCATCGGGATTGAATACAACAGTCACCATGCGCACATTCCTCCATGGGAGTAAGGTCTCTAACGGTCTACGCTTTGATCGTTCCCTGGAAGTCGAGTAGTAGTTTCCGATGCACGTCTGGTGGCATTCTGTAATCTGTGGACTATCACAGTGGTGATGAATCACAGAAATTGCATCGGGATTGAATACAACAGTCACCATGCGCACTTTCCCCCATGGGAGTAGTGTCTCAAAGTGTCTACGCTTTGATCGTTCCCTGGAAGACCAGTAGTAGTTTCCGATGCACATCTGGTGGTATTCTGTAATCTGTGGACTATCAGAGTGTTATGAAACACAGAAATTGCATCGGGATTGAATACAACAGCCACAATGTGCACTTTGCTCAATGGGAGTAATGTCTCAAACAGTCTACGCTTTGATTGTTCCCTGGAAGACCAGTAGTAGTTTCCGATGCACATTTGGAGGCATTCTTTAATCTGTGGACCTTCAAAATGTTGATGAAACACAGAAATTGCATCGTGAGTTAATACAACATTCACCATGCGCACTTTCGTCCATTGGAGAAATGTCTCAAACAGTCTACGCTTTTATCGCTCCCTGGAAGACCAGTGGTAGTTTCTGAAGCACATCTGGTGGCATTCTGTAATCTGTGGACTATCAGAGTGTTGATGAAACACAGAAATTGCATCGGGATTGAATACAACAGTCACCATGCGCACTTTCCTCCATGGGAGTAATGTCTCAAACAGTCTACGCTTTGATCGATCCCTGGAAGACCTCTAGTAGTTTCCGATGCACATCTAGTGGCATTCAGTAATCTGCGGACTATCAGCGTGATGATGAAACACAGAAATTGCATCGGGATTGAATACAACAGTCATCATGCGCACTTTCCTCCACGGGAGTAATGTCTCAAACAGTCTTCGCTTTGATCGTTCCCTGGAAGACCAGTAGTAGTTTCCGAAGCACATCTGGTGGCATTCTGTAATCTGTGGCCTATCAGAGTGTTGATGAAACACAGAAACTGCATCGGGATTGAATACAACAGTCACCATGCGCAATTACCTCCACGGGAGTAATGTCTCAAACAGTCTACGCTTTGATCGTTCCCTGGAAGACCAGTAGTACTTTCCGATGCACATCTGGAGGCATTCTGTAATCTGTGGACCTTCAAAATGTTGATGAAACACAGATATTGCATCGTGATTGAATACAAAAGTCACCATCCACACTTTCCTCCATGGGAGTAATGTCTGAAACAGTCTACGCTTTGATCGTTCCCTGGAAGACCAGTAGTAGTTTCCGATACACATCTGGAGGCATTCTGTAATCTGTGGACCTTCAAAATATTGATGAAACACAGAATTTGCATCGGGAGCGAATACAACAGTCACCATCCGCACTTTCCTCCATGGGAGTAATGTCTTAAAGAGTCTACGCTTTGATCGTTCCCTGGAAGTCCAGTAGCAGTTTCCGATGCACGTCTGGTGGCATTCTGTAATCTGTGGACTATCTGAGTGTTGATGAAACACAGAAATTGCATCGGGATTGAATACAACAGTCACCATGCGCACTTTCCTCCACGGGAGTAATGTCTCAAAGAGTCTACGCTTTGATCGTTCCCTGGAAGACCAGTAGTAGTTTTCGATGCACATCTATTGGTATTCTGTAATCTGTGGACTATCAGAGTGTTGATGAAACACAGAAATTGCATCGGGATTGAATACAACAGTCACAATGTGCACTTTGCTCCATGGGAGTAATGTCTCAAACAGTCTACGCTTTGATTGTTCCCTGGAAGACCAGTAGTAGTTTCCGATGCAAATCTGGAGGCATTCTGTAATCTGTGGACCTTCAAAATGTTGATGAAACACAGAAATTGCATCGTGAGTGAATACAACAGTCACCATCCGCACTTTCCTCCATGGGAGTAATGTGTGAAACAGTCTACGCTTTGATCGTTCCCTGGAAGACCAGTAGTAGCTTCCGATGAACATCTGGAGGCATTCTGTAACCTGTGGACCTTCAAAATGTTGATGAAACACAGAAATTGCATCGGGAGTGAATACAACAGTCACCATTCGCACTTTCCTCCATGGGAGTAATGTCTCTAACGGTCTACGCTTTGATCGTTCCCAGGAAGACCAGTAGTAGTTTCCGATGCACATCTGGAGGCAATCTGTAACCTGTGGACTATCAGAGTGTTGATGAAAATCAAGAATTGCTTCGGGATTGAATAAAACAGTCACCATGCGCACTTTCCTCCATTGGAATAATGTCTCAAACAGTCTACGCTTTGATCGTTCCCTGGAAGGCCAGTGGTAGTTTCTGAAGCACATCTGGAGGCATTCTGTAATCTGTGGACTATCAGAGTGTTGATGTAACACAGAAATTGCATCGGGATTGAATACAACAGTCACCATGCGCACTTTCCTCCATGGGAGTAATGTCTCCAACGGTCTACGCTTTGATCCTTCCCTGGAAGACCTGTAGTAGTTTCCGATGCACATCTGGAGGCATTCTGTAATCTGTGGACAATCAGAGTGTTGATGAAACACAGAAATTGCATCGGGATTGAATACAACAGTCACCATGCGCACTTTCCTCCATGGGAGTAATGTCTCTAACGGTCTACGCTTTGATAGTTCCCTATAAGTCCAGTAGTAGTTTCCGATGCACATCTGGAGGCAATATGTAATCCGTGGACGTTCAGAGTGTTGATGAAACACAGAAATAGCATCGGGATTGAATGCAACACTCATCATGCGCTCTTTCCTCCTCGGGAGTAATGTCTCAAAGAGTCTACGCTTTGATCGTTCCCTGGAAGACCAGTAGTAGTTTCCGAAGCACATCTGGTGGCATTCTGTAATCTGTGGCCTATCAGAGTGTTGATGAAACACAGAAATTGCATCGGGATTGAATACAACAGTCACCATGCGCAGTTACCTCCACGGGAGTAATGTCTCAAACAGTCTACGCTTTGATCGTTCAATGGAAGACCCGTAGTAGTTTCCGATGCACATCTGATGGCATTCTGTAATCTGTGGACTATCAGAGTGTTGATGAAACACAGAAATTGCATCGGGATTGAATACAATAGTCGCCATGGGCACTTACCTCCATGGGACTAAAGTCTCTAAAGGTCTACGCTTTGATCGTTCCCTGGAAGTCGAGTAGTAGTTTCCGATGCACATCTGGTGGTATTCTGTAATCTGTGGACAATCAGAGTGTTGATGAAACACAGAAATCGCATCGGGATTGAATACAACAGTCACCATGTCACTTTGCTCCACGGGAGTACTGTCTCAAACAGTCTACGCTTTGATCGTTCCCTGGAAGACCAGTAGTAGTTTCCTATGCACATCTGGAGGCAATATGTAATCTGTGGACGTTCAGAGTGTTGATGAAACACAGATATAGCATCGGGATTGAATGCAACAGTCAACATGCGCACTTTCCTCCACGGGAGTAATGTCTCAAACAGTCTACGCTTTGATCGTTCCCTGGAAGACCAGTGGTAGTTTCTGAAGCACATCTGGAGGCATTCTGTAATCTGTGGACTATCAGAGTGCTGATGAAACACAGAAATTGCATCGGGATTGAATACAACAGTCACCATGGGCACTTACCTCCGTGGGAGTAATGTCTCTAACGGTCTACGCTTTGATCGTTCCCTGGAAGACCTGTAGTAGGTTCCGATGCACATCTGGAGGCATTCTGTAATCTGTGGACCTTCAAAATGTTGATGAAACACAGATATTGCATCGTGATTGAATACAAAAGTCACCATCCGCACTTTCCTCCATGGGGGTAATGTCTGAAACAGTCTACGCTTTGATCGTTCCCTGGAAGACCAGTAGTAGTTTTCGATGCACATCTGGAGGCATTCAGTAATCTGTGGACCTTCAAAATGTTGATGAAACACAGGAATTGCATCGGGCGTGAATACAACAGTCACCATCCGCACATTCCTCCATGGGAGTAATGCCTTTAAGAGTCAACGCTTACATCGTTCCCAGGAAGATCAGTAGTAGTTTCCGATGCACGTCTGGTGGCATTCTGTAATCTGTGTACCATCAGAGTGTTGATGAAACACAGAAATTGCATCGGGATTGTTTACAACAGTCACCATGCGCACTTTCCTCTATGGAGTAATGTCTGTAACGGTCTACGCTTTGATCGTTCCCTGGAAGTCCAGTAGTAGTCTCCGATGCACGTCTGGTGGCACTCTGTAATCTGTGGACCAGCAGAGTGTTGATGAAACACAGAAATTGAATCGGGATTGAATACAACAGTCACCATGCGCACTTTCCTCGCCGGGAGGTATGTCTCAAACAGTCCACGCTTTGATCGTGCCCTGGAAGACCAGTAGTAGTTTCCGATGCACATCTGGAGGCAATATGTAATCTGTGGACTTTCTTGTGTTGATGAAAATCAGAAATTGCATCGGGATTGAATACAACAGTCACCATGCGCACTTCCCTCCATGGGAGTAATGTCTCAAACTGTCTACGCTTTGATCGTTCCCTGGAAGACCTGTGGTAGTTTCCGATGCATATCTGGAGGCATTCTGTAATCTGTGGACTATCAGAGTGTTGATGAAACACAGAAATTACATCGGGATTGAATACAACAGTCACCATGCGCACTTTCCTCCATGGGAGTAAAGTCTCTAACGGTCTATGCTCTGATCGTTCCCTGGAACTCGAGTAGTTGTTTCCAATGCACGTCTGGTGGCATTCTGCAATCTGTGGACTATCAGAGTGTTGATGAAACACAGAAATTGCATCGGGATTGAATACAACAGTCATCATGCGCACTTTCCTCCATGGGAGAAGTGTCTCAAATAGTCTACGCTTTAATCGTTCCCTGGAAGACCAGTAGTAGTTTCCGAAGCACATCTGGTGGCATTCTGTAATCTGTGGCCTCTCAGAGTGTTGATGAAACACCGAAATTGCATCGGGATTGAATACAACAGTCACCATGCGCAGTTACCTCCACGGGAGTAATGTCTCAAACAGTCTACGCTTTGATCGTTCCCTGGAAGACCAGTAGTAGTTTCCGATGCACATCTGGTTGCATTCTGTAATCTGTGGACCTTCAAAATGTTGATGAAACACAGATATTGCATCGTGATTGAATACAAATGTCACCATCCGCACTTTCCTAAATGGGAGTAATGTCTGAAAGAGCCCACGCTTTGATCGTTCCCAGGAAGACCAGTAGTAGTTTCCGATGCACGTCTGGTGGCATTCTGTAATCTGTGGACTATCAGAGTGAGGATGAAAATCAGGAATTGCATCGGGATTGAATACAACAGTCACCATGCGCACTTTCCTCCATGGGAGTAATGTCTCAAACAGTCTACGCTTTGATCGTTCCCTGGAAGACCAGTAGTAGTTTCCGTTGCACATCTGGAGGCAATCTGTAATCTGTGGACTATCAGAGTGTTGATGAAAATCAGGAATTGCATTTAGATTGAATACAACAGTCACCATGCGCACTTTCCTCCATAGGAGTAATGTCTCAAACAGTCTACGCTTTGATCGTTCCCTGGAAGACCAGTAGTAGTTTCCGATGCACATCTGGAGGCATTCTGTAAACTGTGGAGTACCAGAGTGTTGATGTAACACAGAAATTGCATCGGGATTGAATACAACAGTCACCATGCGCACTTTCCTCCATGGGAGTAATGTCTCAAAGTGTTTACGCTTTGGTCAATCCCTGGAAGACCTGTAGTAGTTTCCGATGCACATCTGGAGGCTTTCTGTAATTTGTGGAGTATCAGAGTGTTGATGAAACACAGAAATTGCATCGGGATTGAATACAACAGTTACCATGCGCACCTTCCTCCATAGTAGTAATGTCTCAAAGAGTTTACGCTTTGATCGTTCCCTGGCAGTCCAGTAGCAGTTTCCGAAGCACATCTGGAGGCATTCTGTAATCTGTGGATTATCAAAGTGTTGATGTATCACAGAAATTGCATCGGGATTGAATACAACAGTCACCATGCGCACTTTCCTCCATGGGAGTAATGTCTCAAAGTGTTTACGCTTTGGTCGTTCCCTGGAAGACCAGTAGTAGTTTCCGATGCACATCTGGAGGCATTCTGTAATCTGTGGAGTATCAGAGTGTTGATGAAATACAGAAATTGCATCGGGATTGAATACAACAGTCACCATGCGCAATTTCCTCCATGTTAGTAATGCCTCAAACAGTCTACGCTTTGATCGTTCCCTGGAAGACCAGTGGTAGTTTCCAATGCACATCTGGACGCATTCTGTAATCTGTGGAGTATCAGAGTGTTGATGAAACACAGAAATTGCATCGGGATTGAATACAACAGTCACCATGCGCACTTTCCTCTATGGGACTAATGTCTCAAACAGTCTACGCTTTGATAGTTCCCAGGAAGACCAGCAGTAGTTTCCGATGCACATCTGGAGGCATTCTGTAATCTGTGGACTATCAGAGTGTTGATGAAACACAGAAATTGCATCGGGATTGTATACAACAGTCACCATGCGCATTTTCCTTCACGGGAGTAATGTCTCAAACAGTCAACGCTTTGATCGATCCCTGGAAGACCTGTAGTAGTTTCCGATGCACATGTGGAGGCATTCTGTAGTCTGTGGACCTTCAAAATGTTGATGAAACACAGAAATTGCATCGGGAGTGAATACAACAGTCACCATCCGCACTTTCCTCCATGGGAGTAATGTCTGAAACAGTCTACGCTTTGATCGTTCCCAGGAAGACCAGTAGTAGTTTCAATGCACATCTGGAGGCAATCTGTACTCTGTGGACTTTCAGAGTGTTGATGAAAATCAGAAAGTGCATCGGGATTGAATACAACAGTCACCATGCGCACTTTCCTTCACGGAAGTAATGTCTCAAACTGTCTACGCATTGATCATTCCCTGCAAGACCTGTGGTAGATTCCGATGCACATCTGGAGTCATTCTGTAATCTGTAGGCTATCAGAGTGTTGATGAAACACAGAAATTGCATCGGAATTGAATACAACAGTCACGATGCGCATTTTCCTCCATGGGAGAAGTGTCTCAAATAGTCTACGCTTTAATCGTTCTCTGGAAGACCAGTAGTAGTTTCCGATGCACATCTGGTGGCATTCTGTAACCTGTGGCCTATCAGAGTGTTGATGAAACACAGAAATTGCATCGGGATTGAATACAACAGTCACCATGCGTACTTTCCTCCATGGGAGTAATGTCTCTAACGGTCTACGCTTTGATCCTTCCCTGGAAGTCCAGTAGTAGTTTCCGATGCACGTCTGGTGGCATTCTGTAGTCAGTGGACCAGCAGAGAGTTGATGAAACACTGGAATTGAATCGGGATTGAATACAACAGTCACCATGCGCACTTTCCTCCACGGGAGGTATGTCTCAAACAGTCCACGCTTTGATTGTTCCCTGGAAGACCAGTAGTAGTTTCCGATGCACATCTGGATGCAATATGTAATCTGTGGACTTTCGGAGTGTGGATGAAAATAAGAAATTGCATCGAGATTGAATACAACAGTCACCATGCGCACTTTCCTCCACGGGAGTAATGTCTCAAACAGTCTACGTTTTGATCGTTCCCTGGAAGACCAGTAGTAGTTTCCGATGCACATCTGATGGCATTCTGTAATCTGTGGACTATCAGAGTGTTGATGAAACACAGAAGTTGCATCGGGATTGAATACAACAGTTACCATGCGCACCTTCCTCCATAGGAGTAATGTCTCAAAGAGTTTACGCTTTGATCGTTCCCTGGCAGTCCAGTAGCAGTTTCCGAAGCACATCTGGAGGCATTCTGTAATCTGTGGATTATCAAAGTGTTGATGTATCACAGAAATTGCATCGGGATTGAATACAACAGTCACCATGCGCACTTTCCTCCATGGGAGTAATGTCTCAAAGTGTTTACGCTTTGGTCGTTCCCTGGAAGACCAGTAGTAGTTTCCGATGCACATCTGGAGGCATTCTGTAATCTGTGGAGTATCAGAGTGTTGATGAAATACAGAAATTGCATCGGGATTGAATACAACAGTCACTATGCGCACTTTCCTCCATGTTAGTAATGCCTCAAACAGTCTACGCTTTGATCGTTCCCTGGAAGACCAGTGGTAGTTTCCAATGCACATCTGGACGCATTCTGTAATCTGTGGAGTATCAGAGTGTTGATGAAACACAGAAATTGCATCGGGATTGAATACAACAGTCACCATGCGCACTTTCCTCTATGGGACTAATGTCTCAAACAGTCTACGCTTTGATCGTTCCCTGGAAAACCGGTAGTAGTTTCCGATGCACATCTGGAGGCATTCTGTAATCTGTGGACTATCAGAGTGTTGATGAATCACAGAAATTTCATCGGGAGTGAATACAACATTCACCATGCGCACTTTCCTCCACGGAAGTAATGTCTCAAACAGTCTACGCTTTGATCGTTCCCTGGAAGACCAGTAGTAGTTTCCGATGCACATCTGGAGGCATTCTGTAATCTGTGGACTATCAGAGTGTTGATGAAACACAGAAATTGCATCGGGATTGTATACAACAGTCACCATGCGCATTTTCCTCCACGGGAGTAATGTCTCAAACAGTCAACGCTTTGATCGATCCCTGGAAGACCTGTAGTAGTTTCCGATGCACATGTGGAGGCATTCTGTAGTCTGTGGGCCTTCAAAATGTTGATGAAACACAGAAATTGCATCGGGAGTGAATACAACAGTCACCATCCGCACTTTCCTCCATGGGAGTAATGTCTGAAACAGTCTACGCTTTGATCGTTCCCAGGAAGACCAGTAGTAGTTTCAATGCACATCTGGAGGCAATCTGTACTCTGTGGACTTTCAGAGTGTTGATGAAAATCAGAAAGTGCATCGGAATTGAATACAACAGTCACGATGCGCACTTTCCTCCATGGGAGAAGTGTCTCAAATAGTCTACGCTTTAATGGTTCTCTGGAAGACCAGTAGTAGTTTCCGATGCACATCTGGTGACATTCTGTAACCTGTGGCCTATCAGAGTGTTGATGAAACACAGAAATTGCATCGGGATTGAATACAACAGTCACCATGCGTACTTTCCTCCATGGGAGTAATGTCTCTAACGGTCTACGCTTTGATCGTTCCCTGGAAGTCCAGTAGCTGTTTCCGATGCACGTCTGGTGGCATTCTGTAGTCTGTGGACCAGCAGAGTGTTGATGAAACACTGGAATTGAATTGGGATTGAATACAACAGTCACCATGCGCACTTTCCTCCACGGGAGGTATGTCTCAAACAGTCCACGCTTTGATTGTTCCCTGGAAGACCAGTAGTAGTTTCCGATGCACATCTGGATGCAATATGTAATCTGTGGACTTTCGGAGTGTCGATGAAAATCAGAAATTGCATCGAGATTGAATACAACAGTCACCATGCGCACTTTCCTCCACGGGAGTAATGTCTCAAAGAGTCTACGTTTTGATCGTTCCCTGGAAGACCAGTAGTAGTTTCCGATGCACATCTGGAGGCAATCTGTAACCTGTGGACTATCAGAGTGTTGATGAAAATCAGGAATTGCTTCGGGATTGAATAAAACAGTCACCATGCGCACTTTCCTCCATGGGAGTAAAGTCTCTAACGGTCTACGCTTTGATCGTTCCCTGGAAGTCGAGTAGTAGTTACCGATGCACGTCTGGTGGCATTCTGTAATCTGTGGACTATCAGAGTGTTGATGAAACACAGAAATTGAATCGGGATTGAATACAACAGTCACCATGCGCACTTTCCTCGACGGGAGTAATGTCTCAAAGAGTCTACGCTTTGATCGTTCCCTGGAAGACCAGTAGTAGTTTCCGATGCACATCTGGTGGTATTCTGTAATCTGTGGACTATCAGAGTGTTGATGAAGCACAGAAATTGCATCGGGATTGAATACAACAGTCACAATGTGCACTTTGTTCCACGGGAGTAATGTCTCAAACAGTCTACGATTTGATTGTTCCCTGGAAGACCAGTAGTAGTTTCCGATGCACATCTGGAGGCATTCTGTAATCTGTGGACCTTCAAAATGTTGATGAAACACAGAAATTGCATCGTGAGTGATTACAACAGTCACCATCCGCACTTTCCTCCATGGGAGTAATGTCTGAAACAGTCTACGCTTTGATCGTTCCCTGGAAGACCAGTAGTAGCTTCCGATGCACATCTGGAGGCATTCTGTAATCTGTGGACCTTCAAAATGTTGATGAAACACAGAAATTGCATCGGGAGTGAATACAACAGTCACCATCCGCACTTTCCTCCATGGGAGTAATGTCTCTAACGGTCTACGCTTTGATCGTTCCCAGGAAGACCAGTAGTAGTTTCCGATGCACATCTGGAGGCAATCTGTAACCTGTGGACTATCAGAGTGTTGATGAAAATCAGGAATTGCTTCGGGATTGAATAAAACAGTCACCATGCGCACTTTCCTCCATTGGAGTAATGTCTCAAACAGTCTACGCTTTGATTGTTCCCTGGAAGACCAGTGGTAGTTTCTGAAGCACATCTGGTGGCATTCTGTAGTCTGTGGACTATCAGAGTGTTGATGTAACACAGAAATTGCATCGGGTTTGAATACAACAGTCACCATGCGCACTTTCCAACATGTTAGTAATGCCTCAAACAGTCTACGCTTTGATCGTTCCCTGGAAGACCAGTGGTAGTTTCCAATGCACATCTGGACGCATTCTGTAATCTGTGGAGTATCAGAGTGTTGATGAAACACAGAAATTCATCGGGATTGAATACAACAGTCACCATGCGCACTTTCCTCTATGGGACTCTTGTCTCAAACAGTCTACGCTTTGATCGTTCCCTGGAAAACTGGTAGTAGTTTCCGATGCACATCTGGAGGCATTCTGTAATCTGTGGACTATCAGAGTGTTGATGAATCACAGAAATTGCATCGGGAGTGAATACAACATTCACCATGCGCACTTTCCTCCACGGAAGTAATGTCTCAAACAGTCTACGCTTTGATCGTTCCCTGGAAGACCAGTAGTAGTTTCCGATGCACATCTGGAGGCATTCTGTAATCTGTGGACTATCAGAGTGTTGATGAAACACAGAAATAGCATCGGGATTGTATACAACAGTCACCATGCGCATTTTCCTCCACGGGAGTAATGTCTCAAACAGTCAACGCTTTGATCGATCCCTGGAAGACCTGTAGTAGTTTCCGATGCACATATGGAGGCATTCTGTAGTCTGTGGACCTTCAAAATGTTGATGAAACACAGAAATTGCATCGGGAGTGAATACAACAGTCACCATCCGCACTTTCCTCCATGGGAGTAATGTCTGAAACAGTCTACGCTTTGATCGTTCCCAGGAAGACCAGTAGTAGTTTCAATGCACATCTGGAGGCAATCTGTACTCTGTGGACTTTCAGAGTGTTGATGAAAATCAGAAAGTGCATCGGGATTGAATACAACAGTCACCATGCGCACTTTCCTCCACGGAAGTAATGTCTCAAACTGTCTACGCATTGATCATTCCCTGCAAGACCAGTGGTAGATTCCGATGCACATCTGGAGGCATTCTGTAATCTGTGGATTATCAAAGTGTTGATGTATCACAGAAATTGCATCGGGATTGAATACAACAGTCACCATGCGCACTTTCCTCCATGGGAGTAATGTCTCAAAGTGTTTACGCTTTGGTCGTTCCCTGCAAGACCAGTGGTAGATTCCGATGCACATCTGGAGGCATTCTGTATTCTGTGGAGTATCAGAGTGTTGATGAAATACAGAAATTGCATCGGGATTGAATACAACAGTCACTATGCGCACTTTCCTCCATGTTAGTAATGCCTCAAACAGTCTACGCTTTGATCGTTCCCTGGAAGACCAGTGGTAGTTTCCAATGCACATCTGGACGCATTCTGTAATCTGTGGAGTATCAGAGTGTTGATGAAACACAGAAATTGCATCGGGATTGAATACAACAGTCACCATGCGCACTTTCCTCTATGGGACTAATGTCTCAAACAGTCTACGCTTTGATCGTTCCCTGGAAAACCGGTAGTAGTTTCCGATGCACATCTGGAGGTATTCTGTAATCTGTAGACTATCAGAGTGTTGATGAATCACAGAAATTTCATCGGGAGTTAATACAACATTCACCATGCGCACTTTCCTCCACGGAAGTAATGTCTCAAACAGTCTACGCTTTGATCGTTCCCTGGAAGACCAGTAGTAGTTTCCGATGCACATCTGGAGGCATTCTGTAATCTGTGGACTATCAGAGTGTTGATGAAACACAGAAATTGCATCGGGATTGTATACAACAGTCACCATGCGCATTTTCCTCCACGGGAGTAATGTCTCAAACAGTCAACGCTTTGATCGATCCCTGGAAGACCTGTAGTAGTTTCCGATGCACATGTGGAGGCATTCTGTAGTCTGTGGACCTTCAAAATGTTGATGAAACACAGAAATTGCATCGGGAGTGAATACAACAGTCACCATCCGCACTTTCCTCCATGGGAGTAATGTCTGAAACAGTCTACGCTTTGATCGTTCCCAGGAAGACCAGTAGTAGTTTCAATGCACATCTGGAGGCAATCTGTACTCTGTGGACTTTCAGAGTGTTGATGAAAATCAGAAAGTGCATCGGGATTGAATACAACAATCACCATGCGCACTTTCCTCCACGGAAGTAATGTCTCAAACTGTCTACGCATTGATCATTCCCTGCAAGACCAGTGGTAGATTCCGATGCACATCTGGAGGAATTCTGTAATCTTTAGGCTATCAGAGTGTTGATGAAACACAGAAATTGCATCGGAATTGAATACAACAGTCACGATGCGCACTTTCCTCCATGGGAGAAGTGTCTCAAATAGTCTACGCTTTAATCGTTCTCTGGAAGACCAGTAGTAGTTTCTGAAGCACATCTGGAGGCATTCTGTAATCTGTGGAGTATCAGAGTGTTGATGAAATACAGAAATTGCATCGGGATTGAATACAACAGTCACTATGCGCACTTTCCTCCATGTTAGTAATGCCTCAAACAGTCTACGCTTTGATCGTTCCCTGGAAGACCAGTGGTAGTTTCCAATGCACATCTGGACGCATTCTGTAATCTGTGGAGTATCAGAGTGTTGATGAAACACAGAAATTGCATCGGGATTGAATACAACAGTCACCATGCGCACTTTCCTCTATGGGACTAATGTCTCAAACAGTCTACGCTTTGATCGTTCCCTGGAAAACCGGTAGTAGTTTCCGATGCACATCTGGAGGCATTCTGTAATCTGTGGACTATCAGAGTGTTGATGAATCACAGAAATTTCATCGGGAGTGAATACAACATTCACCATGCGCACTTTCCTCCACGGAAGTAATGTCTCAAACAGTCTACGCTTTGATCGTTCCCTGGAAGACCAGTAGTAGTTTCCGATGCACATCTGGAGGCATTCTGTAATCTGTGGACTATCAGAGTGTTGATGAAACACAGAAATTGCATCGGGATTGTATACAACAGTCACCATGCGCATTTTCCTCCACGGGAGTAATGTCTCAAACAGTCAACGCTTTGATCGATCCCTGGAAGACCTGTAGTAGTTTCCGATGCACATGTGGAGGCATTCTGTAGTCTGTGGGCCTTCAAAATGTTGATGAAACACAGAAATTGCATCGGGAGTGAATACAACAGTCACCATCCGCACTTTCCTCCATGGGAGTAATGTCTGAAACAGTCTACGCTTTGATCGTTCCCAGGAAGACCAGTAGTAGTTTCAATGCACATCTGGAGGCAATCTGTACTCTGTGGACTTTCAGAGTGTTGATGAAAATCAGAAAGTGCATCGGAATTGAATACAACAGTCACGATGCGCACTTTCCTCCATGGGAGAAGTGTCTCAAATAGTCTACGCTTTAATGGTTCTCTGGAAGACCAGTAGTAGTTTCCGATGCACATCTGGTGACATTCTGTAACCTGTGGCCTATCAGAGTGTTGATGAAACACAGAAATTGCATCGGGATTGA
The DNA here is from genome assembly GCF_023897955.1 of Schistocerca gregaria. Taxonomy (NCBI): domain Eukaryota; kingdom Metazoa; phylum Arthropoda; class Insecta; order Orthoptera; family Acrididae; genus Schistocerca; species Schistocerca gregaria. The sequence goes on along the minus strand of NC_064929.1, from coordinate 20,065,215 downwards.
ATACAACAGTCACCATGCGTACTTTCCTCCATGGGAGTAATGTCTCTAACGGTCTACGCTTTGATCGTTCCCTGGAAGTCCAGTAGCTGTTTCCGATGCACGTCTGGTGGCATTCTGTAGTCTGTGGACCAGCAGAGTGTTGATGAAACACTGGAATTGAATTGGGATTGAATACAACAGTCACCATGCGCACTTTCCTCCACGGGAGGTATGTCTCAAACAGTCCACGCTTTGATTGTTCCCTGGAAGACCAGTAGTAGTTTCCGATGCACATCTGGATGCAATATGTAATCTGTGGACTTTCGGAGTGTCGATGAAAATCAGAAATTGCATCGAGATTGAATACAACAGTCACCATGCGCACTTTCCTCCACGGGAGTAATGTCTCAAAGAGTCTACGTTTTGATCGTTCCCTGGAAGACCAGTAGTAGTTTCCGATGCACATCTGATGGCATTCTGTAATCTGTGGACTATCAGAGTGTTGATGAAACACAGAAATTGCATCGGGATTGAATACAACAGTCACCATGCGCACTTTCCTCCATGGGAGTAAAGTCTCTAACGGTCTACGCTTTGATCGTTCCCTGGAAGTCGAGTAGTAGTTACCGATGCACGTCTGGTGGCATTCTGTAATCTGTGGACTATCAGAGTGTTGATGAAACACAGAAATTGAATCGGGATTGAATACAACAGTCACCATGCGCACTTTCCTCGACGGGAGTAATGTCTCAAAGAGTCTACGCTTTGATCGTTCCCTGGAAGACCAGTAGTAGTTTCCGATGCACATCTGGTGGTATTCTGTAATCTGTGGACTATCAGAGTGTTGATGAAGCACAGAAATTGCATCGGGATTGAATACAACAGTCACAATGTGCACTTTGTTCCACGGGAGTAATGTCTCAAACAGTCTACGATTTGATTGTTCCCTGGAAGACCAGTAGTAGTTTCCGATGCACATCTGGAGGCATTCTGTAATCTGTGGACCTTCAAAATGTTGATGAAACACAGAAATTGCATCGTGAGTGATTACAACAGTCACCATCCGCACTTTCCTCCATGGGAGTAATGTCTGAAACAGTCTACGCTTTGATCGTTCCCTGGAAGACCAGTAGTAGCTTCCGATGCACATCTGGAGGCATTCTGTAATCTGTGGACCTTCAAAATGTTGATGAAACACAGAAATTGCATCGGGAGTGAATACAACAGTCACCATCCGCACTTTCCTCCATGGGAGTAATGTCTCTAACGGTCTACGCTTTGATCGTTCCCAGGAAGACCAGTAGTAGTTTCCGATGCACATCTGGAGGCAATCTGTAACCTGTGGACTATCAGAGTGTTGATGAAAATCAGGAATTGCTTCGGGATTGAATAAAACAGTCACCATGCGCACTTTCCTCCATTGGAGTAATGTCTCAAACAGTCTACGCTTTGATTGTTCCCTGGAAGACCAGTGGTAGTTTCTGAAGCACATCTGGTGGCATTCTGTAGTCTGTGGACTATCAGAGTGTTGATGTAACACAGAAATTGCATCGGGTTTGAATACAACAGTCACCATGCGCACTTTCCAACATGTTAGTAATGCCTCAAACAGTCTACGCTTTGATCGTTCCCTGGAAGACCAGTGGTAGTTTCCAATGCACATCTGGACGCATTCTGTAATCTGTGGAGTATCAGAGTGTTGATGAAACACAGAAATTCATCGGGATTGAATACAACAGTCACCATGCGCACTTTCCTCTATGGGACTCTTGTCTCAAACAGTCTACGCTTTGATCGTTCCCTGGAAAACTGGTAGTAGTTTCCGATGCACATCTGGAGGCATTCTGTAATCTGTGGAGTATCAGAGTGTTGATGAAATACAGAAATTGCATCGGGATTGAATACAACAGTCACTATGCGCACTTTCCTCCATGTTAGTAATGCCTCAAACAGTCTACGCTTTGATCGTTCCCTGGAAGACCAGTGGTAGTTTCCAATGCACATCTGGACGCATTCTGTAATCTGTGGAGTATCAGAGTGTTGATGAAACACAGAAATTGCATCGGGATTGAATACAACAGTCACCATGCGCACTTTCCTCTATGGGACTAATGTCTCAAACAGTCTACGCTTTGATCGTTCCCTGCAAAACCGGTAGTAGTTTCCGATGCACATCTGGAGGCATTCTGTAATCTGTGGACTATCAGAGTGTTGATGAATCACAGAAATTTCATCGGGAGTGAATACAACATTCACCATGCGCACTTTCCTCCACGGAAGTAATGTCTCAAACAGTCTACGCTTTGATCGTTCCCTGGAAGGCCAGTGGTAGTTTCTGAAGCACATCTGGAGGCATTCTGTAATCTGTGGACTATCAGAGTGTTGATGTAACACAGAAATTGCATCGGGATTGAATACAACAGTCACCATGCGCACTTTCCTCCATGGGAGTAATGTCTCCAACGGTCTACGCTTTGATCCTTCCCTGGAAGACCTGTAGTAGTTTCCGATGCACATCTGGAGGCATTCTGTAATCTGTGGACAATCAGAGTGTTGATGAAACACAGAAATTGCATCGGGATTGAATACAACAGTCACCATGCGCACTTTCCTCCATGGGAGTAATGTCTCTAACGGTCTACGCTTTGATAGTTCCCTATAAGTCCAGTAGTAGTTTCCGATGCACATCTGGAGGCAATATGTAATCCGTGGACGTTCAGAGTGTTGATGAAACACAGAAATAGCATCGGGATTGAATGCAACACTCATCATGCGCTCTTTCCTCCTCGGGAGTAATGTCTCAAAGAGTCTACGCTTTGATCGTTCCCTGGAAGACCAGTAGTAGTTTCCGAAGCACATCTGGTGGCATTCTGTAATCTGTGGCCTATCAGAGTGTTGATGAAACACAGAAATTGCATCGGGATTGAATACAACAGTCACCATGCGCAGTTACCTCCACGGGAGTAATGTCTCAAACAGTCTACGCTTTGATCGTTCAATGGAAGACCCGTAGTAGTTTCCGATGCACATCTGATGGCATTCTGTAATCTGTGGACTATCAGAGTGTTGATGAAACACAGAAATTGCATCGGGATTGAATACAATAGTCGCCATGGGCACTTACCTCCATGGGACTAAAGTCTCTAAAGGTCTACGCTTTGATCGTTCCCTGGAAGTCGAGTAGTAGTTTCCGATGCACATCTGGTGGTATTCTGTAATCTGTGGACAATCAGAGTGTTGATGAAACACAGAAATCGCATCGGGATTGAATACAACAGTCACCATGTCACTTTGCTCCACGGGAGTACTGTCTCAAACAGTCTACGCTTTGATCGTTCCCTGGAAGACCAGTAGTAGTTTCCTATGCACATCTGGAGGCAATATGTAATCTGTGGACGTTCAGAGTGTTGATGAAACACAGATATAGCATCGGGATTGAATGCAACAGTCAACATGCGCACTTTCCTCCACGGGAGTAATGTCTCAAACAGTCTACGCTTTGATCGTTCCCTGGAAGACCAGTGGTAGTTTCTGAAGCACATCTGGAGGCATTCTGTAATCTGTGGACTATCAGAGTGCTGATGAAACACAGAAATTGCATCGGGATTGAATACAACAGTCACCATGGGCACTTACCTCCGTGGGAGTAATGTCTCTAACGGTCTACGCTTTGATCGTTCCCTGGAAGACCTGTAGTAGGTTCCGATGCACATCTGGAGGCATTCTGTAATCTGTGGACCTTCAAAATGTTGATGAAACACAGATATTGCATCGTGATTGAATACAAAAGTCACCATCCGCACTTTCCTCCATGGGGGTAATGTCTGAAACAGTCTACGCTTTGATCGTTCCCTGGAAGACCAGTAGTAGTTTTCGATGCACATCTGGAGGCATTCAGTAATCTGTGGACCTTCAAAATGTTGATGAAACACAGGAATTGCATCGGGCGTGAATACAACAGTCACCATCCGCACATTCCTCCATGGGAGTAATGCCTTTAAGAGTCAACGCTTACATCGTTCCCAGGAAGATCAGTAGTAGTTTCCGATGCACGTCTGGTGGCATTCTGTAATCTGTGTACCATCAGAGTGTTGATGAAACACAGAAATTGCATCGGGATTGTTTACAACAGTCACCATGCGCACTTTCCTCTATGGAGTAATGTCTGTAACGGTCTACGCTTTGATCGTTCCCTGGAAGTCCAGTAGTAGTCTCCGATGCACGTCTGGTGGCACTCTGTAATCTGTGGACCAGCAGAGTGTTGATGAAACACAGAAATTGAATCGGGATTGAATACAACAGTCACCATGCGCACTTTCCTCGCCGGGAGGTATGTCTCAAACAGTCCACGCTTTGATCGTGCCCTGGAAGACCAGTAGTAGTTTCCGATGCACATCTGGAGGCAATATGTAATCTGTGGACTTTCTTGTGTTGATGAAAATCAGAAATTGCATCGGGATTGAATACAACAGTCACCATGCGCACTTCCCTCCATGGGAGTAATGTCTCAAACTGTCTACGCTTTGATCGTTCCCTGGAAGACCTGTGGTAGTTTCCGATGCATATCTGGAGGCATTCTGTAATCTGTGGACTATCAGAGTGTTGATGAAACACAGAAATTACATCGGGATTGAATACAACAGTCACCATGCGCACTTTCCTCCATGGGAGTAAAGTCTCTAACGGTCTATGCTCTGATCGTTCCCTGGAACTCGAGTAGTTGTTTCCAATGCACGTCTGGTGGCATTCTGCAATCTGTGGACTATCAGAGTGTTGATGAAACACAGAAATTGCATCGGGATTGAATACAACAGTCATCATGCGCACTTTCCTCCATGGGAGAAGTGTCTCAAATAGTCTACGCTTTAATCGTTCCCTGGAAGACCAGTAGTAGTTTCCGAAGCACATCTGGTGGCATTCTGTAATCTGTGGCCTCTCAGAGTGTTGATGAAACACCGAAATTGCATCGGGATTGAATACAACAGTCACCATGCGCAGTTACCTCCACGGGAGTAATGTCTCAAACAGTCTACGCTTTGATCGTTCCCTGGAAGACCAGTAGTAGTTTCCGATGCACATCTGGTTGCATTCTGTAATCTGTGGACCTTCAAAATGTTGATGAAACACAGATATTGCATCGTGATTGAATACAAATGTCACCATCCGCACTTTCCTAAATGGGAGTAATGTCTGAAAGAGCCCACGCTTTGATCGTTCCCAGGAAGACCAGTAGTAGTTTCCGATGCACGTCTGGTGGCATTCTGTAATCTGTGGACTATCAGAGTGAGGATGAAAATCAGGAATTGCATCGGGATTGAATACAACAGTCACCATGCGCACTTTCCTCCATGGGAGTAATGTCTCAAACAGTCTACGCTTTGATCGTTCCCTGGAAGACCAGTAGTAGTTTCCGTTGCACATCTGGAGGCAATCTGTAATCTGTGGACTATCAGAGTGTTGATGAAAATCAGGAATTGCATTTAGATTGAATACAACAGTCACCATGCGCACTTTCCTCCATAGGAGTAATGTCTCAAACAGTCTACGCTTTGATCGTTCCCTGGAAGACCAGTAGTAGTTTCCGATGCACATCTGGAGGCATTCTGTAAACTGTGGAGTACCAGAGTGTTGATGTAACACAGAAATTGCATCGGGATTGAATACAACAGTCACCATGCGCACTTTCCTCCATGGGAGTAATGTCTCAAAGTGTTTACGCTTTGGTCAATCCCTGGAAGACCTGTAGTAGTTTCCGATGCACATCTGGAGGCTTTCTGTAATTTGTGGAGTATCAGAGTGTTGATGAAACACAGAAATTGCATCGGGATTGAATACAACAGTTACCATGCGCACCTTCCTCCATAGTAGTAATGTCTCAAAGAGTTTACGCTTTGATCGTTCCCTGGCAGTCCAGTAGCAGTTTCCGAAGCACATCTGGAGGCATTCTGTAATCTGTGGATTATCAAAGTGTTGATGTATCACAGAAATTGCATCGGGATTGAATACAACAGTCACCATGCGCACTTTCCTCCATGGGAGTAATGTCTCAAAGTGTTTACGCTTTGGTCGTTCCCTGGAAGACCAGTAGTAGTTTCCGATGCACATCTGGAGGCATTCTGTAATCTGTGGAGTATCAGAGTGTTGATGAAATACAGAAATTGCATCGGGATTGAATACAACAGTCACCATGCGCAATTTCCTCCATGTTAGTAATGCCTCAAACAGTCTACGCTTTGATCGTTCCCTGGAAGACCAGTGGTAGTTTCCAATGCACATCTGGACGCATTCTGTAATCTGTGGAGTATCAGAGTGTTGATGAAACACAGAAATTGCATCGGGATTGAATACAACAGTCACCATGCGCACTTTCCTCTATGGGACTAATGTCTCAAACAGTCTACGCTTTGATAGTTCCCAGGAAGACCAGCAGTAGTTTCCGATGCACATCTGGAGGCATTCTGTAATCTGTGGACTATCAGAGTGTTGATGAAACACAGAAATTGCATCGGGATTGTATACAACAGTCACCATGCGCATTTTCCTTCACGGGAGTAATGTCTCAAACAGTCAACGCTTTGATCGATCCCTGGAAGACCTGTAGTAGTTTCCGATGCACATGTGGAGGCATTCTGTAGTCTGTGGACCTTCAAAATGTTGATGAAACACAGAAATTGCATCGGGAGTGAATACAACAGTCACCATCCGCACTTTCCTCCATGGGAGTAATGTCTGAAACAGTCTACGCTTTGATCGTTCCCAGGAAGACCAGTAGTAGTTTCAATGCACATCTGGAGGCAATCTGTACTCTGTGGACTTTCAGAGTGTTGATGAAAATCAGAAAGTGCATCGGGATTGAATACAACAGTCACCATGCGCACTTTCCTTCACGGAAGTAATGTCTCAAACTGTCTACGCATTGATCATTCCCTGCAAGACCTGTGGTAGATTCCGATGCACATCTGGAGTCATTCTGTAATCTGTAGGCTATCAGAGTGTTGATGAAACACAGAAATTGCATCGGAATTGAATACAACAGTCACGATGCGCACTTTCCTCCATGGGAGAAGTGTCTCAAATAGTCTACGCTTTAATCGTTCTCTGGAAGACCAGTAGTAGTTTCCGATGCACATCTGGTGGCATTCTGTAACCTGTGGCCTATCAGAGTGTTGATGAAACACAGAAATTGCATCGGGATTGAATACAACAGTCACCATGCGTACTTTCCTCCATGGGAGTAATGTCTCTAACGGTCTACGCTTTGATCCTTCCCTGGAAGTCCAGTAGTAGTTTCCGATGCACGTCTGGTGGCATTCTGTAGTCAGTGGACCAGCAGAGAGTTGATGAAACACTGGAATTGAATCGGGATTGAATACAACAGTCACCATGCGCACTTTCCTCCACGGGAGGTATGTCTCAAACAGTCCACGCTTTGATTGTTCCCTGGAAGACCAGTAGTAGTTTCCGATGCACATCTGGATGCAATATGTAATCTGTGGACTTTCGGAGTGTGGATGAAAATAAGAAATTGCATCGAGATTGAATACAACAGTCACCATGCGCACTTTCCTCCACGGGAGTAATGTCTCAAACAGTCTACGTTTTGATCGTTCCCTGGAAGACCAGTAGTAGTTTCCGATGCACATCTGATGGCATTCTGTAATCTGTGGACTATCAGAGTGTTGATGAAACACAGAAGTTGCATCGGGATTGAATACAACAGTTACCATGCGCACCTTCCTCCATAGGAGTAATGTCTCAAAGAGTTTACGCTTTGATCGTTCCCTGGCAGTCCAGTAGCAGTTTCCGAAGCACATCTGGAGGCATTCTGTAATCTGTGGATTATCAAAGTGTTGATGTATCACAGAAATTGCATCGGGATTGAATACAACAGTCACCATGCGCACTTTCCTCCATGGGAGTAATGTCTCAAAGTGTTTACGCTTTGGTCGTTCCCTGGAAGACCAGTAGTAGTTTCCGATGCACATCTGGAGGCATTCTGTAATCTGTGGAGTATCAGAGTGTTGATGAAATACAGAAATTGCATCGGGATTGAATACAACAGTCACTATGCGCACTTTCCTCCATGTTAGTAATGCCTCAAACAGTCTACGCTTTGATCGTTCCCTGGAAGACCAGTGGTAGTTTCCAATGCACATCTGGACGCATTCTGTAATCTGTGGAGTATCAGAGTGTTGATGAAACACAGAAATTGCATCGGGATTGAATACAACAGTCACCATGCGCACTTTCCTCTATGGGACTAATGTCTCAAACAGTCTACGCTTTGATCGTTCCCTGGAAAACCGGTAGTAGTTTCCGATGCACATCTGGAGGCATTCTGTAATCTGTGGACTATCAGAGTGTTGATGAATCACAGAAATTTCATCGGGAGTGAATACAACATTCACCATGCGCACTTTCCTCCACGGAAGTAATGTCTCAAACAGTCTACGCTTTGATCGTTCCCTGGAAGACCAGTAGTAGTTTCCGATGCACATCTGGAGGCATTCTGTAATCTGTGGACTATCAGAGTGTTGATGAAACACAGAAATTGCATCGGGATTGTATACAACAGTCACCATGCGCATTTTCCTCCACGGGAGTAATGTCTCAAACAGTCAACGCTTTGATCGATCCCTGGAAGACCTGTAGTAGTTTCCGATGCACATGTGGAGGCATTCTGTAGTCTGTGGGCCTTCAAAATGTTGATGAAACACAGAAATTGCATCGGGAGTGAATACAACAGTCACCATCCGCACTTTCCTCCATGGGAGTAATGTCTGAAACAGTCTACGCTTTGATCGTTCCCAGGAAGACCAGTAGTAGTTTCAATGCACATCTGGAGGCAATCTGTACTCTGTGGACTTTCAGAGTGTTGATGAAAATCAGAAAGTGCATCGGAATTGAATACAACAGTCACGATGCGCACTTTCCTCCATGGGAGAAGTGTCTCAAATAGTCTACGCTTTAATGGTTCTCTGGAAGACCAGTAGTAGTTTCCGATGCACATCTGGTGACATTCTGTAACCTGTGGCCTATCAGAGTGTTGATGAAACACAGAAATTGCATCGGGATTGAATACAACAGTCACCATGCGTACTTTCCTCCATGGGAGTAATGTCTCTAACGGTCTACGCTTTGATCGTTCCCTGGAAGTCCAGTAGCTGTTTCCGATGCACGTCTGGTGGCATTCTGTAGTCTGTGGACCAGCAGAGTGTTGATGAAACACTGGAATTGAATTGGGATTGAATACAACAGTCACCATGCGCACTTTCCTCCACGGGAGGTATGTCTCAAACAGTCCACGCTTTGATTGTTCCCTGGAAGACCAGTAGTAGTTTCCGATGCACATCTGGATGCAATATGTAATCTGTGGACTTTCGGAGTGTCGATGAAAATCAGAAATTGCATCGAGATTGAATACAACAGTCACCATGCGCACTTTCCTCCACGGGAGTAATGTCTCAAAGAGTCTACGTTTTGATCGTTCCCTGGAAGACCAGTAGTAGTTTCCGATGCACATCTGATGGCATTCTGTAATCTGTGGACTATCAGAGTGTTGATGAAACACAGAAATTGCATCGGGATTGAATACAACAGTCACCATGCGCACTTTCCTCCATGGGAGTAAAGTCTCTAACGGTCTACGCTTTGATCGTTCCCTGGAAGTCGAGTAGTAGTTACCGATGCACGTCTGGTGGCATTCTGTAATCTGTGGACTATCAGAGTGTTGATGAAACACAGAAATTGAATCGGGATTGAATACAACAGTCACCATGCGCACTTTCCTCGACGGGAGTAATGTCTCAAAGAGTCTACGCTTTGATCGTTCCCTGGAAGACCAGTAGTAGTTTCCGATGCACATCTGGTGGTATTCTGTAATCTGTGGACTATCAGAGTGTTGATGAAGCACAGAAATTGCATCGGGATTGAATACAACAGTCACAATGTGCACTTTGTTCCACGGGAGTAATGTCTCAAACAGTCTACGATTTGATTGTTCCCTGGAAGACCAGTAGTAGTTTCCGATGCACATCTGGAGGCATTCTGTAATCTGTGGACCTTCAAAATGTTGATGAAACACAGAAATTGCATCGTGAGTGATTACAACAGTCACCATCCGCACTTTCCTCCATGGGAGTAATGTCTGAAACAGTCTACGCTTTGATCGTTCCCTGGAAGACCAGTAGTAGCTTCCGATGCACATCTGGAGGCATTCTGTAATCTGTGGACCTTCAAAATGTTGATGAAACACAGAAATTGCATCGGGAGTGAATACAACAGTCACCATCCGCACTTTCCTCCATGGGAGTAATGTCTCTAACGGTCTACGCTTTGATCGTTCCCAGGAAGACCAGTAGTAGTTTCCGATGCACATCTGGAGGCAATCTGTAACCTGTGGACTATCAGAGTGTTGATGAAAATCAGGAATTGCTTCGGGATTGAATAAAACAGTCACCATGCGCACTTTCCTCCATTGGAGTAATGTCTCAAACAGTCTACGCTTTGATTGTTCCCTGGAAGACCAGTGGTAGTTTCTGAAGCACATCTGGTGGCATTCTGTAGTCTGTGGACTATCAGAGTGTTGATGTAACACAGAAATTGCATCGGGTTTGAATACAACAGTCACCATGCGCACTTTCCAACATGTTAGTAATGCCTCAAACAGTCTACGCTTTGATCGTTCCCTGGAAGACCAGTGGTAGTTTCCAATGCACATCTGGACGCATTCTGTAATCTGTGGAGTATCAGAGTGTTGATGAAACACAGAAATTCATCGGGATTGAATACAACAGTCACCATGCGCACTTTCCTCTATGGGACTCTTGTCTCAAACAGTCTACGCTTTGATCGTTCCCTGGAAAACTGGTAGTAGTTTCCGATGCACATCTGGAGGCATTCTGTAATCTGTGGACTATCAGAGTGTTGATGAATCACAGAAATTGCATCGGGAGTGAATACAACATTCACCATGCGCACTTTCCTCCACGGAAGTAATGTCTCAAACAGTCTACGCTTTGATCGTTCCCTGGAAGACCAGTAGTAGTTTCCGATGCACATCTGGAGGCATTCTGTAATCTGTGGACTATCAGAGTGTTGATGAAACACAGAAATAGCATCGGGATTGTATACAACAGTCACCATGCGCATTTTCCTCCACGGGAGTAATGTCTCAAACAGTCAACGCTTTGATCGATCCCTGGAAGACCTGTAGTAGTTTCCGATGCACATATGGAGGCATTCTGTAGTCTGTGGACCTTCAAAATGTTGATGAAACACAGAAATTGCATCGGGAGTGAATACAACAGTCACCATCCGCACTTTCCTCCATGGGAGTAATGTCTGAAACAGTCTACGCTTTGATCGTTCCCAGGAAGACCAGTAGTAGTTTCAATGCACATCTGGAGGCAATCTGTACTCTGTGGACTTTCAGAGTGTTGATGAAAATCAGAAAGTGCATCGGGATTGAATACAACAGTCACCATGCGCACTTTCCTCCACGGAAGTAATGTCTCAAACTGTCTACGCATTGATCATTCCCTGCAAGACCAGTGGTAGATTCCGATGCACATCTGGAGGCATTCTGTAATCTGTGGATTATCAAAGTGTTGATGTATCACAGAAATTGCATCGGGATTGAATACAACAGTCACCATGCGCACTTTCCTCCATGGGAGTAATGTCTCAAAGTGTTTACGCTTTGGTCGTTCCCTGCAAGACCAGTGGTAGATTCCGATGCACATCTGGAGGCATTCTGTATTCTGTGGAGTATCAGAGTGTTGATGAAATACAGAAATTGCATCGGGATTGAATACAACAGTCACTATGCGCACTTTCCTCCATGTTAGTAATGCCTCAAACAGTCTACGCTTTGATCGTTCCCTGGAAGACCAGTGGTAGTTTCCAATGCACATCTGGACGCATTCTGTAATCTGTGGAGTATCAGAGTGTTGATGAAACACAGAAATTGCATCGGGATTGAATACAACAGTCACCATGCGCACTTTCCTCTATGGGACTAATGTCTCAAACAGTCTACGCTTTGATCGTTCCCTGGAAAACCGGTAGTAGTTTCCGATGCACATCTGGAGGTATTCTGTAATCTGTAGACTATCAGAGTGTTGATGAATCACAGAAATTTCATCGGGAGTTAATACAACATTCACCATGCGCACTTTCCTCCACGGAAGTAATGTCTCAAACAGTCTACGCTTTGATCGTTCCCTGGAAGACCAGTAGTAGTTTCCGATGCACATCTGGAGGCATTCTGTAATCTGTGGACTATCAGAGTGTTGATGAAACACAGAAATTGCATCGGGATTGTATACAACAGTCACCATGCGCATTTTCCTCCACGGGAGTAATGTCTCAAACAGTCAACGCTTTGATCGATCCCTGGAAGACCTGTAGTAGTTTCCGATGCACATGTGGAGGCATTCTGTAGTCTGTGGACCTTCAAAATGTTGATGAAACACAGAAATTGCATCGGGAGTGAATACAACAGTCACCATCCGCACTTTCCTCCATGGGAGTAATGTCTGAAACAGTCTACGCTTTGATCGTTCCCAGGAAGACCAGTAGTAGTTTCAATGCACATCTGGAGGCAATCTGTACTCTGTGGACTTTCAGAGTGTTGATGAAAATCAGAAAGTGCATCGGGATTGAATACAACAATCACCATGCGCACTTTCCTCCACGGAAGTAATGTCTCAAACTGTCTACGCATTGATCATTCCCTGCAAGACCAGTGGTAGATTCCGATGCACATCTGGAGGAATTCTGTAATCTTTAGGCTATCAGAGTGTTGATGAAACACAGAAATTGCATCGGAATTGAATACAACAGTCACGATGCGCACTTTCCTCCATGGGAGAAGTGTCTCAAATAGTCTACGCTTTAATCGTTCTCTGGAAGACCAGTAGTAGTTTCCGATGCACATCTGGTGGCATTCTGTAACCTGTGGCCTATCAGAGTGTTGATGAAACACAGAAATTGCATCGGGATTGAATACAACAGTCACCATGCGTACTTTCCTCCATGGGAGTAATGTCTCTAACGGTCTACGCTTTGATCGTTCCCTGGAAGTCCAGTAGTAGTTTCCGATGCACGTCTGGTGGCATTCTGTAGTCTGTGGACCAGCAGAGTGTTGATGAAACACTGGAATTGAATCGGGATTGAATACAACAGTCACCATGCGCACTTTCCTCCACGGGAGGTATGTCTCAAACAGTCCACGCTTTGATTGTTCCCTGGAAGACCAGTAGTAGTTTCCGATGCACATCTGGATGCAATATGTAATCTGTGGACTTTCGGAGTGTCGATGAAAATCAGAAATTGCATCGAGATTGAATACAACAGTCACCATGCGCACTTTCCTCCACGGGAGTAATGTCTCAAACAGTCTACGTTTTGATCGTTCCCTGGAAGACCAGTAGTAGTTTCCGATGCACATCTGATGGCATTCTGTAATCTGTGGACTATCAGAGTGTTGATGAAACACAGAAATTGCATCGGGATTGAATACAACAGTCACCATGCGCACTTTCCTCCATGGGAGTAAAGTCTCTAACGGTCTACGCATTGATAGTTCCCTGGAAGTCGAGTAGTAGTTACCGATGCACGTCTGGTGGCATTCTGTAATCTGTGGACTATCAGAGAGTTGATGAAACACAGAAATTGAATCGGGATTGAATACAACAGTCACCATGCGCACTTTCCTCCACGGGAGTAATGTCTCAAAGAGTCTACGCTTTGATCGTTCCCTGGAAGACCAGTAGTAGTTTCCGATGCACATCTGGTGGTATTCTGTAATCTGTGGACTATCAGAGTGTTGATGAAACACAGAAATTGCATCGGGATTGAATACAACAGTCACAATGTGCACTTTGCTCCACGGGAGTAATGTCTCAAACAGTCTACGATTTGATTGTTCCCTGGAAGACCAGTAGTAGTTTCCGATGCACATCTGGAGGCATTCTGTAATCTGTGGACCTTCGAAATGTTGATGAAACACAGAAATTGCATCGTGAGTGAATACAACATTCACCATCCGCACTTTCCTCCATGGGAGTAATGTCTGAAACAGTCTACGCTTTGATCGTTCCCTGGAAGACCAGTAGTAGCTTCCGATGCACATCTGGAGGCATTCTGTAATCTGTGGACCTTAAAAATGTTAATGAAACACAGAAATTGCATCGGGAGTGAATACAACAGTCACCATCCGCACTTTCCTCCATGGGAGTAATGTCTCTAACGGTCTACGCTTTGATCGTTCCCAGGAAGACCAGTAGTAGTTTCCGATGCACATCTGGAGGCAATCTGTAACCTGTGGACTATCAGAGTGTTGATGAAAATCAGGAATTGCTTCGGGATTGAATAAAACAGTCACCATGCGCACTTTCCTCCATTGGAGTAATGTCTCAAACAGTCTACGCTTTGATTGTTCCCTGGAAGACCAGTGGTAGTTTCTGAAGCACATCTGGTGGCATTCTGTAGTCTGTGGACTATCAGAGTGTTGATGTAACACAGATATTTCATCGGGTTTGAATACAACAGTCACCATGCGCACTTTCCTCCATGGGAGTACTGTCTCTAACGAACTACGCTTTGATCGTTCTCTGGAAGACCTGTAGTAGTTTCCGATGCACATCTGGAGGCATTCTGTAATCTGTGGACTATCAGAGTGTTGATGAAACACAGAAATTGCATCGGGATTGAATACAACAGTCACCATGCGCACTTTCCTCCATGGGAGTAATGTCTCTAACGGTCTACGCCTTGATCGTTCCCTATAAGTCCAGTAGCAGTTTCCGATGCATGTCTGGTGGCATTCTGTAATCTGTGGACTATCAGAGTGTTGATGAAACACAGAAATTGCATCGGGATTGAATGCAAGAGTCACCATGCGCACTTTCCTCCACGGGAGTAATGTCTCAAACAGTCTACGCTTTGATCGATCCCTGGAAGACCTCTAGTAGTTTCCGATGCACATCTAGTGGCATTCTGAAAACTGTGGACTATCAGCGTGATGATGAAACATAGAAATTGCATCGAGATTTAATACAACGGTCATCATGCGCACTTTCCTTCACGGGAGTAATGTCTCAAACAGTCCACGCTTTGATCGTTCCCTGGAAGACCAGTAGTAGTTTCCGAAGCACATCTGGTGGCATTCTGTAATCTGTGGCCTATCAGAGTGTTGATGAAACACAGAAATTGCATCGGGATTGAATACAACAGTCACCATGCGCAGTTACCTCCACGGGAGTATTGTCTCAAAGAGTCTACGCTTTGATCGTTCCCTGGAAGACCAGTAGTACTTTCCGATGCACATCTGGAGGCATTCTGTAATCTGTGGACATTCAAAATGTTGATGAAACACAGATATTGCATCGTGATTGATTACAAAAGTCACCATCCACACTTTCCTCCATGGGAGTAATGTCTGGAACAGTCTACGCTTTGATCGTTCCCTGGAAGACCTGTAGAAGTTTCCGATGCACATCTGGAGGCATTCTGTAATCTGTGGACCTTCAAAATGTTGATGAAACACAGAATTTGCATCGGGAGCGAATACAACGGTCACCATCCGCACTTTCCTCCATGGGAGTAATGTCTGAAAGAGTCTATGCTTTGATCGTTCCCAGGAAGACCAGTAGTAGTTTCCGATGCATGTCTGGTGGCATTCTGTAATCTGTGGACCATCAGAGTGCTGATGAAACACAGAAATTGCATCGGGATTGAATACAACAGTCACCATGCGCACTTTCCTCCATGGGAGTAAAGTCTCTAACGGTCTACGCTTTGATCGTTCCCTGGAAGTCGAGTAGTAGTTACCGATGCACGTCTGGTGGCATTCTGTAATCTGTGGACTATCAGAGTGTTGATGAAACACAGAAATTGCATCGGGATTGAATACAACAGTCACCATGCGCACTTTCCTCCACGGGAGTAACGTCTCAAAGAGTCTACGCTTTGATCGTTCCCTGGAAGACCAGTAGTAGTTTCCGATGCACATCTGGAGGCAATCTGTATCCTGTGGACTATCAGAGTGTTGATGAAAATCAGGAATTGCTTCGGGATTGAATAAAACAGTCACCATGCGCACTTTCCTCCATTGGAGTAATGTCTCAAACAGTCTACACTTTGATTGATCCCTGGAAGACCAGTGGTAGTTTCTGAAGCATATCTGGTGGCATTCTGTAGTCTGTGGACTATCAGAGTGTTGATGTAACATAGAAATTGCATCGGGTTTGAATACAACAGTCACCATGCGCACTTTCCTCCATGGGAGTACTGTCTCTAACGGCCTACGCTTTGATCGTTCCCTGGAAGACCTGTAGTACTTTCCGATGCACATCTGGAGGCATTCTGTAATCTGTGGACATTCAAAATGTTGATGAAACACAGATATTGCATCGTGATTGATTACAAAAGTCACCATCCACACTTTCCTCCATGGGAGTAATGTCTGAAACAGTCTACGCTTTGATCGTTCCCTGAAAGACCAGTAGTAGTTTCCGATGCACATCAGGAGGCATTCTGCAATCTGTGGACCTTCAAAATGTTGATGAAACACAGAATTTGCATCGGGAGCGAATACAACAGTCACCATCCGCACTTTCCTCCATGGGAGTAATGTCTGAAAGAGTCTATGCTTTGATCGTTCCCAGGAAGACCAGTAGTAGTTACCGATGCACGTCTGGTGGCATTCTGTAATCTGTGGACTATCAGAGTGTTGATGAAACACAGAAATTGCATCGGGATTGAATACAACAGTCACCATGCGCACTTTCCTCCACGGGAGTAACGTCTCAAAGAGTCTACGCTTTGATCGTTCCCAGGAAGACCAGTACTAGTTTCCGATGCACATCTGGAGGCAATCTGTAACCTGTTTACTATCAGAGTGTTGATGAAAATCAGGAATTGCTTCGGGATTGAATAAAACAGTCACCATGCGCACTTTCCTCCATTGGAGTAATGTCTCAAACAGTCTACGCTTTGATTGTTCCCTGGAAGACCAGTGGTAGTTTCTGAAGCACATCTGGTGGCATTCTGTAATCTGTGGACTATCAGAGTGTTGATGTAACACAGAAATTGCATCTGGTTTGAATACAACAGTCACCATGCGCACTTTCCTCCTTGGGAGTAATGTCTCTAACGGTCTACGCTTTGATCGTTGCCTGGAAGACCTGTAGTAGTTTCCGATGCACATCTGGAGGCATTCTGTAATCTGTGGACCAACAGAGTGTTGATGAAACACAGAAAATGCATCGGGTTTGATTACAACAGTCACCATGCGCACTTTCCTCCATGGGAGTAATGTCTCTAACGGTCTACGCTTTGATCGTTCCCTATAAGTCCAGTAGTAGTTTCCGATGCACGTCTAGTGGCATTCTGTAATCTGTGGACTATCAGAGTGTTGATGAAACACAGAAATTGCATCGGGACTGAATGCAAGAGACACCATGCGCACTTTCCTCCACGGGAGTAATGTCTCAAACAGTCCACGCTTTGATCGTTCCCTGGAAGACCAGTATTAGTTTCCGAAGCACATCTGGTGGCATTCTGTAATCTGTGGCCTATCAGAGTGTGGATGAAACACAGAAATTGCATCGGGATTGAATACAACAGTCACCATGCGCAGTTACCTCCACGGGAGTATTGTCTCAAACAGTCTACGCTTTGATCGTTCCCTGGAAGACCACTAGTACTTTCCGATGCACATCTGGAGGCATTCTGTAATCTGTGGACATTCAAAATGTTGATAAAACACAGATAATGCATTGTGATTGATTAAAAAAGTCACCAACCACACTTTCCTCCATGGGAGTAATGTCTGAAACAGTCTACGCTTTGATCGTTCCCTGAAAGACCAGTAGTAGTTTCCGATGCACATCAGGAGGCATTCTGCAATCTGTGGACCTTCAAAATGTTGATGAAACACAGAATTTGCATCGGGAGCGAATACAACAGTCACCATCCGCACTTTCCTCCATGGGAGTAATGTCTGAAAGAGTCTATGCTTTGATCGTTCCCAGGAAGACCAGTAGTAGTTTCCGATGCATGTCTGGTGGCATTCTGTAATCTGTGGACCATCAGAGTGTTGATGAAACACAGAAATTGCATCGAGATTGAATACAACAGTCACCATGCGCACTTTCCTCCACGGGAGTATTGTCTCAAACAGTCTACGTTTTGATCGTTCCCTGGAAGACCAGTAGTAGTTTCCGATGCACATCTGATGGCATTCTGTAATCTGTGGACTATCAGAGTGTTGATGAAACACAGAAATTGCATCGGGATTGAATACAACAGTCACCATGCGCACTTTCCTCCATGGGAGTAAAGTCTCTAACGGTCTACGCTTTGATCGTTCCCTGGAAGTCGAGTAGTAGTTACCGATGCACGTCTGGTGGCATTCTGTAATCTGTGGACTATCAGAGAGTTGATGAAACACAGAAATTGAATCGGGATTGAATACAACAGTCACCATGCGCACTTTCCTCCACGGGAGTAATGTCTCAAAGAGTCTACGCTTTGATCGTTCCCTGGAAGACCAGTAGTAGTTTCCGATGCACATCTGGTGGTATTCTGTAATCTGTGGACTATCAGAGTGTTGATGAAACACAGAAATTGCATCGGGATTGAATACAACAGTCACAATGTGCACTTTGCTCCACGGGAGTAATGTCTCAAACAGTCTACGATTTGATTGTTCCCTGGAAGACCAGTAGTAGTTTCCGATGCACATCTGGAGGCATTCTGTAATCTGTGGACCTTCGAAATGTTGATGAAACACAGAAATTGCATCGTGAGTGAATACAACATTCACCATCCGCACTTTCCTCCATGGGAGTAATGTCTGAAACAGTCTACGCTTTGATCGTTCCCTGGAAGACCAGTAGTAGCTTCCGATGCACATCTGGAGGCATTCTGTAATCTGTGGACCTTAAAAATGTTAATGAAACACAGAAATTGCATCGGGAGTGAATACAACAGTCACCATCCGCACTTTCCTCCATGGGAGTAATGTCTCTAACGGTCTACGCTTTGATCGTTCCCAGGAAGACCAGTAGTAGTTTCCGATGCACATCTGGAGGCAATCTGTAACCTGTGGACTATCAGAGTGTTGATGAAAATCAGGAATTGCTTCGGGATTGAATAAAACAGTCACCATGCGCACTTTCCTCCATTGGAGTAATGTCTCAAACAGTCTACGCTTTGATTGTTCCCTGGAAGACCAGTGGTAGTTTCTGAAGCACATCTGGTGGCATTCTGTAGTCTGTGGACTATCAGAGTGTTGATGTAACACAGATATTTCATCGGGTTTGAATACAACAGTCACCATGCGCACTTTCCTCCATGGGAGTACTGTCTCTAACGAACTACGCTTTGATCGTTCTCTGGAAGACCTGTAGTAGTTTCCGATGCACATCTGGAGGCATTCTGTAATCTGTGGACTATCAGAGTGTTGATGAAACACAGAAATTGCATCGGGATTGAATACAACAGTCACCATGCGCACTTTCCTCCATGGGAGTAATGTCTCTAACGGTCTACGCCTTGATCGTTCCCTATAAGTCCAGTAGCAGTTTCCGATGCATGTCTGGTGGCATTCTGTAATCTGTGGACTATCAGAGTGTTGATGAAACACAGAAATTGCATCGGGATTGAATGCAAGAGTCACCATGCGCACTTTCCTCCACGGGAGTAATGTCTCAAACAGTCTACGCTTTGATCGATCCCTGGAAGACCTCTAGTAGTTTCCGATGCACATCTAGTGGCATTCTGAAAACTGTGGACTATCAGCGTGATGATGAAACATAGAAATTGCATCGAGATTTAATACAACGGTCATCATGCGCACTTTCCTTCACGGGAGTAATGTCTCAAACAGTCCACGCTTTGATCGTTCCCTGGAAGACCAGTAGTAGTTTCCGAAGCACATCTGGTGGCATTCTGTAATCTGTGGCCTATCAGAGTGTTGATGAAACACAGAAATTGCATCGGGATTGAATACAACAGTCACCATGCGCAGTTACCTCCACGGGAGTATTGTCTCAAAGAGTCTACGCTTTGATCGTTCCCTGGAAGACCAGTAGTACTTTCCGATGCACATCTGGAGGCATTCTGTAATCTGTGGACATTCAAAATGTTGATGAAACACAGATATTGCATCGTGATTGATTACAAAAGTCACCATCCACACTTTCCTCCATGGGAGTAATGTCTGGAACAGTCTACGCTTTGATCGTTCCCTGGAAGACCTGTAGAAGTTTCCGATGCACATCTGGAGGCATTCTGTAATCTGTGGACCTTCAAAATGTTGATGAAACACAGAATTTGCATCGGGAGCGAATACAACGGTCACCATCCGCACTTTCCTCCATGGGAGTAATGTCTGAAAGAGTCTATGCTTTGATCGTTCCCAGGAAGACCAGTAGTAGTTTCCGATGCATGTCTGGTGGCATTCTGTAATCTGTGGACCATCAGAGTGCTGATGAAACACAGAAATTGCATCGGGATTGAATACAACAGTCACCATGCGCACTTTCCTCCATGGGAGTAAAGTCTCTAACGGTCTACGCTTTGATCGTTCCCTGGAAGTCGAGTAGTAGTTACCGATGCACGTCTGGTGGCATTCTGTAATCTGTGGACTATCAGAGTGTTGATGAAACACAGAAATTGCATCGGGATTGAATACAACAGTCACCATGCGCACTTTCCTCCACGGGAGTAACGTCTCAAAGAGTCTACGCTTTGATCGTTCCCTGGAAGACCAGTAGTAGTTTCCGATGCACATCTGGAGGCAATCTGTATCCTGTGGACTATCAGAGTGTTGATGAAAATCAGGAATTGCTTCGGGATTGAATAAAACAGTCACCATGCGCACTTTCCTCCATTGGAGTAATGTCTCAAACAGTCTACACTTTGATTGATCCCTGGAAGACCAGTGGTAGTTTCTGAAGCATATCTGGTGGCATTCTGTAGTCTGTGGACTATCAGAGTGTTGATGTAACATAGAAATTGCATCGGGTTTGAATACAACAGTCACCATGCGCACTTTCCTCCATGGGAGTACTGTCTCTAACGGCCTACGCTTTGATCGTTCCCTGGAAGACCTGTAGTACTTTCCGATGCACATCTGGAGGCATTCTGTAATCTGTGGACATTCAAAATGTTGATGAAACACAGATATTGCATCGTGATTGATTACAAAAGTCACCATCCACACTTTCCTCCATGGGAGTAATGTCTGAAACAGTCTACGCTTTGATCGTTCCCTGAAAGACCAGTAGTAGTTTCCGATGCACATCAGGAGGCATTCTGCAATCTGTGGACCTTCAAAATGTTGATGAAACACAGAATTTGCATCGGGAGCGAATACAACAGTCACCATCCGCACTTTCCTCCATGGGAGTAATGTCTGAAAGAGTCTATGCTTTGATCGTTCCCAGGAAGACCAGTAGTAGTTACCGATGCACGTCTGGTGGCATTCTGTAATCTGTGGACTATCAGAGTGTTGATGAAACACAGAAATTGCATCGGGATTGAATACAACAGTCACCATGCGCACTTTCCTCCACGGGAGTAACGTCTCAAAGAGTCTACGCTTTGATCGTTCCCAGGAAGACCAGTACTAGTTTCCGATGCACATCTGGAGGCAATCTGTAACCTGTTTACTATCAGAGTGTTGATGAAAATCAGGAATTGCTTCGGGATTGAATAAAACAGTCACCATGCGCACTTTCCTCCATTGGAGTAATGTCTCAAACAGTCTACGCTTTGATTGTTCCCTGGAAGACCAGTGGTAGTTTCTGAAGCACATCTGGTGGCATTCTGTAATCTGTGGACTATCAGAGTGTTGATGTAACACAGAAATTGCATCTGGTTTGAATACAACAGTCACCATGCGCACTTTCCTCCTTGGGAGTAATGTCTCTAACGGTCTACGCTTTGATCGTTGCCTGGAAGACCTGTAGTAGTTTCCGATGCACATCTGGAGGCATTCTGTAATCTGTGGACCAACAGAGTGTTGATGAAACACAGAAAATGCATCGGGTTTGATTACAACAGTCACCATGCGCACTTTCCTCCATGGGAGTAATGTCTCTAACGGTCTACGCTTTGATCGTTCCCTATAAGTCCAGTAGTAGTTTCCGATGCACGTCTAGTGGCATTCTGTAATCTGTGGACTATCAGAGTGTTGATGAAACACAGAAATTGCATCGGGACTGAATGCAAGAGACACCATGCGCACTTTCCTCCACGGGAGTAATGTCTCAAACAGTCCACGCTTTGATCGTTCCCTGGAAGACCAGTATTAGTTTCCGAAGCACATCTGGTGGCATTCTGTAATCTGTGGCCTATCAGAGTGTGGATGAAACACAGAAATTGCATCGGGATTGAATACAACAGTCACCATGCGCAGTTACCTCCACGGGAGTATTGTCTCAAACAGTCTACGCTTTGATCGTTCCCTGGAAGACCACTAGTACTTTCCGATGCACATCTGGAGGCATTCTGTAATCTGTGGACATTCAAAATGTTGATAAAACACAGATAATGCATTGTGATTGATTAAAAAAGTCACCAACCACACTTTCCTCCATGGGAGTAATGTCTGAAACAGTCTACGCTTTGATCGTTCCCTGAAAGACCAGTAGTAGTTTCCGATGCACATCAGGAGGCATTCTGCAATCTGTGGACCTTCAAAATGTTGATGAAACACAGAATTTGCATCGGGAGCGAATACAACAGTCACCATCCGCACTTTCCTCCATGGGAGTAATGTCTGAAAGAGTCTATGCTTTGATCGTTCCCAGGAAGACCAGTAGTAGTTTCCGATGCATGTCTGGTGGCATTCTGTAATCTGTGGACCATCAGAGTGTTGATGAAACACAGAAATTGCATCGAGATTGAATACAACAGTCACCATGCGCACTTTCCTCCACGGGAGTATTGTCTCAAACAGTCTACGTTTTGATCGTTCCCTGGAAGACCAGTAGTAGTTTCCGATGCACATCTGATGGCATTCTGTAATCTGTGGACTATCAGAGTGTTGATGAAACACAGAAATTGCATCGGGATTGAATACAACAGTCACCATGCGCACTTTCCTACATGGGAGTAAAGTCTCTAACGGTGTACGCTTTGATCGTTCCCTGGAAGTCGAGTAGTAGTTACCGATGCACGTCTGGTGGCATTCTGTAATCTGTGGACTATCAGAGTGTTGATGAAACACAGAAATTGCATCGCGATTGAATACAACAGTCACCATGCGCACTTTCCTCCACGGGAGTAATGTCTCAAAGAGTCTACGCTTTGATCGTTCCCTGGAAGACCAGTATTAGTTTCCGATGCACATCTGGTGGTATTCTGTAATCTGTGGACTATCAGAGTATTGATGAAACACAGAAATTGCATCGGGATTGAATACAACAGTCACAATGTGCACTTTGCTCCACGGGAGTAATGTCTCAAACAGTCTACGCTTTGATTGTTCCCTGGAAGACCAGTAGTAGTTTCCGATGCACATCTGGAGGCATTCTGTAATCTGTGGACCTTCAAAATGTTGATGAAACACAGAAATTGCATCGTGAGTGAATACAACAGTCACCATCCGCACATTCCTCCATGGGAGTAATGTCTGAAACAGTCTAGGCTTTGATCGTTCCCTGGAAGACCAGTAGTAGCTTCCGATGCACATCTGGAGGCATTCTGTAATCTGTGGACCTTCAAAATGTTGATGAAACACAGAAATTGCATCGGGAGTGAATACAACAGTCGCCATCCGCACTTTCCTCCATGGGAGTAATGTCTCTAACGGTCTACGCTTTGATCGTTCCCAGGAAGACCAGTAGTAGTTTCCGATGCACATCTGGAGGCAATCTGTAACCTGTGGACTATCAGAGTGTTGATGAAAATCAGGAATTGCTTCGGGATTGAATAAAACAGTCACCATGTGCACTTTCCTCCATTGGAGTAATGTCTCAAACAGTCTACGCTTTGATTGTTCCCTGGAAGACCAGTGGTAGTTTCTGAAGCACATCTGGTGGCATTCTGTAATCTGTGGACTATCAGAGTGTTGATGTAACACAGAAATTGCATCGGGTTTGAATACAACAGTCACCATGCGCACTTTCCTCCTTGGGAGTAATGTCTCTAACGGTCTACGCTTTGATCGTTGCCTGGAAGACCTGTAGTAGTTTCCGATGCACATCTGGAGGCATTCTGTAATCTGTGGACCATCAGAGTGTTGATGAAACACAGAAAATGCATCGGGTTTGATTACAACAGTCACCATGCGCACTTTCCTCCATGGGAGTAATGTCTCTAACGGTCTACGCTTTGATCGTTCCCTATAAGTCCAGTAGTAGTTTCCGATGCACGTCTAGTGGCATTCTGTAATCTGTCGACTATCAGAGTGTTGATGAAACACAGAAATTGCATCGGGACTGAATGCAAGAGACACCATGCGCACTTTCCTCCACGGGAGTAATGTCTCAAACAGTCTACGATTTGATCGATCCCTGGAAGACCTCTAGTAGTTTCCGATGCACATCTAGTGGCATTCTGAAAACTGTGGACTATCAGCGTGATGATGAAACATAGAAATTACATCGAGATTGAATACAACGGTCATCATGCGCACTTTCCTTCTCGGGAGTAATGTCTCGAACAGTCCACGCTTTGATCGTTCCCTGAAAGACCAGTAGTAGTTTCCGAAGCACATCTGGTGGCATTCTGTAATCTGTGGCCTATCAGAGTGTTGATGAAACACAGAAATTGCATCGGGATTGAATACAACAGTCACCATGCGCAGTTACCTCCACGGGAGTAATGTCTCAAACAGTCTACGCTTTGATCGTTCCCTGGAAGACCAGTAGTTCTTTCCGATGCACATCTGGAGGCATTCTGTAATCTGTGGACCTTCAAAATGTTAAGGAAACACAGATATTGCATCGCGATTGATTACAAAAGTCACCATCCACACTTTCCTCCATGGGAGTAATGTCTGAAACAGTCTACGCTTTGATGGTTCCCTGGAAGACCAGTAGTAGTTTCCGATGCACATCTGGAGGCATTCTGTAATCTGTGGACCTTCAAAATGTTGAGGAAACACAGATATTGCATCGTGATTGATTACAAAAGTCACCATCCACACTTTCCTCCATGGGAGAAATGTCTGAAACAGTCTACGCTTTGATCGTTCCCTGGAAGACCAGTAGTAGTTTCCGATGCACATCTGGAGGCATTCTGTAATCTGTGGACCTTCAAAATGTTGATGAAACACAGAATTTGCATCGGGAGCGAATACAACAGTCACCATCCGCACTTTATTCCATGGGAGTAATGTCTGAGAGAGTCTATGCTTTGATCGTTCCCAGGAATACCAGTAGTAGTTTCCGATGCATGTCTGGTGGCATTCTGTAATCTGTGGACTATCAGAGTGTTGATGAAACACAGAAATTGCATCGGGAATGAATACAACAGTCACCATGCCCACTTTCCTCCATGGAGTAATGTCTCTAACGGTCTGAGCTTTGATCGTTCCCTGGAAGTCCAGTAGTAGTTTCCGATGCACGTCTGGTGGCATTCTGTAATCTGTGGACCAGCAGAGTGTTGATGAAACACAGAAATTGAATCGGGATTGAATACAACAGTCACCATGCGCACTTTCCTCCACGGGAGGTATGTCTAAAACAGTCCACGCTTTGATCGTTCCCTGGAGGAAAAGTAGTAGTTTCCGATGCACATCTGGAGGCAATATGTAATCTGTGGACGTTCAGAGTGTTGATGAAACACAGAAATAGCATCGGGATTGAATACAACAGTCAACATGCGCACTTTCCTCCACAGGAGTAATGTCTCAAACAGTCTGCGCTTTGATCGTTCCCTGGAAGACCAGTAGTAGTTTCCGATGCACATCTGATGGCATTCTGTAATCTGTGGACTATCAGAGTGTTGATGAAACACAGAAATTGCATCGGGATTGAATACAACAGTCACCATGGGCACTTACCTCCATGGGAGTGAAGTCTGTAAAGGTCTACGCTTTGATCGTTCCCTGGAAGTCGAGTAGTAGTTTCCGATGCACATCTGGTGGTATTCTGTAATCTGTGGACTATAAGAGTGTTGATGAAACACAGAAATTGCATCGGGATTGAATACAACAGTCACCATGTCACTTTGCTCCACATGAGTACTGTCTCAAACAGTCTACGCTTTGATCGTTCCCTGGAAGACCAGTAGTAGGTTCCGATGCACATCTGGAGGCAATATGTAATCTGTGGACGTTCAGAGTGTTGATGATACACAGAAATAGCATCGGGATTGAATGCAACAGTCAACATGCGCACTTTCCTCCACGGGAGTAATGTCTCCAACAGTCTACACTTTGATCGTTCCCTATAAGACCAGTGGTAGTTTCTGAAGCACATCTGGAGGCATTCTGTAATCTGTGGACTATCAGAGTGTTGATGAAACACAGAAATTGCATCGGGATTGAATACAACAGTCACCATGGGCACATTCCTCCATGGGAGTAATGTCTCTAACGGTCTACGCTTTGATCGTTCCCTGGAAGACCAGTAGTAGTTTCCGATGCACATCTGGAGGCATTCTGTAATCTGTGGACCTTCAAAATGTTGATGATACACAGATATTGGATCGTGATTGAATACAAAAGTCACCATCCGCACTTTCCTCCATGGGAGTAATGTCTGAAACAGTCTACGCTTTGATCGTTCCGTGGAAGACCAGTAGTAGTTTCCGATGCACATCTGGAGGCATTCTGTAATCTGTGGACCTTCAAAATGTTGATGAAACACAGAAATTGCATCGGGCGTGAATACAACAGTCTTCATCCGCACTTTCCTCCATGGGAGTAATGTCTGAAAGAGTCAACGCTTAGATCGTACCAGGAAGACCAGTAGTAGTTTCCGATGCACGTCTGGTGGCATTCTGCAATCTGTGTACCATCAGAGTGTTGATGAAACACAGAAATTGCATCGGGATTGAATACAACAGTCACCATGCGCACTTTCTTCCATGGAGTAATGTCTGTAACGGTGTACGCTTTGATCGTTTCCTGGAAGTCCGGTAGTAGTTTCCGATGCACGTCTGGTGGCACTCTGTAATCTGTAGACTAGCCGAGTGTTTATGAAACACAGAAATTGAATCGGGATTGAATACAACAGTCACCATGCGCACTTTCCTCGCCGGGAGGTATGTCTCAAACAGTCCACGCTTTGATCATGCCCTGGAAGACCAGTAGTAGTTTCCGATGCACATCTGGAGGCAATATGTAATCTGTGGACTTTCAGAGTGTTGATGAAAATCAGAAATTGCATCGGGATTGAATACAACAGTCACCATGCGCACTTCCCTCCATGGGAGTAATGTCTCAAACTGTCTACGCTTTGATCGTTCCCTGGAATACCTGTGGTAGTTTTCGATGCATATCTGGAGGCATTCTGTAACCTGTGGACTATCAGAGTGTTGATGAAACACAGAAATTACATCGGGATTGAATACAACAGTCACCATGTGCACTTTCCTCCATGGGAGTAAAGTCCCTAACGGTCTACGCTTTGATCGTTCCCAGGAAGACCAGTAGTAGTTTCCGATGCACATCTGGAGGCAATCTGTAACCTGTGGACTATCAGAGTGTTGATGAAAATCAGGAATTGCTTCGGGATTGAATAAAACAGTCACCATGCGCACTTTCCTCCATTGGAGTAATGTCTCAAACAGTCTACGCTTTGATTGTTCCCTGGAAGACCAGTGGTAGTTTCTGAAGCACATCTGGTGGCATTCTGAAATCTGTGGACTATCAGAGTGTTGATGTAACACAGAAATTGCATCTGGTTTGAATACAACAGTCACCATGCGCACTTTCCTCCTTGGGAGTAATGTCTCTAACGGTCTACGCTTTGATCGTTGCCTGGAAGACCTGTAGTAGTTTCCGATGCACATCTGGAGGCATTCTGTAATCTGTGGACCATCAGAGTGTTGATGAAACACAGAAAATGCATCGGGTTTGATTACAACAGTCACCATGCGCACTTTCCTCCATGGGAGTAATGTCTCTAACGGTCTACGCTTTGATCGTTCCCTATAAGTCCAGTAGTAGTTTCCGATGCACGTCTAGTGGCATTCTGTAATCTGTGGACTATCAGAGTGTTGATGAAACACAGAAATTGCATCGGGACTGAATGCAAGAGACACCATGCGCACTTTCCTCCACGGGAGTAATGTCTCAAACAGTCTACGATTTGATCGATCCCTGGAAGACCTCTAGTAGTTTCCGATGCACATCTAGTGGCATTCTGAAAACTGTGGACTATCAGCGTGATGATGAAACATAGAAATTGCATCGAGATTGTATACAACGGTCATCATGCGCACTTTCCTTCACGGGAGTAATGTCCCAAACAGTCCACGCTTTGATCGTTCCCTGGAAGACCAGTATTAGTTTCCGAAGCACATCTGGTGGCATTCTGTAATCTGTGGCCTATCAGAGTGTGGATGAAACACAGAAATTGCATCGGGATTGAATACAACAGTCACCATGCGCAGTTACCTCCACGGGAGTATTGTCTCAAACAGTCTACGCTTTGATCGTTCCCTGGAAGACCACTAGTACTTTCCGATGCACATCTGGAGGCATTCTGTAATCTGTGGACATTCAAAATGTTGATGAAACACAGATAATGCATTGTGATTGATTAAAAAAGTCACCATCCACACTTTCCTCCATGGGAGTAATGTCTGAAACAGTCTACGCTTTGATCGTTCCCTGAAAGACCAGTAGTAGTTTCCGATGCACATCTGGAGGCATTCTGCAATCTGTGGACCTTCAAAATGTTGATGAAACACAGAATTTGCATCGGGAGCGAATACAACAGTCACCATCCGCACTTTCCTCCATGGGAGTAATGTCTGAAAGAGTCTATGCTTTGATCGTTCCCAGGAAGACCAGTAGTAGTTTCCGATGCATGTCTGGTGGCATTCTGTAATCTGTGGACCATCAGAGTGTTGATGAAACACAGAAATTGCATCGAGATTGAATACAACAGTCACCATGCGCACTTTCCTCCACGGGAGTAATGTCTCAAACAGTCTACGTTTTGATCGTTCCCTGGAAGACCAGTAGTAGTTTCCGATGCACATCTGATGGCATTCTGTAATCTGTGGACTATCAGAGTGTTGATGAAACACAGAAATTGCATCGGGATTGAATACAACAGTCACCATGCGCACTTTCCTACATGGGAGTAAAGTCTCTAACGGTGTACGCTTTGATCGTTCCCTGGAAGTCGAGTAGTAGTTACCGATGCACGTCTGGTGGCATTCTGTAATCTGTGGACTATCAGAGTGTTGATGAAACACAGAAATTGCATCGCGATTGAATACAACAGTCACCATGCGCACTTTCCTCCACGGGAGTAATGTCTCAAAGAGTCTACGCTTTGATCGTTCCCTGGAAGACCAGTATTAGTTTCCGATGCACATCTGGTGGTATTCTGTAATCTGTGGACTATCAGAGTGTTGATGAAACACAGAAATTGCATCGGGATTGAATACAACAGTCACAATGTGCACTTTGCTCCACGGGAGTAATGTCTCAAACAGTCTACGCTTTGATTGTTCCCTGGAAGACCAGTAGTAGTTTCCGATGCACATCTGGAGGCATTCTGTAATCTGTGGACCTTCAAAATGTTGATGAAACACAGAAATTGCATCGTGAGTGAATACAACAGTCACCATCCGCACATTCCTCCATGGGAGTAATGTCTGAAACAGTCTACGCTTTGATCGTTCCCTGGAAGACCAGTAGTAGCTTCCGATGCACATCTGGAGGCATTCTGTAATCTGTGGACCTTCAAAATGTTGATGAAACACAGAAATTGCATCGAGAGTGAATACAACAGTCGCCATCCGCACTTTCCTCCATGGGACTAATGTCTCTAACGGTCTACGCTTTGATCGTTCCCAGGAAGACCAGTAGTAGTTTCCGATGCACATCTGGAGGCAATCTGTAACCTGTGGACTATCAGAGTGTTGATGAAAATCAGGAATTGCTTCGGGATTGAATAAAACAGTCACCATGTGCACTTTCCTCCATTGGAGTAATGTCTCAAACAGTCTACGCTTTGATTGTTCCCTGGAAGACCAGTGGTAGTTTCTGAAGCACATCTGGTGGCATTCTGTAATCTGTGGACTATCAGAGTGTTGATGTAACACAGAAATTGCATCGGGTTTGAATACAACAGTCACCATGCGCACTTTCCTCCTTGGGAGTAATGTCTCTAACGGTCTACGCTTTGATCGTTGCCTGGAAGACCTGTAGTAGTTTCCGATGCACATCTGGAGGCATTCTGTAATCTGTGGACCATCAGAGTGTTGATGAAACACAGAAAATGCATCGGGTTTGATTACAACAGTCACCATGCGCACTTTCCTCCATGGGAGTAATGTCTCTAACGGTCTACGCTTTGATCGTTCCCTATAAGTCCAGTAGTAGTTTCCGATGCACGTCTAGTGGCATTCTGTAATCTGTGGACTATCAGAGTGTTGATGAAACACAGAAATTGCATCGGGACTGAATGCAAGAGACACCATGCACACTTTCCTCCACGGGAGTAATGTCTCAAACAGTCTACGATTTGATCGATCCCTGGAAGACCTCTAGTAGTTTCCGATGCACATCTAGTGGCATTCTGAAAACTGTGGACTATCAGCGTGATGATGAAACATAGAAATTGCATCGAGATTGAATACAACGGTCATCATGCGCACTTTCCTTCTCGGGAGTAATGTCTCGAACAGTCCACGCTTTGATCGTTCCCTGAAAGACCAGTAGTAGTTTCCGAAGCACATCTGGTGGCATTCTGTAATCTGTGGCCTATCAGAGTGTTGATGAAACACAGAAATTGCATCGGGATTGAATACAACAGTCACCATGCGCAGTTACCTCCACGGGAGTAATGTCTCAAACAGTCTACGCTTTGATCGTTCCCTGGAAGACCAGTAGTACTTTCCGATGCACATCTGGAGGCATTCTGTAATCTGTGGACCTTCAAAATCTTAAGGAAACACAGATATTGCATCGTGATTGATTACAGAAGTCACCATCCACACTTTCCTCCATGGGAGTAATGTCTGAAACAGTCTACGCTTTGATGGTTCCCTGGAAGACCAGTAGTAGTTTCCGATGCACATCTGGAGGCATTCTGTAATCTGTGGACCTTCAAAATGTTGAGGAAACACAGATATTGCATCGTGATTGATTACAAAAGTCACCATCCACACTTTCCTCCATGGGAGAAATGTCTGAAACAGTCTACGCTTTGATCGTTCCCTGGAAGACCAGTAGTAGTTTCCGATGCACATCAGGAGGCATTCTGTAATCTGTGGACCTTCAAAATGTTGATGAAACACAGGATTTGCATCGGGAGAGAATACAACAGTCACCATCCGCACTTTATTCCATGGGAGTAATGTCTGAGAGAGTCTATGCTTTGATCGTTCCCAGGAAGACCAGTAGTAGTTTCCGATGCATGTCTGGTGGCATTCTGTAATCTGTGGACTATCAGAGTGTTGATGAAACACAGAAATTGCATCGGGATTGAATACAACAGTCACCATGCCCACTTTCCTCCATGGAGTAATGTCTCTAACGGTCTGAGCTTTGATCGTTCCCTGGAAGTCCAGTAGTAGTTTCCGATGCACGTCTGGTGGCATTCTCTAATCTGTGGACCAGCAGAGTGTTGATGAAACACAGAAATTGAATCGGGATTGAATACAACAGTCACCATGCGCACTTTCCTCCACGGGAGGTATGTCTAAAACAGTCCACGCTTTGATCGTTCCCTGGAAGAAAAGTAGTAGTTTCCGATGCACATCTGGAGGCAATATGTAATCTGTGGACGTTCAGAGTGTTGATGAAACACAGAAATAGCATCGGGATTGAATACAACAGTCAACATGCGCACTTTCCTCCACAGGAGTAATGTCTCAAACAGTCTGCGCTTTGATCGTTCCCTGGAAGACCAGTAGTAGTTTCCGATGCACATCTGATGGCATTCTGTAATCTGTGGACTATCAGAGTGTTGATGAAACACAGAAATTGCATCGGGATTGAATACAACAGTCACCATGGGCACTTACCTCCATGGGAGTGAAGTCTGTAAAGGTCTACGCTTTGATCGTTCCCTGGAAGTCGAGTAGTAGTTTCCGATGCACATCTGGTGGTATTCTGTAATCTGTGGACTATCAGAGTGTTGATGAAACACAGAAATTGCATCGGGATTGAATACAACAGTCACCATGTCACTTTGCTCCACATGAGTACTGTCTCAAACAGTCTACGCTTTGATCGTTCCCTGGAAGACCAGTAGTAGGTTCCGATGCACATCTGGAGGCAATATGTAATCTGTGGACGTTCAGAGTGTTGATGATACACAGAAATAGCATCTGAATTGAATGCAACAGTCAACATGCGCACTTTCCTCCACGGGAGTAATGTCTCAAACAGTCTACACTTTGATCGTTCCCTATAAGACCAGTGGTAGTTTATGAAGCACATCTGGAGGCATTCTGTAATCTGTGGACTATCAGAGTGTTGATGAAACACAGAAATTGCATCGGGATTGAATACAACAGTCACCATGGGCACTTTCCTCCATGGGAGTAATGTCTCTAACGGTCTACGCTTTGATCGTTCCCTGGAAGACCAGTAGTAGTTTCCGATGCACATCTGGAGGCATTCTGTAATCTGTGGACCTTCAAAATGTTGATGAAACACAGATATTGGATCGTGATTGAATACAAAAGTCACCATCCGCACTTTCCTCCATGGGAGTAATGTCTGAAACAGTCTACGCTTTGATCGTTCCGTGGAAGACCAGTAGTAGTTTCCGATGCACATCTGGAGGCATTCTGTAATCTGTGGACCTTCAAAATGTTGATGAAACACAGAAATTGCATCGGGCGTGAATACAACAGTCTTCATCCGCACTTTCCTCCATGGGAGTAATGTCTGAAAGAGTCAACGCTTAGATCGTACCAGGAAGACCAGTAGTAGTTTCCGATGCACGTCTGGTGGCATTCTGCAATCTGTGTACCATCAGAGTGTTGATGAAACACAGAAATTGCATCGGGATTGAATACAACAGTCACCATGCGCACT
This sequence comes from Schistocerca gregaria, assembly GCF_023897955.1. Classification (NCBI taxonomy): domain Eukaryota; kingdom Metazoa; phylum Arthropoda; class Insecta; order Orthoptera; family Acrididae; genus Schistocerca; species Schistocerca gregaria. The sequence continues at coordinate 20,032,034 of NC_064929.1, read as the reverse complement.
TTCTTCCATGGAGTAATGTCTGTAACGGTCTACGTTTTGATCGTTTCCTGGAAGTCCGGTAGTAGTTTCCGATGCACGTCTGGTGGCACTCTGTAATCTGTAGACTAGCAGAGTGTTGATGAAACACAGAAATTGAATCGGGATTGAATACAACAGTCACCATGCGCACTTTCCTCGCCGGGAGGTATGTCTCAAACAGTCCACGTTTTGATCATGCCCTGGAAGACCAGTAGTAGTTTCCGATGCACATCTGGAGGCAATATGTAATCTGTGGACTTTCAGAGTGTTGATGAAAATCAGAAATTGCATCGGGATTGAATACAACAGTCACCATGCGCACTTCCCTCCATGGGAGTAATGTCTCAAACTGTCTACGCTTTGATCGTTCCCTGGAATACCTGTGGTAGTTTTCGATGCATATCTGGAGGCATTCTGTAACCTGTGGACTATCAGAGTGTTGATGAAACACAGAAATTACATCGGGATTGAATACAACAGTCACCATGTGCACTTTCCTCCATGGGAGTAAAGTCCCTAACGGACTATGCTTTGATCGTTCCCTGGAAGTCGAGTAGTAGTTTCCAATGCACGTCTGGTGGCATTCTGCAATCTGTGGACTATCAGAGTGTTGATGAAACACAGAAATTGTATCGGGATTGAATACAACAGTCATCATGCGCACTTTCCTCCATGGGAGTAATGTCTCAAACAGTCTACGCTTTGATAGTTCCCTGGAAGACCAGTAGTAGTTTCCGATGCACATCTGGTTGCATTCTGTAATCTGTGGACCTTCAAAATGTTGATGAAACACAGATATTGCATCGTGATTGAATACAAAAGTCACCATCCGCACTTTCCTCCATGGGAGTAATGTCTGAAAGAGTCCACGCTTTGATCGTTCCCAGGAAGACCAGTAGTAGTTTCCGATGCACGTCTGGTGGCATTCTGTAATCTGTGGACTATCAGAGTGTTGATGAAAATCAGGAATTGCATCGGGATTGGATACAACAGTCACCATGCGCACTTTCCTCCATGGGAGTAATGTCTCAAACAGTCTACGCTTTGATCGTTCCCTGGAAGACCAGTAGTAGTTTCCGTTGCACATCTGGAGGCAATCAGTAATCTGTGGACTATCAGAGTGTTGATGAAAATCAGGAATTGCATCGGGATTGAATACAACAGTCACCATGCGCACTTTCCTCCATGGGAGTAATGTCTCAAACAGTCTACGCTTTGATCGTTCCCTGGAAGACCAGTAGTAGTTTCCGTTGCACATCTGGAGGCAATCAGTAATCTGTGGACTATCAGAGTGTTGATGAAAATCAGGAATTGCATCGGGATTGAATACAACAGTCACCATGCGCACTTTCCTCCATGGGAGTAATGTCTCAAAGAGTCTACGCTTTGATCGTTCCTTGGAAGACCAGTAGTAGTTTCCGATGCACATCTGGTGGCATTCTGTAATCTGTGGACTATCAGAGTGTTGACGAAACACAGAAATTGCATCGGGATTGAATACAACAGTCACCATGCGCACTTTCCTCCACAGGAGTAATGTCTCAAACAGTCTACGCTTTGATCGTTCCCTGGAAGACCAGTAGTAGATTCCAAAGCACATCTGGAGGCATTCTGTAACCTGTGGACTATCAGAGTCTTAATAAAACACAGAAATTTCATCGGGATTTAATACAACAGTCACCATGCGCACTTTCCTCTATGGGACTAATGTCTCAAACAGTCTACGCTTTGATCGTTCCCAGGAAAACCAGTAGTAGTTTCCGATGCACATCTGGAGGCATTCTGTAATCAGTGGATTATCAGAGTGTTGATGAATCACAGAAATTGCATCGGGATTGAATGCAACAGTCACCATGCGCACCTTCCTCCACGGAAGTAATTTCTCAAACAGTCTACGCTTTGATCGTTCCCTGGAAGACCAGTAGTAGTTTCCGATGCACATCTGGAGGCATTCTGTAATCAGTGGACTATCAGAGTGTTGATGAGACACAGAAATTGCATCGGGATTGAATACAACAGTCACCATGCGCATTTTCCTCCACGGGAGTAATGTCTCAAACAGTCAACGCTTTGATCGATCCCTGGAAGACCTGTAGTAGTTTCCGTTGCACATGTGGAGGCATTCTGTAATCTGTGGACCTTCAAAATGTTGATGAAACACAGAAATTGCATCGGGAGTGAATACAACAGTCACCATCCGCACTTTCCTCCATGGGAGTAATGTCTGTAACAGCCTACGCTTTGATCGTTCCCAGGAAGACCAGTAGTAGTTTCAATGCACATCTGGAGGCAGTCTGTACTCTGTGGACTTTCAGAGTGTTGATGAAAATCAGAAAGTGCATCGGGATTGAATACAACAGTCACCATGCGCACTTTCCTCCACGGAAGTAATGTCTCAAACTGTCTACGCATTGATCAGTCCCTGGAAGACGAGTGGTAGATTCCGATGCACATCTGGAGGCATTCTGTAATCTGTAGGCTATCAGAGTGTTGATGAAACACAGAAATTGCATCGGGATTGAATACAACAGTCACGATGCGCACTTTCCTCCATGGGAGAAGTGTCTCAAATAGTCTACGCTTTAATCGTTCTCTGGAAGACCAGTAGTAGTTTCCGATGCACATCTGGTGGCATTCTGTAATCTGTGGCCTATCAGAGTGTTGATGAAACACAGAAATTGCATCGGGATTGAATACAACAGTCACCATGCGTACTTTTCTCCATGGGAGTAATGTCTCTAACGGTCTACGCTTTGATCGTTCCCTGGAAGTCCAGTAGTAGTTTCCGATGCGCGTCTGGTGTCATTCTGTAGTCTGTGGACCAGCAGAGTGTTGATGAAACACAGGAATTGATTCGGGATTGAATACAACAGTCACCATGCGCACTTTCCTCCACGGGAGGTATGTCTCACACAGTCCACGCTTTGATCGTTCCCTGGAAGACCAGTAGTAGTTTCCGATGCACATCTGGATGCAATATGTAATCTGTGGACTATCTGAGTGTTGATGAAACACAGAAATTGCATCGGGATTGAATACAACAGTCACCATGCGCACTTTCCTCCACGGGAGTAATGTCTTAAAGAGTCTACGCTTTGATCGTTCCCTGGAAGACCAGTAGTAGTTTCCGATGCACATCTGGTGGTATTCTGTAATCTGTGGACTATCAGAGTGTTGATGAAACACAGAAATTGCATCGGGATTGAATACAACAGTCACAATGTGCACTTTGCTCCACGGGAGTAATGTCTCAAACAGTCTACGCTTTGATTGTTCCCTGGAAGACCAGTAGTAGTTTCCGATGCACATCTGGAATCATTCTGTAATCTGTGGACCTTCAAAATGATGATGAAACACAGAAATTGCATCGTGAGTGAATACAACAGTCACCATCCGCACTTTCCTAAATGGGAGTAATGTCTGAAACAGTCTACGATTTGATCGTTCCCTGGAAGACCAGTAGTAGCTTCCGATGCACATCTGGAGGCATTCTGTAATCTGTGGACCTTAAAAATGTTGATGAAACGCAGAAATTGCATCGCTAGTGAATACAACAGTCACCATCCGCACTTTCCTCCATGGGAGTAATGTCTCTAACGGTCTACGCTTTGATCGATCCCAGGTAGACCAGTAGTAGTTTCCGATGCACATCTGGAGGCATTCTGTAATCTGTGGACTATCAGAGTGTTGATGAAACACAGAAATTGCATCGGGATTGAATACAACAGTCACCATGCGCACTTTCCTCCATGGGAGTAATGTCTCTAACGGTCTATCCTTTGATCGTTCCCTATAAGTCCAGTAGTAGTTTCCGATGCACGTCTGGTGGCATTCTGTAATCTGTGGACTATCAGAGTGTTGATGAAACACAGAAATTGCATCGGGACTGAATGCAAGAGTCACCATGCGCACTTTCCTCCACGGGAGTAATGTCTCAAACAGTCTACGCTTTGATCGATCCCTGGAATACCTCTAGTAGTTTCCGATGCACATCTAGTGGCATTCTGTAAACTGTGGACTATCAGCGTGATGATGAAACATAGAAATTGCATCGAGATTGAATACAACGGTCATCATGCGCACTTTCCTTCACGGGAGTAATGTCTCAAACAGTCCACGCTTTGATCGTTCCCTGGAAGACCTGTAGTAGTTTCCGAAGCACATCTGGTGGCATTCTGTAATCTGTGGCCTATCAGAGTGTTGATGAAACACAGAAATTGCATCGGGATTGAATACAACAGTCACCATGCGCAGTTACCTCCACGGGAGTAATGTCTCAAACAGTCTTCGTTTAATCGTTCCCAGGAAGACCAGTAGTACTTTCCGATGCACATCTGGAGGCATTCTGTAATCTGTGGACCTTCAAAATGTTGATGAAACACAGATATTGCATCGTGATTGAATACAAAAGTCACCATCCACACTTTCCTCCATGGGAGTAATGTCTCAAACAGTCTACGCTTTGATCGCCCCTGGAAGACCAGTAGTAGTTTCCGATGCACATCTGATGGCATTCTGTAATCTGTGGACTATCAGAGTGTTGATGAAACACAGAAATTGCATCGGGATTGAATACAACAGTCACCATGCGCACTTACCTCCATGGGAGTAAAGTCTCTAACGGTCTACGCTTTGATCGTTCCCTGGAAGTCGAGTAGTAGTTTCCGATGCACATCTGGTGGTATTCTGTAATCTGTGGACAATCAGAGTGTTGATGAAACACAGAAATGGCATCGGGATTGAATACAACAATCACCATGCGCACTTTCCTCCATGGGAGAAGTGTCTCAAACAGTCTACGCTTTAATCGTTCCCAGGAAGACCAGTAGTAGTTTCCGAAGCACATCTGGTGGCATTCTGTAATCTGTGGCCTATCAGAGTGTTGATGAAACACAGAAATTGCATCGGGATGGAATACAACAGTCACCATGCGCAGTTACCTCCACGGGAGTAATGTCTCAAACAGTCTACGCTTTGTTCGTTCCCTGGAAGACCAGTGATAGTGTCCGATGCATATCTGGAGGCATTCCGTAATCTGCGGACCTTCAAAATGTTGATGAAACACAGAAATTGTATCGTGAGTGAATACAACAGTCACCATCCGCACTTTCCTCCATGGGAGTAATGTCTGAAACAGTCTACGCTTTGATCGTTCCCTGGAAGACCAGTAGTAGCTTCCGATGCACATCTGGAGGCATTCTGTAATCTGTGGACCTTCAAAATGTTGATGAAACACAGAAATTGCATCGGGAGTGAATACAACAGTCACCATCCGCACTTTCCTCCATGGGAGTAATGTCTCTAACGGTCTACGCTTTGATCGTTAACAGGAAGACCAGTAGTAGTTTCCGATGCACATCTGGAGGCAATCTGTAACCTGTGGACTATCAGAGTGTTGATGAAAATCAGGAATTGCTTCGGGATTGAATAAAACAGTCACCATGCGCACTTTCCTCCATTGGAGTAATGTCTCAAACAGTCTACGCTTTGATTGTTCCCTGGAAGACCAGTGGTAGATTCTGAAGCACATCTGGTGGCATTCTGTAATCTGTGGACTATCAGAGTGTTGATGTAACACAGAAATTGCATCGGGATTGAATACAAAAGTCACCATGCGCACTTTCCTCCATGGGAGTAATGTCTCTAACGGTCTACGCTTTGCTCGTTCAGTATAAATCCAGTAGTAGTTTCCGATGCACGTCTGGTGGCATTCTGTAATCTGTGGACTATCGGAGTGTTGATGAAACACAGAACTTGCATCGGTACTGAATACAAGAGTCACCATGCGCACTTTCCTCCACGGGATTAATGTCTCAAACAGTCTACGCTTTCATCGAACCCTGGAAGACCTCTAGTAGTTTCCGATGCACATCTAGTGGCATTTTTTACACTGTGGACTATCAGCGTGATGATGAAACACAGAAATTGCATCGGGATTGAATACAACGGTCATCATGCGCACTTTCCTCCACGGGAGTAATGTCTCAAACAGTCCACGATTTGATCGTTCCCTGGAAGACCAGTGGTAGTTTCCGAAGCACATCTGGTGGCATGCTGTAATCTGTGGCCTATGAGAGTGTTGATGAAACACTGATATTGCATCGGGATTGAATACAACAGTCACCATGCGCAGTTACCTCCACGGGAGTAATGTCTCAAACAGTCTTCGCTTTGATCGTTCCCTGGAAGACCGGTAGTACTGTCCGATGCACATCTGGAGGAATTCTGTAACCTGTGGACCTTCAAAATGTTGATGAAACACAGAAATTGCATCGGGAGTGAATACAACAGTCACCATTCGCACTTTTCTCAATGGGAGTAATGTCTGAAACAGTCTACTATTTGATCGATCCCAGGAAGACCAGTAGTAGTTTCCGTTGCACATCTGGAGGCAATCTGTAATCTGTGGACTATCAGAGTGATGATGAAAATCAGGAAATGCATCGGGATTGAATACAACAGTCACCATGCGCACTTTCCTATATGGGAGTAATGTCTCAAACAGTCTACGCTTTGATCGTACCCTGGAAGACCAGTAGTAGTTTCCGATGCACATCTGGAGGCATTCTGTAATCTGTGGACTATCAGAGTGTTGATGAAACACAGAAATTGCATCGGAATTGAATACAACAGTCACCATCCGCACTTTCCTCCATGGGAGAAGTGTATCAAATAGTCTACGCTTTAATCGTTCCCTGGAAGACGAGTAGTAGTTTCCGATGCACATCTGGTGGCATTCTGTAATCTGTGTACCATCGGAGTGTTGATGAAACACAGAAATTGCATCGGGATTGAATACAACAGGCACCATGCGCACTTTCCTCCATGGAGTAATGTCTCTAACGGTCTACGCTTTGATCGTTCCCTGGAAGTCCAGTAGTAGTTTCCGATGCACGTCTGGTGGCACTCTGTAATCTGTGGCCCAGCAGAGTGTTGATGAAACACAGAAATTGAATCGGGATTGAATACAACAGTCACCATGTGCACTTTGTTCCACGGGAGTAATGTCTCAAACAGTCTACGCTTTGATCGTTCCCTGGAAGACCAGTGGTAGTTTCCGATGCACCTCTGGAGGCATTCTGTATCTGTGGACCTTCAAAATGTTGATGAATTTCAGAAATTGCATCGTGAGTGACTACAACAGTCACCAACCGCACTTTCCTCCATGGGAGTAATGTCTGAAACTGTCTACGATTTGATCGTTCCCTGGAAGACCAGTAGCAGTTTCCGATGCACATCTGGAGGGTTTCTGTAATCTGTGGACCATCGGAGTGTTGATGAAACAAAGAAATTGCATCGGAATTGAATACAACAGTCACCATGCGCACTTTCCTCCTCGGGAGTAATGTCTCAAACAGTCTACGCTTTGATCGTTCCCTGGAAGACCAGTAGTACTTTCCGATGCACATCTGGTGGTATTCTGTAATCTGTGGACTATCAGAGTGTTGATGAAACACAGAAATTGCATCGGGATTGAATACAACAGTCACCATGCGCACTTTCCACCATGGGAGAAGTGTCTCAAATAGTCTACGCTTTAATCGTTCCCTGGAAGACCAGTAGTAGTTTCCGATGCACATCTGGAGGCATTCTGTAATCTGTGGAATATCAGAGTGTTGATGAAACAAAGAAATTGCATCGGAATTGAATACAACAGTCACCATGCGCACTTTCCTCCACGGGAGTAATGTCTCAAACAGTCTACGCTTTGATCGTTCCCTGGAAGACCAGTAGTACTTTCCGATGCACATCTGGTGGTATTCTGTAATCTGTGGACTATCAGGGTGTTGATGAAACACAGAAATTGCATCGTGATTGAATACAAAAGTCACCATCTGCACTTTCCTCCATGGGAGAAGTGTCTCAAACAGTCTACGCTTTAACCGTTCCCAGGAAGACCAGTAGTAGTTTCCGAAGCACATCTGGTGGCATTCTGTAATCTGTGGCCTATGAGAGTGTTGATGAAACACAGAAATTGCATCGGGATTGAATACAACAGTCACCATGCGCAGTTACCTCCACGGGAGTAATGTCTCAAACAGTCTTCGCTTTGATCGTTCCCTGGAAGACCAGCAGTACTTTCCGATGCACATCTGGAGGAATTCTGTAATCTGTGGACCTTCAAAATGTTGATGAAACACAGAAATTGCATCGGGAGTGAATACAACAGTCACCATCCGCACTTTTCTCAATGGGAGTAATGTCTGAAACAGTCTACGCTTTGATCGATCCCAGGAAGAAAAGTAGTAGTTTCCGTTGCACATCTGGAGGCAATCTGTAACCTGTGGACTATCAGAGTGTTGATGAAAATCAGGAATTGCATCGGGATTGAATACAACAGTCACCATGCGCACTTTCCTCCATGGGAGTAATGTCTCAAACAGTCTACGCTTTGATCGTACAATGGTAGACCAGTAGTAGTTTCCGATGCACATCTGGAGGCATTCTGTAATCTGCGGACTATCAGAGTGTTGATGACACACAGAAATTGCATCGGAATTCAATACAACAGTCACCATGCGCACTTTCCTCCATGGGAGAAGTGTCTCAAATAGTCTACGCTTTAATCGTTCCCTGGAAGACGAGTAGTAGTTTCCGATGCACATCTGGTGGCATTCTGTAATCTGTGTACCATCAGAGTGTTGATGAAACACGGAAATTGCATCGGGATTGAATACAACAGTCACCATGCGCACTTTCCTCCATGGAGTAATGTCTCTAACGGTCTACGCTTTGATCGTTCCCTGGAAGTCCAGTAGTAGTTTCCGATGCACGTCTGGTGGCACTCTGTAATCTGTGGCCCAGCAGAGTGTTGATGAAACACAGAAATTGAATCGGAATTGAATACAACAGTCACCATGCGCACTTTCCTCCACGGGAGTAATGTCTCAAACAGTCTACGCTTTGATCGTTCCCTGGAAAACCAGTAGTACTTTCCGATGCACATCTGGTGGTATTCTGTAATCTGTGGCCTCTCAGAGTGTTGATGAAACACAGAAATTCCATCGGGATTGAATACAACAGTCACCATGCGCAGTTACCTCCACGGGAGTAATGTCTCAAACAGTCTACGCTTTGATCGTTCCCTGGAAGACCAGTAGTAGTTTCCGATGCACATCTGGAGGCATTCTGTAATCTGCGGACCTTCAAAATGTTGATGAAACACAGATATTGCATCGTGATTGAATACAAAAGTCACCATCCGCACTTTCCTCCATGGGAGTAATGTCTGAAACAGTCTCCGCTTTGATCGTTCCCTGGAAGACCAGTAGTAGTTTCCGATGCACATCTGGAGGCATTCTGTAATCTGTGGACCTTCAAATTGTTGATGAAACACAGAAATTGCATCGGGAGTGAATACAACAGTCACCAACCGCACTTTCCTCCATGGGAGTAATGTCTGAAACAGTCTACGGTTTGATCGTTCCCTTGAAGACCAGTAGCAGTTTCCGATGCACATCTTTAGGCATTCTGTAATCTGTGGACTATCAGAGTGTTGATGAAACAAAGAATTTGCATCGGAATTGAATACAACAGTCACCATGCGCACTTTCCTCCACGGGAGTAATATCTCAAACAGTCTACGCTTTGATCGTTCCCTGGAAGACCAGTAGTACTTTCCGATGCACATCTGGTGGTATTCTGTAATCTGTGGACTATCAGAGTGTTGATGAAACACAGAAATTGCATCGGGATTGAATACAACAGTCACCATGCGCACTTTCCTCCATGGGAGAAGTGTCTCAAATAGTCTACGCTTTAATCGTTCCCTGGAAGACCAGTAGTAGTTTCCGAAGCACATCTGGTGGCATTGTGTAATCTGTGGCCGCTCAGAGTGTTGATGAAACACAGAAATTGCATCGGGATTGAATACAACAGTCACCATGCGCAGTTACCTCCACGGGAGTAATGTCTCAAACAGTCAACGCTTTGATCGATCCCTGGAAGACCTGTAGTAGTTTCCGTTGCACATGTGGAGGCATTCTGTAATCTGTGGACCTTCAAAATGTTGATGAAACACAGAAATTGCATCGGGAGTGAATACAACAGTCACCATCCGCACTTTCCTCCATGGGAGTAATGTCTGTAACAGTCTACGCTTTGATCGTTCCCAGGAAGACCAGTAGTAGTTTCAATGCACATCTGGAGGCAGTCTGTACTCTGTGGACTTTCAGAGTGTTGATGAAAATCAGAAAGTGCATCAGGATTGAATACAACAGTCACCATGCGCACTTTCCTCCACGGAAGTAATGTCTCAAACTGTCTACGCATTGATCAGTCCCTGGAAGACGAGTGGTAGATTCCGATGCACATCTGGAGGCATTCTGTAATCTGTAGGCTATCAGAGTGTTGATGAAACACAGAAATTGCATCGGGATTGAATACAACAGTCACGATGCGCACTTTCCTCCATGGGAGAAGTGTCTCAAATAGTCTACGCTTTAATCGTTCTCTGGAAGACCAGTAGTAGTTTCCGATGCACATCTGGTGGCATTCTGTAATCTGTGGCCTATCAGAGTGTTGATGAAACACGGAAATTGCATCGGGATTGAATACAACAGTCACCATGCGCACTTTCCTCCATGGAGTAATGTCTCTAACGGTCTACGCTTTGATCGTTCCCTGGAAGTCCAGTAGTAGTTTCGGATGCACGTCTGGTGGCACTCTGTAATCTGTGGCCCAGCAGAGTGTTGATGAAACACAGAAATTGAATCGGAATTGAATACAACAGTCACCATGTGCACTTTGCTCCACGGGAGTAATGTCTCAAACAGTCTACGCTTTGATCGTTCCCTGGAAGACCAGTAGTAGTTTCCGGTGCACATCTGGAGGCATTCTGTATCTGTGGACCTTCAAAATGTTGATGAAACTCAGAAATTGCATCGTGAGTGAATACAACAGTCACCAACCGCACTTTACTCCATGGGAGTAATGTCTGAAACAGTCTACGATTTGATCGTTCCCTGGAAGACCAGTAGCAGTTTCCGATGCACATCTGGAGGCATTCTGTAATCTGTGGACTATCGGAGTGTTGATGAAACAAAGAAATTGCATCGGAATTGAATACAACAGTCACCATGCGCACTTTCCTCCACGGGAGTAATGTCTCAAACAGTCTACGCTTTGATCGTTCCCTGGAAAACCAGTAGTACTTTCCGATGCACATCTGGTGGTATTCTGTAATCTGTGGCCTCTCAGAGTGTTGATGAAACACAGAAATTCCATCGGGATTGAATACAACAGTCACCATGCGCAGTTACCTCCACGGGAGTAATGTCTCAATCAGTCTACGCTTTGATCGTTCCCTGGAAGACCAGTAGTAGTTTCCGATGCACATCTGGAGGCATTCTGTAATCTGCGGACCTTCAAAATGTTGATGAAACACAGATATTGCATCGTGATTGAATACAAAAGTCACCATCCGCACTTTCCTCCATGGGAGTAATGTCTGAAACAGTCTCCGCTTTGATCGTTCCCTGGAAGACCAGTAGTAGTTTCCGATGCACATCTGGAGGCATTCTGTAATCTGTGGACCTTCAAATTGTTGATGAAACACAGAAATTGCATCGGGAGTGAATACAACAGTCACCAACCGCACTTTCCTCCATGGGAGTAATGTCTGAAACAGTCTACGGTTTGATCGTTCCCTTGAAGACCAGTAGCAGTTTCCGATGCACATCTTTAGGCATTCTGTAATCTGTGGACTATCAGAGTGTTGATGAAACAAAGAATTTGCATCGGAATTGAATACAACAGTCACCATGCGCACTTTCCTCCACGGGAGTAATATCTCAAACAGTCTACGCTTTGATCGTTCCCTGGAAGACCAGTAGTACTTTCCGATGCACATCTGGTGGTATTCTGTAATCTGTGGACTATCAGAGTGTTGATGAAACACAGAAATTGCATCGGGATTGAATACAACAGTCACCATGCGCACTTTCCTCCATGGGAGAAGTGTCTCAAATAGTCTACGCTTTAATCGTTCCCTGGAAGACCAGTAGTAGTTTCCGAAGCACATCTGGTGGCATTGTGTAATCTGTGGCCGCTCAGAGTGTTGATGAAACACAGAAATTGCATCGGGATTGAATACAACAGTCACCATGCGCAGTTACCTCCACGGGAGTAATGTCTCAAACAGTCAACGCTTTGATCGATCCCTGGAAGACCTGTAGTAGTTTCCGTTGCACATGTGGAGGCATTCTGTAATCTGTGGACCTTCAAAATGTTGATGAAACACAGAAATTGCATCGGGAGTGAATACAACAGTCACCATCCGCACTTTCCTCCATGGGAGTAATGTCTGTAACAGTCTACGCTTTGATCGTTCCCAGGAAGACCAGTAGTAGTTTCAATGCACATCTGGAGGCAGTCTGTACTCTGTGGACTTTCAGAGTGTTGATGAAAATCAGAAAGTGCATCAGGATTGAATACAACAGTCACCATGCGCACTTTCCTCCACGGAAGTAATGTCTCAAACTGTCTACGCATTGATCAGTCCCTGGAAGACGAGTGGTAGATTCCGATGCACATCTGGAGGCATTCTGTAATCTGTAGGCTATCAGAGTGTTGATGAAACACAGAAATTGCATCGGGATTGAATACAACAGTCACGATGCGCACTTTCCTCCATGGGAGAAGTGTCTCAAATAGTCTACGCTTTAATCGTTCTCTGGAAGACCAGTAGTAGTTTCCGATGCACATCTGGTGGCATTCTGTAATCTGTGGCCTATCAGAGTGTTGATGAAACACTGAAATTGCATCGGGATTGAATACAACAGTCACCATGCGTACTTTTCTCCATGGGAGTAATGTCTCTAACGGTCTACGCTTTGATCGTTCCCTGGAAGTCCAGTAGTAGTTTCCGATGCGCGTCTGGTGTCATTCTGTAGTCTGTGGACCAGCAGAGTGTTGATGAAACACAGGAATTGATTCGGGATTGAATACAACAGTCACCATGCGCACTTTCCTCCACGGGAGGTATGTCTCAAACAGTCCACGCTTTGATCGTTCCCTGGAAGACCAGTAGTAGTTTCCGATGCACATCTGGATGCAATATGTAATCTGTGGACTATCTGAGTGTTGATGAAACACAGAAATTGCATCGGGATTGAATACAACAGTCACCATGCGCACTTTCCTCCACGGGAGTAATGTCTTAAAGAGTCTACGCTTTGATCGTTCCCTGGAAGACCAGTAGTAGTTTCCGATGCACATCTGGTGGTATTCTGTAATCTGTGGACTATCAGAGTGTTGATGAAACACAGAAATTGCATCGGGATTGAATACAACAGTCACAATGTGCACTTTGCTCCACGGGAGTAATGTCTCAAACAGTCTACGCTTTGATTGTTCCCTGGAAGACCAGTAGTAGTTTCCGATGCACATCTGGAGGCATTCTGTAATCTGTGGACCTTCAAAATGATGATGAAACACAGAAATTGCATCGTGAGTGAATACAACAGTCACCATCCGCACTTTCCTAAATGGGAGTAATGTCTGAAACAGTCTACGATTTGATCGTTCCCTGGAAGACCAGTAGTAGCTTCCGATGCACATCTGGAGGCATTCTGTAATCTGTGGACCTTAAAAATGTTGATGAAACGCAGAAATTGCATCGCTAGTGAATACAACAGTCACCATCCGCACTTTCCTCCATGGGAGTAATGTCTCTAACGGTCTACGCTTTGATCGATCCCAGGTAGACCAGTAGTAGTTTCCGATGCACATCTGGAGGCATTCTGTAATCTGTGGACTATCAGAGTGTTGATGAAACACAGAAATTGCATCGGGATTGAATACAACAGTCACCATGCGCACTTTCCTCCATGGGAGTAATGTCTCTAACGGTCTATCCTTTGATCGTTCCCTATAAGTCCAGTAGTAGTTTCCGATGCACGTCTGGTGGCATTCTGTAATCTGTGGACTATCAGAGTGTTGATGAAACACAGAAATTGCATCGGGACTGAATGCAAGAGTCACCATGCGCACTTTCCTCCACGGGAGTAATGTCTCAAACAGTCTACGCTTTGATCGATCCCTGGAATACCTCTATTAGTTTCCGATGCACATCTAGTGGCATTCTGTAAACTGTGGACTATCAGCGTGATGATGAAACATAGAAATTGCATCGAGATTGAATACAACGGTCATCATGCGCACTTTCCTTCACGGGAGTAATGTCTCAAACAGTCCACGCTTTGATCGTTCCCTGGAAGACCTGTAGTAGTTTCCGAAGCACATCTGGTGGCATTCTGTAATTTGTGGCCTATCAGAGTGTTGATGAAACACAGAAATTGCATCGGGATTGAATACAACAGTCACCATGCGCAGTTACCTCCACGGGAGTAATGTCTCAAACAGTCTTCGTTTAATCGTTCCCAGGAAGACCAGTAGTACTTTCCGATGCACATCTGGAGGCATTCTGTAATCTGTGGACCTTCAAAATGTTGATGAAACACAGATATTGCATCGTGATTGAATACAAAAGTCACCATCCTCACTTTCCTCCATGGGAGTAATGTCTCAAACAGTCTACGCTTTGATCGCCCCTGGAAGACCAGTAGTAGTTTCCGATGCACATCTGATGGCATTCTGTAATCTGTGGACTATCAGAGTGTTGATGAAACACAGAAATTGCATCGGGATTGAATACAACAGTCACCATGCGCACTTACCTCCATGGGAGTAAAGTCTCTAACGGTCTACGCTTTGATCGTTCCCTGGAAGTCGAGTAGTAGTTTCCGATGCACATCTGGTGGTATTCTGTAATCTGTGGACAATCAGAGTGTTGATGAAACACAGAAATGGCATCGGGATTGAATACAACAGTCACCATGCGCACTTTCCTCCATGGGAGAAGTGTCTCAAACAGTCTACGCTTTAATCGTTCCCAGGAAGACCAGTAGTAGTTTCCGAAGCACATCTGGTGGCATTCTGTAATCTGTGGCCTATCAGAGTGTTGATGAAACACAGAAATTGCATCGGGATGGAATACAACAGTCACCATGCGCAGTTACCTCCACGGGAGTAATGTCTCAAACAGTCTACGCTTTGATCGTTCCCTGGAAGACCAGTGATAGTGTCCGATGCATATCTGGAGGCATTCGGTAATCAGCGGACCTTCAAAATGTTGATGAAACACAGAAATTGCATCGTGAGTGAATACAACAGTCACCATCCGCACTTTCCTCCATGGGAGTAATGTCTCTAACGGTCTACGCTTTGATCGTTCCCTGGAAGTCCAGTAGTAGTTTCCGATGCGCGTCTGGTGTCATTCTGTAGTCTGTGGACCAGCAGAGTGTTGATGAAACACAGGAATTGATTCGGGATTGAATACAACAGTCACCATGCGCACTTTCCTCCACGGGAGGTATGTCTCAAACAGTCCACGCTTTGATCGTTCCCTGGAAGAGCAGTAGTAGTTTCCGATGCACATCTGGATGCAATATGTAATCTGTGGACTATCTGAGTGTTGATGAAACACAGAAATTGCATCGGGATTGAATACAACAGTCACCATGCGCACTTTCCTCCACGGGAGTAATGTCTTAAAGAGTCTACGCTTTGATCGTTCCCTGGAAGACCAGTAGTAGTTTCCGATGCACATCTGGTGGTATTCTGTAATCTGTGGACTATCAGAGTGTTGATGAAACACAGAAATTGCATCGGGATTGAATACAACAGTCACAATGTGCACTTTGCTCCACGGGAGTAATGTCTCAAACAGTCTACGCTTTGATTGTTCCCTGGAAGACCAGTAGTAGTTTCCGATGCACATCTGGAGGCATTCTGTAATCTGTGGACCTTCAAAATGATGATGAAACACAGAAATTGCATCGTGAGTGAATACAACAGTCACCATCCGCACTTTCCTAAATGGGAGTAATGTCTGAAACAGTCTACGATTTGATCGTTCCCTGGAAGACCAGTAGTAGCTTCCGCTGCACATCTGGAGGCATTCTGTAATCTGTGGACCTTAAAAATGTTGATGAAACGCAGAAATTGCATCGCTAGTGAATACAACAGTCACCATCCGCACTTTCCTCCATGGGAGTAATGTCTCTAACGGTCTACGCTTTGATCGATCCCAGGTAGACCAGTAGTAGTTTCCGATGCACATCTGGAGGCATTCTGTAATCTGTGGACTATCAGAGTGTTGATGAAACACAGAAATTGCATCGGGATTGAATACAACAGTCACCATGCGCACTTTCCTCCATGGGAGTAATGTCTCTAACGGTCTATCCTTTGATCGTTCCCTATAAGTCCAGTAGTAGTTTCCGATGCACGTCTGGTGGCATTCTGTAATCTGTGGACTATCAGAGTGTTGATGAAACACAGAAATTGCATCGGGACTGAATGCAAGAGTCACCATGCGCACTTTCCTCCACGGGAGTAATGTCTCAAACAGTCTACGCTTTGATCGATCCCTGGAATACCTCTATTAGTTTCCGATGCACATCTAGTGGCATTCTGTAAACTGTGGACTATCAGCGTGATGATGAAACATAGAAATTGCATCGAGATTGAATACAACGGTCATCATGCGCACTTTCCTTCACGGGAGTAATGTCTCAAACAGTCCACGCTTTGATCGTTCCCTGGAAGACCTGTAGTAGTTTCCGAAGCACATCTGGTGGCATTCTGTAATTTGTGGCCTATCAGAGTGTTGATGAAACACAGAAATTGCATCGGGATTGAATACAACAGTCACCATGCGCAGTTACCTCCACGGGAGTAATGTCTCAAACAGTCTTCGTTTAATCGTTCCCAGGAAGACCAGTAGTACTTTCCGATGCACATCTGGAGGCATTCTGTAATCTGTGGACCTTCAAAATGTTGATGAAACACAGATATTGCATCGTGATTGAATACAAAAGTCACCATCCTCACTTTCCTCCATGGGAGTAATGTCTCAAACAGTCTACGCTTTGATCGCCCCTGGAAGACCAGTAGTAGTTTCCGATGCACATCTGATGGCATTCTGTAATCTGTGGACTATCAGAGTGTTGATGAAACACAGAAATTGCATCGGGATTGAATACAACAGTCACCATGCGCACTTACCTCCATGGGAGTAAAGTCTCTAACGGTCTACGCTTTGATCGTTCCCTGGAAGTCGAGTAGTAGTTTCCGATGCACATCTGGTGGTATTCTGTAATCTGTGGACAATCAGAGTGTTGATGAAACACAGAAATGGCATCGGGATTGAATACAACAGTCACCATGCGCACTTTCCTCCATGGGAGAAGTGTCTCAAACAGTCTACGCTTTAATCGTTCCCAGGAAGACCAGTAGTAGTTTCCGAAGCACATCTGGTGGCATTCTGTAATCTGTGGCCTATCAGAGTGTTGATGAAACACAGAAATTGCATCGGGATGGAATACAACAGTCACCATGCGCAGTTACCTCCACGGGAGTAATGTCTCAAACAGTCTACGCTTTGATCGTTCCCTGGAAGACCAGTGATAGTGTCCGATGCATATCTGGAGGCATTCGGTAATCAGCGGACCTTCAAAATGTTGATGAAACACAGAAATTGCATCGTGAGTGAATACAACAGTCACCATCCGCACTTTCCTCCATGGGAGTAATGTCTGAAACAGTCTACGCTTTGATCGTTCCCTGGAAGACCAGTAGTAGCTTCCGATGCACATCTGGAGGCATTCTGTAATCTGTGGACCTTCAAAATGTTGATGAAACACAGAAATTGCATCGGGAGTGAATACAACAGTCACCATCCGCACTTTCCTCCATGGGAGTAATGTCTCTAACGGTCTACGCTTTGATCGTTAACAGGAAGACCAGTAGTAGTTTCCGATGCATATCTGGAGGCAATCTGTAACCTGTGGACTATCAGAGTGTTGATGAAAATCAGGAATTGCTTCGGGATTGAATAAAACAGTCACCATGCGCACTTTCCTCCATTGGAGTAATGTCTCAAACAGTCTACGCTTTGATTGTTCCCTGGAAGACCAGTGGTAGATTCTGAAGCACATCTGGTGGCATTCTGTAATCTGTGGACTATCAGAGTGTTGATGTAACACAGAAATTGCATCGGGATTGAATACAACAGTCACCATGCGCACTTTCCTCCATGGGAGTAATGTCTCTAACGGTCTACGCTTTGATCGTTCAGTATAAATCCAGTAGTAGTTTCCGATGCACGTCTGGTGGCATACTGTAATCTGTGGACTATCGGAGTGTTGATGAAACACAGAACTTGCATCGGTACTGAATACAAGAGTCACCATGTGCACTTTCCTCCACGGGATTAATGTCTCAAACAGTCTACGCTTTCATCGAACCCTGGAAGACCTCTAGTAGTTTCCGATGCACATCTAGTGGCATTTTTTACACTGTGGACTATCAGCGTGATGATGAAACACAGAAATTGCATCGGGATTGAATACAACGGTCATCATGCGCACTTTCCTCCACGGGAGTAATGTCTCAAACAGTCCACGATTTGATCGTTCCCTGGAAGACCTGTAGTAGTTTCCGAAGCACATCTGGTGGCATGCTGTAATCTGTGGCCTATGAGAGTGTTGATGAAAAACTGATATTGCATCGGGATTGAATACAACAGTCACCATGCGCAGTTACCTCCACGGGAGTAATGTCTCAAACAGTCTTCGCTTTGATCGTTCCCTGGAAGACCGGTAGTACTGTCCGATGCACATCTGGAGGAATTCTGTAACCTGTGGACCTTCAAAATGTTGATGAAACACAGAAATTGCATCGGGAGTGAATACAACAGTCACCATTCGCACTTTTCTCAATGGGAGTAATGTCTGAAACAGTCTACTATTTGATCGATCCCAGGAAGACCAGTAGTAGTTTCCGTTGCACATCTGGAGGCAATCTGTAATCTGTGGACTATCAGAGTGATGATGAAAATCAGGAATTGCATCGGGATTGAATACAACAGTCACCATGCGCACTTTCCTCCATGGGAGTAATGTCTCAAACAGTCTACGCTTTGATCGTACCCTGGAAGACCAGTAGTAGTTTCCGATGCACATCTGGAGGCATTCTGTAATCTGTGGACTATCAGAGTGTTGATGAAACACAGAAATCGCATCGGAATTGAATACAACAGTCACCATCCGCACTTTCCTCCATGGGAGAAGTGTCTCAAATAGTCTACGCTTTAATCGTTCCCTGGAAGACGAGTAGTAGTTTCCGATGCACATCTGGTGGCATTCTGTAATCTGTGTACCATCGGAGTGTTGATGAAACACAGAAATTGCATCGGGATTGAATACAACGGTCATCATGCGCACTTTCCTTCACGGGAGTAATGTCTCAAACAGTCCACGCTTTGATCGTTCCCTGGAAGACCTGTAGTAGTTTCCGAAGCACATCTGGTGGCATTCTGTAATCTGTGGCCTATCAGAGTGTTGATGAAACACAGAAATTGCATCGGGATTGAATACAACAGTCACCATGCGCAGTTACCTCCACGGGAGTAATGTCTCAAACAGTCTTCGTTTAATCGTTCCCAGGAAGACCAGTAGTACTTTCCGATGCACATCTGGAGGCATTCTGTAATCTGTGGACCTTCAAAATGTTGATGAAACACAGATATTGCATCGTGATTGAATACAAAAGTCACCATCCACACTTTCCTCCATGGGAGTAATGTCTCAAACAGTCTACGCTTTGATCGCCCCTGGAAGACCAGTAGTAGTTTCCGATGCACATCTGATGGCATTCTGTAATCTGTGGACTATCAGAGTCTTGATGAAACACAGAAATTGCATCGGGATTGAATACAACAGTCACCATGCGCACTTACCTCCATGGGAGTAAAGTCTCTAACGGTCTACGCTTTGATCGTTCCCTGGAAGTCGAGTAGTAGTTTCCGATGCACATCTGGTGGTATTCTGTAATCTGTGGACAATCAGAGTGTTGATGAAACACAGAAATGGCATCGGGATTGAATACAACAGTCACCATGCGCACTTTCCTCCATGGGAGAAGTGTCTCAAACAGTCTACGCTTTAATCGTTCCCAGGAAGACCAGTAGTAGTTTCCGAAGCACATCTGGTGGCATTCTGTAATCTGTGGCCTATCAGAGTGTTGATGAAACATAGAAATTGCATCGGGATGGAATACAACAGTCACCATGCGCAGTTACCTCCACGGGAGTAATGTCTCAAACAGTCTACGCTTTGATCGTTCCCTGGAAGACCAGTGATAGTGTCCGATGCATATCTGGAGGCATTCCGTAACCTGCGGACCTTCAAAATGTTGATAAAACACAGAAATTGCATCGTGAGTGAATACAACAGTCACCATCCGCACTTTCCTCCATGGGAGTAATGTCTGAAACAGTCTACGCTTTGATCGTTCCCTGGAAGACCAGTAGTAGCTTCCGATGCACATCTGGAGGCATTCTGTAATCTGTGGACCTTCAAAATGTTGATAAAACACAGAAATTGCATCGGGAGTGAATACAACAGTCACCATCCGCACTTTCCTCCATGGGAGCAATGTCTCTAACGGTCTACGCTTTGATCGTTAACAGGAAGACCAGTAGTAGTTTCCGATGCACATCTGGAGGCAATCTGTAACCTGTGGACTATCAGAGTGTTGATGAAAATCAGGAATTGCTTCGGGATTGAATAAAACAGTCACCATGCGCACTTTCCTCCATTGGAGTAATGTCTCAAACAGTCTACGCTTTGATTGTTCCCTGGAAGACCAGTGGTAGATTCTGAAGCACATCTGGTGGCATTCTGTAATCTGTGGACTATCAGAGTGTTGATGTAACACAGAAATTGCATCGGGATTGAATACAACAGTCACCATGCGCACTTTCCTCCATGGGAGTAATGTCTCTAACGGTCTATGCTTTGATCGTTCAGTATAAATCCAGTAGTAGTTTCCGATGCACGTCTGGTGGCATTCTGTAATCTGTGGACTATCGGAGTGTTGATGAAACACAGAACTTGCATCGGTACTGAATACAAGAGTCACCATGCGCACTTTCCTCCACGGGATTAATGTCTCAAACAGTCTACGCTTTCATCGAACCCTGGAAGACCTCTAGTAGTTTCCGATGCACATCTAGTGGCATTTTTTACACTGTGGACTATCAGCGTGATGATGAAACACAGAAATTGCATCGGGATTGAATACAACGGTCATCATGCGCACTTTCCTCCACGGGAGTAATGTCTCAAACAGTCCACGATTTGATCGTTCCCTGGAAGACCAGTAGTAGTTTCCGAAGCACATCTGGTGGCATGCTGTAATCTGTGGCCTATGAGAGTGTTGATGAAACACTGATATTGCATCGGGATTGAATACAACAGTCACCATGCGCAGTTACCTCCACGGGAGTAATGTCTCAAACAGTCTTCGCTTTGATCGTTCCCTGGAAGACCGGTAGTACTGTCCGATGCACATCTGGAGGAATTCTGTAACCTGTGGACCTTCAAAATGTTGATGAAACACAGAAATTGCATCGGGAGTGAATACAACAGTCACCATTCGCACTTTTCTCAATGGGAGTAATGTCTGAAACAGTCTACTATTTGATCGATCCCAGGAAGACCAGTAGTAGTTTCCGTTGCACATCTGGAGGCAATCTGTAATCTGTGGACTATCAGAGTGATGATGAAAATCAGGAATTGCATCGGGATTGAATACAACAGTCACCATGCGCACTTTCCTCCATGGGAGTAATGTCTCAAACAGTCTACGCTTTGATCGTACCCTGGAAGACCAGTAGTAGTTTCCGATGCACATCTGGAGGCATTCTGTAATCTGTGGACTATCAGAGTGTTGATGAAACACAGAAATTGCATCGGAATTGAATACAACAGTCACCATCCGCACTTTCCTCCATGGGAGAAGTGTCTCAAATAGTCTACGCTTTAATCGTTCCCTGGAAGACGAGTAGTAGTTTCCGATGCACATCTGGTGGCATTCTGTAATCTGTGTACCATCGGAGTGTTGATGAAACACAGAAATTGCATCGGGATTGAATACAACAGTCACCATGCGCAGTTACCTCCACGGGAGTAATGTCTCTAACAGTCTACGCTTTGATCGTCCCCTGGAAGACCAGTAGTAGTTTCCGATGCACATCTGGAGGCATTCTGTAATCTGTGGACATTCAAAATGTTGATGAAACACAGATATTGCGTCGTGATTGAATACAAAAGTCACCATCTGCACTTTCCTCCATGGGAGAAGTGTCTCAAACAGTCTACGCTTTTACCGTTCCCAGGAAGACCAGTAGTAGTTTCCGAAGCACATCTGGTGGCATTCTGTAATCTGTGGCCTATGAGAGTGTTGATGAAACACAGAAATTGCATCGGGATTGAATACAACAGTCACCATGCGCAGTTACCTCCACGGGAGTAATGTCTCAAACAGTCTACGCTTTGATCGTTCCCTGGAAGACCAGTAGTAGTTTCCGATGCACATCTGGAGGCATTCTGTAATCTGAGGACCTTCAAAATGTTGATGAAACACAGATATTGCATCGTGATTGAATACAAAAGTCACCATCCGCACTTTCCTCCATGGGAGTAATGTCTGAAACAGTCTCCGCTTTGATCGTTCCCTGGAAGACCAGTAGTAGTTTCCGATGCACATCTGGAGGCATTCTGTAATCTGTGGACCTTCAAATTGTTGATGAAACACAGTAATTGCATCGGGAGTGAATACAACAGTCACCAACCGCACTTTCCTCCATGGGAGTAATGTCTGAAACAGTCTACGGTTTGATCGTTCCCTTGAAGACCAGTAGCAGTTTCCGATGCACATCTTTAGGCATTCTGTAATCTGTGGACTATCAGAGTGTTGATGAAACAAAGAATTTGCATCGGAATTGAATACAACAGTCACCATGCGCACTTTCCTCCACGGGAGTAATATCTCAAACAGTCTACGCTTTGATCGTTCCCTGGAAGACCAGTAGTACTTTCCGATGCACATCTGGTGGTATTCTGTAATCTGTGGACTATCAGAGTGTTGATGAAACACAGAAATTGCATCGGGATTGAATACAACAGTCACCATGCGCACTTTCCTCCATGGGAGAAGTGTCTCAAATAGTCTACGCTTTAATCGTTCCCTGGAAGACCAGTAGTAGTTTCCGAAGCACATCTGGTGGCATTCTGTAATCTGTGGCCGCTCAGAGTGTTGATGAAACACAGAAATTGCATCGGGATTGAATACAACAGTCACCATGCGCAGTTACCTCCACGGGAGTAATGTCTCAAACAGTCTACGCTTTGATCGTTCCCTGGAAGACCAGTAGTAGTTTCCGATGCACATCTGGAGGCATTCTGTAATCTGTGTACCTTCAAATTGTTGATGAAACACAGAAATTGCATCGGCAGTGAATACAACAGTCACCATCCGCACTTTCCTCCATGGGAGTAATGTCTGAAAGAGTCCACGCTTTGATCGTTCCCAGGAAGACCAGTAGTAGTGTCCGATGCACATCTGGAGGCAATCTATAATCTGTGGACCTTCAAAATGTTGATGAAACACAGATATTGCATCGTGATTGATTACAAAAGTCACCATCCGCATTTTCCTCCATGGGAGTAATGTCTGAAACAGCCTACGCTTTGATCGTTCCCTGGAAGACCAGTAGTAGTTTGCGATGCACATCTGAAGGCATTCTGTAATCTGTGGACCTTCAAAATGTTGATGAAACACAGAAATTGCATCGGGAGTGAATACAACAGTCACCATCCGCACTTTCCTCCATGGGAGTAGTGTCTGAAACAGTCCACGCTTTGATCGTTCCCAGGAAGACCAGTAGTAGTTTCCGATGCACGTCTGGTGGCATTCTGTAATCTGTGTACCATCAGAGTGTTGATGAAACACAGAAATTGCATCGGGATTGAATACAACAGTCACCATGCGCACTTTCCTCCATGGGAGAAGTGTCTCAAATAGTCTACGCTTTAATCGTTCCCTGGAAGACCAGTAGTAGTTTCCGAAGCACATCTGGTGGCATTCTGTAATCTGTGGCCGCTCAGAGTGTTGATGAAACACAGAAATTGCATCGGGATTGAATACAACAGTCACCATGCGCAGTTACCTCCACGGGAGTAATGTCTCAAACAGTCTACGCTTTGATCGTTCCCTGGAAGACCAGTAGTAGTTTCCGATGCACATCTGGAGGCATTCTGTAATCTGTGTACCTTCAAATTGTTGATGAAACACAGAAATTGCATCGGGAGTGAATACAACAGTCACCATCCGCACTTTCCTCCATGGGAGTAATGTCTGAAAGAGTCAACGCATTGATCGTTCCCAGGAAGACCAGTAGTAGTTTCCGATGCACATCTGGAGGCAATCTGTAATCTGTGGACCTTCAAAATGTTGATGAAACACAGATATTGCATCGTGATTGATTACAAAAGTCACCATCCGCATTTTCCTCCATGGGAGTAATGTCTGAAACAGCCTACGCTTTGATCGTTCCCTGGAAGACCAGTAGTAGTTTCCGATGCACATCTAAAGGCATTCTGTAATCTGTGGACCTTCAAAATGTTGATGAAACACAGAAATTGCATCGGGAGTGAATACAACAGTAACCATGCGCACTTTCCTCCATTGGAGTAATGTCTCAAACAGTCTACGCTTTGATTGTTCCCTGGAAGACCAGTGGTAGATTCTGAAGCACATCTGGTGGCATTCTGTAATCTGTGGACTATCAGAGTGTTGATGTAACACAGAAATTGCATCGGGATTGAATACAACAGTCACCATGCGCACTTTCCTCCATGGGAGTAATGTCTCTAACGGTCTACGCTTTGATCGTTCAGTATAAGTCCAGTAGTAGTTTCCGATGCACGTCTGGTGGCATTCTGTAATCTGTGGACTATCGGAGTGTTGATGAAACACAGAACTTGCATCGGTACTGAATACAAGAGTCACCATGCGCACTTTCCTCCACGGGATTAATGTCTCAAACAGTCTACGCTTTCATCGATCCCTGGATGACCTCTAGTAGTTTCCGATGCACATCTAGTGGCATTTTGTAAACTGTGGACTATCAGCGTGATGATGAAACACAGAAATTGCATCGGGATTGAATACAACGGTCATCATGCGCACTTTCCTCCACGGGAGTAATGTCTCAAACAGTCCACGATTTGATCGTTCCCTGGAAGACCAGTAGTAGTTTCCGAAGCACATCTGGTGGCATGCTGTAATCTGTGGCCTATGAGAGTGTTGATGAAACACTGATATTGCATCGGGATTGAATACAACAGTCACCATGTGCAGTTACCTCCACGGGAGTAATGTCTCAAACTGTCTTCGCTTTGATCGTTCCCTGGAAGACCAGTAGTACTTTCCGATGCACATCTGTAATCTGTGGACCTTCAAAATGTTGATGAAACACAGAAATTGCATCGGGAGTGAATACAACAGTCACCATCCGCACTTTTCTCAATGGGAGTAATGTCTGAAACAGTCTACTATTTGATCGATCCCAGGAAGACCAGTAGTAGTTTCCGTTGCACATCTGGAGGCAATCTGTAATCTGTGGACTATCAGAGTGATGATGAAAATCAGGAATTGCATCGGGATTGAATACAACAGTCACCATGCGCACTTTCCTCCATGGGAGTAATGTCTCAAACAGTCTACGCTTTGATCGTACCCTGGAAGACCAGTAGTAGTTTCCGATGCACATCTGGAGGCATTCTGTAATCTGTGGACTATCAGAGTGTTGATGAAACACAGAAATTGCATCGGAATTGAATACAACAGTCACCATCCGCACTTTCCTCCATGGGAGAAGTGTCTCAAATAGTCTACGCTTTAATCGTTCCCTGGAAGACGAGTAGTAGTTTCCGATGCACATCTGGTGGCATTCTGTAATCTGTGTACCATCAGAGTGTTGATGAAACACAGAAATTGCATCGGGATTGAATACAACAGGCAACATGCGCACTCTCCTCCATGGAGTAATGTCTCTAACGGTCTACGCTTTGATCGTTCCCTGGAAGTCCAGTAGTAGTTTCCGATGCACGTCTGGTGGCACTCTGTAATCTGTGGCCCAGCAGAGTGTTGATGAAACACAGAAATTGAATCGGGATTGAATACAACAGTCACCATGTGCACTTTGTTCCACGGGAGTAATGTCTCAAACAGTCTACGCTTTGATCGTTCCCTGGAAGACCAGTAGTAGTTTCCGATGCACATCTGGAGGCATTCTGTATCTGTGGACCTTCAAAATGTTGATGAATTTCAGAAATTGCATCGTGAGTGACTACAACAGTCACCAACCGCACTTTCCTCCATGGGAGTAATGTCTGAAACAGTTTACGATTTGATCGTTCCCTGGAAGACCAGTAGCAGTTTCCGATGCACATCTGGAGGGTTTCTGTAATCTGTGGACTATCGGAGTGTTGATGAAACAAAGAAATTGCATCGGAATTGAATACAACAGTCACCATGCGAACTTTCCTCCATGGGAGAAGTGTCTCAAATAGTCTACGCTTTAATCGTTCCCTGGAAGACCAGTAGTAGTTTCCGAAGCACATCTGGTGGCATTCTGTAATCTGTGGCCTCTCAGAGTGTTGATGAAACATAGAAATTGCATCGGGATTGAATACAACAGTCACCATGCGCAGTTACCTCCACGGGAGTAATGTCTCAAACAGTCTACGCTTTGATCGTTCCCTGGAAGACCAGTAGTAATTTCCGATGCACATCTGGAGGCATTCTGTAATCTGTGGACCTTCAAAATGTTGATCAAACACAGATATTGCATCGTGATTGAATACAAAAGTCAGCATCCGCACTTTCCTCCATGGGAGTAATGTCTGAAACTGTCTCCGCTTTGATCGTTCCCTGGAAGACCAGTATTTGTTTCCGATGCACATCTGGAGGCATGCTGTAATCTGTGGACCTTCAAAATGTTGATGAAACCCAGAAATTGCGTCGGGAGTGAATACAACAGTCACCAACCGCACTTTCCTCCATGGGAGTAATGTCTGAAACAGTCTACGGTTTGATCGTTCCCTGGAACACCAGTAGCAGTGTCCGATGCACATCTGGAGGCATTCTGTAATCTGTGGACTATTAGAGTGTTGATGAAACAAAGAAATTGCATCGGAATTGAATATAACAGTCACCATGCGCACTTTCCTCCACGGGAGTAATGTCTCAAACAGTCTACGCTTTGATCGTTCCCTGGAAGACCAGTAGTACTTTCCGATGACCATCTGGTGGTATTCTGTAATCTGTGGACTATCAGGGTGTTGATGAAACACAGAAATTGCATCGGGAGTGAATACAACAGTCACCATCCGCACTTTCCTCCATGGGAGTAATGTCTGAAAGAGTCCACGCTTTGATCGTTCCCAGGAAGACCAGTAGTAGTTTCCGATGCACATCTGGAGGCAATCTGTAATCTGTGGACCTTCAAAATGTTGATGAAACACAGATATTGCATCGTGATTGATTACAAAAGTCACCATCCGCATTTTCCTCCATGGGAGTAATGTCTGAAACAGCCTACGCTTTGATCGTTCCCTGGAAGACCAGTAGTAGTTTCCGATGCACTTCTAAAGGCATTCTGTAATCTGTGGACCTTCAAAATGTTGATGAAACACAGAAATTGCATCGGGAGTGAATACAACAGTCACCATGCGCACTTTCCTCCATTGGAGTAATGTCTCAAACAGTCTACGCTTTGATTGTTCCCTGGAGGACCAGTGGTAGATTCTGAAGCACATCTGGTGGCATTCTGTAATCTGTGGACTATCAGAGTGTTGATGTAACACAGAAATTGCATCGGGATTGAATACAACAGTCACCATGCGCACTTTCCTCCATGGGAGTAATGTCTCTAACGGTCTACGCTTTGATCGTTCAGTATAAGTCCAGTAGTAGTTTCCGATGCACGTCTGGTGGCATTCTGTAATCTGTGGACTATCGGAGTGTTGATGAAACACAGAACTTGCATCGGTACTGAATACAGGAGTCACCATGCGCACTTTATCCACGGGATTAATGTCTCAAACAGTCTACGCTTTCATCGATCCCTGGAAGACCTCTAGTAGTTTCCGATGCACATCTAGTGGAATTTTGTAAACTGTGGACTATCAGCGTGATGATGAAACACAGAAATTGCATCGGGATTGAATACAACGGTCATCATGCGCACTTTCCTCCACGGGAGTAATGTCTCAAACAGTCCACGATTTGATCGTTCCCTGGAAGACCAGTAGTAGTTTCCGAAGCACATCTGGTGGCATGCTGTAATCTGTGGCCTATGAGAGTGTTGATGAAACACTGATATTGCATCGGGATTGAATACAACAGTCACCATGCGCAGTTACCTCCACGGGAGTAATGTCTCAAACAGTCTTCGCTTTGATCGTTCCCTGGAAGACCAGTAGTACTTTCCGATGCACATCTGGAGGAATTCTGTAATCTGTGGACCTTCAAAATGTTGATGAAACACAGATATTGCATCGGGAGTGAATACAACAGTCACCATCCGCACTTTTCTCAATGGGAGTAATGTCTGAAACAGTCTACTATTTGATCGATCCCAGGAAGACCAGTAGTAGTTTCCGTTGCACATCTGGAGGCAATCTGTAATCTGTGGACTATCAGAGTGATGATGAAAATCAGGAATTGCATCGGGATTGAATACAACAGTCACCATGCGCACTTTCCTCCATGGGAGTAATGTCTCAAACAGTCTACGCTTTGATCGTACCCTGGAAGACCAGTAGTAGTTTCCGATGCACATCTGGAGGCATTCTGTAATCTGTGGACTATCAGAGTGTTGATGAAACACAGAAATTGCATCGGAATTGAATACAACAGTCACCATCCGCACTTTCCTCCATGGGAAAAGTGTCTCAAATAGTCTACGCTTTAATCGTTCCCTGGAAGACGAGTAGTAGTTTCCGATGCACATCTGGTGGCATTCTGTAATCTGTGTACCATCAGAGTGTTGATGAAACACAGAAATTGCATCGGGATTGAATACAACAGGCACCATGCGCACTTTCCTCCATGGAGTAATGTCTCTAACGGTCTACGCTTTGATCGTTCCCTGGAAGTCCAGTAGTAGTTTCCGATGCACGTCTGGTGGCACTCTGTAATCTGTGGCCCAGCAGAGTGTTGATGAAACACAGAAATTGAATCGGGATTGAATACAACAGTCACCATGTGCACTTTGTTCTACGGGAGTAATGTCTCAAACAGTCTACGCTTTGATCGTTCCCTGGAAGACCAGTAGTAGTTTCCGATGCACATCTGGAGGCATTCTGTATCTGTGGACCTTCAAAATGTTGATGAATTTCAGAAATTGCATCGTGAGTGACTACAACAGTCACCAACCGCACTTTCCTCCATGGGAGTAATGTCTGAAACAGTCTACGATTTGATCGTTCCCTGGAAGACCAGTAGCAGTTTCCGATGCACATCTGGAGGGTTTCTGTAATCTGTGGACTATCGGAGTGTTGATGAAACAAAGAAATTGCATCGGAATTGAATACAACAGTCACCATGCGCACTTTCCTCCACGGGAGTAATGTCTCAAACAGTGTACGCTTTGATCGTTCCCTGGAAGACCGGTAGTACTTTCCGATGCACATCTGGTGGTATTCTGTAATCTGTGGACTATCAGAGTGTTGATGAAACACAGAAATTGCATCGGGATTGAATACAACAGTCACCATGCGCACTTTCCTCCATGGTAGAAGTGTCTCAAATAGTCTACGCTTTAATCGTTCCCTGGAAGACCAGTAGTAGTTTCCGAAGCACATCTGGTGGCATTCTGTAATCTGTGGCCTCTCAGAGTGTTGATGAAACATAGAAATTGCATCGGGATTCAATACAACAGTCACCATGCGCAGTTACCTCCACGGGAGTAATGTCTCAAACAGTCTACGCTTTGATCGTTCCCTGGAAGACCAGTAGTAGTTTCCGATGCACATCTGGAGGCATTCTGTAATCTGTGGACCTTCAAAATGTTGATGAAACACAGATATTGCATCGTGATTGAATACAAAAGTCAGCATCCGCACTTTCCTCCATGGGAGTAATGTCTGAAACAGTCTCCGCTTTGATCGTTCCCTGGAAGACCAGTAGTAGTTTCCGATGCACATCTGGAGGCATTCTGTAATCTGTGGACCTTCAAAATGTTGATGAAACCCAGAAATTGCGTCGGGAGTGAATACAACAGTCACCAACCGCACTTTCCTCCTTGGGAGTAATGTCTGAAACAGTCTACGGTTTGATCGTTCCCTGGAACACCAGTAGCAGTTTCCGATGCACATCTGGAGGCATTCTGTAATCTGTGGACTATCAGAGTGTTGATGAAACAAAGAAATAGCATCGGAATTGAATACAACAGTCACCATGCGCACTTTCCTCCACGGGAGTAATGTCTCAAACAGTCTACGATTTGATCGTTCCCTGGAAGACCAGTAGTACTTTCCGATGCACATCTGGTGGTATTCTGTAATCTGTGGACTATCAGGGTGTTGATGAAACACAGAAATTGCATCGGGATTGAATACAACAGTCACCATGCGCACTTTCCTCCATGGGAGAAGTGTCTCAAATAGTCTACGCTTTAATCGTTCCCTGGAAGACCAGTAGTAGTTTCCGAAGCACATCTGGTGGCATTCTGGAATCTGTGGCCGCTCAGAGTGCTGATGAAACACAGAAATTGCATCGGGATTGAATACAACAGTCACCATGCGCAGTTACCTCCACGGGAGTAATGTCTCAAACAGTCTACGCTTTGATCGTCCCCTGGAAGACCAGTAGTAGTTTCCGATGCACATCTGGAGGCATTCTGTAATCTGTGGACATTCAAAATGTTGATGAAACACAGATATTGCATCGTGATTGAATACAAAAGTCACCATCTGCACTTTCCTCCATGGGAGAAGTGTCTCAAACAGTCTACGCTTTAACCGTTCCCAGGAAGACCAGTAGTAGTTTCCGAAGCACATCTGGTGGCATTCTGTAATCTGTGGCCTATGAGAGTGTTGATGAAACACAGAAATTGCATCGGGATTGAATACAACAGTCACCATGCGCAGTTACCTCCACGGGAGTAATGTCTCAAACAGTCTTCGCTTTGATCGTTCCCTGGAAGACCAGTAGTACTTTCCGATGCACATCTGGAGGAATTCTGTAATCTGCGGACCTTCAAAATGTTGATGAAACACAGAAATTGCATCGGGAGTGAATACAACAGTCACCATCCGCACTTTTCTCAATGGGAGTAATGTCTGAAACAGTCTACGCTTTGATCGATCCCAGGAAGACCAGTAGTAGTTTCCGTTGCACATCTGGAGGCAATCTGTAATCTGTGGACTATCAGAGTGTTGATGAAAATCAGGAATTGCATCGGGATTGAATACAACAGTCACCATGCGCACTTTCCTCCATGGGAGTAATGTCTCAAACAGTCTACGCTTTGATCGTACCCTGGTAGACCAGTAGTAGTTTCCGATGCACATCTGGAGGCATTCTGTAATCTGTGGACTATCAGAGTGTTGATGAAACACAGAAATTGCATCGGAATTGAATACAACAGTCACCATGCGCACTTTCCTCCATGGGAGAAGTGTCTCAAATAGTCTACGCTTTAATCGTTCCCTGGAAGACGAGTAGTAGTTTCCGATGCACATCTGGTGGCATTCTGTAATCTGTGTACCATCAGAGTGTTGATGAAACACGGAAATTGCATCGGGATTGAATAAAACAGTCACCATGCGCACTTTCCTCCATGGAGTAATGTCTCTAACGGTCTACGCTTTGATCGTTCCCTGGAAGTCCAGTAGTAGTTTCCGATGCACGTCTGGTGGCACTCTGTAACCTGTGGCCCAGCAGAGTGTTGATGAAACACAGAAATTGAATCGGAATTGAATACAACAGTCACCATGTGCACTTTGCTCCACGGGAGTAATGTCTCAAACAGTCTACGCTTTGATCGTTCCCTGGAAGACCAGTAGTAGTTTCCGGTGCACATCTGGAGGCATT